>NC_084517.1:10246425-10868925 GCF_024500385.1 Phyllopteryx taeniolatus | reverse complement strand
TATTTTATTTTTTTAAATGTCACGCACAGACGATGATGTCAAAACAAAAATGATGATGCTCCAATATATGTAAATGTAAATGCCAGTAGCTGGTGATGTCCTTGAGTAAATAATGGCTTGTCATCCCGTTTGTTATCCGAAAACATCTTTTAGCTCAGCAAGTATATTTAGAGACGCTGAGCTGCATATAAAGTCGCACAAATCTGGTGTAACCAGCTGCATGCCCACGATGACGTGGGGGCCAAGTGGCATGAAGCACCAAAAAATAAAAGGATCCCTGTACATTGTGCTGCACACGGTTGCACATATATCCTAAAATCACAACATAGGAACTCCAAACTTGGAATAACCTTTCATAGGTCAGAATATATTTGTACTCTTTTTTTCAAAAGTTCTGTATGAATAGCACATGCTCTGACATGACAAAAACATAAACCTCATGAAAATCAGTTGACAAATTAGCAAGTTATGCTTTATTTTCACTATACATATACTTCAATACTTCAATCGCCTGTGTGGAGTTTGTTCTTCCCGTGCCTGCTTGGGTTTTCTCCGGTTACTCCCGTTTCCTCCTACATCCCAAAACCATGTATGGTAGGTTAATTGATGACTGTAAATTGTCCATAGGTGTGAATGTGAGTGTGAATGGTTGTTTATATGTTCCCTGTGATTGTCTGGCGGCCAATTCAGGGTGTACCCCGCCTCTCGCCCAAAATCAGCTGCAAGAGACTCCAGCATCCCCGTGACCCCAGTGAGGATAAGCGGTACAGAAAATGGATAGATGGATGGATGGATGGATGGATGGAAAGTCTAGTTTTGTGACTATGGGATCCAGTGGGAGATCAACATCTGGTAGCATAATTTGGTCATTTTTGACTAGTTTTAGTCCCCCTGTAATGTTTGGCAGTGGGCAAATAAATGCGTTTGAAACAAATCTACCTTTTGTTCTTTTTAACTGTTTATGTTATTTCAATTGTACAAATAAATGCTGGTCTTTTTATTTAAGCCTACCTGGTTTTATTTTTGTTTGTTTTGTCCATTGTTCCCATCAGAGAAAACATGCCAATCATGTGGAGGGATACAAAAATCTCACAGTACTGTATATGCATATTATTATTGGGATGAAAATGTTGATTTACTTTTTATTTTCTTTATTTAAGTACATTTATAAGAGTGTATTGTTTTACTTTTACCTAAGTAAGGTTGTAGCTTCAGTACTTTTACTTTTACCACTTTTTTGTGTGTTCTTTTAAATACAAACTCTCCCAAAAGTTCAAGCAACCTCTGTGCCTATTAAGAAAAGATAAAAAATGGGAGTACCAGCTCTAGGTTCATGAAGACCATAGCTGTGTCACAAACTGTGAATGCTGTGACAGTCGATGAACGTTTGGACATCTGGTCATGGATGTCATGGATGCTGTCGCTCCTATTAAAACTAAGACAACCTTGAAGCAGCCTAAAGCACTGGAGGAGCACTATGATGGTAAAGGCTTCTAAATCAAAGTGTAGGAAAACAGAACGTAACTGGAAAAAGACTAAACTCCAAATTGAATATGAGCTCTACAGACAAAATCTTGGTAATTTTAACCAAGAGTTCCTCAGGGCTAGACAGCAACACTTTTTTGAAATCATTAGCACTCAACAAAACTCATTTTGTTTGCTGTGGTCAAAAGAGCATTAAACAGCTGCAGCTCATTCAGAATACTGCAGCTTGGGTTCTTACCAGAACAAAAAGATCAGAACATATTACTCCAATTCTAAACTCTCGACACTGGCTCCCAGTCAGCTTTAGAATAGACTTTAAAATCTGCTACTTGTCTATAAATCACTATATATGGTTTCGGTCCTGAATACATTAAAGACATGTTAATGGAATATAAGCCCAGTAGGGTTATGAGATCTGCTGACTCAGATCAGATAACGAAGCACAGTCCAAAGCAAACTTGGTGAAGCAACTTTTAGCTGGGATGCTGCAGGCAAAGGGAATAAATTGCCAATAGAATTGAAGTGAGCCTATAGTGTCAATGTCTTTAAATCCAGATTAAAAACTCTTTCTTTTTCTCTTTCCTGCACTGTACGTCATCTTTAATTTTATTTGTTCACTTTGTTTTTAAATGTTTTTAAGCTGCTTTTTATTTTTCTCTTTGTTTTTAAAACACTTCTGATCATGCAAAGCACATTGAGCTACCTTGTGTAAAATGCGCTAAATAAATACATTTGCTTTGCTTTGCTTTTGCTTTACTTTTCCTTAAGAGCTGTATACCAGTACCAGACACACAAATACAGTTTTATTCACTTGCTGCCAAAAACATTTTTAAAAACTTATATCAAGCTTGTGCTATAGTCGCTATTAGCTGTTTGCTGAGTCGTGATGACAAACTTAGCTGGTGATTGTTGTGTTAATTCCAAGACATTTCTGCATGTGTGTCCTTAAATTTGTGCTAGGCGTTGCACATTGAACACCGAAAGTTAGAACATAAGTGTTCTGTGAGGACTTGATAAGTAGCCTGAATTTGTGAATGTATGGCCATAGGGATTGATGAGATGTATACACTTCTGCCCCCTCTTTTGCCATTTGTATCCAGCTGTGTGCCTTCTATTATCCATACCGCTCAGCATAATTCGCCGGCATCTTCTGGGGCAGGTATCAACTGGTGGATAGGTACGTAATATGTGCCGTCAAATGGAAGAGATGCATTTAAGGAATAGAAATGCCCGGGAAAATGTAGCATCTATGAACGCTACCACGCTATTGGTATGTGATCATGAAAGTACCTTCGCGACTAAAAAGCAGTTTGCTGTTGAACATAGCGACATTACAATTAGCTACTGAAAAATGTAGTTAAGCTGAGAGCAGGTTACTTGTAGCTCCCCTACACAGCCTCACGCGGTGTAGGGATAACTGGCAATAATTTAATTAGGATTTGTTGAACAAAAATACTAATGTGTCACATTGCCATCGGACTAAAAATAATTTAAGTGGTAAGTGAATCACATAATCTAATGAAGAGAAAGTGGGTATCCCTGGCATGGAATACTGAGAAGTGGCCAGTGCTACTTAAATCCATGGCCTTGACACTGATGTGTTTATTTTAATGTGTCAAACCACAGTAGCAAGAATCACTCACTTAAAACTCACATTACAGAGCTTTTGGCCACACACATAAACTGCTGATGTTAAAACCATCCTGTTTTTACCAAGCCAGAGCATGGCTGGCAACGTATTTGGTGGTGTTACGTACAGCCGAATGTCAACTGTGACTTCTTGGTAATTTGTACCCCAAACAGCAGGTGGGAGCAAGGGCACCCTGAGCCTATGTATAGAAAGTCAGTGGAACCTGTGAGACCCCTGTTTGGCATATGCCCATTTGCACCAGTCAAGGTTTCTTCTGGCAGTCAAGCTGCTGTTTTGCCGAGCCACTGGAAGGAGGATCTCCATAGCTCAGGGACACCCTTGCAGTCCTGCAATACCATATAAGAGATGCTGAAACCCGAGAGGGGCTCCTTCTCAAGCTGTGAAAATGTTTCACTTCCATTCGTTGAAGTCATTAGCCCTAAGCTTCTGTTCAGTGTTATGTTTACCCTTTATAGGGCAGTCATTTGATCAGAAACTTGATCAGGCAGAACTCACGGTCGTGGACGGAAAGCGGAGTGGATTCATGGGCTAGCAATGTTGCGTCTTGCACGGATAACTGTCGGACACTCTGGCACTGATTGCATCATCAACATAGCCTTAAGTAGGGACGTGTAGCTGGCTGTGGCTGAAAAACTGAGATTGGCTGGCTTTGGCCGCCATGGCAGAAATGTCAGACTGTGACAGGAAGAGCATTTATTTCCGCTGCTGCTGCTGTTCTGCCTGTCACGATACATCACTGGCATAGATGAACGAAAACTATATAATTAATGAATTCTCTTTTTTTAACCAATTAAGTGAAATTTGGTAATTACCTGCAGTGCACATGATTACCTCTCATGGCACACTGGTTGAAAATCAGTTATACAGTAACACACCAAATTATTAATAGAGATACAAAATTCCATGTTTAATGTCGTGTGCAGAGTAAAATATACAAAAATAAAATGACATTAAAAAACTTGCAGTGAAATTATTGCTTTCATGCTTCCCTTCACAACAATAAACTGGGTAAATAATAAAGTTTAAAAAATGAATAAAAGGGACTGAAAAGGGACATCAGCATAAGAACAAAATTATTATTAACCTGAGTTGCAGCACAAAGTGCAGAGTGTGTACAGTGGCCTAATTTTGAGTTAAAGTTAAAATGGGATTTAAGATACTGATTTTAAAAATGTATTTGCTATTTTCTTTTTTTCTTTTTTTACAACAAAAGGTTCCATGACCAAAATCATCCATCCACTTTCGTAATGCAGGCATATCAAATGTTGATTAGACTGCTCTACATCAGGCCCGCGAGCAACAGGTAGCCCCCAAGAACCACACGAGGTAGCCTGTTCTAAAAGAAGCTCACCAGTGAGATGCTTCCAAATTTTACCGAGCACCGCTTGCCTGTAAACTGCATCGAACATTTTTTTTTTGTTGCTATTATTTATTTTAAATCACACTTGCATTTTTGTAAATTTGGAAATGACAATTTTTAAATACCTGTAGTGTAGTTCATATGTCAGTATTGCAGTCCTTGACCAAACTATAGTGTTTGTGGCGATAAGCTAACAACAATGAGGAGATTTACCCCAAAACAATTTCAGCAAATGTATTTATATTTATATAGTGTGTATTGAACTGGGAGCACCTTTGCATTACTCAGTACCCAGGAAGTAGCTCTCAATTTCAAAAAGGTTGGTGACTCCTACTCTTCAGGGTTAGGAATGAGTTTCATTACCTTCTAAAGATCTTTTGCCACTTTCCATGTAAAAGATACTGTTCATCCATCCATCCATCCATTTTCTGAGCCGCTTCTCCTCACTAGGGTCGCGGGCGTGCTGGAGCCTATCCCAGCTATCATCGGGCAGGAGGCGGGGTACACCCTGAACCGGTTGCCAGCCAATTGCAGGGTACATACAAACAAACAACCATTCGCACTCACATTCACACCTACGGGCAATTTAGAGTTGTCAATTAACCTACCATGCATGTTTTTGGGATGTGGGAGGAAACCGGAGTGCCGAGAAAACCCACGCAGGCACGGGAAGAACATGCAAACTCCACACAGGCGGGGCCGGGGATTGAACGCCGGTCCTCAGAACTGTGAGGCTGACGCTCTAACCAGTCGCCCACCGTGCCGCCAGATACTGTTCAACAAATTACAATTTACTTTCACTCAAAATTTGACCAGAGTGAAAAAAATCTGGAATATTCAGTATTTTGTTTCCGTATTATTTGTTTCCCCCTTCGTTGACTGGTTGTAGTGCATCATTATAATGTGTAAAGGGACCATTTTGATCATTTACTTGTATTACAAATATGATTTCTCACTCAATAAATGATGAGAAACCCCTAATAATAGAATACTACAATGGCAAAGCTTAAAAATCAATTGAGCATTATGACTATCATTAGGAATATACGGGACCGTAGCTTTTTTTTTTTTTTTTTTTTTTTTGGTGATTATTCTGGGGCAGGGCAATGCGAAAATGTTAGCACAAACAGAAAATAAAAAGAGAAAATATTCCTCTGAAGACTGACACAATCCTCGAACACCATATTTGTGTCTATTTTTTTATGTGTTAGTAAGCAGGCCAGTTTCTGGTTCATGGAAATATTATACTTTAATAGACAAAACATTACCTCTTGTGCTTTTGGTTCTTAGTGGAGGTAAGTGATCATCAAGACCCTGCTATGAAGAAAATAGTTTGAGATCAGATAATCTACTGTTGTTGTCAACACTACGCCCAAAGTAGATAAAAGGTCCAAACACTACGTCCTTTAAGCCAGTTATGACCAGCTGGGCCCAGCTGAGAGGTGTGTCTGAGGACAGCTGGTGCCACCAACACAATGTTGCAGCTTTATTCACACGTATGCATTTGTTACGAGCATTTGTTATGAGCATTTGTTGATTAAAAAAAAAAATAAAATCATTTTTGTAATGTTTGATTCATAAATTGTGTAGGCAAACAACGCTGTGCATACAATGATTAATATGAAATTTGGTTCTACGCACAGGATCCTGTATTTGCCATGCACATCTTCCAGAACGTGGCAAGAGTTCAAAGTTGTAAATAGCTGGAATTCTGGAAACCATGAGACTTTTGAGTGACATTTACTGGGAGGCTTTACATGCGGTGTCCATACCCCATCAGTCATTACCACACAGATAACCTATACAGGAGGGTGAATTTTACTCTCTGGTTCTGAAAGGTCAAGCATGAGGAGCATGAGAATGAACATGCATGAATGAAGCATAGTTATCTGGGATCACCTCAGAAACTAGAAATGGATGAGCCCCACTTTCAAATGCCCCATATCATATATTTTTTAACTTTATCAGTGCCTGTCATGACATCAAGCACATTCCAAAATGAACGTTTATCTGTTCTGTAACATATTGAAATTATCCATCCATCCATCCATTTTCTGAGCCGCTTCTCCTCACTAGGGTCGCGGGCGTGCTGGAGCCTATCCCAGCTGTCATCGGGCAGGAGGCGGGGTACACCCTGAACTGGTTGCCAGCCAATCGCAGGGCACATAGAAACAAACAACCATTCGCACTCACAGTCATGCCTACGGGCAATTTAGAGTCTCCAATTAATGCATGTTTTTGGGATGTGGGAGGAAACCGGAGTGCCCGGAGAAAACCCACGCAGGCACGGGGAGAACATGCAAACTCCACACAGGCGGGGACGGGGATTGAACCCCGCACCTCAGAACTGTGAGGCTGACGCTCTAACCAGTCGGCCACCGTGCCGCATATTGAAATTATCATCAAACAAAAAACCCCAAAGGAAAGGGATTTACAGTTTTCACTAGTTTGTTTTTTTGACAAAGTTTCAGTTCAATGTTCGAAATTTATAGTCGATTAGAATGCTCTGGAACTGATTATCAACTAATGGAACAGGACCCAAAAGTGGATGTATTGTGTACAGGTAATTAAAAAAAACTTTAGGGGGTCCTCGGTTTACAAAGATAACAAGATACGTTTCGAGGTTACGAGTATGATACACAATGAATTAGTTTGCACAGCGATGTATAAATACATGCTAACGTGGCACAAGGCATGCTCTGTTATTATCGTAATACTTATATACTGTTTTTCATTGTATCGTTTTATATTTATGGCCTATAAGTATTTTTCATATAAAAGTTTACTGTAAATATGTGGAAGTATGGAGTGCACCTGCATTGCAAACTGAGGACTCCATTTACAGTGAAATACAGTATTTAATGTGCATCCCAGTTTGGACTTCCCTTTTATTGGGAAAATAACATTTTGGAAACATTTTGGACCGTATTTAATTTTACTATACAGTAAACACCCACATATTCGAAGTTGGTCTATTCGCTGATTTTGGTTGGGTAAAACCTCTTCTCCATTATTTGCTAAAAGAAACTCACCTATTCACCTTTTTTGTGCTCAGACCAAAGCCATGTATAAAAATATTGCTTTAGGGCTAACTTGTGGCATCTTGGGGACAAGGACCAAGGTTGAAGTGAGGGGAGGAGCTTTAGTTTGTCATGCCTTAGCCCTGTCAAAAAGAAAAAAAGTGCTTTGCTGGCATCTTATGCCATCTATAGGCAATTGCAAACTTTTCTGGGTGGGCGTCAATTACTTGTAGATTTTGCTATTTGTTGCAGTGCTCGGCCCAAATACCCGCAGAGTACATGCAGTTGTCATGTTCATCCTCACTATTTTAATAAGGTGCTCCAAAGACACTTTTGAACGTGAGCATACATAAAAAAATAGGATCTAAATGTTTTCAAGGGCTATTTTTTAAACAATACTTAATTTTCTTTCATGCTCCTTATTTCTATGAAACTGGGTTGTGACTTAGCGACAATAGGAAAATGCAGTTCCTCGGGTGACAAGTTGAGAACCACAAGATTGTGCTAGACTTTACCACGATGGATTAGAATAGTGCAGAACATTGTGTTAACTTGAAATGGCTTCATAAAATGAGGATATGACTACAGTAAATATATGTGCTGTATTTACTATCCATGTATAACACTACTTACAATGCTGCTACCTATTATTGCTGTGTTGTATTCATGTTCACATGTGCATATTAATATTTATACTGCATAATAATGTAGTTACCATACATACTGCTGCGGCTACACTGTAAAACCTAACATACTGTACATCTTAATAAAAAGACATAAGTTAACCTAACGTTAAATTACATTTTTGTCATAGTAACTCAGTTGTTATGAGTACAAGAACACACAAACACAGTAAATTGGAAAATGACAAAAACTGTGAAAATTAATAAATTAAATTAATATCTATAACAATGTAATACTCTCTTGAGACTTTATGTGTGATATGCCTTCAGCAAGTAAAAAAAATCACTTTAACTCAAAACTTGCCCATGGTATGAGTCATTTTGGCTTAAACTGTGTACATAAAGATTATACTCTTTTTACTGCACTTTCAGCATTGACCCTTGTGGTTTTTTGATGTTTTTTTTATGGTGGTAAAGTCTTTTGCAAGACTCAAAGGGAACATTATGGCTGTCAACATTTTTATGAGCTAGGGATGGGTACAGTTTCATTGGACATGTGACTTCAGGGTGGGTGGGGTTGGGCAAGGGCTTCTCATTTCCACGCTGAAGTCACTGGATATTAGGCCCAAAAATAGCCCGACAGAAGCTATATAGAGGTCCATGTATGACTTGCGCCATAAGAGGACAGATCGTTCTGCCTGAAAACATCCAGAGAAACTAGGACGGAATTGTGGTATCAGTAAAAAAAAATAAGAGAAAAAAGACCACACAAGCTAAAAGGGATATAGGATATCTAAGTAAAGAAAATGACATAAAAGAACTTTTATTATACTAAACAAGTAACCGATGGACCTAGGTGGAACCTAAAGGATAAAAGACAAGCAAGGAGGACAAAAGAAACAAACAGGATATTGTTTTTTGTTCTTGTTTTTTGGGACTGTTTTTGTATGATCTCTCATGTCCTCCCAGCTGGGCTGACAGCATAGAGGGACACAGATCTGTAACCACTGCAGCACTGCAATGAAGTACAACTACCATATTCCAGTGTCAACGTACACACGGCATTCTCAGTACACACACACCTACCACACACCTATACAGTATGCATCCAGTCACTATACACCATCATACACCTCTGCATCCAAGTACACCCCAAGCCAGTATAACAGTGCACATTATATCCCATCATACCACACACCCTCCTATAAGTCTGCATCAACGTACATCCCTTCCCGGTACAGCTCAACGCAGCACACCCGAGCACGAGAAAATCCAGCTCCTGTGATACCAATCACACCTGCCAAGAGAACTGTGCACTTTCCTAATGACATCATCTTCCAGGATGTTGTTAGACGTGGAGAGTTGGAACAAATTGGTCGATTCATCAGAACAAGGAAAGTTCGTGTGGATACGCTCTTTCACTCAGGTGAGTAGTGCACCACTGCTTCCTTCATGGGGCAATTTTGCATGCATGGGTACTAAAAGAGTCATTGACTTGAGCTGAGCGCGATGCAATGCTGCAGTGGCCTCAAGTAGTTTGATGCATTCAGGTATGGCAGCGCTACACGAAGCAGTGCTGACAGGAAACCTGGAGGTGGTGAAGCTGCTGGTCAAGTACGGCGCTGATGTCCATCAGAGAGACGAGGACGGCTGGACACCTCTTCACATGGCCTGCAGTGACGGTTTTCCGGAGATTGCAAGGTAACCCAACTGGCATTTGAAACAATGATTGGTGATGATTTAATGAAAAATAACAGTGTAACGTAAAAATATGCTGGATTAGTACACCATATCTTTAAATTTGCATGTTCATTACGCAGCATGGTTAGCTAGTGTTTATCACATCTGCCTCACAGTCGAAAGATTCTGGGTTTGAATGTCGGCTCGGGCCCTCCTGTGTGGGGTTTGCATGTTCTCCCCGTGCTTGTGCTGGTTTTTTCAAAATAGTCTAGCTTCCTTCCACACCCCAAAAACATGCATGTTAGGGTAACTGAAAACTCTAAATTGCAAATAGGTAGGAAAGTGAGTGTATATGGTCTGTCTATATGTGCCCTTCTACTGACTGGCAACCAGTCCAGGGTGAACTCTGCCTCTCACCCAGAGACAACTCGAAGAGGCTCCATTTCACCACCCACGACCCTTATGATAATAAGCTCTATAGGATAGCGACCAGTCCAAGGGTGTACCGGCTCTCGCCCAAAGTCATTTTGGATAGGCAGCGGTACAGATGGATGGATTTAGTCTCGACTCGTAATTGATTCCTGTGATTGTCTAGAGTAATTATATCCTGTAAAATGTTATTCTAAAAACATTGCATCAAAGCAAATCCCTTATGCACGTATATTGTCTCAAGACAACAAAGGGTTAATGAATAGACCCAGAACAGAAAAAAAAGAAAAGTTACAACTAAATTCTTTCCTAAAATGTCTGAAATTCTACACTTCATGCTCCACACAGCTATCTCCTTTCGGTGGGAGCCAGCGCAGACGCAGAAAACGAGAGCGGAGAGAAGCCGACCGACCTCATTGACCCTGACTGCACAGAGTTGTCCAAACTGTTCGAGGCTGGCTGCATGTAATTGGGCACTTCTTAGACACAAAGTGAACCGAAAGAGATAAAAGCTGACAAATTGCTTGGAAAATATTTTTTTTTTTTCAAAGGGGCTTTAAACGGAACTTGCTACTGATGACGATGGGAGTTTGTCATGTTTCTTTATATCTAAATTGGGTGATCCCACTATTCTCCAATGAGTCACTTTTCTATTTTTGCCTTTTTGTTCTAATGTCAGTATGTGACTGTCAGTAACTCCTTATTTCCTTTTCTCTTACTAGTGTAACCCATCATCTAAAATGTGTCCCTAAATGAAAATATGGGTTATATATGTGCTGGCGTAAGTAATTTTGTGAATTACTTCCAGTGTTAATACGCTTGCATTTAATTTACAACACTGAATTTGAAATACTTGTAGACCATTCACTGGTGGTAATTCCTGTTAATCCTTACTGCTGTGCAGAAAGAGGATGATAAAAGTTTTAAATTAACACTTCAATCAGAAAAATCTTGATGAAGTTTCTCTATTACTGTAATATTTCCCTCCCATATTCTGGTTTTATGTTTTTGTCATCGAGGCTGTGCTGATGAAAACAATGTCAGCAGGAAAGTCTTACCATTTTGCCCTCAATAATTATTTTTGTACATTTTCATAAATAAAGACTCTTTTTATAAATAGTTGTCAGCATTAATCTTTGTGCAAAATCTTGTTTTTGTGTGTGTTTTACCTTACCAAGGATACTTATTATAATGACTGGAAAAAATTATTCCATTATTCTTCATTAATTATCATAATGATACCAGAATGAATTTCCATGACCAAAGTCAGGCGAGTGTACCACTACACCAAGGCCGAAAGTCACCACACCAAAATTAATATTAGTGTAGTGTACTAACTGCAAGGCCTCTATTTTTGTAGACTGAACAACTTTGGCTGGAACAGGAATGGCGACATATCTTGATTTTTGTACAAGCGCAAGACTCTCTGGTATGTTGGCCAATTTGACAGACCGGTCTGCAACAAGCTGGGCGTGCTGACGCAATGGGGGTGTGTCCTTTGACATCCGCCCAGCGCATGTGACAATTTGGCGACTTAAATTTGGTCTGAACTTTAGCCTGCCCTGACCATGTCTAACTTCTGGCACAGTTAAGTCTAATGCAATTTTGGTGAATTGGATAGAGTTGCAGGGAGACGGCTACGCGAGCGCTGCATACTTAGGCAGCGATTCTTTCTCATACCACTACGGGGAGCCTGCGTACTACTAGCGATACTATAGTACCACACATGGAGAATCACTGATTCAAGGGATTATTACAGTATGCAGATGACTGTAGTGTATCAGCATATTAACAGGTGACTATGTGGCAAGATAACAAAAATCATACCATTGAATTTTTTTTTTTGTTATAGTTATAACTATAAATTGGTCTTATAAAGGACTAAATATTGGACTTATAAATTGGTCGTCAAGAGGGAGGGACAAGAGAAAAAAGACATTTTAGGGGGTATTCAAGAGCTATTCTTACTACTTTTTACTACAGTTGCAACTACATTTTGTCAAAGCAAGTCAAATTGGTCATTCCCTGCCTCACATCTGGTGATCTTTCTCTGTCTCTTTCTCTCGCTCGCTCTCTCGCTCTCTCTCATTGCTCATTACTGTACACCGTGGATGGGAATCACTGCTGTACAGTATTCCATTATTTTTCCTGTATTCCATTATTCTGTTCCGATACGGTGGGCGGCAGTATGTAGGATCGCATTGGCGTCATGAAAACAAAAAGAGACGACGAAGAAGAACACTTCCGTGTTTCTTGCCGGAAATGATTGGTTGGCATTGGCAACGTTTTAGCTAAATTTAGCGTCGTATACAGCATAAAGAAATCTAAAATAAATAGTTTTTAAAGGTTTGTACACGACATTTACTTCGTTTCATTCATACATTCAATTTATTTACATTGCTTAATAATTTTATGTAGTGCTTTTGTTGCTAAAGAATTTGGCGTTAGAACCTAACGCAACGTGAAGACAACAGCTAGCTATGCGGGCTACTGTTAGCAGATTTTATTGTGTCAGCAAATCTGCATCGGTAGCTGTCCCCTGGATTTACTAAAGTGCGACACAACCCTCTTAGTTCCTTCAAATATCTAACAGCCACCCCATATAGAAAACTAAATTTAACTATTTTTTATTGCGTTGGCTGATATTAAAACGGACTTACAGGGGCGACGCAAGTCCAAACGTAAACATAGCTTCTTTGTCACTGACCGTAATTGTTTTCTCAATTTGCTGACGTTTACCTAGTCTTTGCTTCAGAATTAATACCAGCAACTCTGAATCAACAGCTGTTATATTACATTAAGCCTAATAGTGCCTGATAAGTGACACAGATGTAGTTGTTTATCCCAATGAGATCGTAAGTTGTCTTCGTGTTTACTATTGTGTGTGTGTGTGTTTTAAACATTTTAGATCATGGAGCTATGTTAAAATTATCATTGTTCTTCATTGCTAGTTGAGAACTTTGAAACCACTGACTTCTTCCAAGGCACTAACCATAGAGCAGTGAGAAGAGAGCAGGACCGTGAACAGAATGACAAGGTAAGTTATGTGTTATTATAACAAGTACTAATATGTACATCAGTTCATATTCTTCTCATGTACAACCCCAATTCCAATGAAGTTGTGTTAAATACAATACAGAATACAATGATTTGCAAATCATGTTCAACCTATATTTAATTGAATACACTACAAAGACAAGATATTTGATGTTCAAACTGATAAACTTTATTGTTTTTAGCATATAATCATTAACTTATAATTTTATGGCTGCAACACGTTCCAAAAAAGCTGGGACAGGTGGCAAAAAAGATAGAAAGTTGAGGAATGCTCATCAAACACCTTCTTGGAACATCCCACAGGTGAACAGGCTAATTGAGAACAGGTGAGTGACATGATTGGGTATAAAAGGAGCTTCCCTGAATTGCTCAGTCATTCACAAGTAAAGACGGGGCGAGGTTCACCTCTTTGTGAACAAGTCCGTGAGAAAATAGTCGAACAGTTTAAGGACAATGTACAGTTGCAAGGAATTTAGGGATTTCATCATCTACGGTCCATAATATCATCAAAAGGTTCAGAGAATCTGGAGAAATTACTGCATGTAAGCGGCAAGGCCGAAAACCCACATTGAATGCCCGTGACCTTTGATCCCTCAGGCGGCACTGCATCAAAAACTGACATCAATGTGTCAAGGATATCACCACATGGGCTCAGGAACACTTCAGAAAATCAATGTCAGTAAATACAGTTCGGCCCTACATCTGTAAGTGCAACTTTAAACTCTACTATGCAAAGCAAAAGCCATTTATCAAGCTGGACTGATGCAAAGTGTTCTGTGGTCCGACGAGTCCACATTTCAAATTGTTTTTAGAAATTATGGAAGTTGTGTCCTCCGGGCCAAAGAGGAAAAGAACCACCCGGACTGTTATGGATGCAAAGTTCAAAAGCCAGCATCTGTGATGGTATGGGGCTGTGTTAGTGCCAATGGCATGGGTAACTTACACATTTGTGAAGGCACCATTAATGCTGAAAGGTACATACAGGTTTTGGAGAAACTTATGCTGCCATCTAAGCAACGTCTTTTTCATGGACGCCCCTGCTTATTTCAGCAAGACAATGCCAAACCACATTCTGCACGTGTTACAACAGTCTGGCTTCGTAGTAAAAGAGTGCGGGTACTAGACTGGCCTGCCTGCAGTCCAGACCTGTCCCATTGGAAATGTGTGGCGCATTATGAAGCGTAAAATACAACGGAGACCCCGGACTGTTGAACAGCTGAAGCTCTACCTCAAGCAAGAATGGGACAGAATTCCACCTACAAAGCTTCAACAATTAGTTTCCTCAGTTCCCAAACGTTTGTTGAATGTTGTTAAAGGAAAAGGTGATATAACACAGTAGTAAGCATGACCCTTTCCCAGCTTTTTTGGAACGTGTTGCAGCCATAAAATTTTAAGTTCATGATTATTTGCTAAAAACAATGAAGGTTATCAGTTTGAACATTAAATATCTTGTCTTTGTAGTGTATTCAAATAAATATAGGTTGAACATGATTTGCAAATCATTGTATTCTGTTTTTATTTATGTTTAACACAACATCCCAACTTCATTGGAATTGGGGTTGTACTTGCTTCAGGCATTTTAATCTGCTGTTGTGGTTGTTTCACATTTCTCAAGCTCATCTGCTCCCAGGATGGTGAATAGTTACAAGCGGACTTCAAGCCCCAGATCACCTACCAACTGTGGGGAGCTCTTCACCCCAGCACATGAGGAAAATGTCCGTTTTATCCATGATAGTAAGTATTATTTCAGACCGTGTAGATTATTATATACTTACTATGAAATTATCCATCCGTTTTCTATACCGCTTATCCTCACTCGGGTCAAGGGTGAGCTGGATCCTATCCCAGCTGACTTTGGGTGAGTGGTGGCATTCACCCTGGACAAGTCGCCATCCAATCACAGGGCACAAGGAAGCAAACAACCATTCACGCTCACGTATGCACAATTTAATCAGAATTAACAACTATCTTGTGCAGTATTTACCTCAATACAGACAAACTTGACAATTTAAAAAGACATGAACATTAAGTCAAGTAAAAAAGTGTGCTATAATTTATTTAATCAATATGACAGTTGCTCTTACTTCTTTACATATTGCTAGATGACAAGAATCCTTAATTAAAAATTTAGGAATTTTTTTTTCAAGCTACAGTGGGGGAAAAGTATTCAAACCCCCTTAAATTATTCACTCTGTTTTTTCCTCCTTTTTTTCCTCAATGTACACACAGCACCCAACACACAACAGAATTTTTGCAGATTTATGAAAAAAGAAAAACTGAAATATCACACAGCCATAAGTATTCAGACCCTTTGCTATATTTAACTCTGGTGCTGCCCATTTCTTCTGATCATCCTTGAGATGGTTCTACACCTTCATTGGAGTCCAGCTGTTTGATTATACTGATTGGACTTGATTAGGAAAGCCACACAGCTGTCTACATCCATCCAACCTGACAGAACTGGAGAAGTTCTGCAAGGAGGAATGGCAGAGGATCCCCAATCCAGGTGTGAGAAATTCCCAAAAAGACTCATGGCGGCATTAGCTCAAAAGCCTGCTGCTACTAAATACTGAGCAAAGGGTCTTAATACTAGTGATGGTGAGATGAATCTTCATGAAGCATTGTAACACTTCAGTCTTTGGTTCGAGTAATGCATAGGTGTCAAACTCAAAGGCCAGATGTGGCCCGCCACATCATTTTATGTGGCCCACGAAAGCAAATCATGCTCGTCAACTTCTGTGATTTTTGCTAAAATCTGTATCCAAATTGTCATAATAATAATGTTGACATATTGCATTTTTCTGTTACCAAACCCTTCTTCTACAGTAACTTAAACAACACTTGAACAAACTATTATCCTTGTCTTCTGATTTCAAAACTAGTTATCCCTCAATTTGCTGTGTAATGGTAATAATATGATTTGGTGAATAAACATTTCACTGTTCTAACGGCCCTCTGAGGGAAATCATAACTACAATGCGGCCCGAGACAAAAATGAGTTTGACACCCCTGGTCAGTAATGGTTCATTTCTTGATGCTTCATTGTACACGAAACCACCTGCTGGCCATGTGCATAATTACAGGCAGCTGTAAGTTTATAGCACATACAGTATGTGCTGCGTTGCATTTTGCCGTCTTTTTGGCTCTTGTGAATGACTGTGTATTACAAAACAATGTTTGACCAAGTAATTTCCCAACATAAAGTGTAAAATATATTATTTTTGAACGTATTCTGTGTGCTTAAAATGTTCATCACTGGTATGGCGGGTTGTATAATGTTTTTCTGTCACTTTGGGAAAAATGGCATGGGCTTAAGAGGGCAGAGGATTTTGAAAGTGCTTATTTAGAAATAACAGTTTATAATTTTTTTAAATTTAAATTGGGCTACAGTAATTTCTGCTCTCCCAGTGAGGTTTTATTTGACCTTGCTTTCTGTGAACACAATAAATACTTTCCCCGTGAATAAGATAAGAAATGGTGGAAAATGCATTTTTGATAAACAAAGGTAATTGATAAACCTCAATGACATTTCCTTAAGCGGTGTGGTCCTGCGTGGGCTTCGAACTCAAGGTTGAGAGTCGAGTACACCAACCACTGGGCTATTAGACCAGGGTGCTGGGTTAGCGGCCAGCAGCCTCTTTCCAAGGATTCCGAGCTCGCTATCTGTCCAAACTGCTGTCAACACTCCAAACTCTATTAGCCAATACAAACTACACAGTCTTTATCCAAACTGAACTGACCACAACTCTATATAACACACACACATTTTGAATGGAGCCTGCATGAGGGGTTTAGATTGCTCTCAAACCTCACGGGAAACACTGAAGCGCTTCCCGAATCAGTCACGTGGTACAGCCGGGCAGCGAAACTTCGGACCTCATCACTTCCGGCTCCGCCCCTAAATGAAGCAAGCCTCGATACACGCTTTGCGGAAACGTCCCCTCCATTACTCAACACACGCCTCGAAGACTCGGCACATCTCGTAACATCACGACTTAATACTTATGGCTGTGTGATGGTTCAGTTTTTCTTTTTTAATAAATCTGCAAAAAAATCAACAATTCTGTTTTTTTCTGTGAATATGGGGTGCTGTGTGTACATTGAGGAAAATATATTGATTTTAGCAAATGGCTGCAATATAACAAAGAGTGAAAAATTTAAGGGTGTCTTAATACTTTCTGTACGCACTGTAAGTCTAGTAAAAACCTTACTGCGTGAATTGTAATTCAGTTGCATTTGACTGAAAAAAAGATACAGTTGTGTAGTATCTATATTAATGTTGATGTTTACACTGGCGGCATGGTGGATGACGGGTTAGCACATCTGCCTCACGGTTCAGAGGTCGTGTATTCGAATCTGGGCTCAGGCCTTCCTGTGTGAAGTTTGCATGTTCTCACACTTGCCTGCGTGGGTTTCCTCTCACATTCCAAAAACGGATGGTAGGTTAATTGAAGGCTGTGAGTGTAAATGTTTGTTTGTTTTTGTCCTCTGTGATTGGCTGGCGATCAGTTCAGCGTGTAACCTGGGATAGGCTGCAGCACTTCTGCGACCCTGGTGAGGATAGGATGTACTGAGAATGGACTGATGTTTACGCTGAAAACATTTCTTGAATGTATGTAAAATAAAGGTTGTGCTAAAAACTGTTGCACATTTTGAGCTGCATTCTTTTTTAATTCAACCACATTTTCTACAATAATTTGGATATGACCAATCTGAACTAATATTAATAGCTTAACAATTTTGTTATTTGTTTAGGAAAAGAGTAACAATCATCACTAAGAAGAAAAGTATAATTTACATTGAGTGTTTTACTGTCCTGTCCTTACTTCAATCAGTAATACCCTAAATAGATATCCTAAATTTACCAAGGTATTTGTGTTTTGTTTCACAGCCTGGCAGTTTGTGCTCAGAGAAATTCGATCAACCCAAAACACAGAGCGTAATGACCGTGGACCACAGGAATATGTTGAGAAGAATCCAAATCCTAACCTACACTGTAAGCATAACTGAAATCAAATGTACATCCCAGTCATCAGTAAAGGATTGATACAAAGTGAAATGCTGACATTTTTCTTCTTGGTGATCGTCAGCTTTCATACCAGTGGACCTGACTGACCTCAAGAAACGTAACACACAGGACTCAAAGAAATCCTAGTCCTCAAGATGGTCCAAGCACTTTTTTTAACCCATCATCATTCAGAACTTTTCCTCTGACAGTCAGCCCTATTTGCCAGTCTGCGCCAGAATGCCAAACAATTCTCTGTGAACTTTGAACCACAGCAAGCCCATGTTTTTCTTTACACCCTACAAGGGATGAAGAAGATCTTTACATTAGAAATATCTGTCATGAATCATGTTCAAGGCCACAAAATCCTCCTAATGTATGAAAAGGACTGATAAAAACCTCCAGTAGATGTTGTTGGCATCTGATGCTGAGGTACAAACTGTTCCACCGGACACAGAAGACTGCAGTTTACTATTACGTACCAGGAAAAATGACAAAGGGCTTTTCTGTTTTGTTGTTTGTTTTGTAAAAAGGTAGTTGGCAAGATGAAGTGTAGCATTAATGATGACACATTGGATGCACACTTGATGAGCATATTTTTAAAAGCAAAATGCAAAGACAATGTTCGTAGAAGAATAGTTTTCCCTAAAAACAGGCTTTACTAAGAAAGCTCCCAAAGTATTCTACCCCATTGATTAACACCTCTTCCCAAAATGTTGAATAAACTACTTTTACACTACATCTTCTTGTATTCATCCACCACGGATATTGACCATTTGTCTACAAGTAATTTGTAGTTTACTAGTCTTAATAACCCAGGTCAGATTGCAACAGAATAAATTGTATATTCCTAACAAGAATTTGCTGTTACCTATAGAAACAGTGAATGCTGAAAAAGTCTGTCACCTAAATGCAAAACAAATGAAGTGACAATGCTGTTTTAAACATGTCACTACAGCATGCAGTAGCAAAACCCAGATACCATGCAAATGCACCCCCCCCCCCCCCCCCCCCCCCCTCCACACACACACGCACACAAACCCTTGGGTCAATTAACAGAAAAGGAAAGAAAACCCATAAATCTGTATGCTTTTCGCAAATGCTTGAGGCTATGCCATGGAATCAATGCTGTTTTTATGTCCATGAAGCTGCCAATGATCTTGCAGAAAACATCCAATAAAGTCTAATATTTATGTTCAAAAGTGTTATGTCGCCCATTCTGAATGTTTTTTTTTTTTTACCAAGTCTGTTGACCAATGTTACTGCTGTTATCGCTCAGGCCTTGTTCAATTTTACTACCTTTTCAGCTCGTTAGTGCCCATTTTTGCCCGTGTACAAACAGCCTGTCATTTTTACTATTTGTTATGTTTTTGCTTCTTTTATTGCATAAAGTTTTTAACAAACATCAGTTCTTGTCATGAGCATAAAATATTTTTAAAAATTAACTTTTCAAATTAATTTTTTTGCAAAACGCACAGGTTGGAAAACAATCTCAAATATGTTTTATGTAGTATTCTCAATACAGCACCACTCTTCTCCAAAACTTTTATAATCTTACAGAAAACATAAAAACACTACAATTTTGAGTGTGAGTCGACAATGAAACCCATTTTATCCATGTATGATTCAAACAAGCAAATACGAAGTTTATATATATATATATATATATATATGTGTGTGTGTGTGTGTGTAGTTTTCAATTGGGCCATGATCGAGCCCAAAGGTACAATTTGATGTAACAGTATTGATACTTAAAGAGCTGAAGTTGGACATAGACAAAGCAGACAAATCCTTTCATTTCTCATTTCATTTCAATACTTTAATTACATTTGTATTAACACTGCTAAAATTGTTTAATAACAAAAAGGAAGCGATGTGGACGGAAGTTTTGAGTGAAACTTTACAGTGTAAAAAGGAAGGTAAAAACTGAAAACGTTTTAAAAAGATGAGGTTACTGGTAGTTGTAAATTATACATCGCGCCAGTTTACAACAAAAATATTTGAAGCCACGTTTAATATGAGAAGAAAACGACAAACATTTAAAGCGAAGTGGCCGTTTGATTAATATTAATAACTTGATAATTCGTCTGTGACGTAGTTACGTATGTTGCGTGTTGACGTAACGTCGCCGAAGCTTTTTTAAGCCCTTTGCGTTAAGCTAAGCCAACCAGTTGGCTTCAGTTTCGGGAAGGTAGACAAGCAAGTGTAGGGAGTACCTTTTTAAAAAAAACAGTATTTTGTCAACAGCTTAACGTTTTTGGAGAAAGCATTATGACCGACAAAATGGATATGTCTTTAGACGACATTATCAAACAGAACAGGCAGCAGCATAGAGGTGGCGGCAGGGGTGGAAGAGGCCGAGGCCGAGGAGGCCCTGGCGGCGGCCGAGGAGGAGGCGCTGGGCGCCCCGGAGGAATGAGCGGCGGAGGATTTGGAGGCCGAGGCGCAGGATCCGGCCCCATGAGGAACCGTCAATACACGAACCGCGCTAGAGGCAGACCGACGCCATACAACAGGGTATGAGAATGGGCAGAAAAAGGGAAAAACCTTGGGCAAACTGCCTGGGTAACAACCTTCTATACTCCAGCCAGCTTGCTAATCAACGAATAAAAGTGAATGCTAGCCGCCAAATTTCTCTCGACGGAGAGCTCTTAACACGAGCAGTTGAGCATTAAAGGAAATTGTATTCTTAATTTGTCTGTCCTTTCCCGAACCAACCAACCTTATGTTAAAATTTTTTCCTCCCCCAAGAAGAAGCCCTTTTTTAAAAAGGAAATGTGCTAGCCGTCTTGGCACATTAGCTAAAGTTGGATCGTGGAAGGTCTGACGTCGCCATTTTGAATCTCCTACCGCAGATTTTAAAAAAATTCGCCCACCGACAATATCATTGCTTTTCATCAAGTGTCTTTTTGGTGGCGAGAGAAGAACAACGGAGCATCCAGTATTTATTTTCTTCATCTCAAAAGGAGCACCAGTTTGAGCGTCCAAGATGTCCTTTGTCCGGGAGTGGCTGGCCAGCTCCATTTTAAAGGCCCAATCCTTTCAACAGTTGTGGTGGATGGATCCCAGGACTTCAACCCCCCTTTACATAGTGTACTGATAGCTAGCTAATCACCACCAGGCCGTGTTTGTGTGCGTCTCTGAACGTACCAGACAAAGCCCAAGTCAAAATGGCGTGTTCTCAAAATGGACGCCGTAGCTGCTCTAGTTTTCTGATCCATCCACATTCCTCATGGACACCCCACCCCCCAAACAATGAAAGCCATTTCCTTGGCTTTAACGAACTTTTGGAATCATTTTTCATCGTGGGAGGCAAGGATGCTTCAGATGGGGACAAAGATGATCATTTCTGGAGAGCCTGTGGCAGAGGAGGCAATGGGCCGCATTTGCTGTTAGCCTCGGTGGGCCAGTTGAACCGTTTAAAAAAAAAAAAAAAAAAAAAACCAACAACAAAAAAAACAAAAAAAAAATTGTGTGGTAGTTTGGATTGTGAATAAAAGAAAGCGCCAAACATCACACTATGCCAAATTATGCATGCAATAAATGACAATACATCCCACATAGATTATTTTTTTTATTATTATTGTGTGCATCCTCTGAGGGGGATTGACATGCTTTTAGTTACTGGGTGGGCAAGGGGGGATAATGGGCACTCTCTTGGGGGAGCTGAGCACCCTGGCCATATTGGAAGTGGAGCCTCTGCTTGCCCCAACACCCAGCCGTGTGGACTCTGTGATTGACAGAGGCAAGCGGATTCCTGAAGTCAGCAGGTGCGTTCTCTTTCATCTGTTGCAGCCCAAACAGCTTCCAGATAAATGGCAACACGACATGTTCGACAACGGCTTCAGTGGATTCAACGGAACAGCTGGTGGTGGCGCTGGTGTAGAAACCGGAGGGAAGCTCCTAGTCTCCAATCTTGACTTTGGTGTTTCTGATGCAGATATTCAGGTATAATCCCAGTTTGTCTTGTTGTCAAAGATTAGGGGCTTGTTGCTGAAGTATCTTTTGTTCTGTAGGAACTTTTTGCTGAGTTTGGGACACTGAAAAAGGCTGCAGTCCATTATGATCGTTCAGGAAGAAGCCTAGGAACAGCAGATGTCCACTTTGAAAGAAGGGCAGATGCACTTAAGGCCATGAAACAGTACAATGGCATCCCACTGGATGGTGAGTACTAAGAATTTGTTTTGCAATATCTGCTCAGTTCATAGACACTCCTTCCCATTTTACAAGTCTTTTTTGGGTCCTTCCAGGGAGGCCCATGAACATACAGCTTGTCACATCACAGATTGATACACAGAGGCGGCCAATGCAGGGGTAGGTGTTCTTGTCAACAAAACCCAGTCCCTAACGATGACACAATTTACGATGTTATTTTTTTTCTAGGATGAACAGAGGCGGTGGAATGAACAGGAATCGCGGGGGCGGCTTTGGGGGCATGCAGAGAGGAGGCCGTATTGGAGGTCGTGGCACAGGCGGCTTCAGAGGACGGGGTCGAGGTGGCCGAGGGGGGAGTAGCAAACAGCAGCTTTCAGCAGAAGAACTTGATGCCCAGTTAGATGCCTACAATGCAAGAGTGAGTCCATCTTTTCCCACAGTTCATGGGTAGGAATAACAAAATACAGCTGTCTAATGGTTACTCTGGTTCTGTATTCTCAGATGGACACCAGCTAAGAAGTGTTGCTGTTCTCGGTCATTCTTTCCTGTTCTACACAGAAGGATGCTTGTTACAGTAGTGCAAATTGTTTTACACATGGTTGTCCTAATGTGATTGATTGTTGCTCCAGCCTCTTAACTGCTCTAAAGTGTTTTTTACTTTTTTCCCCCCTTTTTGACAAAAAAAATTGTCTGTAGGTTGAAAGTTGGAAAGTCCATTCCTCAAAACTTGTAGTAAATGAAACTTCTAATAAAACCTGCAGTGTATATTAACCACAGACTCTTTCCTATTGTCTGTATTGTTTCCTACATCTGCAATGAATTGAACATTTTCGTTTTTTTTTTTTACATCTTATGTCTGTCATTCCCACCACATTCACATTTTTGCTTTATAATCTGATTTGGCATGGAAGAAGTTAGAGCTCCCAATTACTCAGAAAGCCCCTTTAAAAACAATGTATACTTTCACATGATTCCTCAGTTTCTGATTTTGTATAATTAGAAATCCTGAATTTCTGCAACAGGATTAATAAAAATATACAACTTGGAAAGACATCATGCTGCAGTGGTGCCAAGTATATAGTTATCAGTACCCAACGGTCTTAAAAAAGTATTTTTACAACATGGAAAGACATGCTTCAGTAGTGCTTAGTACGTAGTAATCGGTACCAATTATTATTATTTTTTTTTAGGCAAACTAGTAGTCAAACACAAATACTGTACTCACTATACAGGTACATCTGTAATAGAATAGTGTCAAAAGCTTGATTTAGGGAGTTCAAAAAGTGAAACTCCTAGAGATGCACTGCATACACAAGATATTTTATGATTTTTTTTTTTTTATATGTATCATTTTGATGACTGGCGGCACGGTGTCCGACTGGTTAGAGCGTCAGCCTCACAGTTCTGAGGACCCGGGTTCAATCCCTGGCCCCGCCTGTGTGGAGTTTGCATGTTCTCCCCGTGCCTGCGTGGGTTTTCTCCGGGCACTCCGGTTTCCTCCCACATCCCAAAAACATGCATTAATTGGAGACTCTAAATTGCCCGTAGGCATGACTGTGAGTGCGAATGGTTGTTTGTTTCTATGTGCCCTGCGATTGGCTGGCAACCAGTTCAGGGTGTACCCCGCCTCCTGCCCGATGACAGCTGGGATAGGCTCCAGCACGCCCGCGACCCTAGTGAGGAGAAGCAGCTCAGAAAATGGATGGATGGATTTTGATGACTAGTTTACAACAAACAAAAACTGAAAATTTACCATTCTCTAGGAACTAGATTATGTTAACAAGAAACAATGGAAATTGTTTTTAATATGGAAATTAGGCAGGAATTTGACCTGAAAATATTTTCCCAAGTGTTTTAATGCCTTTATACAATGTATGAGTACTGAAATAAATTCACTCGTCTACGTTTTTCAAATTTATTGCCATGTACCTATATGTAGTAGTGAATGTCTACTACAGCTCTGCCACTAGATGTCACTACGCTGCCGTTCTCCTCAGGAACTAAGTCGAACAAACTCAAATGTGTCCTGCTCTCGCAAATATATTACGAACTACCTAAAGCGTACGCATTGTACCCTGAAGGACAATGTTGTTTCATGGATTTCTGAGGCCTGTGTTGCGGGAGGACATTGTAAATGTTATTCTTGTCAAAACGGTGGATTTGTCACAAACTGTCCCAAATTGTCACAAACATGCTAATTTCTTCCTATGTTACTGGCGGTCATTGTTGCTGGGTTTCATGACTGTGTAAAATATATTACTGCACAGTTTGTGTGGGTCTTTTTGTGGGTTTTTTTTCTGTTCCATGACAATTTCTCATTTTACTAGGTACAGTTACAGTTCTAACAGTTTTGTTTATTGAGTTGTTAATGAAATGGCGGGTGGGATTCTTCCTCACCCTGTCGCGCAAACCACTTCCTGTTAAAGATACTCTTACGTTACTCATCCAAGGTCGGAATATACGTGAAGGTTTCCGCCATCTTGCAGCAGTCATTTAAGCAATGATGCCGCATTATTCTCCTGTCTGCAGCCAGGTCGGTAGTTTAGGGGATTAGTTTGACTAACGGAGTTTTGTTCCACTTCGTTGATAACCATAAATAGTTAAATACAATAATTCTTGGCGACCATGTAAATGTGAGAAGTAGTACTAATTACCTAAATTAATAAGTACCACGGGCTGGGCGACTCGTGTATATGTCTATGTCTATATGTCCATGGCATTAATGATGATCACTATTTAAGAGAAGTGTTCGTTATTGTCAGATCCAAAAATGATTTGAAGCAAAGGCCTAAAAAAAACCCACTGGCTTCTGGTATTCAATAATTCTTTGCCTAATCTGGAAAAAAGTTTTTCAGTTGTTATCATTAGCTAATTATCCATCCATTCTCTGTCCCACTTATGCTCACTAGGCTCGCGGGTGTGCTGACTGTGGTCGAGAGGCAGGGCACACCCTGCACCACGCAGGAAGGCCGCAGGCCGGATTTGAACCCACACACTCTGAACTGTGAGGCGGATGTGCGAACCAGTGCGGCCTCAATTAGCTAATTAAGCAAATAAAAAGTTGATTTATTTTTCATTCTCAGTATGACAAAAGGGAAAACTATTTCGTGTGAATTTTTTTGTTGTTGTTGTGCCAAGTTAACAATGTGGGTTGTGCGTAGTTGACGCAAGTACATTTCAGTTTATCTTTCTACCTTGAGTTAAATGAGTACTTTTACTAGAATATTTTTACGTAAGAATCTTTACTTCTATTACATTTCAAAGTTTGAATCCTTTTGACACTTCTGGCAAACATTATGGATTTAAATTCATTGTTTTCCCTCCAAATATGGACACAAATAAAAAATACACCGTGAACCGCATTTGCATTGCAACTTCTCTTTTTTTTAACCGCGAGTAGCATATATTTTTTTACGCTTTTATTTTGATGGTAGTTTACCGGATGTCGTTTGTCCTGTTCGCGGGAATCTTCTCCCCCCCCTCCCCCCCGTGTCACTTGTTCTCTTCACTTGAGACCATTTCGCCAGCCTGCGCACGAGCCTGTTCATTCTTTTCGAGGTAAAACGGTAAGATTCAATAAAACACTCGACAAACTCTTTATTAAGTCGTTTTGTACGACTAGCGAGCAGTTTTTGGTAGCCCCTGAAAGAGGAAGTATTTTTCCGCTCAACCAGAAGACCCGAATTAACAAGACTATTTAGTTGAGCAAAGATCAACTTCCTCCCACAGGGACGTTTTAAATGAATATTTGTTTTCTCATTGTAAACTTCAACTGTGTTCTTCGTGCTCATTCTCTGCGCCACTGTTTGACAAGTCTTCTCGAATCCGTGGTTCTTTGGCGTGGCTTGCATCAAGCTTTTTGCATTTGATTTCCGCGTTTAAAATATGACCTGAGATGGTACGATATCGGTCATTTGCTGTCGATTGTTCATATCGATATACAGGTAACAAGTGGTTAAGAATAGTTGGTCCACTAAAGCTTAAAAAGCTGACTACTTTTTATGTAGTCTGATGTGGCGTTACTGGAAGATTCCATGCAACTTCCTGGATCTCAACTTTTTTTTCTTTTTTTTTTCTCCCACCCCTCGTTTAAATGTATGAATTTCCATGCGTGGCTCAGACCAAACGTCAACATTAGAATTTTTTTTGTTTGTTTTTTTAAAGCTCTGCTCTTGGAGTCAAGTGTGTAAACATCACACCGACTTGGATCAAACGTGCTCCAAGTGATTGTGGCTGATAGGTGATTATTCCAAATCCTCCCTTCTATTTCTACCCCGCTTCAACGATTAGCGTTGCCATTATGTCACACAATATATTTTATTTTAAACACAGCCTCATGCATTATGCTTGTGCCTTATTTATGTCTGAACCTCTCAAGTCTTCAGTCCAAAAATGGTTCGAAAATATTAACTTCGTGTTTTATGACAGCAGTGGAAAGCGGTAATGTTAGCGCCCTAATGTTAGCAATATGCTGAAGTCTCCACATGATGAAATTTTGACCTACATGCTTTTGTGTGACTTTTAAGACAAGGTATTGCTCAAATTCCAAATTGCATGACCTTGGAAACGTCTGTTGTTTATCTGGCGACCATGTCTTTTTCAAATGAGATTCATCATCTGACAATATTGAAATTATTCAGTAAACTTTTGTAACCTACACTGTTGTCTCTGACTCATCACGAATGTCAGCCAACCCGTATATGCTGGCTTTACACAGCAGGTCCAAGTGACAATTTCGGATTTAAGTAGCCCTTTTTTTTTCTTCCCCCCCCTCCACCCATTTCAAGTGACACATATCCAACATGGCTATGTTTACAATACATTGACTGAGCAAAGAAACAACCTGCATGTGCAAATACCCAAATTGCTTGTAAGTAACTCTACAATCGCCAACACCAGGCAGTGAAAAAACACATGTAAACAATAATACAGTAAATAAATAATGTAGAATATTAAATGTTACATTCTGTTTAGTTGGCCTGGGGTTTCTCTTCCACTTATTTCTTTAAATAAGGATTACGGTGGCCTTGCGCCACAATAATTTTCCCTAATGATATACTAGGGTTAAAACGTATAGAGTATAGAACTACACACAAAAAAAAAAAATTAAGCAAAATCTACCTCAAAGCTTGGGTGTGCTCATTTATCCCCACACTCTATAGAAATAAATTGGAATGATGAGGAAAGAAGTTGGGGATCATTTCAGACTTAAAAAGATGACGACAAAGTGCAGTGTGTCTACTACAAAGCAGAACTAACTAATGTACCACAACAGCACGTTAACGATCGCCAACACAGGGTAATCTAATCGTGTAGTTCCTCAGTGAGTGGTCAAGGATAGACACAGCCGCCAGTACACTTTCAAACACTATATTAAACAAACCGTAAGAAAATAAACACATAATATGCACATTCATACGTGAGCTGCTACGGCCGCAACCAACGCTCAGGCACTCAACGCGCAGACTGGCTAACGGTTAGCCAGTAAAGAGCCAGCTCTTAACTTTACAACAGCCACCACTACACTGTCATTCGCTGACTCCCACGTCGCTCACCCGGCCCCACCTTTTTAAAGCCACACACACACTCAAAGACATTGTAGTGTGGAACGTGACGATGGCGGTCCCAAGTGAAAAACTCAAGAGTGAGCCAGAGCCTGGGCAGGGCCCCCTAGTGAGTAGGGACGCTGTCGGGGCTTTTGGTGTGGGTGGTTGGTCACTTGGTTGGGGAATTAGTTGGTGACCTTTCAGCTGGCCACCTTGCTATCCCATTCTGTCTCAACTTCCTGCCACTGCCTGCAGGGATTTCTCTATGGTTATTTATAAAGCTTCTGTTTGTTCTGGTCCTTCCTGCGATAGAGTGATCTTTTTTCTTTTTGTCTGCGAGTCACACGTCTGTTCGTTTGCGTTGACAACGGGATTGAGACTCCTGTGTCTGATCATTTTCACGATGGCTAAAATATGCAATAAGATTAACAATTTGATCGCTGAGCTGTTACATTTTGTTATCAGTTAAAACAAGCTCGTACATCGACATAAACCATTTCCTTCTTCCCTTTTGATTGGACTACCACCCCTGCTCTGCCCCCCCCCCCCCCCCCCCCCCCCCATCTCACACTGGACTTCCGCTGCATTGCATCAGTTCAAAAGGAGCTCTTATTGCAGCACTTCCTCATTGCTTGTGTGCCAGTGGTTATCTCAACCTATGTTTGTCCTGATATAACAACTTGATGTTGCCTTCTTCGTCCGCATGATCCGTAAAGAATCCATACAATAATTCAGGTTGGCTCGTGTACAGGTGGCAAGTTAAAGAACAGAGATTGTGCTTTGACTGATGTGGTTTAGCAGTCAAGAGGATATGAATCATCAAGTGCTCGCTAGTTAAAGGATGTGTGTGTAACTTGAAAGAAGGAAAAATTTTAATCACGTTGTGACATGATGTTGCAATGGTGTTTGCATGCTTGTATTTTACAGCCCCAAATCATCAGTTGTAACAGTACTTACACAGGCTTTGGACTTTATGCCCTTTTGTCTCCTACGTTATCTATGCTCTACATTGTAATTTAGCGAAAAAGCACCACTATTAGGTCTTTGACGAAATACAGAATTAATGCAATGATATTAGCTGTAGCGCTACTGTAGATTAAAAAGAAGGGAAAAAAAGCAGTTGAACCATTGGTTTAGTAAAGGATCAAAACAGCTACAGATGTCTGAAAGGGCAGCTTCACAAGTGATGCTAAATGTCACCTCAGAAACCCTATAACTATCACTTCGGGCCAAGCAGATATGTTGCATCCAAAAAATGGTCAAGGGATGCCTATAAATACAAACATCTGTGTGAACCCCTAGTATCCATTTGTTATTAGAGATGTTCTGAAGTTGTCTTAACTCTCAAATCAAACATCTCTTGGTCAGTTAAAAGCACATCAGTAGAAGCTAGTAGAGCTGTCAAAGATGCTATAGTACACTGGATATAAAAAGTCAATACACCCCTGTTCAAATAAATCATTTCAAAATGGTTTACCCTTTGTTGTGAAATTACTATAACAACTCAATTAAATTAAACAAAAATACATCTTTTAGAGAGTGGAAGTTAAAAACAAACAACCGAGATAATGTGTGCACAAGAGTGCACACTGGTCAAGGAGGCTGCAAAGAGGCTGACAGCAACATTGAAGGAGCTGCATGAATTTCTGGCAAGTACTGACTGTTTAGTACACGTGACAACAATCTTGTCTTCTTCATATGTCTGGGATATGGGTGAAGGTGGCAAGACCTTATCTTACAAAGAAAAACATAAAGAACACACGTCGGAAAATGTGTCATGGTCTAATGAAACCGCACAAATACAACACTGCTCATCACCAAAAGCACACCATAACTTCAGTGAAACATCATGCTTTGTGGCTGTTTTTTGTCATCTGGAACTGGAACCTTAGGGCGGAGGTGTGCACACTTGTGCAACCACACTATTTTACTTCTCTCCAAAAGATTTGTATTTAATTTTTTTCCAATTGAATTTTACAGGTTGTCTTGAAGTAATAGGGAAAAAGTTTTTGAAATTGATCTTGCTCTCATTTTTTGACATCACAAAGAACCTGGCACAAGCTGGGCTGTCTAAACTTTTTATATCCACTGTTTGTGTGGATAGCTTATCTTGTATTTAAATAAACTATGACGGGCAAAACACAGAAGTAAACAATAAATGATGCAAATATTGAACATTATATAAAGTTTAGTTGGCCTGAATTGACTTTTATTTGCACCATATGAAGAGATGGGAGCTCAACTCATGACTAAAGTGTTGTCGTGAGTATTTGGGCTACAAGAAGTTAGTGTCTTTCTGACTGAAAGACACTGGTTGAACTGTTTGCGCTCAAATCTCAGCGATATATTTGAAAAGCTGAATGACTTCAATATCCAGCTTCAAGGCAGAGATAAGCTTAACATTTGGCTTTTTTATTCGAAATTGATTTGTGAATGATTTGGATTTCACTCCACTGGTTCTGTGTCTGAAGGAGCACTTACCCATACTTGAAAGTCTCTTCCAAAAATACTTTCCAGCAATGCCTAGTTTGAGCCCTTCAGCATTGCTGAAGAGGACCAGTTCGTCAAGATAACTCTTACCTCCATGAATGAGTTTTACACACTGACACTGCGTGTCGTGTGGACAATGAGCATCACTCATTGGTCAGAAGGCTGTGTGTTTTGCTTCCCTTTGCCACTTCCTACATCTGGGGGATTGGATTTTTCTGCTATCTCTTAAAACCAAGCATGCAGTCTTCTAGAAAGAATTTGCAGGGGGAAAACGACCTAATTGCCACCACTAAAATTAATATAGCTTTGAGTACAGTGATCTGAAACCTAACGTAGTTTTCACTTGTTTGATATTCTCTTACACGTATGTAAATGTCAAAAGGACTCATTGCAATTGGAGTACACAGTGGCTGGAACTCAATTCTCAAAGAATAATGAATTTATGTCTTGCCAAATACTTGCATTTATTTTTGCTCTTTTAGAGTTTTTAAATTTAATCATTTTATTTTGTAACAACATGTGTAAAGTGTGATCGTCAACATACACACACGAGAAATGAGTTATCTCTGACACTGATCACTGATTCCTGTCAAGAGAATCCTCTTTAGCCAGGTACTTCCCAATCATGTCGTTCAATGCTTCGTTGGCCATAATCCCATTTACTGTCATCTCAATCGCTACAGTGGCGTTGCAAATTCAACCTTTTTTCCCACTCAAGACAGCAGGCTATCATCTCTCTGGAGGGTGCTCACTGCTGCCAGGTGGCTGTTTGGTGAGGGTCAACAACATGATCCAGTGTTTGCTGGGATGATCTCATGGCCTCTGAATAGTCTCAGCGGGCTGAACAATGAGCACTGCCTGCAGCCTGTTAGACGTACTTGTGTTGTCTGTGCAGAGTCAACCTGGGAGAATGTGTATTTTAATGACTGCCGTGATGATATTGTTACAGCTAATCTATTTTACTCCTGGACTGGCTTTAATTTGCTGATTCATATTTAGGCCACAAGGTTAATTTTATGTAACATACACACACACACTGTTGTTTTGATTAGATTTAAAAAAGTTTTCTTGAAGGGGAAAATGTGTTATGTGCGGTTTTATTTGTTTAACAACATGCATGACTTACAAAAGGTAATTATCTCGGTTTTTAATCTTTTCTTCCTAGTGCCGAGATAAGAAGTCGACTTGGCACTTAAAAGCAAGCCAGCCACAAGCAATCTTTTGTCTGTTTTGCTGAAAGGGGCAAAAGGGCTCCATGAAATCTGTTTAAATATTATTCTGGGCCCTGCTTAAACAATTTCACGAGAAGCTGTTTGAAATTGGAGTCATATGACAAATAGTCACCAAAGTGGCTCCAGGAAGGAGGGAGGCTGAAAAGATTTGTAGTAGTCATCTTTCATAAAGTTCACTTTAGGATATAGCTTCATAGTTGACCATCCATCTGTACAGTTTGATTTGGATCATATTTTTTGTTACACATGTACAACTTGAAATCTCAATTAACCCGGGCCAAAAATTGCATCAAATCTTTCAGTTTCGATTAGATATTTAATTCTAGATTCAATGTCATTCAAGTAATTTAAAATTGCCATAATAACCTGTTGGATGTAGCTATAGTCTGGTATGTAGCACATAACTGTAATTACCGTAGGCACACGCAAGAGGAAGTGAGACAAACCACCTGATGGTTGCTCCTTGCAGAATAATACGGTGGAACTGTGTTTTCCGTCCTTATGTTCCTGTTTCTTTGTCTCACTCTACTTCAACAACAAACAGTCAAACAGCCATTGCAGGCTATTGGCAGAGAAGCAATTACTGTTTTTTTATGGAAGCACAGAGGCCCTGTGAGGAAATGCACGTCCTACTTGGCTAATACACGACTGCATGGGCGACATTGAGCAACAGTCTTTCAGCCCTTCTGTTCGCTGGGCTGTGATTTATGGCTGTCACCTCAATGTAAAAAGCCTCAGGTGTTATTTTGGCTGAGATTGTGCAGTGGTTTTTGTTTGACTTTGCATTTTTGTGATTTGTTAACTCTCCTAAAGAGATTTTTCAACAACATTCAATGACATTTTAATGAAGTTTAGTGATTTGCAACTAATACAACAAAGCTAACAAACATAATGAAAAGCTGTTTGGGGGTCGTGGTCTTCTGTTGACCATTAAGAACACATCTTGGCACTTTAAGCCTCTGTCGGAGCCTGGCCTCATGACTGAATTCTGTGAGATATGTGAGTGAGTGAGTTCTTTCCTCATACAAACATTGCAAATGATGAGGTATTAGAGGGCAGAGTCTGTTTTAGTCCTGTGCTGAAAAAAAATGGCGTCTAAAAAGTGCCAATGAGACAATGGATGCTGCTGTTTTAGCTATAACCCATTTATGGATGTCACTTTCCCTCTGTTGCTGAGGAATAGCAAAATTCGAATGGATAAACTGCTCCTCTGGTTACAGAACCAGACCGATTTGTGTCACGAGAAGCAGGCAACCAGCAGCATCCTGGTTGCGACAGGTGTTGACGAGCTCTAATGGTTTCTCTGCACGTCATATGTACACCTCATGTCGTCACTGGATGGCTCTTTTATGTCCACACCGATTTTTATGGGCAGTGTTTTCATAGTAATGCTGGTTCACTTTTACTTTTTTTATTTTTACCGTGAGAAAAGGAACCGAAACAGACAAAGCTTTCCAACCTATGAACTGATTGGAACAGAGTAAGCGAGCTGGAGTAAATACTGTACGTGTACTGTAAATCCTTAGGCTTACCTTCCTGTCTGGCTGGCTTAATTAAAAATAGGTAATTGAGTCATTAATCAAGACAAGTTGTTGTATCGCCCATCCCCATTTGTGGCATCTTCATCCAAGCACCCCTTTGTTCTGCTAGGGTGATCTCTGCTCACAGTCTCTGTGTGCTTGCTTCTAATGAGCAGTGACTGGTGTGACCGTGCAGCTGGGCAATGATGACTCCCAAGTGTGTGTGCGTGCGTGCGTGAGTGAGTGAGTGAGTAAGAGAAGAAAGGAGCAGCTCACATTCACGAGGATCTCGGCTGTAGACACTGTCGCACTTGACGGCTGCACTCCCTTCTCCCTTTCAAACTGCAGATCGTATTAAGGAACATCAGTGTTGCTGTGATTTGTGTGCAACCAGTGTCAGCAGTGGTTCGATAGCTGTTTAGTTTTAGATTATCTTCCAGATCAGGGATTCTCAAGCATTTTGGTTCCAGGGAGCCCTTACAGGGGAGAATCATTTTCCCAAGGATCCCCTCATAAGTGTAATGCCAATTAAACATAAAAGTGCTGCTACATGTCATAGGAATTAAAAAGTTGTGCATTTCTTAACAAGTTGTAATGTTACGATAAATTAAAATTAAATTAAACTAAGTTCACAGTTTTTGGGAGGAAAAAAGTTGAACATTGAACGAGTAAAGTATTTATTTTTTTAAGAAACAAAGCTGTGTTTATAAGGATACAAAGTTGTAATCTCATGATGATAATGTATTTTTCCAAGCTAAAGTCATCTAAAAGGGAAGTAATATTTCTTTATTCTCATCATATTACACCTTTTGTTGTAGAAAAGACACGTTTTACTGTTTAAACTAAAAATGGGAATATTTCTTTAATATATATCATTTGTTCTAAATGAAGTGTTCATTCATGCAAGGATGTCAGATTGTGATGTCACAATTATATCAGCGTTTAACTGCCCCAAAGTGACAGTAAGGGGAAAATAATTGATTTATTATAAGTCTTTTTTTTGCACCCGAGTCCATTTTTCTTCCATAGTAAACAATACGTTTACATAGTTATTTTAAAGCATTTGTCTAATTAAATGTAAAAAAACAAATAAATAAATAGTCAGCTACAAACAACACTTTTGATCAATTGCCTCATCAAATGCAACCAGTGGGGTATAGGTTTGTTTGTCACAAACTAATTCACACTCGTTAGACTTCAATTTGAAGGTATGCGGTTCAAATGTGTCACATTTGCTAACCTATCACTCTGTCACCTCTTTGGTGATGGCATTGCTAGACTGTATATTATCCGGCTTTGCAGACTTGGTTTGTAGTTTCTTTCAGCTTACCCCAGCTGTTGGCTGTGTCAGCAAAATTTTTCCACATCTCGCTCTGTGCATGTTTTTTAAATGCTAGACCATAACTTGCTAACACATTTTTTTTCATGGACCGCAAGCTAAAGCTCGCAGACCGGTTCAGCGACCCCATTTTGAGAACCACTGCTACAGCTAACTAATAACCAGGCTTTGTAACGCACCATCTTACAAATCTTAAACGGCAAAAATGCAAGTATTATACTTCCTCTTGTGGTCAGTGTTTATCACTTCATTCTTTTTTTGTCGTCCCGCCTAACCTCCTGCCTTCTCCTGCCACTTGCTTGCTGCGATCAGCACGCCATGGCTGAGTCGGAACCCACACCCAAACAGCTGGCCGCGCTCGCTGCGGCCAATGAGGAGCCTGACACCATGGTCAACTACAAACCTCCGGCACCGAAGAGCTTACAGGAGATCCAGGAGCTCGACAAAGAGGACGAAAGCCTGCGCAAGTACAAGGAGGCATTACTGGGCAGCACCTCTGTGAGTGCAGGTTAGAGATCTCCACACACGCACACGCACACACACACACACACACGATTTACCTGTCAGAAACTTGGCAATTTCAACTTTTGTTTGTGAAAACGATTGGAATGAAAAGTTTCCCCTGCTCATTTTTCATATGTAAAGTTTGATTTTTTTTCCCTAACATTGCTATTGTGCTGATCCAATTTCCAGTAGCTATGAATCGTTACTACAGCGGCTGAAATAAGTATTTAACGCGTCACCATTTTCTCACTAAAGATACTTCCAAAGGTGCTATTGACCTGAAAATCTCAAGATGTTGGGAACAACCCAAGTAATCCATACATACAAAGTAGAACAAATAAACTCAGAAATTAAGTTGTGTAAAATTGTGAAATGACACGGGGAAAAGTATTGAACACATGAAGAAATGGAGGTGCAAAAAGGCATGGAAAGCCAAGACAACACCTAAAATCTATCAATAATGAAATGGCAATCCAGCACCTTGTCAGTTAAAATTAATATCAGTTGGTTCAGTCCTAATTGATGGCCTACAAAAAGGTCACATTGCCAAGGTGTGAGTCAAGACACATATCATGATGGGTAAGAGAAGAGAGCTGTGTCAAGACTATTGCAAATTAATTGTTGCAAAACATAACGGTAGCATTGGTTACAGGGGCATATCTAAGCTTCTGAAGGTTCCAGTTAGCACAGTTAGGGCCATAAGACGTAAGTGGAAAGCCAATCATACCACCATAAATTTGCCTCGATCAGGTGCTCCTCGCAAGATTTCTGACAGATGAGCGCAGATAATAATCAGAAGAGTTGTCTAAGAGTGAAGGACCACCTGTGGAGAGCTTCAAAAAGACCTCGAATTAGCAGGTACTGTTGTCACAAGAAAAACGGTGAGTAATGTGCTCCGCTGCAATGGCCTGTATGCACGCCCACCACGCAGGACCCCATTCGTGGGGGGGGGGGGGGGAAGCATGTCAAAGCTCGTTTAAAGTTTGCTGAACAACATTTGGACAAGCCAGTTAAGTACTGGGAGAATATAGTCTAGTCGGATGAGCGCAAAATTGAACTGTTTAGATGCCATAATGCACACCACGTTTGGAGGAGAAATGGCACTGGACATCACCCTAAAAAACACCATACTAACAGTGAAGTTTGGAGGTGAGAACATGATGGTGTGGGGCTGCTTATCAGCGAATGGTAGTAGTAACCTTCACATTATTGCAGGAAGATTGAATGGCCAAATGTACCGAGACATTCTTGACAATCTGCTGCCATCTACAGTACGAAGATGATGATAATGAAACAAGGGTGGACATTTCAGCAGGATAATGATAAAAAACATACAGCCAAGGAAACTCTCAATTGGTTTCAAAGAAGAAAAAAAAGCTGCTAGAATGGCCCAGCCAATCACCTGACTTGAATCCAATTGGAAATCTATGTCAAGAACTGAAACTCAAAGTCCATAAAAGAAGCTCACGGAACCTTCAAGATTCTAAGACCGCTTGTGTGGAGGAATGGGCCAAAATCACACCAGAGCAAAGCATGCGACTAGTTTCTCCATACAGGAAGCATCTTGAAGCTGTCATTGCAAACAAAGGTTTTTGTACAAAGTATTAAATAAACACAGGTTGGTGTGTTCAATACTTTTTCCCTGTGTCATTTCACACAATTTCTGAGGTTATTTGTTCTGCTTTCTTTGGATGTATGGATTACTTGGATTGTTCCCAATATCTAATGAAATTTTCATATCAATAGCACCTTTGGAAACATATTTGAGAAAAATGGTGATGTGTTATATACTTATTTCAGCCGTGATTTTGAGAGTGTGAATTTCTGAACATGTCTTAGTCGAACACTAACGCAGTACTAAAGTCATAATTACAGTAAATATTGTGGTGTAAAACACTTCTAGGCCAGAAATATAAAACAATCGAATGTAGGCGGTGTATAAGCATGATTTCTTGTTCTGCTGCGAATTGGACTAATTTATATCTGCAATGCATTTGACCGAAGAAAAATATGTGATTTGTGTCGTCTGTCTTAGATCCCAATGTACCAAACATCCAAGTGACGCGAATGACTTTGATGTGTGATGCTGCGCCAACCCCTTTGGTTCTTGATCTGACGGGTGAGTAGATCCAATGTGTCATGTGGACCAGTGTGTTTTGGGAAGCAAATGATGTAATCTTATCATTTTGTCCATAGCAAAAGACGACCAACAGGTTTTGTTTCTTTAGATGCATTTTATCTCATTAACCTGACCAGCTAACCCATCTTTGTACACAAATGTGGACTGAGGCTCATCAGTCCGAGTTTGGACCAGCACCAAATTGTACATCTTTATAAATTTCAATCCTCTCCATATAGGTGAATTAATACAATTCAGTAAACTGTTGGATTTGTCATTTGTTTTCAACAGTGTATATAAAGTACATGCACTGTGCTTACATTTTACTGAACACCTGAAACAACCACTGTGCTAAGCTAAATATGAAACAGTTATGGCCTGATTTCCTAAAGGTTTGCTTTTGCAAAAACGGGCAATATTACTGTGCAGTTTATTTAGGGTGTTCTGGGGGGAGCATATGCGAAAAGATTAACTTGGAACATACAATGTGATTTACCAAACCCTGACATAAATTGTGATGGCTGATTTTGCGTCTTCAAATTCCTCATCTGAAAGGCAGGTGCAAACGGGCACGTACTGCCTCACCAGCGTAGCACTCACCCTTCTTCACACACCACAGGATAATCGCTCAAGATAATATTTTAGAGATAGCCGATAGTCAGCCCTTTGCTGATTGATTTGAAGGGCAAGTTATTGGTATATTCATTAACTCTGCTTAAAAGATGACCCTTAAAAAATATATATACAGTGGGTACGGAAAGTTTTCAGACCCCCTTAAATTTTTCACTTTTTTTATATTGCGGCCATTTGTTTTTCCTTAATGTACACACAGCACCCCATATTGACAGGAAAAAAAACTTGCCTTCAAAAAAGACAATGACCCTCAGCACAGAGCTAAAATACCGAAGGAGTGGCTTCAGAACAACTACGTGACTGTTTTTGAATGGCCCAGCCAGAGCCCTGACTTAAACCCAATTGAGCATCTCTGGAAAAACCTGAAAATGGCTGCCCACCAACGTTCACCATCCAACCTGACAGAACTGGAGAGGATCTACAAGGAGGAATGGCAGATGATTCCCAAATCCAGGTGTGAAAAACTTGTTGCATCATTCCCAAAAAGACTCATGGCTGTATTAGCTCAAAAGGGTGCTTCTACTAAATATGAAGCAAAGGGTCTGAATACTTATGGTTTTGTGATACTTCAGTTTTTCTTTTTTAATAAATCTGCAAAAATTTCAACAATTACGTTTTTTTCTGTCAATATGGGGTCCTATGTGTACATTAATGTGGGGAAAAAATTAACTTAAAAGATTTTAGCAAATGGCTGCAATATAAAAAAAGTGACAATTTTAAGGGGGTCTGAAAACTTTCCGTACCCACTGTATATCACTGTAAACCAACATTTGTCTATTGTATGAATAATTATGTGCTTAAGTGATTTTATTTTTGGTTATTTGTTTTATCTCCAATTTTTCCCTCGAACCTTAGTGCTTCATTGACCAACTCCAATTTTACCATTTACATCTCACAGCATGATACAGAATGCCATCTGGTGGTCAGCATCTTAACTACAACTTTCTCAGGCTGCTCCTGATAATTATTGTATTATTGATAATTATTGTATTATTAATAATAATGATGATCCTCTACTTGAGCCATCACCTTATCGTGGTGGAGGAGTTTGTGTGTCCCAATGATCCTAGGAGCTAAGTTGTCTGGGGCTTCACGCCCCTGGTAGGGTCACCCATGGCAAACCGGTCCCAGGTGAGGGACCAGACAAAGCATGGCTCCAAAACCCCCTATGAAGAACAAAATATATGGATCTAGGTTTCCCTTGCCCGGACACAGGTCAGCGGGGCCCCCCTCTGGAGCCAGGCCTGGAGGTGGGGCTCCAAGGCGAGCGCCTGGTGGCCGGGCCTGCGCCCATGGGGCCCGGCCGGGCACAGCCCGAAAGGGTAACGTGGGTCCCCCTTCCCATGGGCTCACCACCTGTGGGAGGGGCCATAGGGGTCAGGTGCAGTGTGAGCTGGGCGGTGGCTGATGGCGTGGACTTTGGCGAGCTGATCCCCGGCTGCAGAAACTGGCTCTAGGGACGTGCAATGTCACCTCTCTGGCAGGGAAGGAGCCCGAGCTGGTGTGTGAAGTTGAGAAGTTCTGACTAGATATAGTCGGGCTCGCCTCCACACACTCCTTGGGCTCTGGTACCAGTCCTCTTGCGAGGGGTTGGACTCTTTTCCACTCTGGAATTGCCCACGGTGAGAGGCACCGAGCAGGTTTGGGTATACTTATTGCTCCCCGGCTCGGCGCCTGTACGTTGGGGGGACGGGTCCTGACTGTTGTTTGTGCCTATGCCCCAAACAGCAGTTCAGAGTACCCACCCTTTTTGGAGTGCTTAGAGGGGGTGCTGGAGAGCGCTGGGGACTTCAATGCTCACGTGGGCAATGACAATGAGACCTGGAAGGGTGTGATTGGGAGGAACGCCCCCCCCCCCCCCTCACCAAGGATTGTCCATAACGGACACCAGGTTCAAGCATAAAGGTGTCCACACGTGCACTTGGCACCAGGACACCCTAGCTCGCCGTTCGATGATCGACTTTGTGGTCGTGTCATCGGACTTGCGGTCCCATGTCTTGGACACTCGGGTGAAGAGAGGGCCGGAGCTGTCAACTGATCACCACCTGGTGGTGAGTTTGCTCCGATGGTGGTGGAAGATGCCGGTCCGACCTGGTAGGGCCAAATGTATTGTGAGGGTCTGCTGGGAACGTCTGGCAGAATTCCGTGTCAGAATGAGTTTCAACTCCCACCTCTGTCAGAACTTCACCCACATCCTGAGTGTTTGGTGAGGGCATGGAGAACGACTTCCGGGCGGCTTCGAGGAAATTCTGGTCCACCATCCGGCGTCTCAGGAGGGGGAAGCAGTGCACCATTAACACTGTGTATAGTGGGGATGGGGCACTGCGGACTTCGACTCGGGACGTTGTGAGTCGGTGGGGATAATACTTCGAAGACCTCAATTCCACCGACACGCCTTCCCATGAGGAAGCAGAGTCTGGGGTCTCTAGGCGGGCTCTCCTATCTCTGGGGTTGAGGTCACTGAGGTGGTTAAAAAGCTCCTCGGTGGCAAGGACCCGGGGGGTGGATGAGATTCGCCCAGAGTTCCTAAAGGCTCTGGATGTTGTGGGGCTGTCCTGATTGACACGCCTCTGCAACATCGCGTGGACATCAGGGACAGTGCCTCTGGTTTGGCAGACTGGGGTGGCTGTACCCCTTTTTAAGAAGGGGGACCGGAGGGTGTGTTCCAACTACAGGGGGATCACACTCCTTAGCCTCCCTGGTAAGGTCTATTCAGGGGTGCTGGACAGGAGGCTCCGTCGGGAAGTCAAATCTCAGATTCAGGAGGAGCAGTGTGGTTTTCGTCCTGGCCGTGGAACAGTGGACCAGCTCTTCACCCTCGGCAGGGTCCTCGAGGGTGCATGGGAGTTCGTCCAACCAGTCTACATTTTTTGTGGACTTGGAGAAGGCATTCGACCGTGTCCCTCGTGGGGGGTGCTTCGGGAGTATGAGGTACCGAACTACCTGATGTGGGTTTTTCGGTCCCTGTACGACCGGAGTCAGAGTTTGGTCCGCATATCCGGCAGTAAGTCGGACGCGTTTCCGGTTGGAGGGTTGTTCATAACTTTTATGGACAGAATTTCTAGGCGCAGCCAAGGCCCAGTTTGGTGGCCTCAGAATTGCATCTCAGCTTTTTGATGATGTGGTTCTGTTGGCTTCATCAAGTCGTGATCTTCAACTCTCACTAGAGCAGTTCGCAGCCAAGTGTGAAGCGGCTGGGATGAGAATCAGCACCTCTAACTCTGAGACCATGGTCCTCAGTCAGAAAAGGGTGGCGTGACCTCTCCGGGTCGGGGATGAGATCCTGCCCCAAGTTGAGGAGTTCAAGTATCTTGGGGTCTTGTTCACGAGTGAGGGAAGAATGGAACAGGAGATCGACAGGCGGATCGGTGCAGTGATGCGGACTTTGTATCGATCCGTTGTGGTAAAGGAGCTAAGCCGAAAGGCGAAGCTCTCAATTTACCGGTCGATCTATGTTCCTACCCTCACCTATGGTCACGAGCTGTGGGATACAAGCGGCCGAAATGAATCTCCTCCGCACGGTGTCCGGGCTCTCCCTTAGAGAGAGGGTGAGAAGCTCGGTCATCCGAGAGGAGCTCAGAGTAGAGCCGCTGCTCCTCCGCATTGAGAGGAGCCCGATGAGGTGGCAGCATTACGTTAATGAATGAATGCAGTGGCGGGCTGTGCAATTGGTACATGGGTCTTCAGTGGAGACTTTCCTGACGAGTCCACTTTTTAACACTTCACAATTACAGAAAATATCAGTAACATACAAAAACACAATGTAACAGCATACAACTATACTATGTACCAAATCTGGAACAGTTTAGAATCTATATTACCGATGACAGTAATAGAACAACTAAATTATTTATTTTTTTTAAACCATCGTACCAGTGGCGTCGCTAGGCCAATTTTAGGGGTGATTCAGCCCACCCCGCTGGTGTCCCCACTAGTGTTTTAAGGATGAAAAAGTTCCATCAGCACCCCCAGAGGTTCCCCAAAATTCGGCGAATGCCAAACTGCAAATATATGGGGGCTTTACTGTGTTTATGAATTGTAATGCATGTTTTTATCATGCTGAATGTGTTTAACTTTAAAATGGGGAGCCCTGGTTTAATGTCTTTGTTGGATGAAACATTTTCCTGGATTCTTTCTCTGCCAGGAAATCTGGCAAACTTCAACAACAATCCGTTTGTGTTGAAAGAGGGCGTGGAGTACAAAATAAAGATCAACTTCAAGGTGAGAGAGCACGGCGCTGGAATATGTCCGTCCTTTACAGTATATGTTCTGTGCACTGACTTTGTAATGTCTTTTGCAGGTTAACAAGGAGATTGTTTCGGGTTTGAAGTACATTCAGCAGTCATTCAGGAAAGGAATTAAGGGTAAGCCCACCTAAGGTAATGCAGTCTCCATGTATTGAGTTTGAATCTAATCTAATCTTTTGACCGCTCTCTGTGGTCAGTTGATAAGTCAAACTACATGGTGGGCAGCTACGGGCCCAAACCAAACGAGGAGTACGAGTTCCTCACCACCGTCGAGGAGGCGCCCAAAGGCATGATGGCCCGCGGCACGTACAATATAAAGTCCAAGTTCACCGACGACGACAAACACGACCATCTGTCCTGGGAGTGGAGCCTCACCATCAAGAAGGACTGGACAGACTGACTCCCTTTCATCACCTGCGCTATCATCTTCCTCTGCTTTCTTTCCTCTATTGCTGTCATTCCATTTTGTTTTTCTGATGTCTTCTTCGTCCATTGGAGTACCTCGCACTTCCACTTTAATTCGGTTTTCTTTTAAGTATTCAATCCTGGAAATCGAGATGGATACATGCACGGTATACTGTGATGTTTTGTTTAGGCATCAATATTCCCGTTTATTTGTATGCTTTTCTTATTTCTCATCTTTAGCCCTCTTTTAGTTTTTTTTTTTTTTTTTTTATCACCATGTCTGCCTTGGGCAACTACAGAGCATTGCTGTATCTATGTATTGAGTGTGTGAGGCCACTGCATGGGTCACATTACATCATTGGTGGACACAGTTCTTGGACACAGACCTTCTAAAGCCTTTGAGCAGATTTGTTGTCTTGGTAAATTATTTTGAATTCAGGTCACATCATTTCTGATCATTAGTGTGCAGAGAGGATATGTCTTGTCCTTCTCTTGCTGCTTTTCTTTTTCTTCCCTTGCAGCCCATTAGCTGCCATGTGGCCTTTTAACATTAACCCTCAGGACTGGTAGATGAAATGGATTTGCATTTCATGTTTGACCTAACCAGGAAAAGTGTCTGTACACCTTTTGTAACTGAATTATTTATTTTTTTTTCCCCCTTCATCCAAAGCCTGTCTAGAGGAGGCAAACGTGCTCCCTGTCCTCACTTTGTGCTCCTACAGTTTATTACTCCCGTCCCTGACTGTGCCTGCAGTTCCTCAATGCATACACACTCCCAAGTGGTGTCTTAACCACTGAGGTTTACTACCACCAAGCAAGCATACGTGGTGCTAAGAAGTCCCATATTGTTGTTTTTCTTACCGTGACGGAGCCTGCAGCTTCATTCAGATCTTTGTGGTGTTTGGGTGATGTTTGAATCAGTGTTTGCTACACGCTGCCCAGTATAATGATCTCCTGTGATGACATTAAAATGTTGGAATTTGAATGTGTCCTCTTTCATTAAAGGAAACAAAAACTTAAATGCTTTCTTTCTTTTAATTAGCAGTAAATTGATAATCTGTTATGAAGCGAACAAAAACATTTGTCTTGCAATGCATGCTAGGGAGAAAAAGGCAGTACAGTTTGGCAGTTATTGTGGGAAAAGTTAACATCATTAAACAGTTGAGGGAGAAGGCAGATTTAAAAGATTTAAATCCACCTATTCAAGAGAATTCAGAATGTTCAATGAGATGCAGTGATTCCCAGCCCGTGCCACAGGAAAATATCCAATTTCACGTCATTGGTCTTAGGACATATTTACTACAAATGTATCTTTTTTCATTTATCAATGCTAGTTAAGTTTAGCATTAGGCAGAACAAATGTTCTTTCAAAAGATGGCAGAAGGTACAATTAACCTGTGTAATCACCTGCTGCCATTCATACATGTTCAGTTACACATTTGTGAGTCAAGTGAGATGAGATCGTTACTTCTATATACTTTATGGAGTTTGTTGGTATGCCATGGGATTTTTTTTTCTAACAAAATAAGTACCTGGTCTCAACGGTTGGGAAACTTCTTTCGATACCACACAGCTTGAGGCATTAAGTCATGAGTGCGGTAATAAAGCTCAACCAGAAAAACTAATTTTTGCACATATCAGTCCATCATATTAACCACATCCCTAGAACCTGCTTTGTTTCATTTGCTTGACGTCGCACGAGTTAAATGAGAAGCATTTGGAATATCCAGTAACGAACTTTCTTGAGGCGATCACTTAGTAGAATTGCGGAAAAATCAAGCATCTTATAAATAATAATCCATCCATTCGTTTCTTAGAGTGATCATCCTCATCGGGGTCGTGGGTGAACTGGAGTCTATCCCAACTGTCAGGAGGCAAGAGGCAGTGCTTGCGTATAGGTTTTCTCCAGCTTACTCACACATTCCAAAAACATGCATATTGGGTTCATCGAGGACTCGAAATTGTTTATCCTGCCTCTTACCCAAAGTCAGCTGGGACAGGCCCCAGCTCACGTGTGACCCTGGTGAGGTTAGGCACACTAAATGGATGTTTAACTGCACAAAACGGCTCATTTGCCACTTTTTCTGCCCTTGGTGGCGCTCACGTCGCTCTTGGTCTTCTGCAAGCGGGAGAAGATCTCCTTGAAGAGCGCTTTGTACTCGGGCGTGTTCTGGCTCAGACGTTTGTCCACTTGCTCCACCTGCCTGCTGATGCCCTCCAGGGCCTCTGGCGTGGACGGGGTCTGGGGGGGAGTGGGAGGGGAGCCGACCACCGCGGCCACCGCCCCCAAAGAGGCCATGCTGTACTCCTTCAAGGAGGGGTCCCTGGACACGGGGCGTGACGTCTGGACCTCGGCGTGGCACAGGCGCTCTTCGTCGCGCCGGCACTTTCCCAGGAGCTCCTCGTACTTCTCCAGCAGGGCGTGGTACTGCTCGTCCACCTCACTTAGGATGGACATGCCTCGTTTGCGCCCTGCCTGGCGTCTACCCGGGGGGTCACGGACCGTGATAACGTTCAGGGCCGTGTCGCTGCAGCTTTTCCTCACAGGGCCTCCCGGCTCACCGGCACCAACTTCTCCTCCCGCGTCCACGACGGCGGCTTCATCCGGCGTGTCCGTCTCGGGGCCGTTACCGAGCAAAGTCTCGATGCCCTCCTCCATCAGACACGCCCTGGACTTCCTCAGCAGCTGCATCTCTTGGAGCTCCGCCTCCAGCTCCCGAACTCGCAGCTGGCAGCCCTCGGCTCCGAGCAGACGCTGCTCTAGACGGTCGAACTCATGCAGCACGCCGGCACACTCCCGCTCGGCGCCCTCCCTCTTGGAGCGCTCTGCCGCCAACGCCGAACGCAGCGACGTCACGATGTCCCTCAGGCGCTCATTCTCCTCCTCGGCCGGCTGCCTCTCGGCGAGGTCCACGCTGCCAGGGTTGGCCAACAGGAAACCGTCCTCATACCTTCAAAAGAAATATACCGCCACATTTCGGCAGGATCCTTCATAACAAATAAATGCATTCAGAAAAAAAAACAATTGATTACTAAAGTACATGAACTATTGTAATGACCACACTTCCCTTCCCATGAATAATGTTCTATTTACACTTTTCAGTCGGATTCTTACGACAAGTGACACCATGAGAAACATCACGGTAATTTTGACGCGCCGACTCGGAGAGCCTCTCAGAATTTCGGCCCATACGAGCTTATTGGTGGATATTTTCAACTGAAACTTGTCAGCCAATCGGAGAAGGGGTTTCCAGAGTAGCAGACTAAGTGAAAGGGTCGAGGACATTCTGTATGTTGAGGAATAATGAAGTTATGCTGTTTTACTCTAATTTGAAGTTTGCTTGTTTGTTTTACCAGCTTTTCCATCAACTTTTTTAAACACAACTCAATTTCTCTGGAACCCATCATGCAATTTTCAAAATTCTTGGTGCGTTGTACTCAGCTTGAGGTGGCCATTCCAACCGGACTCAGCATTTTTGGAACATCTTGTCACATTGCCATTACTACAAATGACCGATTGAGTGAGTGCAAAAACTAAATAACCGATTTCCACAATGCTTTGTAATATGACATAACATAACAACTACTCTAATAAAATAAGCAGAACACGTTTGGTGTAACCTTGGTGCAGTGCAGAGTTCTTTGAGGCAGGGAAACGAGTGGACCGTCTTGCGGCGCTCCTTCTTCTCTCGGATGACCCTCAACTCCTCCATAGTTCGCAGCTCCTCCACCCGAGCTGTCAGACTGTCTACCTGACCCTGTAAGGTCTCCATGGTGCCAGTCAACCTGAACGCACGCGTGAACAAACAAACACACACGCGCAGAGCGCTTGTTATGTCATCAACATTGGAGATTTTACTTCTCAGCATACCATGCTTGCAATTCTACAAGGAGTTATTGTGACCGGCTCAAATAGCAGATTTAGAGAGAACAAAGGCTCCCTCTGAACTATTTCCAAGCTTTAGTTGTAGCCCTGAACATAACAATTCTCAGGAAGGTTCAGGTGGAAGTAGTGGTGTGGGAGAAAATGAATGAAATGATATTTTCAAAAGGTGACGCTGACCTGTCTATTTTCTGCTGCGAGGCCTTGCTCTCCAGCACCAGCTTCTCATTGGTGATCTCCAACTCTCTGGCAGTCACATCCAGCTGCTCGTAAACCTTTGCATGCTGCTCGTTCATCTCCCGTAACATCTCCAGTTGCTTGGAGAGGTACTGCAAAAATACCGTGAAAATGTACGTTGAGAAGCAGCGCTGACATCTGCAGTGTGACTGGCGTGCTGGATGATGGCAATATAAACAACCAACACTAAACCAAGAGGAATATGTACTGTACAAACATTAAGGTACAATAAAATGCATTTTTGTTGAACGGTTTTCCCATAGAACATAATGGAAACAGAAATGATCAATTCCAGGGTCAGTGTCACTTTCGAAAATCTTAACACAATGAAATATTGAACACACTAAAATCTAAACCTATGCAAGAAATGTTTTTAGTCAATTATTCCCCGAGTTTCCCTATTGGGTCTCGGTCCTTTCACTGTATTGCTAATAAATACAATTCACCAATCATTTTGAGTGCAAGTGTACTGGTACTTTGGCTGTACTGCTTCCACTATGTGTATGTTGGATTCACCCCCCCCCCCCACACACATTTCAGCCTTTGTGTTGCCGTTCAGAATCAGTCGTGCTGGACAATGTAACTTAAACCAAGTCAGCAATTGAAGTTTCTTTAACCAATCAGATTTCAACTTCGCCTCACCCACAAATAACATCACCGTTTTTCCATCCTCTGATTGGTTGGTCAGAGCAAAACTTGTTACAGCCAAGTTTGACGAGCAAAACACATCCTGTAGCGATCTGCACACATTAATACATTGAATAATTAGCATTTTGGGTGCGATTGTTTCATGTTTTTGTCAAGTTATTAGATAAATATTGATTTCGACCTGCTCCAGATGATGTACATGGCACAGTTCTGTGCCGTTATCTTGTGTTTTTGTATAGTAATGATGGTTTCTATAATTGTGACGCAATAGTAGCGGTATAATGAGGTGAATTAAGTCAAGTAAGTCGCCACTGAAGGCCTGGGGGTACTCAATGCACGGCCCACCACTGCGAGTGAGCTGTATATTCGCTACCCAGGCAGGGCTTGCTAGCTAGCCAACGGCTGGCTGACAGTTTTTGTGTACCTCTATCTCATGCACTTGCTCCTCATTGTTGATGTACATCTGCTGAAGGGAATCCTCCAGCTCCTTGTTGCGTTCCAGCAGGGTTTTGCCGAGCTCCGCTGCCAGGTGTAAGTCTGATGGGAGGCGAGGAAGCGGATCAAAGACAAACAGCGGGGAAATGACGGAAGCAGGAGAACGCAATTACAAGCAGATAAAATACACAAAGCTGCAGAGCCCAAATGAGGCTTTCCTCTGTCATTTACGTAGCTTATCCCATTCAGGGTTGTGGGTGGGGTGGGGGGCTGGAGCCGTGACATTGGGCGTGGGTGCGAGGTCACTCTGCACTTTAGCAGTCAAGATGGATAATAGAAGCAGGCTCCATTTTAATTATATTGTCATCAAGATACTTGAACTAATGCTGATCCGGGTCACAGATGAGCTGGACTTTGGGTGAGAGGAAGGATACACACTGGACAGGTCGTCAGCCAATCATAGGGCACACGTAGACAACCATTCACACACACGTTCAAACCCTTGAGGACTTTAGAGTCTTTAAATAACCCAACATGTATGTTTTGGGAATTTGGGAGTGCCCAAATTGAGCATACAAACTGCACACAGCACTGCACTGCCTTCCTATAAAAAGAATTAGAGTGAAGGAAGCTTCACACGCTGCAGACGAGAAAGTGTGAGAGTTGCTGGTACATTAGTGAACATGAGCGCGAATCGTGTAAGGCTGGAAAATATGACGATCACATTAACAGTAACAGCCGAGGGCCCGAGCGGCTGAAGCGCTAACGAGCTTGTGAGATATGGAGCCTCCAGTCGCCAGCTCTATTTCTCACATTTCCCGCGCGCCCATTTTATGTCATTGCACACTGCTCTGAAAACACGAGTTGAGCGAGAGGACTCGCCAACGCTGTGATGTACTGGTTGTTTTCCACGCTAGATTGCGCACAGCTCTGCGGTATGTGTTTGAGCCTGCATTTTCTGGACACTGACTACATTTTCTTGTATTTCCGTTCAGGTTTCTGTCTCCGTGATGATGAGCCACACTTATGTTTTTCTGTTTTACTGCGATGGCCCATCCATTAGTTAAGCAGCCATATATTATATATTTCACTAACCTCATGTGTAGACAAATAAGCTTTCACACTTTCATTCACACCTACGAACAATTTAGAGTCTTCACTGAACCTCACGTGAAGACTGGTGGCATGTGGGAGGATGCTGGAATACCTGGAGGAAACCCACATAAGCATGGGAAGATTCAAAGCCTGAATCTCAGAAGTGTAAGGCAGGCGTACTGCCCTCCTGCTGCAATGTCTCCATCCTACAGTATATTTCTCTCTTTTTCATCTGTCCCTCTGTAACTATCTCAATCCAACCGGACGAGGCAGACAGCCACCCCACACGGAGTCCTGGGTCTGTCTGAGGTCCCCTCCTTAGAGGGACTTTTTGTGTTTCTGAATGTGTGAGGAGGCTTATTTCTGTCTCTGTTCTGGTTGGACATGCTTGCACCAATGTTACGGCAAATTCTAACCCATCAAACAACACACACAGAGCAGTCCAGAGTGTAGTATACTTATTTTTTGTATTATATTAATAAATGAGGACACAATTACAATTACAGGCCTGCATTTACTGTATCTCTCTTGAGAATGTGACGGACGAATGCATGTCGCAACAGATTACGCTTGGGGACAGCCACAGATTTATTGAAGGGTTTGTCCCTCTATGTTGTTAGTGGAAGCAGTGCACATCAGCTGGGATGCGCTTTGAACTACAAAAAAGCAATGACAACAAACTTCCGGACATATAAAATGGAGTTGATAAAAATTTAATAATTGCTCAGTGTGAGCGCAATATGAATCAAATTTACTTGACATCTTGCACAGCGGGCGGCACGGTGGCCGACTGGTTAGAGCGTCAGCCTCACAGTTCTGAGGACCCGGGTTGAATCCCCGGCCCCGCCTGTGTGGAGTTTGCATGTTCTCCCCGTGCCTCCGTGGGTTTTCTCCGGGCACTCCGGTTTCCTCCCACATCCCAAAAACATACATGAATTGGAGACTCTAAATTGCCCGTAGGTGTGACTGTGAGTGCGAATGGTTGTTTGTTTGTATGTGCCATGCGATTGGCTGGCAACCAGTTCAGGGTGTACCCCGCCTCCTGCCCGATGACAGCTGGCATAGGCTCCAGCACGCCTGCGACCCTAGTGAGGAGAAGCGGCTCAGAAAATGGATGGATGGATGGATGGATCTTGCACAGCGGCGGCACGGTGGCCGACTGGTTAGAGCATCAGCCTCACAGTTCTGAGGACCCGGGTTCAATCCCCGGCCCCACCTGTGTGGAGTTTGCATGTTCTCCCCGTGCCTGCGTGGGTTTTCTCCGGGCACTCCTGGTTTCCTCCTCACCAGAATATGTTACATAAGAGCAGCGTTCCTGGAGCAAATTCGGTCTGGTCTGGACTGGCAAGCAAAAGGGGGGCTTGATGATCTCAGACTTTGGTGCAGAAAAACACTGAAGTGGGATGGATGTTCCTGGTGTACAATGATGAGCCACAAAGCTGCTTTGGCTCTCTGGGTCAGCAGGTAATCAGGAGCTCGGGGTGGCGCTGAGGCCAGCACTCAGCAGATCCAATGAAAGGCATTCGTGCATTTATTAAGCTCACACATTTTGCATGCAATTCAACTGTTTCAAACAGCTTTTTGTTGTTGTTAACGCACAGGTTCAAAATACAGTACACGTGCTAACTAGCCTGCTGGTTGTGCACATTAAACAATACAGACAGGGTTGGCTATTTTTATTTGAATTGAAGTGACTACATGGAAATAATTGTCAAGAGAGGCAGAGAAGGCAGCTTTACACACACACACACACACACACACACACACACACACACACACACACACACACACACACACACACACACACTGACATCCAATGTGATCGATTTCCAATCCCCCGGCGTGACTCCATGACGACCAAGATAAAGCCTCACCTTGCTCCAAGTCGCGCTGGTCGTACCATGGCTCCTCTTCCTCCGTGACAAACTCCTCCATCCTGCCCGCACGGAGCATCGAGGCAGCCCAGCTTGCTCACCGGTAAACGGCTAATTCAACCCAGCAGCGGCGGCGGCGGCTCCCCCCGGAAGTGACAATTACACACACAAAAAAAAAACGTGGTGACGTGAACCCTCCCCGAGGGCGTGAAAGCCTTTGAGACAAATTACAGAGCGCCGCTATGATGGAGGAAAACTGGTCAGTAAGTTGACATGAGCGGGCCGACTGCGGTCATCGAGGTTCGAGTAGTAGAAGAGAACAATCGAGGTGCTTGTGTTGCTACCATCCGCCTTTGATGAGCATCATGCACGTCCGCTCTGCACTGGGCTGCTGACGCCTTCAAGGGAACTCGGGAATACGACAAACGAAGGCCTACGTGTGGAAAACGTCGTTACATTTCAAAATACTTCCCAATAATTAATGATCAGAATGTACTAGTACACTCTTTGTTCCCCTTGTAAAGTATTCCTCGCTCTAGTAGAACAACTTTGACTTCAAAGTAACGATTTTTTTATTTTTTTGACTACTATGTGATATTTCTGAGCAACTAGTCGAACAACAAAGGGGCACTAGAACAGTCATGGAAAGCAATTATTAGACCACCCTTATTTCTTCGGTTTCTTGTTAATTTTTAATGCCTGGTACAGAGGTAAATTTGTTTGGACAAATATAATGATGACAACAAATATAGCTCATAACCGTTCAATTTGAGAGCTGATATCGAGCCACTTTCCATGGTTTTCTTCATAGTAACCAAAATCACTGGGAATATAATTATGCATGTCAAATAGGACAAAGTATTGAGGAATCAACTGCATTTTTCTCATGTTCATTGTGTTTTTCAGGTAATATACCTTAAGTGGTATCAGACATTCAATTGTACAAGAAATTGAAGAAATAATGGTGGTCTAATAATTTTTTTACATGACTATCTTCCTAGTTACAAACTGGACTATAGTGGTGCCTTGAGATACGAGTGACACAACATACAAGTTTTTCGAGATTCGAGGCTTTTTGCAGATGTTTTTTTTTTTTTTTGCTTTGACTTGGAAGTAAAAATATACAATATGAGCCCTGTATGGTGGCAAGTCAACTCAACTCAAACTTAATACGAACACAGAATTTGAAACGCCTTTGACGGCCTAACAAATAGCATCTGTGTCAAGCTGTTATAATCTTCATTCAGGAGCTAAGACCGCCTCCATGTACAACATATCTGTATTTCTATTATTCTGCCCTCAGGTGGCCAAGGCCTGCACACAAGGAGCGGCACAATGTTAACTAAAGCAAAAATATGGCAAAAACTGTTTGTGCCATTGTTTTCATAAAGCATAATAGTACTGTTGTTTTTAGTAAAAACATGATGAAAAATTATTGATAGTTTTCATTTCAATAGGAAATGATTTGAGATACAAGTGTTTTGAGTTACAAGCGTGGTCATGCAGATCTGCTAGCGAGGCCTCATACAGTAGTGGAAAAATGTTACTAGTAAGACACATTCTACTACTGCACCCTAGTTGTTCCTCTAGTGCGCTCAATTCTATGACTAGTGAGGACAAAGAGTGTACTAGTACATGGACCTTTCAGCTGATCTCGAAATGCTCAAATGGCTTTCCATGTTCGCTGACTGAATTAACTGTCCGCTGCATTGACGTTTGATCCCATAAATACTTGGTAAATACAATTTTGTCCTCCTATAATGCTACATAATACAAGCTATGTTAAACACAAAATCATCATTTACATTTAACACGATGCCTGTGCAGTTATAAATACATCCCAACCAAGAGGAAATTTTACCCACTGGCTTTTTGACAACAAATGGGGGGTTACGAGGAGCATTTGAAGGCAGCACAACTGGAGGTGACGTAACCCTTTCGATGACAGTAGCGCCCTCCTCTCAGATCCCCTCCAACAAACATACACGGGAGTAATGCATGTACAGAATGTGCGGTCCAGCTCAAGACATTAGGATTTATTATCACGGCTCATGTGATGTGCATCACTATCTCTGTAGATTCTACAGGTTGTGATGCAAAATAGTAAAGTATTTATTTATTTTTGTAATAAAGTAAAAACAAACAAACACAAAAAAAAGGAAAAATAGAACATTACCTTCCTTGGATAACAAACTGTTTTAACAGTTCCCAAATGATTTCAACGGTCTTCAACAGTCAAATAAAGCAGCAGTAAAAGTGCATGACACCTCCCAATACATTCCAGACACGTTTGAGCCAAAACAATAACATTGTATTATTCAGATCTTTTAGCCATTAGTTATTAATTTCTTCAGAAGCGTATTGCTGCCACATCAGAAAAAATAAAAAAGGTTCAGTATCACGTTACAACGTGATAAGTTTCACATTAAAACGTGGTAAGTTGCACGTTATAATGTAAAAAGTTATCACGTTAAAACATAATAAATTTGACTTCCGCATTTGGCAAACCAAAACAAAGCAATTCCTTCCAGTTCAGGTCACTGGCGGAGTCCTTTTTGTGTCTTATATATTAAAGTTACTACCTATACGTAACTATAGACACGATAGAGGCCACCTGTGTCTGTCCCTTACTCCACCTTGGAAGGATGTGAGTGACCACAAGAGTCCAGCGTTTTCACATTATAACATGAAACTTAACACGTTAACACGTGAAAGTTTATCAGGTTAGCACATGAAACTTATCACATTACAACGTGATACTGAACCTTTTTTATTTTTTATGGTGTGGCAGCAATACGCTTCCGGACATTGCAGGTTTAAGGGCAAAGTGTCAAAAAAGTTTTATTGCTTGAATATTTAAAGCTGAATCATCATAAACCTAGTCAACGAGTTTTTGCGCTGAAACCTGAGCTTGTGTGACCAAGACAAGTTTAGGCACTAACAGAAATCCCCTAAACCATTTATTTCCTCATGGTCATTGCTGATTGGGGGTGCGTTTACAGTAGCCCGGTCTTTTAAGGTGCTTCCAGTCCGCCTCACTCTCGCAGCGTTTGACATCGCAGAAGAACTGCCTGATGAGCGCCTTGGCCTCTGCTTTCACTGTGGGCCAACAGAGACAAGTGAGAGGAAACAAACGTGTGCATAAGTGTTCGTAAAGTAAAAACAGAATTCTGTTCCAATAGCGGCAATGCAACACAACAACGAACACGTCGAAAACCAGGGTCGTCTTATGTGCCGCGTGATGACATTCTTACACTGCTTGTGTCTCAACATAAGAGTGACCCAACTCACGAATTGTTTGAGATACGAGCTGTCGTCCAGCCTGATTTGTTTGCTTTCACTTGCGTGCAAAACCTAAGATACGAGCGCTGTATGTTTACAGTGAACTGAACTCATTTTACAAAAAGCAGCATTTGGCAAATAGTTAAACGATTCAAAAAAGAGGCTTTGAGATGTTTATTTATTTGTGATGTCTATTCCCAGTTCAGGTTTACTGTCAAAGTAAACACAAAACAAAGAGAATTACATATTGCGTGTTTAAAACAACCACATAGCTTTTCCTCAGGAAAGTCCGTTTAGCTTAATGCTAATCATGCAAAATGCCATTGATGGGCTAACGATTAAGTATATTATATTTAAACAAACAGTGGCGCAACACATACACAAATAAAATAAAAATATTCACAGGCGTATTTTTTTTTATCCTCTGCAAAGAACGACTAATATTACTGCGGCTTTCTACTAAGTAACTTGTGACAGTCTATTTATATCCATATGTCCATGTTATATGGCCAAGGCGCGCACACCACAAAGAGCTGCACAATGTAAATTTATTGAAGCAAAAAATGTGGCAAGTAAATTCTTTACATTTTATTTAATTATGTCATTACAAAGTAGAATATTATAGTGTGCTATTTTTCTTATTGAAAACACACCGTTTTTGGGGGGAGTCTGGAACGGATTAACGGCATTTTCATTCATTTGAATGGGGAAAGATGATTTGAGATCCAAGTATTTTCAGTTGGTGTGGTAACGGAACGTCCATCCATCCATCCATTTTCTGAGCCGCTTATCCTCAGAGGGGTCGCGGGCTTGCTGGAGCCTATCCCAGCTATCTCCGGGCAGGAGGCGGGGTACACCCTGAACTGGTTGCCAGCCAATCGCAGGGCACACACAAACAAACAACCATTCGCACTCACATTCACACTTACGGGGAATTTAGAGTCTTCAATTAACGTCACGGAACGTATTAAACTCATATCTCAAGGCGCCAAAGTATTAGTCCATTAATCTACGGCAGGGGTGTCAAACTCATTTTTGTCACGGGCCACACCGTAGTTATGACTTCCCTTGGAGGGCCATTATGACTGGGAACCCATATGAATGAATTATCGCCTTATATAAATACATATATGCAACAATTTGATGGATCACGAGTTTTGAAATCAGAAGCCTATAAAAAATATGTTTTTTAACTATTACATTTCAGAAGGGGATTTGTAACAAAAATGCTTGCAATATCTCAAAATTATAACCTATTACAATAGAAGACAAGAAACGAAGCATGATTTGCTTTTGCGGGCCACATAAGATGTGGTGGGCCAGATCTGGACCCCGGGGCCTCCAGTTTGACACTTGTGATGTACGGTAACACAGTAGAAAAGTCATAATTACTGTGTACAGTTTATATTCATATAGAAAACACTTCTAGGCTATTAAGTATAAAACAAATACAGAAAAGTACGGCGGTAACCGAGCTTGCCTTTTTGCACCTTGTTACAAGATTCTTACGCCGCTGTGCAAACTATTACATTGTGTGCCATTCTAACCTTGAAATTTCATAATTACATTAGTTGTGCTAACAAAAAATAATCTAGGTTATACAGTAAATATAAAACAATAAAACAAGCCTTTTTATGCCGTGTGACCATGTATTCTTATGCCCACGTCGCACATAACCTTGAAATGTCGTACGTCAGGACCGCTGTGAACCAAGAAGCCCCATTTATTCATCTTACCTTGTCCCTTTCCAAGACTCCTCCCCTCTGCAAGAAGGTGTGACAAATAGCGAGCGAAGGACTTGAAGAGGTCCTAGCGACAAATAGCGTGACATGATTCAGTTCAGGTCATGCTACCCTTGGGAATTTGGAGACATTGCCCCCCGCCCCCACTCGCACCTTAGTGGCAAACTTTCCCCGGGTGTAAAAAGGGTCCAGGTAGCGGACCACCACGTTAGCCGCCTCCTTTAGTGTCACAGTCGTCGTTGGCTCCTTCACCGTGTTAACACGTCCCTGCTGTGCAGTGGGGTCTACTCTCCTGTCGTTCTTGTCCACCAAGCGGCCTCGCTTTGCCGGATGAGGATGCTCTTGTATGGCTTCCGGTGCGCACACCTGCTTGGAAAATGTGGTTAGTCACAGAATGGGGAACACATCCTAAAAGCTGCTAGGGACGCACCTCTTGTGTATCAGATACATTGTGGTCTTCTTTTGTGTTGTGTCTGGGTGGAAAATGAAACCGCTGCAATTAGTAAAGTACAAGTGCAGACAGTGCAGATCTCTGCCAATGCGTTTGTCATTTACAAAATCAATAAGTACACAGGGCTTTAAAAACAAGAATAAAGTAATGAATGTATTAATAATTTAACACAGTTGGTATTTATACAATATACACCTAAGGTATAAGGCATTAAGGTATTTATTATTTTAACCTAAACTTTGCTCATATGAAACCAGAAATAAGATCTCAAGTTTTAATACCCTATGAAGATATTTAAGGAAAATAATTAAGCACGTGAAATGCTCTTACACAAAAAAACTGCCTGGTAAGAAGAAATATCTTGCCAGACAAGGAACAAGCATATTTTGTCTTGATTTGAGATATTTAATCTTGGTTACAGTTTATTTTTTGCAGTGTAAACCATGGAGCTTTGATTGAACTAACCATAGAATATAGTGCTGTGAAAAAGGTCTTGCTCCCTTCTCTAATTCGTATATTTTTGCATAGTTTCCCAACTTTGTTTTAAGATCATCAAACAAATGTAAATATCAGACAAATATAACCAAAATGCTGTGTTTAAATGGTGATTTCATTTATTAAGGAAGTGAAAAAGTAATTACGCCCCCTTGTTAAATCATTAATTTATTGTGGCTAATCATGATTGTTGGTTAATTTTCCACCACACCCCAAGCCTGATTACCTGCAGACCTGTTCAATCAAGGAATCACTTAAACAGAATCTGTCCCGAGAAAGTCAGACAAAAGATCTAAAAAAAAAGCTGCAACAAAATGACACCATCCAAACAAAGTCCAGAACAGTCAACAAATAAAGTAATTGACATCCATCAGTCTGGAAAGGGTTATAAAAGCCATTTCTAAAGCTTTAGGATTCCAGCGAACCATAGGGAGAGCCATTATCCTCACATGGAGAAAACATGAAACAGGGATGAACCTTCCCAGGAGCGGCCGGCCTACAAAGATTACCCCAAGAGAACAGCAATGACTCATCCAGGAGGTCACAAAGGAACTCAGGAGTTCTAAAGAACTGAAGGCCTCCCTTGCCTCGGTTCACATCAGTGTTCATGACACAGCAATAAGGAAGAGACTGGGCCAAAATGGCATCCATGGCAGAGTTCCAATGAGAAAACCACTGCTGACCAAAAAGACCATAAAGGTTCATCTTACTTTTGCAAAAAAAAAAAAAAAAAAAAACTAAATCTGAATGATTCCCAAGATTTTGGGGAGAGTATTATATGGACTGATGAGATGAAAGTTGAGCTTTTTGGAAGGTAGTCCAGACTTGAATCTGATTGATTTGCTGTGGCATGACCTTTAAAAAGGCAGTTCATGCTTGAAAACTCTCAATTTTTGCTGAATTCAAACCATTCTGCAAGGAAGAGTGGGCCAAAATATAGAAAGACTCATTGCCAATTATAGAAAACACTTGATTTCAGGGGATGCTGCTGAGGATGGCCCAAACAGTTATTAGGTTTACAGGGCCATTACCTTTTCCACACAGGGCTAGGTAACTTTGAATAGTTTTTTTTTTTTTAATAAATTATATCACCATTTAAAAACAGCATTTTAAGTTCACTTGGGTTATATCTGTCTGATATTTACATTTGTTTGATGATCTTAAACTATATAGTGGGGGAACTATGCAAAAATCTATGATTTTGAGAAGGGGGCCAATGCTTTTTCAAAGCACTGTACTGTATACCCCTAGAAATTGGAATAGCTTAGTTATATCCATCCGTCCATTTACTATAGTGCTTGTCCTAATTAGGGTTGCTGGTGAGCTGATGCCAATTCCAGCTGACTTTGAGAGAAACGCTGGGTACACCCTGGACTGGCCGCCAGCCAATCGCAGGGCACACATAGACAAACAACCATTAACGCTTACATTCACACCTACGGACAATTTAGTCTTTTATTAACCGATTTCTTTGGGATGTGAGAAAAAGCCGAAGACGGTATTCAGAGAAAACCACAGGGAGAACATGCAATCTCCACACAGGACCTCCGCCGAGATTGAAACCCAGGACCTCTCGAGTGTGAAACAGATACGTTAACCAGTACTTCACTGTTTTACTTAAATTTCTGTTATGATTAAAGATAGTAGAAGTTATTACGGATCTGAAATCCCAGTTTACTGTGAATATTCTACTAATGCACAACAAATTACACCCAGATCTGGGGAGATTTCGTGAACATGTTTAAAGGCAGATATTTGAATTGCTGGAAATGCACAATCTAGACACCGGTTGGCTGCAATTGTGTGTACCCCGCCTCTCACCAAAAGTCAGCTGAGATAGGCTCCAGTTCACCCACCACAAACACAAATTAGGACGAGCGTTAAAAAAAATGGATGGATGGTGTGGACAATGATATACTGTATATATTTTTAATTGTGATAATTAAATCAGGTTGTTAGATGGTAGGTTGATTAGAGTTAAAATATAAAAATAATAAAAAACTAAATTTTAAAGAGGTACAATAAGAGGACAGCACAGTCAATCAATCATGCACAGTACGTGTAGAAATTCATGGCAGCTTTGTAAATATTTTTTTTTTTTAATGACCCGGTATATTTGTCAAAGATAATAGTTTATCTCATAATTGTTTTTGCGCGGCACGGTGGCCGAATGGTTAGAGCGTCAGCCTCACAGTTCTGAGGACCCCGCCTGTGTGGAGTTTGCATGTTTTCCGGGCACTCCGGTTTCCTCCCACATCCCGAAAACATGCATTAATTGGAGACTCTAAATTGCCCGTAGGTGTGAATGTGAGTGCGAATGGTTGTTTGTTTGTATGTGCCCTGCAATTGGCTGGCAACCAGCTCAGGGTGTACCCCGCCTCCTGCCCGATGATAGGCTCCAGGACGCCCGCGACCCGAGTGAGGAGAAGCGGCTCAGAAGATGGATGGATGGAATTGTTTTTGCCTTTTCTGTTATATACAGTAATTAGAACACCCTTTGGTGAGTTGCCAGAAAAACAATTCTATCTAAACTTGTAGACGGGAAGTTCCTCATCAACAAACTGGTGTTACAAGAGTGTGTGAGTGTGTCTTACTACCTGGTAGAGTGTGGACTCAGTTCCGACGTTTGCTGGCCCATCACTGTTTCATTACTGTCGTCATCTATCACTATGACCCTCTGTCTGGTCTGTGCTTGCTTCACATCCTGAATCAATGGCTCCATAGCATCATCTTCAGAGTCCAGACTGATAGGCGAGTGCTGCTCCTGGTTTATCTCAACTTCTGAAATCCCTATTCTGTTCTCCACCTCCCGGCTTTCCTTCATTGTTTGACTCTTCTCAAAATACTGAGAAATGAAGTGAGAACTTTTTGCAGCTTCCTCCAGCTTCTGCTTCTTGTTCAAGGCTCTGCCTCCCTTTGTCAGGCTGCTTGAGGGAGAAAAGGAGGAGGAGGAGGCAGCAGCGTTTGCTCTCGCTCGGATAGATGATGTCACAGGCAAAGGGTTATCTGACAATTTTCTTTTTAGCTCCTGTCGAATGCCACCCAAGCTCCCACTCGGTGTTCCCTTAATAGACCTGCTGTCAACCATGGAGTCCTTCAGCAGATGTTTTGCAGCCAGATGGGGGTTGGATGAGCCCCTCTGGCCTGCTCCAACTCTCTTCCGCTTCATCTGGAGGAATTACGAGTAACAAAATATGAATATTACATATAGTTAACCCCCTCCTTTTTGCTGTTCATTTGTTACAAACTCACCTACAGAGTTCTTTTAAAAAAAGATTTTTCTTTTGTTATTCACGAAAAAAATTTGCTGTTTTTTGCTCAGGTCAAAACCATGTCTAATATAAAATATTGCTTAGGGGCCAATATATAATAGAAAAAAAAATAATATATATATATATATATATATATATATATATATATAATAATAAAAAAGAAAAAAGTGCTTTTCTGTCATCTTGTGGCATCAATAGGCAATTACAACCCTTGTTATTGGGATCAATTCCTTGCGGATTTTAATTATTCACGGCAGCGTGGCTCGGTCCTGCAATGGCAAAATTGTTAACAACTATGTAATTTTATTTTATTTTTTCTAACAAGAAACTTCTTACACATCTGGCTTTCGAAACTGATAAAAGAACCTCTCCTTCCCTTGGAAAGGAGTAGGCAGACTATAAACCTGTCTCCTATGCACTGCAAAATATCTAGATAGGTACTAGGTGAATGTGTTGCTTGTTAGGTGTCTGCTTTGTGCTCTTTTGGCATTTTGCAGGGAGGGGGGCTGCCCCATCTTAAGTCAAACTGTAATAATGTTACTCCCATGAGCCAGACTCTTCTCTGACTTGTTTCTCTCTCTTAGTACTGAGAAAATACATTTCTTAAAGACAGGTCTGGATTGGATACTTATTTCTTCATCTCACAAGGGAAAACACAAATTTCAGCAACAGTCCCTAAACCCTGCTGTGTATTTGTGCTTTTTATGTGGAACCCATGTTTTTTTTGTTGTGCCTTTCTACAAAGCCCCAAGATTCCACAAAAAGACCTGGTTTATAGGAAAGTAGATACTGGTCTCAAGAAAGTATGTTGAATTGCATCTCGACTGGGAGACTAACATCTTTGTATGTTGGGGAGTAGCTAAGTTAAGGCTGGGTTGATGGTGGAAGTTACAACGAGCCTTCACTGAATGTGTAGGTACGTGCGCACTTTCGGTGCTTCAAGATTCAAAACTAAATCATCTGTACGGCATTTAATTTAAGGGGAAATGTACAGTGTCTGGCATCATAGTCTGTGGTATATTTATAGTTTATACTGTTAATATGGTAAATTATAAACATATTTAGAAGCCGGCACGCTCAGTTACTACAGTACTATTCTTTTTTCATGGATCATTTCATAATCATGACCTAGAAGTGATTCCCATACAAATGTTTACTGTAATTATGACTTTACTACTGTCTTAGCATTGGTTAGTGATCGACTACAATTATGTTCCAATTTACTTACAAATTCAGGTAATATCTCAGTCGTAAATCAAGGACCCCCTTTACTGATATTGCCCCCAAACAGCACAGTGCAGTTAAGTCTGAAACCCATTTTTTATTTTATTTTTTTAAGTTTCAATTGTTGACCTTTTTGGCATTCTTCCACACTGCTGTCTACTACAGAGAATCATTGCCTATATTGTGCCCTACCTTGTCTTTTCAATAATAAACAGCCAGATAGACAGTCAAGAAGAAAAAATACAGAGTGCTATTTGTCTTTGTGACACTGGTGTGTGACTAGCCAGCCTAAACACCCTGACATGAGTTTCCCATTCCGAACAGTAGCGTACCAGCGGGTCGCCAAACCGAACTGTAGCACCTGAAGGAAATTTAGTTATAATTGTTTTTGTACGGGGTGTCGAAACTCACTGAGTAGACCTCAGACGCAGATTTAAACCCACAAAGATCCTTAGAACAGGAAGTAGAGGACGAGGCCTTCTCTTCCTGTTTTAGCATGGCCTCACCACCGCTTACGCTCTTCTCCTCTCTTAGAGCAGGTACTTTCTTCAACTCGGACACCTTAATGACAAAACGATAATCAGTCAAAACGGTCGTTGTCAGTCTGGTACAAACTTTGTTTTACTAAGCAACATCAGTAATGTGGGGTCGGGTTGAACCTTTTTTAAAATTGCCGCTTTGTATAAGTTGGATGACTTGCTTCTCTTGAACACCTCATGTTCAATATCCACAGCTAAGGATAGAGGATCACATCTGTGAGAAGAAACAGCATCATTATAAAAAACAACTTCATAAAAAGGAAGTTTGCATCAGTACATTTACCCGAATGAGTCGTCTGATCCCTGGTGGCCATACAATGCTTCTTGCAAGAGTGTCAGGCAGTGCTCTCTGGACTGAAATACAATTTACATCCTTTACAATGTTATATAAAACAGAATGCTAAGCGATAACAAAAAAAAAAAAGATTTCTCTCTTTCTGACCTCTCCATTAGCTATAACATTATATCTCCAGGGAGCTGGATTAGATATTGACTAGTTGAGAAGGGTGGTTCACTCTCGACATGTCAGTCAATCACAAGGTTGTCCCATACACATAAACATATGGGGCAATTTAGTTGGTAGAGAGTCACCCTTTTTGCACTGTGGCAAATAGGGCAATGCCACATGAGATCCAGTAGATGTCGCTATTGTGAGGGAAACCTTGTTACCTCCATCCATTTTCTACACAATTGTCCTCAGTCATCACTGGTGAGCTGGAGCCTCTCCCAGCTGACTTTGGGCAAGAGGTGAGTTGCCAGCCAATCACAGGACACATATAGACAAACAATTATTCACACCTATGCACAATTTAGAGATGAACGTAACATTCATGTTTGTGGAATGTGGGAGGGAGTCGGGGTACCTGGAGAAAACCCACGCAGGCGCAAGGAGAAAATGTAAACTCCACACAGGAAGGGAGGAGCTATGATTTGAACCTCAAACCTCAGAAGTGTGAAACAGAGGTCTTAACCACCAAGTCCATTTTCCATTTTGTTTTGTATTTATTACAGAGTAGTGATTCAACGGTGAAGTTATTGTTGGTGTTAAACAATATGTGTCACAATCCATACAGTAGTGTACTGTTCTCTATTTGTCCAATTCCTAAATGTCTGACTTCATCTGCTCCCAATCATTTGTCAATGTGAACCCATGCAGATACAGGAGGGAACATGAAAACTGTACAGACGAGTTAAAGTCTAATATGTACCATATTCGAAAATGAAAAACAACTAACAGATCTTCACATCTTAGTTTGCCAAGCGAGACATCGACTAGTCAGTTCGTGCGAGAAAATAAGTTGAAGATCATTCCAGTGGTATTCACACTGTGTCTTCACACTACTCCCGACACATGAGTCACTGAATTCCAGGAACTGTGCTAATTAATGCCATCGCTGTGAGGAATGTGTTTGTGCAGTACCTTTATTGGGAGCTTGGGGATCCTCTGACTGGCCGCCTCTTTCAGTGGGCAGTCAGCGTCTACAGCAGGATTACCAGAACGGAACAAATGAGCCAGAGGTTTCCTCATAGTAACGATAATAATAACGGATTATTATTATTAATAGATATTCAGGTTTTACCTGGAGGAATAAAGTCATCCTTCTGCTTGTCAGATCCCTAAAGACAAAACATAATGAGGAGAATACAATTAATTGAATGCAAAGATGACTTGCATATAGAGGTGCAACAATTAATCAAATGAAATTATTCAACAGCTATTTTGATCATCAATTGTTTGGAGCCCCTAAATTGTCTACATCCTCTGATGTCAGCCTCTCAACAGTAAATATTCACCGATTTTTATAGTCCTCCATGAAAGCAAACATCTGCTTATACTTTGGAAAACAATGTTCAACATTTTTGCCTATTTTTGGGCATTTTAAGGATCAAACCAGTAACTGAATCATAATCAATTTATCGAAAAAAGTTTAATCTATTGGGAAAATAATAATTATTTGTAGCTGTAGTATGAATAACATGTTAGTCAGTCCTGAAGCAGCCGCAGTACAACAAACTAGTAACCCTTGGCATTAATCAGTACCTGAGAAGTAGCTCTCAGTTTCAAAAACATTGGTGAGTACATCACTCCTTGCGATATTGCTTAATTGATGTTTATTTGGTTGTGTTTAATCATTAAACAATACCAAATAAACAACAAGAATCAGGTAATAAATGGTAATTATAAAAAAGACTGCAATAAACTTGAATGCAAAATATTTTTTTTTCTGATTAATCGATGGAATAATCGATTCCAAATGTATTCAATAGTGACAGCCCTACTTTCACATCGTCACTGTCGGGCGGAAACCTTCCACGTCCAAATTTGGTCCATTTCATATTGTAATGCCCTCGGATGTGGTCACACAGTCGCTGATGCATTTCAGTTGCTTTATTACCACGAGCAGTAACAAAACGCACATTTATAAAGGAGGTGCTATCGGCTAAAAATCACGCAATGACGTAATAACCCCCAAACATCAGGCCCGCCCTTAACGCCCCACACTTAAAACATTTTGTCACAAATCTATACTATTGGTCAGTCCTCACATGGGTTTGTTGTTTTTACAAAATACTGACCGATCTAAAGTGTTGACAATGGCTTGCTCTCTTTGACGATGCAATGTTAATGGATCAACATACAGATTTCTTTTTTTTTGGTTTCATGAAAAGTGGAGATGCGAGGATTTCACGCAAATCATGCCAACAATATCCAGAGCAAAATAGACGCATTTAATATAAAAATCCAAAAGGAAAGTCAATAACAATATGTTAGTAGCCCACCTGTCTGTCATTCTGTATGCTATAAGAAAAAACTGACAGTGAAACCCCCTCATCAGGGAACATAAAATGGTTTGGGGTCTCCTCTATAAGAAATAGAACTGCACTCTAAGGGACTTGAAAATATATAAATTTTTTAAACTATAGAAAACTGGCCCCAGCCTTTTACCACATCCATCCATCCCTCAATCCACGGTTAAATGTGGGCTACTTAAAAATAAAAAAATAAATACAAATTTTAAAATAAAAGAATTGTTCCACAAAAATTATTTTTTTTAAAGTTAAAAACTTCATTTCAAGTCAGAAAAACTGCCCCATAAAAGATGCTTTTCATACAACTGTCTCAACATTTTATTTAACTCCATTTGAGATCAGTGCTTGTTAGCTGGAGTTTAACTAAAGCTCAAAATGTTCGTGGTGTTTTAGACTCGCCCCAAACTCCACTTTCAGCGAAATAAAAAAAAATCTGTTTCATGTTTAACAGCTAAAGTTAATTTAGCAGGCATAAAATATGTTTTTCGTTATTTTTCCTGAAGCGGGTGAGCCTCCCTTGAAGTCCTCTGGCACTCCCAGGGAAGGCCAGAGGAAGGCTCCGCTCACAACGCTAAATGTCGCCACAGGAAAACATATTCCCACAAGAATACTGAAGGATATTAAACAAAATGTCATCTACTTCCTGCAGTTCCATTATTGTAGCCGGGAGGGCTCTTTGCGTTCTGTCTCTCTCTCTCTCCCCTCCCTTCTCTGTTTTCACCACCTGTCTCCAATCAGGCTTATCACCACCGGTATATAAAACCTGCCTGTTCCAGGTAATCCTTGCCGAAGTATTGCAGTTACTTTCAGTGGAACCACGGCCCTTTTACCTCCCGTAAATCACCCTATTCCTTGTTCCCTTTTTGACTCCTGTGTCTCCTTGTTCCAGTGTGTTTTCCCCCCGTGTTCCTGATCCGCGTAATTCTGCCGCCAAGCCAGCCGCCTGTCCTCACCACTGCCTGCCACCTGTCCACACCGCCGCCTGCCAACCCACCTAGGACCATCGCCATTACCTTTCATCAATAAACTATTCATCCTTTCACAGCTGCCTCCGACTGCCTCCTGTATATAGAACCTCATGTTCCCCCGCCCGAGCCCTACTCCAGGGACGTAGGTGCATGTAGCCAGTTTCTACTCAATTGCTCACTCGTTTTCAACCTTCAACCATACAGTTATCCCACCGAACAATCCAAAGTAGCATATGTCACTAACCTCCTACGTGGCAAAGCAGCTAAATGGTCCACTTCCTTATGGCTAAACTCCTCCCCGTTACTCCACTCATTCAATTCCTTTTTTCCGATGAACTTCGTAAGGTGTTCGATCACCCCGTTCAGGGCAAAGAAGCCACCCGTCGTCTCCTCACGCTCACACAGGGCGCTAATTCTGCAGCGGAATATTCCGTAGAGTTCCGGATATTGGCGGGTGAATGTGGGTGGGATGACGCAGAACTTCGGGGGATTTTTTCCAATGGCCTTTCCGAGCAGCTCAAGGATGAGCTAGCAGTCCGGAACGAGCCCTCCTCTCTCTCGAGGATCTTATCGGCCTTTCCATCCGTCTGGATAACAGACTGCGAGAGCGTATACAAGAGAGGGGGGTCCGCTCGCGCGAAAACCCTCCCACTCAGAGTGCTGCGCCGTCAGCTTCACACCCACCTCCCGCACAGTCTTCCGCCTTTCCATCACTCCCAGTAGCCACTGGAGAGCCCATGCAAGATGCTAAGACACGGTTAGATCCACAGGAGCATCAGCGTCGTATTGCCCAGCGGCTGTGTATCTACTGCGGTCAAACCGGTCACTTTATTTCCTCATGTCCCCTCCGGCCAAAAGACCAGTCTCACCGCAACCTGAGAGTGTCGTGGTGAGCCAAACCTCCATCCCCTCAAGCTCTCCTTCTCGCATGACCATTCCCGCTTGCATTATAGTTTTGGGTCTTAACACCCCCATCACTGCCCTGATTGATTCCAGTGCCGATGACAATTTCATTCATGAAGCCATAATTCCCCAGCTCCAAATTCCTCTCCAACTGCTTCCGTCTCCGAAGAAGGTCACAGCCCTGGATGGCCGTATCATCTCCGCTGTTACCCACCAAACTGTGCCACTCACCTTGCTTATTTCAAGAAATCACAGCGAAAACATTTCCCTTTTTGTTATCCCTTCTCCTGATACCCCATTAGTCCTTGGAATTCCCTGGCTTAAAAGACATAACCCCACCATAGACTGGACACACTTAGCCATCACCGGATGGAGCCCTCACTGCCACTCACACTGCCTGTTCTCAGCTATATCTCCTTCTGGTACACCACCACCCTCTTCCATGCTCGTTGACCTCCCCGGAGTCCCTGGAGAATATCATGATCTCTCTCCGGTATTTCGTAAAGACCTGGCCATTTCTCTACCCCACCACCGCCCGCTATTAATCTGCTGCTGCGGGCCCCTCTTCCCTCCAGCCATCTCTACAACCTTTCCCGACCTGAGAAGAGGGCTATGGAGGACTATATCCATGACTCTCTGGCTTCCAGACTGATTCAACCTTCCTCTTCTCCAGTTGGGGCCGCCTTTTTTTTGTTGCAAAGAAAGACACCACTCTCTGCCCATGTATTGACTTCCGTGGTCTCAATGATATCACCGTGAAGAATAAATCTCCGCTTCCCCTCATCGACCCCTCGTTTCAACCCCTCCGTGACGCCCAGGTATTCACCAAATTGGATCTACGGAATGCCTACCACCTCATCCGTATCCGAGAGGGGGACGAATGCAAGACCGCCTTTAATACCCCTCTCGGACACTTCGAGTATTTGGTTATGCCATTCGGTTTCACCAACGGCCCTGCAGTTTTCCAGATATTTATTACTGACGTCCTCCGTGACATGCTCAACCGGTTCGTATTTGTATACCTTGATGACATCTTCATCTTCTCCCGCTCCCCCAAAGAACACCACCTCCATGTACGCCATGGAGTCATTCAGCGTCTCCTTGAAAACCGACTATATGTTAAAACTGAAAAGTGCGAATTCCACCTCTCCTCCATACACTTCCTGGGCTACGTCATCTCCAAAGATCAACTACAACCCGACCCTGCCAAGATCCAAGCAGTCGTTAACTGGCCCACTCCCACCACCCTCAAAGAACTACAATGTTCCCTTAGTTTCACCAATTTCTACCGTCGGTTTAGCCGTGATTACAGCAAGGTCGCTATTCCCCTCACTAGCCTCCCATCCGCCAGCTCCCTCTTTCGTTGGACCCCGGCAGCATCCCAAGCATTCAACCGACTCAAGACCCTGTTCACCTGTGCGCCCATTCTTCGCCACCCCGACCGCTCCCTCCAGTTCGTGGTCGAGGTTGACGCCTCGGACACGGGGGCAGGAGCTGTCCTCTCCCACGACCCAGAAACTGCACCCCTGTGCCTTTTTTTCGCGTCGTCTGTCCCCTGCCGAGAGGAACTACGATGTCGGCAACCGAGAGCTACTGGCCATTACATGGGCCTTGAGAGAGCGGAGGCAATGGTTGGAGGGGACTGAAGAACCATTTATAATTTGGACGGACCACAAGAATCTCACTTGCCTCTATTCCGCCAAATGCCTTAACCCCCCGACAAGCTCGCTGGGCTCTCTTCTTGAGCAGGTTTAATTTCAATCTCCCCTTCCGTCCTGGCTCCAAAAATGGCAAACCTGATGCCCTGTCTCAACTTTACTCACCCCCCACCAGCCCTGACAAACTGGAACCCATTCTTCTTTCCTCGTGCTTCGTTGGTGCTGCCACTTGGCAAATCGAACTGGTGGTTAAGGAGGCCCAAAAAACTCCCCCGGATCCCAAGACTAGGCCTCCAAACCACCTGTTCGTACCAGATTCTGCACGCTCTGAGGTTCTTCAGTGGGCTCATACCTCCAAACTCACCGTCCATCCTGGCATCACCCGCACCATTCAGTTTATCTGGCAGCATTTCTGGTGGCCCAGCCTTGTTCAAGACACCCGGGAGTTCGTCCAAGCCTGCTCCGTCTGTGCCTAAGGGAGGTCTTCACACCTGCCCCCAGGTGGGCTGCTGCGTCCGTTGCCTATCCCTAGCCGCCCTTTGTCCCATATTGCTCTGGACTTCGGTACCGGTCTACCTTCTTCTGAAGGTAACTCTGCCATTCTCACCATTGTCGATCATTTTTCCAAATCTGTCCATTACATACCTCTCCCCAAGCTACCATCCGCCTTCGAAAACTACGGACCTCCTTGTCCAGCATGTCTTTAGACTCCACGGTATTCCGATCGAAATTGTCTCTGACAGAGGTCCTCAGTTCTCATCCGGGTGTGGAAGGAATTCTGTAAAGCGGTGGTCGCAGCAGCCAGCTTGTCATCGGGATATCATCCGCAGACCAACGGCCAGACGGAGCGGGCAAACCAATACCTGGAATCAGCCCTCTGCTGTGTTGCCCCACGCAACCCCTCCTCCTGGAGCTCATTCCTCCCGTGGATTGAGTACGCCCACAACTCCCTCACCAGTTCCGCTACCAGTATGTCCCCATTCATGGCTTGCTATGGTTACCAACCCCCATTGTTCAAGGAGCATGAGCGGGCAGTGGCAGTCCCCGCAGTCAAGGATCATTTCCAGCGGATCCAGGCTGTATGGAATGACGTCCGTGCGGCATTGACCCGGTCCGCCGCACGCAACAAACAGCTCGCGGACCGTCATCACTCCCCGACGCCCGAATACAAGGTGGGCCAATCTGTCTGGCTTTCTTCTCACGACCTCCCACTTCAGACTCAATCCCGTAAACTCACTCCCCGTTTCATTGGTCCTTCCCCGATTACCAAAATCATCAATCCCACTTCCGTCCGGTTGACGCTTCCTCTGTCCTTGAAAATTCACCCAACCTTCCACGTCTCGATGCTTAAGCCTGTCTCCACCTGCGCCCTGAGCCCTCCGACCGAACCCCCTCCACCCCCAAGGATTATTGACGACCATCTGGCATTCACGGTGTCGGGCATCCTCGACGTGAGGCCTAGGGGGAGGGGGTTCCAGTACCTAGTCGACTGGGAAGGGTATGGGCCGGAGGAGCGGTCATGGATTTCCCGGAAACTAATACTCGATCATACCCTTTTGGACGACTTCTACGCGGCTCACCCGGGGAAGCCTGGAGGCGTCCGTTGAGAGGGTGGTACTGTCATATACTGCCTGCAGTTCCATTATTGTAGCCGGGAGGGCGCTTTGCGTTCTCTCTCTCTCTTTCTCTCTCTCTCTCTCCCATCCCTTCTCTGTTTTCAACACCTGTCTCCAATCAGGCTTATCACCACCGGTATATAAACCTGCCTGTTCCAGGAAATCCTCAACTAAGTATTGCAGTTACTTTCAGTGGTACCACGGCCCTTTTCCATCCCGTAAGTCACCCTATTCCTCGTTCCCTTTTTGACTCCTGTGTCTCCTTGTTCCAGTGTGTTTTCCCCCCCGTGTTCCTGATCCACGTAATTCCTGCTGCCAAGCCAGCCGCCTGTCCTCACCACTGCCTGCCACCTGTCCACACCGCCACCTGCCAACCCACCTAGGACCACCGCCATTACCTTTCATCAATAAACTATTCATCCTTTCACATCTGCCTCCGACTGCTCTTGGGTCCAGGCACTCTCTATTTGTGTAACCAAAGGGAGTGTAAATGACATGTACTCCATATCAACAGTCAAAGTGATGTGACTCTTGTTAAAAAACATGACAAAACTTTAGTTGCAAACTTATTTCAGATGATGTCAAATCGAATCAAGCTAAAAGCTCCTCCTACAGTGCTGTGAAAAAGTATTGGGCCCCTTCTAAATTTCTTATATATTTGTAGAGTTTCCCCACTTTCATCATCAAACAAATGTAGATATCAGACAAATATAACCCAAGTGAACTTAAAATGCTGTTTTTAAATGATGATTTCATTTATTATGGAAAAAAAACCTCTTCATTTTGATTTCTTAAGCAATTCAGAAGTTGACTTGCTGGTGTATTTTGGCTCGTTTGCCTGCTGCAGAAACCAAGTGCGCTTCAGCTTGAGGTCAAAAACTGATGGCAGAAAATTCTCCTTCAGGATTTTCTGTTAAAGAGCAGAATTCATGGTTCCATCAATCACAGCAAGTTGTTCAGGTCCTGAAGGAGAAAAGCAGCCCAAGACCATCACACTTCCACCACCATGTTTGACTGTTAGTATGATGTTCTTTTTCTGAAATGCTGTGCTACATTTACACCAGATGCAACCAGACACTCACCTTCCAAAAAGCTCAGGTTTCATCTCTTCAGTCCCTATAATATTCTTCCCAAAGTCTTGGGAATCATTCGGATGTTTTTTTTTTTGTTTTGTTTTGTTTTTTTTGCAAAAGTAAGACGAGCCTTTATGTTCTTTTTGGTCAGAAGTGGTTTTCGCCTTGGAACTCTGCCATGGATGCCATTTTTGCCCAGTCTCTTCCTTATTGTTGTGTCAACCTGAACTGAGGAAAGGGAGGCCTGCCGTTCTTCAGAAGTTGTCCTGAGTTCCTTTGTGGCCTCCTGGATGAGTCATTGGCTAATCTTTGTAGGGCAGCCACCCCTGGGAAGGTTCACCACTGTTCCATGTTTTCTCCATGTGAGGGTAATGGCTATCCCTATGGGAGGCTTGGGCGTGATCATTGAAAATTAACCAAAAAATGTGAATAGCCACAATTAATTCAATGGGGTAATTACTTTTTCCCACAGGGCCAGGTAACTTTGAATAGTTTTTTTTTCCTTAATAAAGGAAATCACCATTTAAAAACAGCATTTTAAGTTCACTTGAGTTATATTGGTCTCATATTTACATTTGTTTGATGAGCTTAAACATTAAAGCGGGGAAACTATGCAAAAGTATAACAATTTGAGAGGGGGGGGGGGCAATACTTTTTCACATCACTGTAGATGATCCTCTCTGATACTTCAAAGTTAAAAATTATTCACTTTTATGTCACAGTCATTCCTGTATTAACCTTTGAACGTTACTTGTAGCTCAGGTCTTGCGTCTGAGATTAGCGCCTTCGGCAAGCAAAACGAGATAACTTCAAAAAGAAAAAGACATTTGTATATTTCACTGTAATTTGTTTTGACCATGGAACTGATTTTGTGTTCATTTGCACTTAGCTTTCACAATGTAAAATGACTGCACATGGTGTCTGATGATACCAATCTGTACACAAAATGAAGCACCCGTCTAGAAACGTCTGGCCTGCTGATTGAGCTAAATGAGAGCAACAGCGTTGTAAACTGTTCAGACCAGGTCCAGTTGCTGAGGAATATTTTTTTCCTCTGTGCTCCACGGGTGGCCTCACTTGAGGAGCTCAAGATGCCGACAGCTGCTGAACATGTGTTGAGAGGCAAAACACATACAGTATACTCCAGGCGTAGATGATTTCAGGAACGGAACCTGCAAACAAGTTTGCATATGGATGATTATAAATTACCTTCCTTATGGTCATCTGCTTCTTGAAGAGATCAGAGAATTCCTTTTTCCTCTTGGCTTCATCGTCACAATTGTCAATTGTTTCCCCAACTTCATCATACCTATGAGGTGCACAATGTCACAAATCATACCGTGCAAATGTGGCAAATCAATGTCACAAACGTTAACCTGCCTCTCAAATCCGTAGCCCCTCTTTCCTCCTTCATAAAGCTCCAGATTAAAACCAAATGGCTTATTTGGTTCTTTGCTCTGAACTGAAATGCTGGTGTTGACAACCGCCTCCAGCTGGGTTCGGACACCTTTTGGGTTGGAACAGTAGTCGCAAGCACCTGCGCAGTTCGGTGGCTGGTCCCCAAAAAACTTGGAAATGGTGACGTGGCGGCAACTAAAGGAAGACAGACAATATATTGGCAAGTTAATTTAGTCGTTGTTGTGGCCCTGATTTGAGAGCTTAGCAAGCTTGTGTCGACCTGGTGATTTTTACTAGAGTGTAGTATTGATCTATAAACTTTTGTGCAACATTTGCAAACACATGATCACTGATTCTGTTTTAAAAATCAAAGAGGATTCCCTAGACATCGCTTTTCAGCAATTAAAGCCAAAAACGAATGGTTGCATAGAAGTATCATGCATCATAATAGAACTTTGACCGGAAAAATATACCGTATTTTTCGGACTATAAGTCGCAGTTTTTGTCATAGAATGGCCGGGGGTGCGACTTATACACCGGAGCGACGTATATGTGAAATGATTAACAGATTATGATATAATTTCACGTTATTTTCACACTGACAACCGCAAGAGGGCGCTCTAGTACTGTGTATCTGTACCTGCTACTTCTGTACCTCTGAAAATTGATCATTTCAACATTAGCGGTAACTTATAAAAACAACTGAGAAGGACTGAACAAAAATGGCATTGAAAAGAAAATCATATTCTGCAGATTACAAGCTGCAAGTAGTGAAATATGCAGCCGAAAACGGTAATCGAGCAGCACAAAAAAGTTTGGAGTGAGCGAGAAACTTGTCAGGGACTGGCAAAAAGCGGAGGTTACTCGTACTGAAATGAAGAAAAGTCTCATCTTATGTGAATAACTGTTAATATGTCACATTAACATACCAGGCAAGTTCTCAGTTCGTTGTTTATGAGTCATGTAATGTTAGCTGAATGTGTTACGTTAGCATACCGTACACCTATTCAGCCTGTTGTTCTCTATTCTATTTTTATTTTAAAATGCCTTTCAAGATGAAATGTCTGTTCTTGGTGTTGGATTTTATCAAATAAATTCCCCCCCAAAAATGCGACTTATACTCCAGTGCAACATGTATTTGTTTTTTCCTTTTTTATTATGCATTTTTTGGCTGGTGCGACTTATACTCCTGAGCGACTTATACTCCGGAAAATATGTTAGTTTCCTGATTATTCCCGACACACGGGTGGCCAGCCTAGTCAGTCTAGGGCCGATACACCCAGATCAAGCTTTCCATTGCAGAGTGTATAGCGAGATGGCAATAATGTGACATCATGGCAGGACAACAACAGTTCATCAATGAAGTAAGCAAAGAAGAGAAATTCAACACAGTATGATACAGTGCTGTGTGTTGATATCTGTAACTCTGCAACACAAATGCCAAAAATGACTCCCTGCTGCTGTGAACCACATTTTTTTTAAATGTCGCCTTTGTTTTCTTCCCATTCCACTCAATATTCCATTGTAACGTTGGACTGGCATTTCTCTGTCAACCACACAATTGACTACAGTGAGTTTAGCGCCACCTCCATATTGCTTTAGAGTGTAGTTGCGCTACCTAGTGTGGAATAGTGACAGTTTCAACCCTTAAGAAAAAAAAAAAAGATGGCATGAACAAAATTGAAGGAGGCCATGTTGACAGCTCAAGGGTTGTTATAAACAGAAAATCACGTTACTATTTTCTTGGAATGATAACTGTTATTTATATAGAACATGCACAGTGTCTTCATTCATGTTTTCCACCTAAAATTCCTATACTCTTAATTAAGGAAAAACAGGCATCACACCTCAGTGTTAGAGCCTAGGTTATGTAAGTCTACTCACACAAACGCACAGACAAACAAAGGCGGTGCTGGGAGCCACATTAAAAACATGTGGACTACCTTGTGGAGGACGTGGTTGACAGAGCCATGAGAGGAGAGAGAGAGAAAGCGTTCCCACAAAGGAGGTGGGGAAAGGGAGAAGCACACAAAAAGACTCTTTGCTACTTCCAGTTTGGACTGAAAAAAAAGCTTTGGAAGAAAACAAACTGCAGTAAGTAGGAGTATACCCATTAACAACTAAAACTAAAGACAAAGATGAAGAAGACTGAAGAGGGAATGAAAGGCAGCACATTGGTTTTGTGTTGCGTTTTTCCTTACAGATTATGATCTGAACCTGAAGAATTCTCTCTCTTAATCTCAGTATGAGGGCTAATCTCATGCCTCGTCTGTGGAAAACTGGATGATGAATTGCTCGTTTCCAGCAACAAAAACAACAGACATTCAGGTAAGACTGTCAGGGAGAGATGCCATGGCATCAACCTGTCTGCTCGCTACAGAGTTGTCAATGCTGAGAGTCAGTCTGGACTTGGCTGACTGTGAGGACAATTAAGACCAGCACAGGTGTTTCTGGCATTAGTACAGATTTTAAAAAAAAAAAAAATATATATATATATATATATATATATATATATATATTATTCATGTGAATATTAAAGACTAAAGTACTAAATTAGCAGGGTTGGATTTCTTGACCCATGAAAACCCAATCAAGTAGCTCAATCCAATTTCCATCACGTATATAAATTGACCTTTTTACTCATTTGTTAACGTCTTCGATATTACGTTAATGACGGCTTGGTGATGCTATCGGGTGGATTATGAAGAAAAATCTGTTTCTGCTAAAATCAATTTAGCTGTTTTTGCCAGTCACCTGTGACTGATTGATGGATGGATAGAGATAGATTGAGTAATAGGATTTGCAGTTTCAGTGCTCTTATTCGTGGATTCCATGCAGTTTGCAACAATTTCGATTTAATTGAACTCTTTTGCTAAAATGTATTTTTTCATCTTAAGATTTAATATTTTTGTTTTGCACAAGAATGTTAAACATTTTCTAGGGGTGCAGTGCAGAGAAAAGCTTGGGAAATACTGTTCTACTTTAATTATCCGTCCATCAATTTTCGATACCACATATCCTGTTTCAGAATGTATTGTATTATACATCTGTTAATAAGCAAGTAACTTCAACAACAGGTCAGCAGAGCACCCTTCAAAATATAATATCTTTTCGAGACAAAAAAAAAAACATCCTTTCTCTCTGTACCAGACAGGTTGATGTCCTGTTTTGCTCTCACAACACTTTCCCTTTCTTAAAAAATATCATGACAGTGAACGAAAGTAAACAAACTTGATTCTGTGCAAACTATTTTTTTATACTATTCAGACAGTGTTTATTGTTGCCTTACTAGGATGGACCCCAAAGACCAAGCAGTGAATCTTCTAAACAAGATTTGGGCCAAGCTGCAGGGTTTGCCCAATGCCAGCCCCGTCGAGCTCGGAGCTTTCTTCATCCTCTTAACATTCATCTGTGAGTCTCTGCTCTTTGGCATGAATATGAATCTGGATTTTGGTCAAGCTGATTGTTTATTTGCTTTCTTGCAGTGATTGTTGTTGCCATGGCCATTCTGATCTGTACAACATACTCCTGCTGTTGCTGCTGCCGCAAGGACAAAAAGGAGGGAGGAAACATTTGAAGGCATCTAAACTACACCCATCCATTTTCTACACCACTTAACCTCATTAAATTAATCTAAACCACACATCAAATTTAAAAGACAGAGACAACCTGTGACAGGACGCTGCCCATGCAAATGAGGTCAGGCAAGATGTGTCCAGGGGGCTAGAAGAGGCCCAGCCCTCTAACAACAAAGCAACTGACACCAACACTGACGTCCTGACTGGCAGCCTAACACGCCCTCTGGAGCTGACTGTCAAGACAATCGACATTCCTTGGAACAGTCATGTACAACAACATCTCTCCTTGCTGGATGACAAGACACAACCAACCAAATCATATTTAAACATGTAGACACAAAAACAAAATATGGGCAAGTCAACATGATGATTTAGGTGAACATGCTTTTTTTTTAAATCTCAGAACAACATGAAGTTGCACATTAAAAACTTTTTAACTGCCTGCCTTAACTTCATAATGGCTGTAAGGAATGATGTTTATTGCAATGAGCTGCTTTTGGAGAACATCCTAAAACCACAAAGTTGTGCTCATTGAGTGGTCAAACCTTCCCTCTGCTGTACGAAGAAGGAAATGAACCCAATTAATTTCCAACCAGAACTTGCTTATGCAGTACTAAACGTGTAACTAATGCATATATCAAAGCTGTAGCTTTTTGCCAAAGACATTTGCTTAATTATACAGGTATAAGGTAAGAAAGACAGTGGATTTAATGTGTGAAGTCTTCACTTACCTCTCCTGCTCACAAAAACGCACCATGGCGTCAAAGTCCGTAATGGCTGTTTTGTCTGATTCTTTTGCAGAGTTTCGTTTTTCCTACGGTCGAAAGTCAGACATTTTAAATGATGGTGAAAATAACATAAGCTCTTCTTTTTTACTGCTATAGTATTTGCTGCTATACTGACCCTTATACGTGCAATCTCCTTATTGATGAGGAACATAATTTGCTCTTTATCTTTCCGGGAGTAGTAAATGCGACATAAGGATGGCAGCCCATCTCTTCCTGCTCGCCCAGATTCTTGATAGTAGCTGGCCATGGATTTTGCAAGGTTCCAATGGGCGACAAACCTTTGGTAATAATGAAAATATCTATGAAGCTACAGCTTTACCTAAAGAAAACAAGCACAACCTACAGATTCACTGGTTTACCTTACATTAGCCTTGTCTACGCCCATACCAAAACTGATGGTGGCCACAATAACAACCACTTTTCCCTGCATCCAGTCACTCTGGGCCTCCGTGCGATCTCCTGTTTTCAGACCTAAATGTAAACAAAAACAAAAAAAGCACTTTGATTCCCAGTCTTTCTTTACCTCACACAGAGGAAGAAGACTTACCAGCATGATAAGGCTTTGCCATGACACCGAGTTTGGTAAGCTGGTGGGCTACGGTTTCACAGCCATCCCTGGTCCGACAGTATACAATCCCACAACCCTGTGTGAGGACATATTGTATAAATCAGGGTTACGTGGGACCAAACAATACTGGTCTCCATTCTAATAAATGCCATGTCATAATTATTGGCCATCATCGACTTCCATAAATTAATGTTGCAACTAAAAAATACACCTAGTTTGTTCACATTGAGGAAAAAAAACAAAAACATGATAAATCTAGATAATGGACAAACGTTAGACAGCTATCCTTATTAATACAGTTATAATTATTTTGGCCATGATTATTATGAAATGAAAATCAGGTATCAAGACAAGCTCATGTGCAGAATAGAATGGTTGTAACGGGTGATCTGCAGTATGTACTAAAAACGGTCTTATTATAACAGTTGATAATTGAATCCCATCAATAACAACAACAATTGGAATAGCTTAGAGTTACAGTGTTTTTCAAGAGACCCAAGGACACTTATTGATAACTCATAGGGCTAGCTAATATCTGTGTGTGTGTGTCCATGTTGGTAAACAGATGGTTGTTGAGGATTTTTATTTTTCTATGTCCAGGGAAGCAACATCATGGATTTTTGTAAAAATGGAAATTATGACCCTTTGTTAGCGTTTGATTCCTAAGCACAGTAAAAGTGCCATTGAGCAAGGCACTGGCGCCCCAAATTTTTCAGGGGCACCTGATCATTCTTAAATATGTCCCTTTCCTGCATGCCTTGTGTATGTGAATTGGTTCTATGCGTCTATTAATGCATGCAACATGAAAATGCAGCCCAGTGAAGAGAATGTCATCTTATGGATAAAATAAATGTATTAATATTTTTTGTAGTTCCATTTTACCAACCTGTCCATTAGAGCCACCACCAAGAGCAAGCGCCTTCTGAATGAAGGCATGGAGGTGAGCATAGGGGTTTGGTAGAAGCTCGCTGAAGATGACATCATAGTGCAAATTACAACGAAAAACTGGTGTAGTGAAAGACAATGGCAGCCGCAGCTTCAGGGACTGAGCAATGTCCTCTTGGACCTTTTTGGGTGCTGTTGCTGTGAGCGCTACACAGGGAACCCCAGGTAAGCGAGCACGCAAATCACCAAGCTTGAGGTAGTCTGGTCTGAAATCATGACCCCACTGGGAGACACAGTGAGCCTCATCCACAGCCAGGTAGGACAGCAGGCCCCGGGAGCACAAGTCAGTCAGGTAAGGTTGGAAGGATGGAGAAGCTACCATCTCTGGTGTGATGTAGAGTAGCTTGAGCTTTGGGTTCGCACCCTGCAAGTCAGCTAGAATCACACGACGCTCTCCCACTGCGAGCTTGGAATTGATGGAGCAAGCATGGATGTTCAGCGATCTCAAGTGGTCCACTTGGTCCTGCATGAACAACATCGACACAATGGTTAATGGCAAAGAATTAAAGCGGATTTAAAAGTGGATGATAAAGCCAAAGTGACCTGAATAAGTGCAATTAGCGGGGAAATAACCAGAGTGACGCCTTCAGCCAGGACAGCAGGCAGCTGATAACACAGAGACTTTCCTGCCCCAGTGGGCATGCACACGAACACATCCCTGTCACCTAATGAAGACACACCATTAACATTCTAACAACAACCTGTCCGAAATATTTAATATCCATCTTCATACCCAAAAATATAGACAACAATGTACTTTCCTTCTTTTGTTAAATGGAATAATGTCAAGCAATTACAAGAGATAAATGCACATCAAATAATTCGTCAATGAGCCCGTTTCTTAACTTACCTCGTATAACTGCTTTGATTACATTTTCCTGCACTTTAGATCTAAACCCCTCGAACCCAAAATGGGCATTTAAAGCTTGTTTTAAAGTTGTTGTCGTCGCTCGCTCCTCCATTAGAAGAACTCCTTGGCGGCGTCGCACATTGATGACATAAGCGTCCAACTCTCGTCCTCCAAATTTTAAACTTTGCGAATTACGAGACTTAATGAATAATATTTGTGGCCTAAAAAAAATATCAACGAGCCCCCAAAAAATCTATTATTACATTTTTAATAAATGCGAGGGTTTTCAAATGTAAAATATTCGCCGTTGTTTTCTATAAAATTATAGCTGTCTTAAAAAGTTCAGGAATTTTATACGTATTTTTAATGATTCAATGTACGAGGGTTTGTGAACGTGAAAAGGGAAGTTGAAAAGAACACCTTGAAAAAATCGTTTTTTAAATCAGTTTAACTAATAATAACAGTGTAACTGCTAATAGATTAACCGTCACTCAATACATAATTAGAAATATATTGATTGTTAGGCTTCCAAAGTGGTTGGTTATTGTAGAAAAACATGTTCAACTGGACTCTCTTGGTCAGTATCCAGGGTAAATCTTGATTGTAAAATGAAGATACAAGTTTGTCAATGATGCGATGCCAAATGCCAAACAGCATGGTGGTCAATTTCATAATCTATAAATTTTTAGAGATTATATATTATTATGTTTATAAAACCCCAATTCCAATGAAGTTGGACGTTGTGTTAAACATAAATAAAAACAGAATACAATGATTTGCAAATCATGTTGAACCTATATTTAATTGAATTCACTACAAAGACAAGGTATTTAATGTTCAAACTGATTAACTTGATTGTTTTTAGCAAATAATCATTAACTTAGAATTTTATGACTGCAACATGTTCCAAAAAAGCTGGGAAAAGGTGGCAAAAAAGACTGAGAAAGTTGAGGAATGCTCATCAAACACCTATTAGGAACATCCCAGAAATGAACAGGCTAATTGGGAACAGGTGGGCGCCATGATTGGGTATAAAAGGAGCTTCCCTGAATCGCTCAGTCATTCACAAGCAAAGATGAGGCGAGGTTCACCTCTTTGTGAACAAGTGTGTGAGAAAATAGTCAAACAGTTTAAGGACAATGTTCCTCAATGTACAATTGCAAGGAATTTAGGGATTTCATCATCTATAGTCCATAATATCATCAAAAGGTTCGGAGAATATGAAGAAATCACTGCATGTAAGCGGCAAGGCCAAAACCCAACATTGAATGCCTGTGACCTTCGATCCCTTAAGCGGCACTGCATCAAAAACCGACATCAATGTGTAAAGGACATCACCACATGGGCCCAGGAACACTTCAGAAAACCAATGTCAGTAAATACAGTTCGACGTTACATCCGTAAGTGCAACTTGAAACTCTACTATGCAAAGCAAAAGCCATTTATCAACAACACCCAGAAACGCCGTCGGCTTCTCTGGGCCCGAGCTGATCTAAGATGGACTGATGCAAAGTGGAAAAGTGTTCTGTGGTCCGACGAGTCCACATTTCAAATTGTTTTGGGAAATTGTGAACGTCGTGTCCTCTGGGCCAAAGAGGAAAAGAACCATCTGGACTGTTATGAACACAAAGTTCAAAAGCCAACATCTGTGATGGTATGGGCCTGTGTTAGTGCCAATGGCATGGGTAACTTACACATCTGTGAAGGCACCATTAATGCTGAAAGGTACATACAGGTTTTGGAGAAACTTATGCTGCCATCCAAGCAACGTCTTTTTCATGGACGCCCCTACTTATTTCAGCAAGACAATGACTGGCCTGCCTGGAGTCCAGACTTGTCTCCCATTGAAAATGTGTGGCGCATTATGAAGCATAAAATACGACAACGGAGACCCCGGACTGTTAAACAGCTGAAGCTGAACATCAAGCAAGAATGAGAAAGAATTCCACCAACAAAGCTTCAACAATTAGTGTCCTCAGTTCCCAAACGTTTATTGGATGTTGTTAAAAGAAAAGGTGATGTCATGGTCTGTGTTTTGGTTTAGGTTGTGTTTAGTTTTGTTCTGTTTTCCTGTGTTCCATGTTTGTTGTGTGCTCATTAGGTTTTTGTGTCCACCTGTTCTCGTCTACCTTGTGTCGACCAATCAGCTCTCTCCAGCCACTCATGTCTTGTCCAGGTGTTCCTCGTTGTCTCGTCAATCTGTTTGTATTTAGTTCCCTGGTTTCTTTCAGTTCTTGTCGGTTCATTGTCGTTGTCACGTCTTTGCAGTATGTCATTGTCAGGTGTCATTGTCTCTGTCTGTGCCACGTCATAGTCGCCAGTTGTCGCTCAGTTATTTCATCAGTCATGTCTTGTTTCTTGTTTTGGGTTTACTCAAGTGTTTCTTTGTTACTTTGTGTTTAGATTTTGGACTCTGTTAATTTAGCATTTAGACTTTTTCATGATCCTTGTTTTCCTTTGTTTTTTGGAATTAAATATAATTTTTCATATACTCCTGCACCACTGCGTTGCCTCCCTGGTTCCCTGCACTTGGGTCCTCCATGTTTTTGCCTTGCCTTCCTCGCCTTTGACCAAACACCAAACGTGACAGGTGATGTAACACAGTGGTAAACGTGACCCTGTCCCAGCTTTTTTGGAATGTGTTGCAGCAATAAAATTCTAAGTTAATGATTATTTGCTAAAAACAATAAAGTTCATCAGTTTGAACATTAAATACCTTGTCTTTGTAGTGTATTCAATTAAATATAGGTTGAAGATGATATGCAAATCATTGTATTCTGTTTTTATTTATGTTTAACACGTCCCAACTTCATTGGAATTGGGGCTGTATATATTTTATCTACATTTAATTTTTACTACTTATTGGGTATTCCACTACGAAGGATTGTGATCCTTATAATTACAAAACAGTAAATGTGACATCTGTTTAATTAAACAAGACACAGCAAGTACCACCAACATTTTTTATTTGGTGTACGATTAACATTACAGTACATGATGATGTAGATTCTACAGTTTTCTTCCCAAACACCACACATGTGAGCACAGTTTGTAATTTGATTGTGGGAAAGAGGAAAGTAACAGCAGCATAGAGTGATCACACCTTGAAGCTACCGTATTTTCACGACCATAAGGCACACTTGAAAGTTTTAAATTTTCTTCAAAATGGACGGGGCGCCTTATAATGTGGCACGCCTTATGTGTGCACCGAGTTCCAAAATCTGTAAATGTCGTTGTGTGACTTTGATGAGCGCTCCGCTTGACTGACTGGGAGCATTTCCTGCCGACAAGCTGCTTATATAGAGGAAAGGCGGACGTGACTAAGGACAGCATGCGGACGTTAAAGGGGGAAGGGTGCGCGTGAAAGAGGACGGTAAAGCCACGCCCCCAGTAGGTATATAGCGCCGGGGTGTGCATTTCGCAAAACAACATCGGTTTGGTTAAGAACCCCCGAAAATGGCATCTACGAAGAGACACGGTTACGAAGCACAGTTTAAACTGCAAGCTATATCAGTTACGCGGAGGAACATGGGAATCGAGCAGCCGCGAGAGAATTCAAGATCAAGGAATCCATGGTTCGCAAGTGGAGGAAGCAAGAAAATGCCGGCATCATTGCTGAACAGCCCCCCGACAACGAGACTGACTCCGACAATGATGAGAGGGAACCTGGCGTGTTTGATGGAGAACTTGCCCAGCTGTTGTTTTCAGATACAGAAGATGAGGACTTTTATGGATTTGTGGATGAGGATTGATCAAAAAATAACGTGAGTACATTGTTAAATACTTCAATAAAGTACAATCGAACTCAGTTTTGCTCACGCTGCCTTTTTAAAAACATACGCTAGCATGCATGCTAGCGTATGTTTTAGCGTGCATGCATGCTACTGTATGTTTTACCATGCCTGCACCCAATAATACGGTGCACCTTATGTATGTGTTAAATACAGAAATAGACCCCGTAACTGAGACTGCACCTTTTAATACGGTGCGCCTTATGGTCGTGAAAATACGGTATTTGAAAGCACAGCAATGGTCTCTGACAGCAGGATCTTTGATTCCTCCCAGTAATTAGTAATTCGCATAACCTTGTAACTTTTTAAATTCCTTAATATGATATATACTGGAGATGTTGAAGGAAGAGTTGGCAAGGTATGAAATCATCCCCACAGGCAGGATGTGGCGCAGAGACATTGGGTATTGGCTTCAGGGGTCCTGATCACCAGATCATTAGTGATCTCCACTGTACCAAACAGTGGGAAGAGCTTCTCATGGAACCTCTCATTGTATGTGTATATGTGGATACGTCTGTCCACATCATAGAAGGACAGCTGGCCGCCATCGTAGTCGAGGTAGACACCCACTTTTCGAGCGATGAGGCCTGGCGGCAGGGCAGTGAAGGGCACCGTGAGTGCTTTAAGCTCAGTGCCCCTTTCCAGACGCAGGGTCAAGTAACCTGTGTCTGTGTTGAGGGACTTGAAACCTTTCCTAAGAGCAGACTCTTTGACCACGCCCAGTCGCCAGTCTCGCTCACCCACCTCCGCCTCCCAGTAGTAGCGGCCAGAGTCCAAGCCCAACGTTCCAACAGCACACCACCAACCATCAAACCGGTGATGGTAGTTGGGAATATCTTTCCTCTCAAAGCCACAACGCATCCTCTTATCATCACAGGAGATGAGAAGATCAGGATTGGCCGTATCTTTGTTCAGAGTAACTTCCACTGGCACAAAACAGAGAATTCTTGAATTAACAGAAAGAGAGGCTGGGTACAATTTATACAATTATAAATGCTGATAGAATTAACACTGTACCTGCAGCATTTGTGATCCAGTCCCATACTGCCAAAAAACAAAACAAAAACATTTTCTCCACATGAACTGATGTTTAAATACAATGAGGTAAACGTACAGTTGAGGGGGTGTTATGACAATCAACAGAAGACCACTGACCTGGCTGAGGAATATAAGCTATAGCACCTGAAAACAAATACATCAAATGAAAAGATGGGAAAATAATAATAAAATAATTATCACAACAAAACAACTTCTATAACATTTATTTATTTATTTATTACCAATCTTTGCTTTCTGCTTCCACATCAACCACTGCTGTGATATGGTATCCTGCAGGAACAAAATGAAAGCTAAATATTTGCTATGATACTTATCAATTCAAAGATGTACAGACCTTATCTGATCTCTGCAGCATCACAGTCCATAAAACCAGCTCCATGGCACTCAGAAGGTTTGGCACACGGCCCCAACGCCAAGCTGACCTCAAGTCATCCAGTATGTTTGCCACTGTTTCCCCAGGCCAAACGCTTTGCTACATAACAACCAATAATAATTATTTATGGGGGTCAAAATTATCTAGCTATGGAAATCTTTGGCGGGACAAAGTCAGTCAAGCTCCTTGCCTCAGGCTGAGCTCGCAGGTCTTTCATCCATTCGAGGAGGCCTAACTTGGCCTTATGCACGTCATGCTCATCAGTCAGCTCACACTTTTTGTCACCATCATTTTCTGGCCAGCCATCAGTCTGCATGGGCCTCATCTGCGGACAAAAAGTCACCTGAAATGTTATTGTCAGTGAGTTAAAGTTGTGCATTGCTCTGAATTAATCCACCACTCCATATTGCTGTAGAAGGACAAATTTACCCAGATAAGTACCTTTCTATCTAACATGGAAGCCCATTCAAGAATGAAGACCCAGCAGAGAGAGGTTGGCCAGATCTCATCCTGGTTCCAGATGTGCTCCAGGACTGATGAATTCTTCAGTGATCACAACAGAGGACCAAGTTGGTGGCAGCTTTGGTGAAGGCAAAAACTCACACTTGCTGATAAGTTTCAGGGTCTGTTTGCCACTAATGTTTTCTCAATGTCATTTAATGCCTGATTTCATGAACAAATTTGTAGCCATTAATCCTAATATCATTTTGTCAAGACATGTCTTTGAAAATATACCGCTCTGCAAACAGATGATCCCCAGCTGTAATTACCTTTATCATAAGTGATACCACACTGTGTCATGTTAAACATCTTTACAACAACACACACCATCTACAGAGCCGACATGGCATTGGTAAAGCTGAAGTTGGCAGAGGTTTTAAGAGACTATGACCTGGTAAATGCCTTCGCCCAAAAAGCTGCTTGGTACTCTCTGTACTTGAATAAACAAACATACATGGTCACTATATGAGGAGATTTGCTAGGCAAAGAGACAAAGTAGGATTGATCACAGAGGCAATAACCACCCTCTTTTTGTAAATCGTCGTAATTAGGAAATACTGATTGTATGTAAGTAGAGAGGATACATTGACATAATCACTGGAGCCTGGAAATTGCATGTTGATTTGTGGTTTTCACATCTCCCAACAGACTCTCACAGGTTTCTTTATAGTTTAAGTGTCTGGTGTATACATTGTCGATAGCACCTGGCACACTCGACCGAGGTCTCGAGCCAGTTCCACAACAAATAGCTGCTCTTCATCCAAGTAGTCAGTCGTCTTCTTTTTCTTGGGTTTCACGTTCGATGCCTGAAAAGAAAATCAAGGTTAGGTTTCTGTAACACATTTTGTGTTGAAAGGTTGACATCGAAAAGTGATCTCAGCAAACTGATCACTTAAGTGTGCTGTATGCTTCCTTGCTATTAATTTTGCATATTGTGCTCCCTTTCTAAAGATCCCATCGTGCAAACTGGTGGAAGCTTTTGGGAAGACTTATGTGGCATTTGTCCACCCCCCCCCCCTCCCCCCGCAATGACAACAATGTATTTTGAGGGTTACTGTGCTTGTGTTTTATCCACTTTAAAACAAGTTAAGCAGCATTAAGGTGCCAATAAGAACTGTCCTTGGTGACTGTGTTGTAATTGCTGCGTTACAATTGCTGGTTTGGGAAAGCAATCAAGTCAAACTGGAAAGGAGGCATCAGGTATACTGATTGTCACCTGTCAGCAGAGAACAAAACCTATCCCCTCCCGATTTTGAGCCAATTTTCACTTCACCTCACCTCATTGCGCTCTCTCTTTCACTTTTTTCTCTCTCTCTCTCTCTCTCTCCCTCTCTCTCTCTCTCTCTCTCTCTCTCTCTCTCTCTCTCTCTCTCTCTCTCGCTCTCTCTCTAAAAGAGTGAATTGTAAGCAGTGCATTAAACTTAAATCCATCCATCCATTTTCTGAACCGCTTCTTCTCACTAGGGTCGCGGGTGTGCTGGAGCCCATCCCAGCTATCATCGGGCAGGAGGCGGGGTACACCCTGAACTGGTTGCCAGCCAATCGCAGGGCACATACAAACAAACAACCATTCGCACTCATATTCACACCTATGGGCAATTTAGAGTTGTCAATTAACCTACCATGCATGTTTTTGGGATGTGGGAGGAAACCGGAGTGCCCAGAGAAAACCCACACAGGCATGGGGAGAACATGCAAACTCCACACAGGCGGGGCCGGGGATTAAGCCCAGGTCCTCAGACCTGTGAGGCAGACGCTCTAACCAGTCGCCCACTGTGCCGCATAAACTTAAATCTTAATTTAAAATATGCCACTTGTTCAAATGCATTACACACTACTTGGTTTTGAATCGCCATCATGATCGTCGTAATAATATTTTCTTAAATGCCTTATGTACATTGTAGTTTCATTCATAGCGAGGTTTGGAAGTAATTTTTTTTACACCCACTTAAGTTACCAGTTAGGGTTTAATGCACAATAAAGGATTTAAGAATAATTGTCACCTCAACTGACTCATGCATCAAAAGCAAATTCAGTTTACACGTTAAATTTGATGAAGAAATTAGTTACCTTTATTTTGAAAGTCATGCTTTTGATGGGCTCCACCATAAAGTGGAAACACTGCAACATCTTGGCTGCCTGTGATGACAGTGAAGGTCACAAATGCAAGATTCTAAATAAGACGACGCTGGGGAAAAAAATACAAAACCAAATATTTTCATATACTTTCAGAATTCGACAAATTCGAATTCAGAAATGTTCAGATTCAAAACACGTATGTATATTGAAAGCAATGACCATGCAGCTTTCCCCTCAGTGCTCGAGCAACCAAGATTGCGACGTCTATGCACCTAAATCGGTGACTGCACCAAATATGCAGTCAAATGCGCCGTTCTTCCACATTTTGCACGCTACATTTGAAATGACGTTTTCAGTGCGAATAGGGTAATAAAGCACACACAACCTACCTTCCTTCTCGGACGCCAGAGGAAGCAACTTGGTTCGTCCTGTTCTCTCCTAAAGATGAGGAGTTGCTCGATTTAAAGTCCGTCGACTGTGTGCTGCAGTGTCTGACCTTGATTATGTATAAGGCTGACACTCGGCTCTTCGGATATCTTCGGCTTTTCCCGTTGATTGCCAACACGACTGCGGGCACAGTAGCCAGCCATGTTTGTAAGGTAATGATGAGGTCACCACTGCCTGCTATGAAGTATAGTCCTGTATCTATGGAGAACCAAGAGTGCCAATAAATAAATAAATAAATACATGTGTCATGAAGTATTACGTTATTTAAGTACTTATTTAATTATTTAGATATGTATTTATTTATTTCAATATTTATTTAAGTATTTCAATATGTATGTATTTCAATATTATATATTTATTCCAGTATTTATGAATTTTAATATTTAATTATTTAAATGTTTCATTATTTACATATGTATTTATTTATTTCAATATTTAATTGTATCACTATTTATAGATTTAATTTTGCCAGTCTTGTTCTCCTGTCTATGCATCATGATTCATGATTATTTCATGAAATAATAGTACAGTATATCTGTCATCCTCACCCATCAAACTCAGTGGGTGGGTACTGGATTGGTCTTGCACTGATTTAGCTCCAATCAAATTCCTTGTTCCTGCATGGACAGGACAACTATCATTTACGAAGTAAGAGCAGTTTCTGTATTTTGTTTATGGATTATTAATTTCACAGGGAAGACAGAAAATGTCTTCCAATTCTGAAATGACCCATCTATTATTGAAGTTGTCCAAATAAGACCAGCTTTAATGTTATATTTTTATTCGAAGGTATACACTTGTTGAGGATGTGCAACAGAGCATAGGACATACTGTATATATATATATATATATATATATATATATATATATATATATATATATATATATATATATATATATATATATATATATATATCAATTACAGTTGGTGGTGCAGTTGAATAACTAGTCATCATTTTCATCAATAAATACAAGCAGGCAAGAAAAAGTTTTTTTGTGAGGTAATGTCTGAATAGGAACAATGCATTCCTACAATCTTTTTTTTCATTTCATATGAACAAAGCTTTTGGAAATGTGGTATTTATTTCTGTGTAATATTGTGGATGAATAAAACCGTCCTGCCCTGAATTTATAGGACAAAATGTTGGTAAAGCAGCAAGGTGACAGTTGTTAGCCCATCTGACTCATAGTCAAGAGGTTCTGGATTGAAACCTTGGTTCAGGTCTTCCTGTGCTCGTGTGGCTTTTCTGCGTGTTGGCCGACAAGCCACACTCAGCACTTGTGACAGACATGCGAGAGTCTGGATACGCTGTGGAGAACCTGCTGCCTGTAATGTCCTCCAGCGTGACCGGTATGTCAGTGGGTCAATGATGACCTGAATCCAGTCCAATACATCTGTGATATCACATAGCGTTCGTTGCATTTACCAAATTACATGACGTAACCGTCCAGGAGCTGACAGCCCTCAGTCCATTCATAATTTTGGGTTCCATTGGTCGTTTTGTTTTTAATGAATTACATCATGTAAACAATAAAAAAAAATTTACTGGAATACTTAATTCTTTGAAATCTGGGATGTGTGTGTCCTATTTATTTTATGAGCAGTTGTAGGTTGACCTCACTCAAAAATTCTCATAAATTTGAAAATCAGAAAGTGTTTTCTGCCCTGCACAAACAGCAAAGCCAAAACTAACTTCCACTGACACAATATTTTTATGACAAGTAAAAAAAAACTTTTTGTTTTTTCTCAGTCCTTCAGTCCACATTTTTCATGCAGTTTTAATTTCACCGTCCTATTCAAGTTGTACCAGCATCATTGTTTTTTTCCATTGTGTGTTGCACAAATCTGTGCAGCTCTTCTTTGGTTGCCCAGCTCCTGATGACCAGAAGTCAGTCTTGAGGTATTTCAATCAACAATGTTCCAATGTTATGGTCTTAAATTCCACTTGTTGTCAAGTTTGCCACATTCATCAAACGTCTTCAGAACTCAGTCAGCAAAATGCAGGATGAACATTGTGGCTGCTCTCAGAGTTGTCCGGATGAGGTAGCTCCGTTTGAAAATCAGGTGCAGAGTTGGTGTCGTTACCCAATGTGGGAGAAGCATCCAAACTAGATGAGAGGATGTTGTACGGCAGCTCCACAGACTGACGGATGCTCTCTTCATATGATGGTGGTGGCTGTGAAGAATGTTGAAAAATAAAATAAAATAACACAGATTAACAGTTTTCGCAGTATACCTTGTAAAGTTTTATGGTTTCAAACTGAGGCAAAGTCATTGCTGTAAATTGAAAACATTATTTCCTCGGGCCCCTGTCAGTCATGGGCCTGTAGAATCCTCATCACTTTCTCCCTTATGGCAACCCTGCATTAAAGGGATGCATTTATTGACTGCATGGCTATATTGGCCTTGTTTTCAGCAGCATGATTCTGATTCTGATATACATATAGCAGGGGTGTCAAATTAATTTTTGTTGTGGGCCACATTGTTGGTATGGTTTCCCTCAAAGGGCCGTTATGACTGCGAGCCCATATACGCGTTTCATTGCCTCATAATAGTATTCTGTGGCAGCTGGCCAATAGTGGACACTAGGATTTCGCCCCACCACTGCTGAGTCACCTTGAAAAGGACAAAAGTAAAATAATGAAAAGAAAATATTATCATGAAAATATTAAACATTATATGTACCATATTTTCACGACCATAAGGTGCACTTAAAAGTCTTACATTTTCTCCAAAATGGACGGGGCGTCTTATAATGTGGCGCGCCTTATGTGTGCACCGAGTTCCAAAATCTGTAAATGTTGTTGTGTGCCGACATGCTGCTTATATAGAGGAAAGGCGGACGTGACTGAGGACCGCATGCGGCCGTTAAAGGGGGAAGGGTGCGCGTGATAGAGGATGCTAAAGGCACGCCCCCAGTAGGTATATGCATGCGGGGTGTGCATGCTGCAAAAAACATCGGTTTGGTTAAGGACCCCCGAAAATGGCACCTACGAAGAGACGCGCTTACGAAGCACAGTTTAAACTGCAAGCTATCAGTTACGCGGAGGAACGTGGGAATCGAGCAGCCGCGAGAGAATTCAAGATCAACGAATCCATGGTTCGCAAGTGGAGGAAGCAGGAAGATGAACTTCGCCAAGTCAAGAAGACGAAGCTCAGTATCCGCGGAAACAAGGCGAGGTTGCCCGAGTTGGTCTTCCAACTCGAGCAATGGATTAATGAGCAAAGAACAGCCGGGAGAAGCGTCTCCACAGTCACCATTTGACTGAGTGCAATAACTCGGAGCTTGCCATCATTGGCGAAGGAACTCCAACCGCTGGACATCGGTGTAAACAGGGCGTTCAAAGTGAAGTTGCTAGCAGCGTGGGAGCCATGGATGACAGATGGAGAACACAGCTTTATTAAGACGAGGAGGCAGCGCCGGGCGAGTTACGCCACAATTTGTGAATGGATTGTGGATGCTTGGGCTAACGTGTCTGCTTGCACTGTTGTTCGAGCTTTCGTAAAAACCGGCATCATTACTGAGGAGCCGCACGGCAACGAGACTGGCTCCAACAATGACGAGAGGGAACCTGGCGTGTTTGGTGGAGAACTTGCCCAGCTGTTCATTTCGGATACAGACGATGAGGACTTTAATGGATTTGTGGATGAGGATTGATCAAAAAATAACGTGAGTACATTGTTAAATACTTCAATAAAGTACAACCGAACTCAGTTTTGCTCCCGCTGCCTTTTTAAAAACATTGTTTTAGCGTGCATGCTAAGCCAGCGTATGTTTTACCATGCCTGCGCCCAATCATACGGTGTGCCTTATGTATGTGTTAAATACAGAAATAGACCCCGTAACTGAGACTGCGCCTTATGGTCATGAAAATACGGTATATCTATTTTTAGAATAGGACTAGGATACAGTATACAGTTAACGAGGAGTCAAATTTATTCGTTTATCTCTGGTTTAGGGCGCCTCGACGTTTTACCATTGACTCTCGTTAAATGTTTGACATGCGCAGTCAGTCCTCATGAAAAACAAAAGATATTGCCGAAGTAGAGCATTGGATTCCAGCGCCCTTTAACATTAAACAAGTGTTACTGTTAAACCCTCCCACTCTCATCAAGGTAGTATTAAAAAAAGGGGTTTGGTAACTGAATAAACACTTGCGGTATATTAACGTCATTATTTTCATTTTACATATGATGATTTGTTATTTTAGTATTTAGCACATTTTAGCAAGAATCATGGAAGTTGATGCACATTATTTGCTTTTGCGGGCCATATAAAATAATGTGGCAGGCCGGATTTCACCCCCGGGCCGTAAATTTGACAACTATGACATACAGTTTGCTAGTTATGCTCAGTTGGGTTCAGCTCGTCAATCTTAGAATTATGACATGCAGTGATGTCAGGTAGGCGCTACCGATCAATGCAAACTAGAACTAGCAGACATTCCAACAGCTTCTTCACCCTTACAATCAACTTCTTAAACACCTAACCTACAATTCGATTCCAACATGCTGGGAATTTTTTGTCTTGAGTTTATTGTCACATTTCTGTCGGGCCAATTATATATTATTCGTGCGCTCACTGTAGTAGTCTCACCACGCTGCACTATTTGTATATCTGTTGTTGACCAATACTGGCCACTCATGCCAGAGTAGCATCTGCTCCATTTGCACACTGATTGGGGATTATCTGCAACATTTGCACAATCAACATTGTCCCAGATTATCGTACTTCTCGCTTGAAGTCTCGGCGCCCTTTGCACAATGGTCATTGCACCGGACTATTGCAATATTAGTCATTCGAACTGCTCTAAGTGCTAGAGGAATCTGCATCTTTTTGCACAATTGTAAAAAAATATATATATATATAAAAAATATATATATATATATATAAAATATATATATATATATATATATATATATATATATATATATATATATATATATATATATATATATATATATACCAGCATTACCAGATAACTAGCAAACCTTTATTGCTCAGTGACAGTTGTTTTTTTTTTTTTTTGTCAATGTCTTTATGTCTCAAAAGCGTTCTCTGTCAATTGACTGTTTGTTGTCGTACTAGAGCAGCTCCAATTAACGGAGACAAATTCCTTGTGTGTTTTTGGACATACTTGGCAAATAAAGATGATTCTGATTCTGAGTTAGTCTCTTTCAAAATAACCACCCGGAACATGGTTTTTTATCTCTCTGATCACATCTAGGAGATTGTCACTCTGAGTCCCCCTTATCTTTTAATTGCTCAGAGAGCCACATGCGACTGGAGCGACCCTACAACCCTGCCCTCTGTCCAATACACCCATCAAACACATGCAAGGCTGTAAAGTTTACTGCTATCATGCCTCGGGCCACAGGGCAGACAGGGGAAATTAAGGAAACGTCAATTGAAAGTCTAACCAAGTCTAAAAAAAGGGGGGGCTTTTTCAATGACTAATGACAGGATGACTGGGATGTGTGCATGTGCTTCCTGGTAAATCATATTGAGAGAATAGGCAGTCATACTGGGGTTTGTTTAATTAAGGAAAAGGAGAAAAGGTCAAAGTAGCAAAAAAATGACACGAGTACAAAACAGCTTTCTCGGACACAGGTTGTGCTCACGGTGCTGGCTTTAATTATGTTGGATGTGCCTTTTTCTCATTACCTTATTCGCTCAAGCGAGTCAAAAGCGCAGCGAAAGATCAACACCATAAAACCTTAAAATGCGGCCGCCAGCAGTGAAAGTTGGATGAGTTTATAGCATGTTCTGTGTACTTGGCCCTGAATGCAACCTATCTTCAAACAAGCTCTCATTGTAGTGTAGACAATACTTTTATGATAGTGCAATTACATTATTATCAGCCCTTTGAAAGTCAAAGCTGAGGGCCCGCCATATTAGAGTTTCCATAAGCTTTATGATTTAGTGTGATGGTGGAGCAATTCCATCTTGATTCCCTCATATACCATGCGTGGGTGTATCAACTTTAATGTATCCTACCTCCGTCTCAATGGGCCCATTGAGGCCAAAGCGGTCTGCAATCATCATGTGGATCTGCCTCTGGCGATCCTTTTTTCGGACACTCTCATAGGAGGGCAGCCTGGGCAGGGGGCGCTCCAGAGAGGGCAGACTGTAGCTGGAAGGCAGGCCGACATAGAACAGCTGACTCCCCTGTACATATCACATATAGGCCATAACAGAGCAGGGTCGTTATTAGAGAACAGGAACACGTGATACATGCTGTGTCAATGGTTTATAGCCATTTTTAAGTAAACCACAAACTACTATTATGTGTGTGTGCTTAATGTAATATTTATTATAAAGAAGAAGAATAATCAGTCTATCCAATGATATGATTATTTTATTGTTATAAGTGCATACAATGGGGAAAGATCCTTTTTTTGTTTGCTTTAATAGAACATGCCTCGAGAGAATTTAGGAGGCGTTCATACAAAAAGTAATGCAATGTAATTAGTAGAAACGGCCATATTTATTTTTTTCTTGAGTTAACAAATTATTGGAAAATAACATGCCAGAGCAATGAGTCGCTTCACAGGATGGCCACCATGTTTGTCGATTGTGTTCTGGCAAGGTTCACTTATTTAATTGCGTCGCTACGGCAGTGTGTGCAACGGTGCAATATAATCCAGTATGAACATAATACACATTTCAGTGGCTTCTTCATTAGGTTGCACATTGTATAATAATCCCCACTACGAGAGATGTATAAAAAATTTTGCCTTTTATGTTGCTCATTTTAGACTGACTCCCAGAGTATGTGTATACTTTGGAATTGCAATTCATAATAATGACAGCAGTTTGCTCATGTTGCAACAAAATATATATAAAAAAAACCATCAAATTATGATGCAGTGTAGTTCAACCACTACAACAATTTACAACCAAAATTTAAAAACCAATCTGTTGCCACAATCGCGTCATCCAAATTAAGCATATTTTCTATTTAAACAATATTTGACGCAGCCCTTAGATTAGATCTCAAAATACTGTGCATGTGTGCCGAATGTTGTACAATTCCCAACTAAATTCTTATGTGCTCACACTGGGCAAATACACGCCTTGGCTCACTCACGTCAGTATTGTTGGCATCTGGGATGTGTGTCTGCTCTAAACAAGGTGATCCCACCAGTGTCTGTCTGCTGCTGTAGTACTGAGGAGGAGCATCCTGTAAAACAAGGAGCTATAAAGTGCGTCTAAAACAGGAGAAGCATCTATCTGCCAATAAATTTACTAAGCATTCACACACAAATGCCTCAATTTGTCAGACTTTTGATACTTTTGGCCCAATTTTCATGCCTTGTTTAATCAGTGTGGAAACTAGCTGGTTTAGCAATACCATAAATTATCTAATCAATGAGACGACCACCCTCTACTTTCCGTGCCTCCTCCCATTCCCACCCCCTTTTACAACACAACCTGTCAACGTCTCACTGTATGAGGTGTTGCCATCTTGGAGAAGAAAAAAAGCCTGTGCGGAAAGCAAGGTAATTGTCTTGGGTCTAAATGAGTCTCCTTTGTATGGGGAACAATGTGGCATCCTACTGTGTCATCAGAGTCCCTAGGCAACAAACCACACAGTGAGGCCTTTTCAGCATCTCTTCATTCCCCTTTTAACCGCAGTAGGTACCGCTTAACGAGCACACTCCACTACACATTATGACCTTGTATGTCATTTAGGGCGGCGTTACAACAAAGTCAGTTTGTTGCCTGAATAAATTTAGCAGGAAGATATGAAATGCTAAGATTTTTAACATAAGTGGAGTTTTTTTTTTTCACATGATAATTCCAGTTGCATTAAATTATGAAACTTTTCCCAGGCCACAATGCACAATGACATCACTTATACTTTAAGCGACGCACGCAAATGACCTTTGCCATAACCGTCACAACATTTCAGGGAGACAGAGATGACACTAAAAACGTGATGTCAGAGGTCATTTTCCCTCACCGGCTCATAGTTTTAAGAAGCAAAAAAGGAAAGAGAAAAAAGGAGCGTTGTTCTTTTGTCTCGCCCATTGACTCAGCTTGTGTGAAAAAGCACAACCGTGTAAAATCGGCACTGAAGTCGGGGGAGGATCCCGAAGGCAGTGTGCCTTTTTCACCAGCGCAAACTAAAAAGGAGACCCATTGTCTCCTTGTGTCCCCAACACCCACAGAAGGGTCTGTCCACTATTCATGGTGCAAAGTGAAGCAGGGAAAGGTATGTGACGATGAAGTTGAAGACATGGACATGCCCCACACCAAGACAATGAACAAGTGTGTTTGTGTTTGGCTCCCTTGTGGAATATCTATCCTTCAATGACAGCAAAACCCCAAATTAAATTCATTAAGAGCATCATTTATCTTCAGTGAAAATCAAATTACTGCTGGAAAGTTATTCTCCAGTAGGTCAAGTGTTTGGTGCACAGGATTGACTCTTGACCAGCCAGTGTTCTCTTATCAACCACATGTGGCTGAAGCTTCAGTACAACTTGACCTGGTTGTTCTGGTGAAACGCTCTGTTAGTTCTTTGGTGCAGTTAACAGAAGTGCTCCGTTAAAACTGTAACTGAACAGAGTTTCCTGTCAGTTGTGCTTGAGGGAACTATGAGTCATGTCCCTGCAATAAGAAGATAGCAGTCACACTTCACCCTCTGGGGTTTACAGAGGTGAGAAAGAAGTCAGGAAGCGGAAGCAGAAAGAATGAAAAGGTTACATCTTTGGTATGTTTACATTTCACCAGCACTATCACCTGCAGCTTTACAAATTTATTATCTTTAGTAGATAGTCCATATGTGGCTGAGATTATGGTCCTTATATTCTTTTAAAAAAAAAACATGACACTGCTCTGTAAACTTTTGAACCCAGTTTACTTTTTTGAGTTACATCGATGTAAAAATAGCATTGTGTGACTGCCACATTAATTATTGTCCATACAATTGGATGTGGCAAATCCATTATCAGACAAGGATCATATCCGCTTTAATATAGGACTTTTTCACACTGCTCTGCAAATTGAATGTGACACTTGATCATTGCGACACATTAGGATCACATGGTGTGTCTGGACCTGGCTTTTCTCAGCCCCATCTCAAAACAGAACATGCAGGTCACTTTACAAGACAACTCAGCACAAAAGGTATTTATTTTCCTTTTACTTGTTGTTCCAAGGGCTTACCATATCTGCATGTGGCCCCTGATAGGAGCGCAATCTGCAGCACTGAGGGTCCTTGCGGTAAATGATGGACAGGAGAACCACAATAACAACAAAGAACACCAGGGAGGAAACTGTGTGAGCAGGAGAAAAAGAAAGGGTTAATCTCAGATAATCAGGCCTCTCAATTGCTGCTTTACTCCCATGGACCAACTTGTGAAAGACCAATTGTAATGGACAAACAAAATGCTACGACAATACTTAAAATAACATTGACTCAATTAGAATTGATTGAAAGCCTGTTTCTATACAACACTTGAGGGTTGCACTTCCTGCGATGTACCTCCCAGCCAAGAATAATGACATCTTTATAATGAAAGCTAATATATAATTGTGTAGAGGTCTCAAACACCAAATCATTTTATGTAGCCCATAAAGCAAATAAAGTGTTTACACTTCACGTTTCATGTAAGTGTTGGCAGAAAATTAAAAAAAAATTCCCCCATCACTTTTACCGGATTTACAAGCATTTCAGCTGGTTCTACAAACATTTATTTCACCAGGCATTTATTTTTAACCAAGCAAACTTTCACCAAATCCCTTCCAATTTTACATTATTTCTGATTTCAAATTCAATGAATTTTAAAAATGTAAACAAATATGATGAGGTGCTGATAAATTTACATGAGGGAAAACCAATGAGTTTGACACCCCTGATTTATGTAATAAAAATCTTAAACCGTCATTGCTAATTCACAAAGGGAAAAAAGCTGCTACGTCTTCTCTTGCTACATTGAAAAACAATACTCAGTAGAAATAAAACTTTATCGCAATGCAACAAAGAGACAAAGATTGTTTGAAAACAACGTAAGCCTTTTCCAAATGCACTCACAACACGCGGCGACCACTGTGAGTTGATCCGATGTCAGTTGAGATGAGGGAATGGTTGGACTTGCAGTTGCGGACATTTCTTCTGTGTAAACAGTTAATGTTGCTTTCAGAAATGTCCCTGAAGATCAGGTTTAACACCAAAGCTGTCATCTTATTAAATGTGAGAGTCCGTACTGGCCCCAAGTTTCGTAGTTCTTCCACATGGTGTAATCCAACAGGCTGACAGTCCACATGCACCCGACAAGCCGGATCTCCAAGTGACCAGCGGTCTGTAAACACAGCACCGCGTTTATGAGCCGCTGAATGCGCACTGACGTCATCGGGCGGCGGTCAGATTTCGACAATTTACTGGTTGCTTAACTCTAAGAAAAAAGTACATCTACATATGTTTTACATGTTCAACACGGGCCAACAGCCATTAGTTTGACGTTCCAAATGTAAAAGTGAGATTAATGTCATTCCTGCTTCCTCCACAGAGGCATCCCATCCAGGAGGTCTGAATGCCTGAACTGGTTTCCTGTTACCGTGGAAACCAGGGGTCCCGTATAGAGATGATTTGTTGAACTCACAGAAGCAGCCAACGTGTAGAATTAGCAATCATGGTTCTACTTTCACACTTAAACGATTTGTGTTCACACGCAATTTAACAAGATCTAAGATGCTGCAGTATTATGCCTTTACAAAGATATATATATATATATATATATATATATATATATATATATATATATATATATATAATTTTACACTGTCAATAGAAGTCAGTTTAACGACAGATTTATTGTTGTAGTTGCAGTTTAAAACTGTGTAGAACAGAAATCTCAATGTGGTGCAGTGCAACAAGCATTTTCTATGATTTTAAGCACATTTTTTGCAATTTAGGGAAACTAGTAGTATGTAGTTAATATCTTTTATCAGTTAGTTTATTGTTATTTATTTGAGTGTTTAGTAATTGAAGAGTGTAATATGGTCCCAGTTTGTTGTCCTAGTACATTGACTATGAATTACCCCAATTAAATACAATGAATACATGCTTTATACAAGTATAATATGGCAGGACAATTTGGACGTCACAGATTACTGTAGATGTGTGTCCATGCTTTCCAAATTGAATATCTCACACGTCAGTGCATTGTGCATATCACAGCATTATGCAGCTCCGTGAAGATTATATGATCAATTATTATTTAATCTGCTTGAGAAAGGCCGGGCACTATTGCCGTCCTCAGCCTGGGGCCGGGATTATGAGTTTAAGGATATCTGTCGTTGAGTTTCATTTTATGCTGGTTAACTCCATCATTTCAAATAAGTAAAAATAGAAAACGATAGAATGATAAATAGAATGACACAGTTAGTCAGTGTACACAAGCTAAATAGATACAAATCCATGAAAGTGAAAAAGAAAAAAAATGATATTTCATGTGATCTTTTTCAATACTAAATATATATATATATATATTCAGGGAAATCCGAAATAACACAATACAGTATTTAGGATCAGTGGTGAAGTAATGAAGTGCAAATACTTCAATACTGTAATTTTTTTCAAGTGACTTTATTTCTTGAGTATTATTTTTTCTGTCAAATTACTCCTTATACATTTGATCTAAGTTACACTCCTTACTTTGTCAAAACAGACTCCTTACTTTTTACAACCTTTGCGGATTTCAACACATCATAACGCAGATGTAATTAGAGACAGGTAAAGTCAGCTGGGGTTGAGCTCCTACGGTTGAGATATTGGGGTCTAATAGGGCCGAAAAAAAGAACAACAGCAACATGGAGGGATCATGGATGTGAACCTTAAAGCATTAACAACGGTAACAGATTTGGAGATGCGAGATATTCCCCTTCCATGGGTTTATTTCACAGATATTTTTTTTTGCCCCCAATGTGCCAAGATATTAAATGGGTGTATGTAATTAAAAGTAAAAGTTAAAACAAAAACAAAACATTTTTACTTTTGTACTATATATATTTCAGTCTGTACTTTTAAAAAAAAAATTGTATTTACACTACTCACAAGTGAGAGATATTCCTGAAATTTCAGGATGAACCAATAATACACTACAAACTGGTGAATTTATTTTGACCTTCTCTAAACTTTTTAATGTACGTCCAACTGTTCAGTTTCAGTAAACGTTTTGCACAACTTGTTAATCTCTAACAAGGAGATGAACAACAAAATTCACAAAATCGGTTTGAGCCATAAATCTATGAACCAATGCATTTCCTAGTTCAATTAGAATTACTAAAAATTCATTTTCATCATGCTGTTCATTTTTTGACAGCATGAGCCCAAGATGACAACTAACACAGCAGGCCTATACCATGCCATTGTGAGGCTTCTTACAGGGAAGTAGCCACTGAGTTTAGATTGTAGTGTGTCATCAGCAGGTTGTGACAGAGATACGGAGAGACTGGAAGAATTACAGAAAGGTACAGAAGTGGGTGGCCTTGGATATTAAAAAACACACACCTGTAGTGAATTTTGCTGTTCAGTTCCTTCTTAGGGAACAGCAAGTTGTGCAAAAAGTACTGAAACATCAAAAGATTAGAGGTGGTGAAATTAAGTTGACGTATAGTGCAGTTTAGGGTCACCATGAAATTTCACCCAAAAGTCAAATAACCCTAACTTTTTGTGATTAGTGTAAGTGTAGGAGGAGAATCGGTACTTGGATTCTTACCAATGTTTTTGTTCCAAACAAGTTTTAAGTACCTATAAACCCATAAATGCAGAGAGTGTGAGTACTTTTGCCACCTCTGTTTAGTAGGATATTCTGCTCGGACGCAGAGCTTTATTTTCTTATAGAAATATTAATTATGTGGAAGTGTTGTAGTTAACTGTACAGTAGGGCAAACAAGGACATGGAGGAGGAGACATTTCCGAATAAGCAGACATCATCAACTTGAGGACAAGGCGCCCAACAGAAGCGCGTGTGCGCGCAGCTCTGAATGTGCCATCCACGCGCCGTTTGAATTTACAGTCGAAGAAAAAAAATGGTGGCCAGCGCTAGAGTGCAGAAGCTCCTTCGACGATATAAACTAGCCATTGCCGCCGCATTAACTATCCTCCTCATTCAAGGTCTCGTCGTGTGGAGCCTGAAAAGTCTGGAAGAGGGCGAGACGGAGGTGAGAAACGGTCCACTCGTTCGTTTAGCGGTATGACGCGGATTTGCTTTTGGCTTATTTGTACGTCAATAGCCGCTAACCGCTAGCTTAGCTCCACGTCACTTGAGATAGGGCACATCTACTTGATGTTAGCTAAGAAGAGGCTTCGCCGGGGCTCAATAGATTCGAACCAGCCTTGTCTGTCACCAGACAGCTAGTGCTTGACTTGACGATAAACGAATTAAACATAACTATTACAACAAACAAACAAACAAACAAACAAACAAAAAAGACTCATTATACACTATGTTGGCTAACCGAGGCAGGCATTAGTAACTTCATTTCTTTATACAGTCCCGCTTTAAGACTGATGTACTTATAGTTAAAACATGGATAGTGTTTTGCTTGCTATGCATACTGGTATTAACATGTGGCCCATTATATATTATTATTATATTATAATATACCACATACGTTGCACGTGTTGAGCATACAAAGCATTGGTTTGTATGCTCAACATATACATTGCACGTGTTGAGCATACAACGCATTGGTTATCATGTCTGCCTCAGAGTTATGAAGTTCGGGGTTCGAATTTTGCATGTTCTCCTTGTCTTGGGTTACGTTTCAGTGGCTTACTCTCACACTCCAGAAACATGCATGTTGGCTTCATTGAAGACTAAATCAGTGCTCCACAACCGCTTAGTCAATTTCATTTACTGATAATTGGTCTGAAAATTATGATTTAATTACTCCAAATTATGTATCTTTGTTCATCTATGCCAGTGACATATAGTTACAGGCAGAACTGTTGTGCTCTTCCACTACAAGGAAAAAGGTACAATTAACCTGTGTATCCAAATGTTGTCATTCATACAACAGAGAGATTTCACGCGAAGTAATTTTGTGAGTAAATTAAGACGAGATCCTAATTATCTTAGTATATGCACTTTTGACAACTTTTTTTGTTTGGTGGTGTATGTGTGCCATTAGATTTTTGTAATGTTAAACATGTGCCTTGGCTCAATAATGGTTGGGGAAACACTGCTCTAAATTGTCCATGAGTGTGAATGGTTGCTTGTCTATATGTGTCCTGCAATTGGCTGGCAACCAATCCAGGGTGGACCCCGCCTGTAGCCCAAAGTCAAGTGGGATAGGCTCCAGCTCACCCGTGACCCTAATAAGGATAAGCGGTATAGAAAGTGGATGGATGGATTATTCATACTACACCGCTAGTACATCTTGTATTAATTAGGAAACGCGCCTACTATTATCTAATTTCAAGCCCAATTCCAATGAAGTTGGGACGTTGTGTTAAACATAAATAAAAACCGAATACAATGATTTGCAAATCATGTTGAATCTATATTTAATTGAATACACTACAAAGACAAGATATTTCATGTTCAAACTGATGAACTTGATTGTTTTTAGCTAATAATCATTAACTAATTTAAATAATTTTATGGCTGCAACACGTTCCAAAAAAGCTGGAACAGGTGGCAAAAAGACTGAGAAAGTTGAGGAATGCTCATCAAACACCTGTTTGGAACATCCCACAGGTGAACAGGCTAATTGGGAATAAGTGGGTGCCATGGGTATAAAAGGATCTTCCCTAAATTACTCAGTCATTCACAAGCAAAGATGGGGCGATGTTCACCTCTTTGTGAACCAGTGCGTGAGAAAATAGTCGAACAGTTTAAGGATAATGTTCCTCAATGTACAATTGCAAGGAATTTAGGGATTTCCTCATCTACGGTCCATAATATCATCAAAAGTTTCAGAGAATCTGGAGAAATCACTGCATCTAAGCGGCAAGGCCAAAAACCAACATTGAATGCCTGTGACCTTCGATCCCTCAGGCGGCACTGCATCAAAAAACGACATCAATGTGTAAAGGATATCGCCACATGGGCTCAGGAACACTTTAGAAAACCAATGTCAGTAAATACAGTTCGGCGCTACATCCGTAAGTGCAACTTGAAACTTTACTATGCAAAGCAAAAGCCATTTATCAACAACACCCAGAAACGCCGCCGGCTTCTCTGGGCCCGAGCTCATCTAAGATGGACTGATGCAAAGTGGAAAAGTGTTCTGTGGTCCGACGAGTCCACATTTCAAATTGTTTTGGGAAATTGTGGACGTCGTGTCCTCTGGGCCAAAGAGGAAAAGAGCCATCCGGACTGTTATGGGTGCAAAGTTCAAAAGCCAACATCTGTGATGGTATGGGGCTGTGTTAGTGGCAATGGCATGGGTAACTTACACATCTGTGAAGGCACCATTAATGCTGAAAGGTACATACAGGTTTTGGAGAAACATATGCTGCCATCCAAGCAACGTCTTTTTCATGGACGCCCCTGGTTATTTCAGCAAGACAATGCCAAACCACATTCTGCACGTGTTACAACAGTGTGGCTTCGTAGTAAAAGAGTGCAGGTACTAGACTGGCCTGCCTGCAGTCCAGACCTGTCTCCCATTGAAAATGTATGGCGCATTATGAAGCGTAAAATACGACAATGGAGACCCCGGACTGTTGAACAGGTGAAGCTGTACATCGAGCAAGAATGGGAAAGAGTTCCACCTACAAAGCTTCAACAATTAGTGTCCTCAGTTCCCAAACGTTTATTGAATGTTGTTAAAAGAAAAGATGATGTAACACAGTGGAAAACATGACCCTTTCCCAGCTTTTTTGGAACGTGTTGAAGCCATAAAATTCTAAGTGAATGATTATTTGCTAAAACAATAAAGTTTATCAGTTTGAACATTAAATATATTGTCTTTGTAGTGTATTCAATTAAATATAAGTCAACATGATTTGCAAATCATTGTATTCTGTTTTTATTTATGTTAAACACAACGTCCCAACTTCATTGGAATTTGGGTTGTAGTTTACAGATGTTAATGTTAAATGTATTAAGCGATGGAGTGATGTTAGGGATTATGTCACAACACAGAACGAACTAACTTAAAATTTAGAAATAGCCAATAAAAACAGAAAAATATTGTACTTAATATTTTCCTGGAGGATGCATTTGGAATTAACCTTTTAAGTTGGTAATAGTGAAAAATGAAGTGAAACAGACTGATGATTTTAGTCTTTTTTTTTTTCCAGAATGAGAGTGCTTAAAGAGGAGGATGCTATTCATGTGGCACAGCTTGAAGCAGGCACCAGGTGTAGGTGGAGATGGGCCTAGCTCAAGTTGGAGGCCAGAACAAAAAGGCAAAGAAATGAGGCAAATTTTAATTTTAATCTTAAATTTGTACATCAACATGTACATGAGCGGTGTAAATACGTTTTTCTGTGTGAAGAAGTTTTTTTAATTTTTTATTTTTGTATTATTATTATTATTTTTTGCCTCATTGTACTCTTCAGTCTTCCAGATTTCTGAATTTATGTTAAAATAAAACATCTAATTTACTAACATATACTATGAGTGGTCAGGTTATGTCTCTCAGGTAGTCTGTATAGTTTGAGCACTTCCCTCATTAGCTAAGATTTCTATTGCAGTAAATTAACTTGTCCAATATGGTATGAGTTGGATTTTTTGTAGACTTAGCCATTTTGAATTGAGCAGCGTTGATAAAGACCTACGTAGTGCCTTTGTTGCTACGTTTTTGCTTTGTCACACAGTAAGTTGGTCACTATCACTCAAAAGTGCCTTGATGTCCTCACCAGAATCACTCGGTCATCATGAAAATACAGTAGAATAATGAAACTTTGGAGGTCTTATAAAAAGTTACCCAACATTTGCACACATACCAGTACAATGACAAGTCTCTTAAAATGTGTTTCCTTCATTTTTCACCATTTTTACTTTCATTGGATTTACGTGGTTTTGACATGTCCCACTTACTGCTCTGCAAACTACAGTGTGTGTAATAAGCGGTTAAATGATACTAGATACATTGTTTTTACATGGTTTTACTTCCCACAACAAGTTATTTGATCAAACAAGTCATTATGATCATGTATAATCTATCTTCATAATGATATTGGACATTTTACGTGTCCCTGAAATAAATGTCCATCGTGTCATTACGGGGTAACTGCCTCTAAAAGAAGCCCTCTGATATTGTCGGTGACGTTATGACCAGCATTTTGTCTTTCTTCACTGAAGGCTGGACCAGTGAATAGTCACAGTCAGAATAAATATTTTAAATTATGCTTTGTAATTTTCATAAGGAACATTTTTATCATATAATGTGTGTATTTGGATGTTGTCAAGCTTAACATGTCCACTTCGGCATCATGAAATATCCGTTGTGATTAAAAAAAAAAAACTTTCAGAAACCTGAAATATATTTGTCAAACAACACACATCTTACTAAATTAATCATATTGCCAAAAGAAGGCCCACCATGTGCTTATTAAATACCAACATTGGTGAAAAATGTCCACCCTGTTATTGTGCACCTTGTCTGCAAGTTCACATAGTTTGCCATTTGCATGTACATTGTCTGCTTACAGTTAATTTAGAAAAAAAGCTTGGGATCTTGACCAATATCCATTTCTTACTTACTACCATACTTTTTGTTGTTGTTGTTTAAATGGTGAGATCTCAAAGATATTGACTCAAGTTCAATTTCCAGTTTTCTGATTTTCATTGTATTTCTTGTGCCATAGTTATCCTATAATAACAATTGGTCCCCCATACTGTATTTGAATTTATATTTAGAAATGGTTACAGAGGGATTAGTATTTTGTTTAATTGCTAAGCTGATTACATGAGCCCTGTGGAGTTCAGCACTTCAGGTAAAAGTGCTCACAGCTGTGTTATTGTGTAGAATTCTGTTTATCCACCAATGCCCCTTCTGCTTTCTGATCAGGTGCATACAGGTTGAAACGTGCTAGTAAATAGAAATATCCAGTCGAAATGGCTGTGTGAGAGTGCCAGAGTTCCTACGCAAGTATGGAAAGTATGGAATATGATTTCATAAATTTCCAGGCCTGGAAAAGTATGGAAAATGGAAACTATTGTATGGAGAAATATTGTATGGAGAAATATTGTTATCAAGACTGTTACAACAGCTGTAAAACAAAAAATTATCAGTATCTAAAAAAATATAGACCAATCCAAGTTTTTTTTTTTTTTTTTTTTTTTTAAAGGCGCTTGGAAGCACAGCTACAATGTTTGTGAGACCACATCATATGTTACCATCGTCTTGGTAAATGCTCAATTCTTATTGGCTCAGAAAATTCCATCGGTACACCTTTCAAACGTCTCAAGTAGTTCGTGTCGAAAAATCATTACATTTTTCCAAATTAATGCACCCTTAGCCGTTTTAGATTAGATGATCAAACATAGCAATCTGACAGATTTTCTGATAAGTAAATGTGAAGTACTCTGAGGACAGAAATTAGCAAATTTAAAACAATAAGGAGAGATGTAATAATTTACCTTATTTGATGAATACAACACCTTTGATGGCTGGAATGCTGCTGAGTAATTGAGGGGAAAATTAAAAGACGGAATAAACTGACAAATATGAACTAAACACTTCACCGTTGATGTTTTGAATGATACCCTGCGACAGTTTTATGCTGCCGTCCAATCAACGAAGACCGACACAGAGTACAGCGTTGCCAGTCTGAGAGCTTGCATAAACCGTCACATATACTGTAAATATACCCAATATATGTTTAATAATGGAAACAGGTTTTATTGTCATACCTGTGGTTGTTATTTAACATTGTTAAAGTAATAATCTATGTGCTAGATTATTGAACAGCATTTACATTCCCTTAGAAAGTTATGGGATTGAAATGACTCTTCATAGTCAAACCCTCAGGCATTATTTAGTGATTTTACTAAAATTTTCTATTTTGACTACAGAAGTATTTTTTTACTGAGAAGTCTGGAAATTAGGTTATGGAAAAAGTATGGAATTTTGAAATCTCAAATGTGTAGGAACCCTGGAGTGTGGAGGAGGCATTTGGCTAAAAATGTCACACATTTTTGTGCTGCCTCGTGTCTCACAAAGACCAGTGACAGTGATGCCCAGTAGGTAGTATGGATTCTTGGGAACTCAAGCTCATGCACATTTTAGGTCTGGCTGTGGCTTTTTTCACTCAACTCAAAAAATTTGATATTGTCTCTTACAGTATATTACATGCAGTGAGATTAAGCTAAAAAATGCATGTTTGAATTTAAGAAGGTTTAATAATTCATATTAATCCCCATTCACCCTCTGTAAATCCCTCATGCAGGTGAGTTGAACTGGAGTGTTCCCATCTTTTTTGTCTTTGCATAAACTTGCTTCTTTCATTATGTAATTATGCTCCGATGTGCCTGTCAATGTTAAGTGCATAATAACACAAAGTCGTCACAATGTGTTATATTAAGGAGATTTCACATAAGAAGGGAAGGACTTAAAATACGGAAAAGCCGTTATCAGCCTTGGCTAGAACTTAACGCTCGGTACTGCAGCCCGCTTCAGAGAATGGCAATGCTGATATGGTTTCCCTCATTAATTGGGAGGCAAAGAGGCTGTCCTGCTTGTCTTTGAATCAATACATTTTTGACATGATGCTGTTAATTAAAAGCTGTGCAAATCCCTGATAAGGAAAATTGAAACATTCGCTACATTAGGATGCTTGTCTTAAGTGTGAGAACATTTTCTCAGGGACTCGAAAGTATGTCACAAATGTAATTTTATAAAGGAAAATGCTAATAAGGCTTTCAGGCTTGTACTTACTGTGTCAAGCCAGCAAAATGAAATGTAAAGATTTCTTAAATGATTCCATTTCCACTCTTGAATTGTATCTTCCTCTTAAGCATCATAAACTCTTCAGGTAGCGATTTCATGTGATATTTGTTTTAGACAGAAATGTTCTTTTATGTTACTTCTTGCTGCTGTGATAGATTTTAGAAAGACATCGGGATTGTATATGACTGTGCTATATTTGTTGGCAACTGGTTTACTGGCAGACTAGTGTATTATTTGGTTCCCTGTCCCACCACACAGCTCTGGTTGCTCCCCTCCTTCTGTCATCTTTGGGCAGTAAGCCCACCAGCTGTGGGAGGCGAGGCAGATCGTGTCCTGGTACATCAACTGACAGAAGCACAAATCTCGCAGCCTACTTGTTTGCTGTTCTTTCTCCTCTCAGAGCACATAGCACATATTTTGAAGTACCTTTTCTGCAGCATATCAGTGCGCCAAGTTGCCAGAATATTTATTTATTTTTTTATACAACGAGCTGTTTTAATTTTTTTTAGACTGATTGGTGCTATAGTAGAGCAGATTGCATCCACACTGTGTACAGCGCTTGAAATTGAAGTACAGTGGAACTCTAAGGTTAATATCAACCCATTCAGGGATTGATAACGCCCCCCCACCCCAGTTTATTCAGCTTTCAAAACAATTTACACCATAGAAAATAATAAAAAAAATCACAGGGTGACACTGACAACCTCATAAAATCTTTATCAATTGTGCAGACAGAAACCAAAACTCGATCCATTAGTGAGTGTTTTAAAGTCGAATCAGAAAAATGAAGATCATGCTTTTGACATTTTAGGGAAGCCAGAAATCTTCATGGTAATTCCAGGACGCAGCTGTCTCACACACATCATAAAATCCTGAAGCAGGATTATTCATCCTAAAGGCTAGATTTATTCATACTGTATATGACTAGGATGTTTTTGTATGTCTACTGGATATTGGAGCGCCCTGACTATTATTTTCAAGCCGTTAAAATTTTTGAGGTTTGCATGCTGTTTCCATGCGTGTGTGAAATATGTGTGAACACATCACCAGCGTATGCTTTTCCCCCTGCAATCTTTGCCACAGGGGTTTTCTGCAGTGATTCGTTGGGCTTGTTATGCCAAACTAAAAATAACTTTTTCTGTGCTGTGTTGTTTGGAGTTTTTTGGTTTACTGGCAAATTTGTGATCGATACTCACTCCTGTTGAAAAATCTAGAAACACTTTAAACAGATTTTGCATCTTAATTTACCTCTTTCAACTCACTTTGTTTTTCCTCATAGAAAAAAACAAGACGGTCTAAACTGCCTGACAACAACAGCCAGGACCAGAAGAGGGATGCCACAATTTTAGAGAGACACAACCCATTGTCTGGGAGTAACAGGGGCAGATGGAGCGGCAGGTTGGAAAGGACAGGGGGAACAGCAACCAGTGCACTCAGACAAGGGACCAGCCAAAGACAAGGAAAGCCCGCCATCAGGCCGAAGAATCCCCTTGAGCAGGGGCAAACTGGCACCGCACTGGACGGTGTAGCACCCCATGACCCGTCCAATAACTTAAGTGACATGCGAGATGGTGCTGATGGGCTAATGGCGGCCAGGATACCTGCTGCTGCCTTACCAGGGGAGCCAGGCAGCGTGGATGGGGCACACCAAGCTCCCAGCAGTGATTTTGAGCCCAAATGTGACATCATAGGGAAGGATGCGTGGTCTGCCCTGCATCGTGCCGGCTCACAGCAGTGTCGCCAGGAGATCGCCAACATTGTGTGCATGCATCAGGTCGGGCAGCTCATGCCAGCTGCCCTTCCACAGTTCTGCCCCCAGCTTGGTGAGAACACTCCACACTGTGCACAGATACTGTACCTGGGTGATTGTGGATGGGACGCAGGCTGTCCACATGCACTTCTGAAAAATGTGATTCCAATGTCTTGCTGTCATGGTCTGTTGTTTAGACAACAAAATATCATGCCACGTATCAGTGAGCACATGGGTAGCCAATCAAAGTACAGTGAATTTACAGTAGTTAAGTGTACATTGCACCTCGGTTTATCGCAGGGATTATGTTCCAGACCCACCCGCAATATCAGGCCATATACAGTATCAGTGTGTGCATGGCCAGCCAATCAAAGCACTTAAATCACAAGGAATTTAGTTAATTGTAGTTACAACACGTAACCGTCGTCTAAGATTTCACACTGTTGTTTTCTTTAGTATTGTTTCAACATCACAAGTCTCAACCCTATTTTCATGTGCTCCTTCATTAGGTTCATCAAGTCAGGTTCAGGCAGTTGGCGAGCTGGACAACAGCTTGGCCAAGGTAGAGAACCCTGTCCGGGTGGTTTTTGTCTTAATGGTCCACGGCCGCTCTGTACGGCAGCTCAAGCGTCTGATTAAAGCAATATATCACTCTGATCACTACTACTACGTCCATGTAGACAAGGTAAGAAGACAAGGACTCTTTCCTGGCATACAAAATATAGCACAATTGTTACAAGACAGTGGGATACTGATTCCTCTGGTCTAGTTTATAGTATTATTTGTTGTTGCCTTTGCTTGGTGTTGGTTGCACTGAGCTAAAAAATGTTTACCTGTCCACTGGCACTATGTAGGTTACATTTATCCTACAAGTTTAACAGCATGGTTGAGGGGATTAGAGTACAGAGATGTTATTCTTAGCATCTGGATTTAGTTAACGGCACCATCACATGCTGTTGGAATTCAAAAGTCAAACACGCTTCTGGTTGAGGTCTGAAACATGTTTGTAGCCTACAGCATACAACAATGCACTCAACCTTTATATAGGCTCCAGTACTAGTATTTTCTTTTAAATTGATTGTGGGAATGGAGATCTGAAGAATTTGTGTCTGATGCATGTCGACTGTCTTTACTAATCAAGTCCTGTCCTCAAATGATTAATTTCTTTAAACTGCTCATCACACCAGAAACTTTAATTAAATTTAAAGCTGTTGTTAATTCAGCAAATATAACGCCAGTATTATTTATTTTTAATTGTGACTCATAGAAGTGTAAGATAATAGTAGTGGTTATACAGTACATGCTGTGTCACAACCCTGTCTTCGTATGATTCTCTTTTAGTTGTTCCCCTGTTCTGCGTAATCCATGTTCAGCAGTTTCCTCCTGAGTACACAGTAAACATTGTTCCTATGAATTCTGATGATTTATCCTAATGTCACTTTGAGAAGGGAATGTTTTGTACTACTTACATAGATTTAAGACTTATAGCGTTATGATTTATGTTCAGTGTTGTAACATTTCATTCTCATTTCATGTTTATCATTTCGCCATGTAACACACCAACGCATGGGGTGTTAAAATGTATCAACATGAGCTAGCTTTGTGTACTTATTACAAAAACACACCCTCATTTACACTTTTGACCTCGTGCTCTGAATCCTTCCAGCGGTCCGGCTACATGCATCGGGAGGTCTTACAAATAGCCCAGCAGTACCCAAATGTACGTGCGACGCCCTGGAGAATGGTGACCATCTGGGGTGGTGCCAGCCTGCTAAAGGCATACCTCCGCAGCATGCATGACCTCCTCTCCATGCTGGACTGGAATTGGGATTTTTTCATTAATCTCAGTGGCACAGACTTCCCCACAAGGTTGGTCAGCCAAATTTATGAAATCAACTTAGACCAAGTATAACCCTGTCACATCTATGAAAACCCACTAAATACCAAGTCTCTGTGAAACCTGGAGTGTGCTAAATCTTTTTATTTTGGCTGATGCATTGCAGTGTTGCCTCATGTGTATTCCTTATTTATGAATTAACATTTTGAGTGTTGCACAGTGATTGTGATTCAACTTCTCATTTTGAGTACAAAATTAGCCGAAAGGCACGTTAAATAGATTGTTTTGGAAGTCACCCATGGGGCTGACTGATAAAATGTAGTTTCCATGACAAAGCTGTTCTTTTCATCAGTGTGTAATCACCAGCACATTCCAAGGAATTCTGTTTTTGGTTTTTCACTTCATTCTTAATAAATACTCTTGCGATTTCTGTTACGCTACAGAACCAATGATGAACTGGTGGCCTTCCTATCACAGCACAGAGACAAGAACTTCCTCAAGTCCCATGGCAGAGAGAATGCCCGGTGAGACCTCTTGCTGTAAAATACAAAACCAGTTTTAACCAGTTAAATCCACTAATTTTGATTGAAGAAATGTTTTTTCCGCAAGCACATTATTAAATATATATACATGATGGCTTTGTAGAAATAGTATTAATTAGTAATCACGTTAATTCAGCAGACAATAAAGTGGAAATATTATTCCAGGGAAATATTTACTTCTGCTATTGCTAAAGACTATGTGCACAGAAAAAAGTAGGACAAATAAAAGACAGTGGCATTTATGTTGGCATGCTGGAACACTGGTTTGGCAAGAGTGAAGAGAAACAAGCAAAAGCATTTCTGCCACTGCTGTCATGCCAATCAGACATGTTTCTCTGTTCATAGCTGCATAGTATGTAAGAAGTTGATGACAAGACAGTCAACAAGCAATTCAAGTCATCTCCTTAAATGTAAAGCACCTTCGAAACAGTTAACATTACTTATGGCACCAATCAGGGGACAACAGAAATCTTTTCACCCGAGCATTCAAAAATCTCTGGGAAATCTATCTATATTTACTGGGACGAATGCTTCCTCAATCAGTCAATTAATGCCAATTGTTTTGTGTTCAAGCTTTATTAAGAAGCAAGGCCTTGATCGTCTGTTCCACGAGTGTGACAATCACATGTGGCGGCTGGGAGAGCGCAACATTCCTGATGGCCTGGAGCTCTCGGGTGGCTCGGATTGGTTTGCACTCACCCGCCGCTTTGTGGAATATGTCATCAACTCCCAGGATGATCTGGTGTCAGGACTAAAGCAGTTCTATTCCTATACTCTGCTCCCTGCTGAGGTGAGTAGGCCCGAGGTGGGCCCTCATAGTCTGATGTAGCGCTGTCTCCGCTGAGCTCAGCATCAAGCTAATACCACACTCCACTGTACTTAGTGCACAGAATAAAAGGAAGCTTCACTTGTCTCATCTGACAGTGTGGTTTCATTCCCAAAAGTCTTGTTATAGGCTACGTTTACACTATGTTCCCCGCGGCCACAGCTGGTCCGTTTCAGACCCCCGTGGAGAAAACCTGATGGTCGTGAGACAACGTGCCACGACGGAATGGGAAAATGTGAATGTGATTGCCGTGGATGCCCGGCAAGATGTTTAATATGTCAAAACATTTGCCACAGGAATTAATGTGAGGGACGCCATCAGAACGTGACAGGCAAGGAGGGAACAAACTGGCATCCGTGGTAAACCGCAGGCCAAAACGTAGTGCATCTTTGAGCCTCTTGAACTACAACCCCATCTTCCCATGGCCCATCACAGACATGGTGACATAGACAGTGTGAAAACTTAGTATGACTTTGATGGAAATGGCCCAAATTCCATGGTACACTACATTCCGGGCAGTGGATCTCCCATGGCCGTCAGGAACATAGTCTAAATGTAGAATTAAACATTATGTTGTATATAGAGCAGTGGTTCTCAAACGTTTTACACCAAGTACCACCGAAACAAACAGGAAAAACGAGACAGAGGTTTTATTCCTACAAAGTACATTTAATATTATGGTATGCCACTGTAACATTATGCAGAGCTGAACATTAAAACTTTGCTTAAATATAGGAAGAAAACTGTACTTAAATATTGATTCAATTATAATGTAGGCTATAGTGTTTCACATAAGTCATAAAAAGTCTAAATTGTACCTAAAAGGTTTAATAACAGATACTTCTTAAAGATTAAATGGGCAAATGTATTGTACTAAAAAGTTAAATACAACTGTATTGTACTTAGCCAGTGATTCTTTTGTGTACCACGAGAGGTACAAGAACCTCACTTTGAGATTCACTGATATAGAGCATTGACCTTGCATGAAAACTGTTTTTCTGTGGTTATTGAACCCGATCTCACAGTGAATTTAGTGGAAAATCATGTAAAAAGTACCATATTATGTTCAAACTAAGCTCTTTTGCAAAGACATTCTCCAAATAACACACATACTAAATTACAGTATGGCTTTTATATTACTGAGTATGTCTTTTTGGCTGTTTTCAGTCTTTCTTCCACACTGTGCTGGGAAACAGTCACATGTGTGACAGCCTGGTGGACAACAACCTTCGTGTGACCAACTGGAATCGTAAACTGGGCTGTAAATGCCAGTACAAGCACATTGTGGATTGGTGTGGCTGCTCTCCCAATGACTTCAAACCCCAAGACCTCATTCGCATTCAGGTGAGTGATTCAGCACGAGCCATAGGGTCATACTGTATTACCAATTGTGTTCCTTCTTTTTGCTTTTTTTTTTTTTTTTACCACAGCAATTGTCCCGGCCAACATTCTTCGCACGCAAGTTTGAGTCGTCAGTGAACCAGGAAGCCATAGACATCTTGGACACCCACCTGTATGGCCAGTATGCACCAGGAACTGTTGCCATAAAGGCGTACTGGGAGAACCAGTTTGAGCAGATGGATGGCGTGGGCTCACTCAGTGATGTGGCACTCACTGCACACACTTCTTTGTTTCGCCTGGGCCTGAAAGGTCTTGCGACATCTCAGGGCAGAAACGAGGCCTGCAGGTCAGGAAACATTTTTAATAAAGTGATTTGAATGCGCGGCACGGTGAACGACTGGTTAGAGCGTCTGCCTCACAGTTCTGAGGACTGGGGTTCAAATCCCGGCCCCGCCTGTGTGGAGTTTGCATGTTCTTCCCCTGCTTGCGTGGGTTTTCTCCGGGCACTCCGGTTTCCTCCCACATCCCAAAAACATGCATGATAGGTTGATTGAAGACTCTAAATTGCCCATAGGTGTGAATGAGAGTGCAAATGGTTGTTTGTTTGTGTGCTCTGCGATTGGCTGGAAACCAGTTCAGGGTGTACCCTGCCTCCTGCCCGAAGATAGCTGGGATAGGCTCCAGCACTCCCGCGACCCTTGTGAGGATAAGCGGCTCAGAAAATGGATGGATGGATGATTTGAATGCATATTTTTTTTACTTGATTTATTTCCTCTGAGTTGACCATTGCACCTAGTTTACACAATGTATATTTTTCTTCATCAATACAGGTTTGAACCTATAGCCTACCCTTTGTCAGTGCACTTGTATTTCTATGACGACCGCTTTCAAGGGTACTTGATACGTCAGGAAGTTCAAGTTGTGGGATCAAAGGTCAAGGAATCAATAGAGATGTGGGCTGTGCCCCAGGCTACATTGGTGCTTGAGAAGAATCTTAAGGAGTTTGAAAGGCTTAAAAACCTGGAGGTGAGCACACTTTGAGGAGATGCTTTTGCTTTGTATTTAACACTGTAAAGTTCTTGTTGGGCTGATTACTTAAAAACAAATAAAGGAATACTGTGAGCGCTCTTGAATATAAACTATAAAATTGTCATCGAAACCCTTGCTTATTCTCTTTAACAGATCGGCACAGAATGGGACCCAAAAGAAAGAATATTCCGTAATTTTGGTGGGATCATTGGTCCTTTGGATGAACCACTGGCTGTTCAGAAGTGGGCTCGCGGGCCCAACCTCACAGCCACCATAGTGTGGATTGACCCTGCCCAGGTGGTGGCAGCGTCTTACGACATCACAGTGGATGTGGATGCAGAATTTACCCAGTATAAGCCACCCCTGCAGCGCCCCCTGCGGCCTGGCATTTGGACTGTATGTGTATTAAAACAGTGGGCGCGTGTGGCAGAAATTCATTTTCTCGTCATGCCTTTGAACTTCAAAGATAAGGAGCCACTGCGTAAAGGTGAGGCTTTAACCTTTTCATTAGTTGCTGTTTTTTAGGTTCAAATTAAACCCCATGAAAAAATTGAATTGTCAAATCGGTAAGGAACTTTCATTTCTTTAATGTTAGATTCCATAAAAAATACATTTTCATTCTTTTGTGGCATATAATATTTGTCTGTTCCCACTCAGTGACGGTGTGTGAATTAGGGATGTTTGAAAACCACTTTTTTGGGACCCAAACTGATACGAATATTCACTCTTGAGTACTCACCAATACAGAGTACCAATATCACTGGTACTTTTGATACATAACACTTGTTGGACAGTCTTGAAATACCTCTCTTTCTTCTGATGCACTTGATGATTTGCCTATGTCTAACCGCTGCAGTGTAGCACCAACAACTGGCAAGGAGGACCTAACTCATTGTCAATTTGTATTTTTTTTTTTACCTTAAGTATCGGTGTGGAATGTGCTAAATAGAGGTTCTAATCTTGATGACTGAATGTAATCCTAGCCTAGATTAAAAAGGGGGTAGAGAGGGTATCGGTGGCTGGTCTCGGGAGCCTTCATGAGTATCAGGTATCACACCTTGAAATAAGGCGTGATACCTGGTACCAGTATACGCCCGTTCCTAGTGTGACTGCTTGTCTGTCTTTATGTGCCCTGCGACTAGCGACCAAGCCAGCGTGTAGTCTTGCCTTTCCCCCGAAGTCAGCTGGGATAGTTCCCATCTCCCCACAACCCTGAACAGGATAAGCATTGTAGAAAATTGATCGATAATCTTACTCTAATATTAATTGTAGGGCTGCACATAATTTAGTTTGAGCATCGTCATCGCAATGCACTTGTGCGCAATCGTCTACTGGGTCTACTGCAATGTTGGTGTTGTGGAATATACAGCGAATTAACTGTATTATTAAAAGTGACCAGCAGAGGGACCTGTTTGGACATGATAATAGAAAGACTTTAGGCCTGCTGCTTGTTCTATTTTGCTCTTCAGAATAAAACCAGGCAGGCACGTTGCATCTGCGAGAATGGGATTGAATATGTTCTTTTGTAATACAGTACATAACTGTAAAAATTTATTAATCGGAAAATTATTATTTGTATCAGAATGCTTAAGTTAAAACACTATAAGATCACACTGTGATAATACGGAATTTATTTTGTTTCAAAATATTAGAGTAGATACATTATTTTGTTAATATAGTCAGCCAGAGCTGTGAGGAATGCAAAGTTGTCAATGTCCTTTTACTATCGTTCCTGTCCTACTGTGTTGAGTGTTTTTGTTTGCCCATTAAGGACAAAAGTCCTGTTTTTATTTTAATTCATCATTTGAAAAAACACCATTCAAGCAACACATTTTCCCCTCATATTTTTGAGATAGCCTATCAGCAACATCCATCCATCCATTTCCCGAGCCGCTTATCCTCACTAGAGTCGCGGGACTGCCGGAGTCTATCCTAGCTATCTTCGGGCAGGAGGCGGGGTACACCCTGATCAGGTTGCCAGCCAATCGCAGGGCACATTTAAACAAACACTCACATTCACATCTACTGTGAGGCAGACGCTCTAACCAGTCGGCCGCCGTCAGCAACATATTGAGGGAAAAAAAAATAAAGAACTAGTTTGTTTTTGGAATGGTGAAATTAGTTAAAAATTTTGAATTATGAACTGAAATAGTTCATTTTTGGAACAATGAACTTAACTTTGAACTTGTTTGCGTAGAAAATGTACTTTCCCAACACTGATCCTGAATTATTTCATATCGTAATATATATCGCAGGTTTACAAAGAAATCGCAATGTCATTTTTTTTTCACAAGCACAGATACCTTTCCTGATGTGTTGTTAGTAGCATCGGTTGTAAAAATTAATGTTTAGGAATGTGTGCAGCTTTGTTCTGTTCGACTAACTTTGTTCTGTTCGACTGATCAAGTATGATTCTCAATAAACCTCATTTATAATACCACAGCGGAAGTTTAAAAACTCCACTGTGACACAGTAAAACTGTTCCGGCATGAAAGGGATACAGATTTTCCATTCTGCTTGACCTAACAGCCGAAAAGGACAAAAAAAAAAAAAAAGGAATATGTGCAGCACTTGTACAAATTTTTTCTGCGCACTGGAATATTCTAACATTTTTAAAACATGCGTGATGCACAAAACTCTTGTTAGTGTCAACGTTCTTGTGCTTTAAATATGACCAAACAGACATTTCATGACACTGAATTCTAACTTGGTTAGAAATGTCAGTCCATCCGTCCATCCATTTTCTGTACCGCTTATCCATGCAGGGTCATAGTGAGCTGCAGCTTATCCCAACTAACTTTTGAGTTAAAAGCAGATTACACCATGGACTGGTCGCCAGTCAATCTCAGGCAACATATAGGGGCCGACAACCTTTCTCACTCATATTCATGTAGTCACTGAGTGGGAACTGAACCCACACTACTACACTATCAGCGACCCTACACACAATTCACTGTTGTTTATCTTTGCATTAATGACACATTGCATCGATATCAGACTGAATAGAAAAAGAAGCAATACATTCCTAAACGAATATTGTTCTGGGTTTTGGTCATCTCATTGGATTTGACAGCAATTGACAAATTTAGTACATTTTCATACCTGCAAAAAATTATTTTCATTTCTTTGTCTGTAAATGTGAATACCTACCTGCAGATGAGGACAGTTGGCTGCATGCAGGTCCATCAGGAAATTTGTACCAGGAGCAGAGCTTCCAGCAGCTGAGCTCCATACTGAAGCTGCCCCCCCAGGAGCCTGCCATGCTGGAAGCACAACAAAATGCCCACTTGGTGGGCCCAGCCCTTGAAGCGTGGGTTGACCGCAGTGTGGCAAACTTCTGGGTTATTGGAGACCTATGCACCACACAGACTTCATCCTGCACAGCTTTGGTGTCGTGCGCCAAAACAACCTGGAGTTCCCTGTCCCTGGACCCCAAGTCTGAACTGGGCCCTGTTAAAAGTGACGGGAGAATTAGGTAACCCCAGTGAGGGCCAGACTGTGGCGCTCAACACAGAGAGAACTAAAGGAAGAGCAGGCCTGCGCTGGAGTCTCCAAGTAGCAATGAGCGCTCAAGGAGAACCTGTGTGCGTGGGACGTTTGGCTCAAACCTGAAGGTCACAAAAACAACATGACAACTTGCACTGACAAGTCACAACATTCTCAGTAGAAACGACTTGGGAGAGGTGAATGCTGGAGATTTTGCACATTGACGACTGCAAGCCCAGAGACTTATCTTGGTTTGCAGGAGGACATTAATGCCAGATGTTGTTTTTTTTGTTGAAAAACAGCTATGGTTTTGACACCTGGGTGAGTGTTTGAAAGAAACCTCACCCTTTACCGTTTTTCACTTTCACTCTATTTCGAGTCAGGATGCAGTTTGAACTCAACCGCAGTTTCCTTGCCATGTTTTGTTCTGATCTCAAGACAGAACAAACAATTTGGATAATTTTATGCTTATTTTAAAGCATTTTATATTGGAAACATGGAACAGTTGAAGTGCACTATACTGTTAGATAATGTTACGCAAAAGTTAGTTGCTTCCATTGTGATGAGTACATGCTGACAAAGTCAATGATTTGTTTATTTGCAATCCTTGTGGATCACTCACAACACAAAAGTATTGATTAATTTACTCGTTTACCCATTTATTAGAATTTATTGCAAACTATTAATTTTAAAGTTCCGAAATTTCAAAAGGTATTTGCTGTAGATGTCGAAAGCCTTTTGTTGGTCCCAGAAAGCATCTGGAGACTCGGCAGATCGCTTCATTTGATATCACCATGCTGTTAAAACTTGTTCTGCTCTATAATCACTGCTGGCAGAGGGGTTTTGTTCTCGTTTTGAAGCCAATGTAGGAAGGGAAATTCAAACGCATGTTACATTTCATACCGCCTGCGTATTGGTGTAGATGCAATTTATTTTTTGTACATGGGTCTGCTCTCCACTCAAGGGACAAACACTCCAAGTCCTCCAACCAGAAATGGTAAACACTGTATGTTTTTATTTTTGTTTCTCAGAATTAAGATGAATCAAAGTTGCCTTTATGTAACTGAGATGACTTGTTTACTGCAGGATTAATGGTTCCCAAGATGTGCAATTTCTCCCTGCCCCAGTCTGCATCTTAGTTTGCGGTTTTAACACATTTAATGTGATCTTTTTTATGTTCTTAAAAATTGTGCTTTTCCAAGTGACCTTGTATACCTTGCACAGTACAGTTGCTTCAATGAAGCCCCATGTCTGTTAAAAAGAGAACTGCAGATGTTATTTTTTTATACTGTGTACCATTTGAGAACAAGTGTGTCCATACGTCTTTGGATTTCAAACTAGCATCAAAATATGGTCTACTTATATTTTATTGCCTGATTGGTGATCGAGGGGTTGAGTTCTCCGTGCTTGCTGCTGGGGTAAGCTAAGGAGGGGTTGGGGTGGGCTCATGTATACTATACAATGTGCTGGCTCTCCAACAAGAACATAGATGTCAAAGAAGACACAGAAATAAAGGTTTAGACCTCCTTTCTTTTGAATAAAGTGTGTCAGATGTTTGCCCACCAGGGTGCTACAGACTTTCTTGTCGAAATTCTCAACATGGTGTTTAGAACACTACATATAAATATTTAGTCAGGCTTGTTCCTTCCTATCCCCAGAGTAGCCAAGTGTACTATAGGCCAGCAGTGAAAGAGGAATTGGTGGTGAGCGATGATCTGCAGCTACTGTATGTGGAGTACAGTAAAGAATGGATGGGATCAAAGAAACTGAGGAAAGAGGAGATGAAGATATTTTCCCTGGACATCATATACAAATCTGCAGGGGATGGACATATAGATTCAACACCTTCCCCTATAATAAGCCCTGATGCACGAGGTGATTTTAACATGTTCTAAACCAATTCTCTTATTGGTTCTCTTTAGTAGACATTATTTACACACCATGCAAGACATTTGTCCAATGCATTGGTACTTTTATATGATATTTACCAAGGAAAAAAAGAGCTCAAAATTAAAAGGCAGAAAAATACACGAATTCCACTAAAACAATTTGTACTGCATTTTGCTGTTAGATTTGGCACCAGTGCAAAAATAGTCCTGTAATTTCGTATACATTAAAAACAATATGACCAAGCAAATGTGTTAATCTGCTGTATTCATTAGGATTGTTATTATGAGCTTCATTATGTGGCCCAAACCATTCAGAATAGATGGCATACTCTGAGGAATGTCATGTTGCCATGGAAACATCCCGCATCATAACTGCTGGGAATGCAGAATGAACCCCAACTCTGTACATTGTCATCTTTTCCCAAAAAGCATCTGGGTGCTTACCTGCAACCTCCTTTTTTATGCAAAGAAAAACATAAAATAGGATAAATTATTGACGGAATTTTAAAATAGTAATGATTGCCTGGACTGGTCACGAGACAGTCACGGGAGTACAGACTGGGAATCGATCTTGTGCCATTTCAATGACAGGCAGCTACGTGAACTACGACTGTATATTGTGTAGTTATAGTATGCTGTATCTATAATATTCAAATAATTTCTGAAGCTTTTATTGCTGAAACCAGATACACTCAATGTGATTAGAGGGCTTTCTACAGTCCAAATTCATAGGCAACAAATTTCATACAGTTTAGAGTTCAACCAAAGTGTTCTGGGAATAATGTGCCTCAAAGGTTGAACAAAATTTGGAGTGCTAATCATATTTGATGTCAAGAGAAAATGTACAATGATGTAGAAATAGGATTAAAAGCATAGATAATTATTTTGGAATTAGCCACATATTTTTTTCTCTACACCAGGGGTCCCCAAACGTTTTCCTGTGAGGGCCACATAACGTTTCCTTTCTCTGATGGAGGGCAGGGGTCAGTTTGTAACAGAAAAAGTGTGACGATCGCAGGGGTGCCTAAACGTAAACAATTATTGTTTTCCGGAAAGCCAGACATAACTAAATATTAATAACCCTTCCCGGGATCTTCACAGAAAAAAAATGTCAGGAAATACATACAAATGTATTCCGCTGAGCTAACAGTCCACTTTTTAGCTTTGAGAGTTTGTCTGCTCGCATTTGGCCTTGCAAGCTATCATACTTGTCTTTGTGACGGGATTCATAGTATCGCAGATTGTATTCTTTGAATACCGCCACCGCCTCTCGACAGATGAGACAAACAGCCTTTTCTTTGCATTGAACGAAAAAAAAATTGTTTGTCCACTGCAGGTTTAATACCCTGCATTCTGAATCAATTTTTCTCTTACCTAACCTTTTCGCCATTATTCCATTCTATTTGACAGGGGCGAGTCCAGGATTTTTTTTCTGGGGGGGTTCATATAGGGGCACAGACAGCAGAAGGCTGGAATAGAATGTCACGTTCTATGCGTGTATTAGTCTCGATTGCGTGGAGTGAAACAAAAGTCATAATGCGTCTCTGGTATTGTTCAGGGGACCGGGCCAAATGTGGAGGCGGGCCGTAGTTTGGAGACCACTGCTCTACACAAATAATAAACTGACAACAAAACGTGATGAAATGGAAATACATAATAAAAAATGTGTGTTGCATTATATGTGTATAGAATGTGGAAAACCATACCACCATTGACCTAATGACAAATGTGAACAATTTAGATAATATCGCTTCATGACAACCCAGACAAGTGAATGTTTTCCATAAAAAATCCAAAATTATAAAAATGTATCTGTTCAAAAGTCAATGTTCATTTATGTGTTCAAAAGTGTAACTATGAGTATATGACCTTTCCAAAATCTCCAATCCATCCATCCATTTTCTGAGCCGCTTCTCCACACAAGGGTCACGGGACCAAAATCTCCAATCTATTTCCAAAATAGATTGCACCACTAGGTGGTCCTTCGAGGTCATATTTAGAAAGGTATGTCATGTTTGAGACTACAATAGATTGGCACATGACACGAGAGAGCCAATCACAAGTGTCAGTTTAGAAAGAGGAAGTGAAATGGAAAATGAAATCTGTGATTTTGGGGCTATTTTTCAAATGTAACTAAAATTGTAATAATGGAAATTTCCGAAAACCCAGTATAATTTAATTAAACATTTTCTCCTAGTAATATAATGGTTAACTATTACATGAGTTTTGTAATTAAATTATGCAATCTCATTGCATGTAATTAGTTACTCTTCAACACTGGCAATACGATTATTTTAATATGAATTACATAAATACTGTGTAGCTAAAAATGATGAAGCTGCCCAACAAACTGCAAATTTGTCATAAATGATTGAGTGGCTTTTGTTTCATTTGAGTTTTATTATACACTGGTTAACTTTTCATATTTTTATGAAAGTTAAAAATTTTAAAATGTTACTTAAATTAAACATTGCCTTTAGAGATCAGAGGTAGTTGATCTTGCCTGAACACTATCAAAAGCTCTGACAACCTAACATTTGTTCCATGAAAATGTATTAATTTACAATTAAAACTTCACTCTCTATGTGCTGCCAAGTCAATATAATATAGCAAGGCCTTCACAATCAGTAGTGCAATGTAACTTAAACTATGTTAGCAATGTATAATAAAATACTGATGCTTTCTACATATGTATAATTGCAGCATGATAGTGGTAGTACAGTATTAAGAGGTGGAGTAAGTCGGGTATGTGCCTACTGAAGGCCGAGGTACCAAATGAATGCCCCACCACTGGCGTTATAAAGGTTTTTGAGGAAGAGGAGGAGGAGCAGGAGCAGCTGATAAATGTCAGGAAAAAAGGTGAGCATCTGCTGCCGATGCGCTTCATGCACAATGAAACCATAACCATGGCGACAATGCTGATAGTTGGCTGCATCCTTCAATGTGGTCTCAAACACTTCACTACACTTGCACAATGCAATAAGGACAGGAGCTGTATGGAAAGAAAAGAAAAAGATTGTAATGTTCAGTTTTTAAAATATGTTTATTGTTGTGGTTGTATTGCTGTAGAGAGCTCCTGAGAAATGTTTTAAAATGATAACTATTTGGATGATTGTTTCTCCAGACCATCCTGGTTGTTGACAGCAATGTGGGAAATGCCTCCTTAGTGGTCCAGCACAACAAGGGCAAGTTCATGTCCGGGTCCTTCACCACCACCACCGTGGGCATCAGTTTCACAGTGAGTACACTTCCTGCCATGCACCCACTCACCAAGAGTTTGTTTTGCAAGATTCATCCCCCACCCTCACACAAGCTGCTGCCTTCATCTGAGTGCTTAGAAGGACATGGCATCACGGCAGGCTGTTTGTGCTCAAATTATGACATAACAGAGGCCTGCTTTTTTTTGTTTTTGTTTTGTTCTCTTTTAACTCACAGTGGAGTGCTTGAGTCAATTAAGTGAATGAAAAACGGACCAGTCGTGGAAAGAAGCTTCACTTTCTCACTGCATTCATTATGATTCTCAACATCTTGACAGATGGTTGGTTATCAAGGGTAATTATGCCGCTGTCATGATTCCATGACTGTGACAAGGGCTGTAACATTGAACAGTGTGGAGGCAGTCTGTTTGCTTCTGGATGTTGTCTCCAGTGCAGTTTAAAAAAAGGATGATATTATGCTGTGACGTGGAGGAGGAGGGGCAGACATCAGTGTAGTGGATGATGTGGCACTTTGGCTTTATGTCACTGCCTTTATAGAGCAGCATGGTGGAGTCTGTGAGAATGCCACTTATAGATTAGCTTGAAGGTGCTTGGTGTTTATCTTCAGCGGACCTGTCTTAGTAATATTTGTGTATCTTCTTCACATTGGCATGAAGAGGAACAGAAATGTAAAAAAAAAAAAAAGTATGCCACTACTAGGTAAAAATGCCTATATATATATATATATATATATATGTGTGTGTGTGTGTGTGTGTGTGTGTGTGCGCGCGACCAAATGCTGGCCAAGTCCTGTATAAATATTTGACATTTAAAGATCAAAGTCTTCTCTTCATACTGAGTCCCATTTGGTGGCATATAAGATCACTAAACGTAACAGAGAGTTTAAGGGGACCCTCGCTGGTATTTGCCTCATATGATAAAACATGATATCGCCATTTAAATGTAACAGTAAAATATCTTCAGAGGTTTTATTTTTACTCTTCTCCATTTTGATGATAATTTTGAGGAAAGATATCCGGTTCTATCATCCGCTGCAGTTGAGACTGGAGGCTGAAAAAAATTCCATATTTCATAGTTAGTCTTCTGCAGATTCGTGGCAGCGAGGGCACAGTGCATCAGTATGAATGCGACATGAAACACAAAAAAATTAAAATCATTAGAACCTCAAACGTGCCTTTAATATCATCTTTCTAATGATCACAACATGTTCCATCATAAATAAAGGCAACGTTTCTGAGCAATGACCTTTACTTTAAAGAGGACCTACTGTAGGTACCGCTATGGTAGGGTTTAATTAGTCAGTAGTCGCTTTGCGCAAGCGCCATTCATGTTCCGTCTAGGTGTGGAGAGATCATTTTGTCGGATGCCCAGATTAGCATTAGCTCACAGCGTATGGTTTGACTTCAAATCTAGATTCTGGGCTACCTTTGTGCCGTTTGCATGTTCTCCACCGTGCTTGTGTAGGTTTTGTGCGGGTACCCTGACTTCCTCTCACACTCCAAAAAAAATGACTGAAACCAAATTGTCCATTGGGGTAAATGTGTGTGTGTGTGTGTGTGTGTGAATGAATGGTTGGTTGTCGTAATGTGCCCAACAATTAGCAGGCTCCACTCACCCACAACCCTAATGAGGATGAGCGCTTTAGAAAATGGATGGATAGATGTCTTCTTTAAAGCAGTGAGGAGTCCTTAACTTTTTTTTTTTTTTTTTTTTTTTTGGCATTTCCAACTAAGTGTCTCTGTACACAGGTTCTGCATCTTGTCATGCAAAATGAAAATTCATAGCTCCAAAATTGGTCACCGTCAATGTTGCCAACCTATTTTCAGGGGATGATGCTAAAGTTGCTAATTTACATTGCAATTGAGTGATGATATCATTGTGTATTATGTAGAACATGACACAATGACGTTACTTAAATTGACTGACGGTCATCTGAGTAAAACCATTATTTGAAATTTCTTGATTAAACTTTGTTTGTTTAGTGTCATTGTTTTTATTTCTAATTTAAAGTAGGATTCTCAACTGGTGGGTTGGGACCCAAAAGTGGATCGCGGGCCCATTTTGGGTGGGTCACGGACAGGTAGTATAACAATAATTGGTCGTATTCATATTCTGAATTTTTCGTTACAGTCCAGAGGCGTGCCAAGTTCCCACATGGAACATAGATAAACAACAGGAAAATATTACTCATTCTCATTACTAATTACTGTGCTTTTGTAAACAACTCCGTAAACAAATACAGTACAGTTCAGTATCTGGCTAGCGAGGAACATGCCTAGCAATATGCTTTTTGGCACTATGTCAAACGGCATAAAAAAATACAACGTACTTTACATGTGTTTTCAGAGGCTTTATTTAAACGTTTGTTTGTTTAATATTATTATATTTGTCCTGTTCGGCTGTTAGGTCAAGCAGAAAAGAAGATCTGTATCCCTTTTATGCCAGAACAGTTTTATTGTGTGTGGGGACTTTTTAAGCTGCCACTGTGGTTTCTTGGCATTCTGATTGATATTTATTGAGAATGACAGTCGTTCAGTCAAACAGAATAAGGTTTTTCAAGGGGAGTGACAGAAAAAAAACAAAAAGGAGAGTGAAAAGGTAACTAAATAATAGGAAGAGAAGACCACAAAAGACAAAAGCTCTAGCTGTAAAGAGAGGCTATTTTTAAACCAAAAAAAAAAATGCTTTATTGTTCTTAACTTCTATAAAAGTGGGTCGCAAACTTGTAACAGTAGGAAAATGTGTGTGACAAAAGTTGAGAACCTCTGATATAAAGGTATGTTTGAGTCGTATTTATCGTATATATAGTCTTATCGATAGTCCATTGGTTTTAACTGTGGTTGTATCGACGTATCAAGTAAATTTAGCAAACACTCACATTGCACTTTGCAGCTACAGGCAGGCACTATATTTCTCTGACTGTGAAAATTCTTTTTTCTTGCGTTCTTCCATTTTAGCCTTTGAGTTACTTTTGTGTCGAAACAAATTCTAAAAGTAGCTTAATGTGTTGCTGGGTGCTTTAGGGGGCGGCTGGAGTGCTAGTGGTCAGAAAAGCAACAAAAGTGCTTAGTTGGCATCAATGCGCACCAGGCGGACAAAACGTAGTTTCTTATTACGAACGCTAGGGGGAGACAAATACTGCAGGAAAATTCTTGCAATTGTTAAATTGCCTCTTGGTGAAACGATTTGACACGTACGACATTTTAATTAAGCAAATGAGTTTTTTTGTTTGTTTGTTTGTTTGTTTTTAAAAAACAAATAGAATCAGCTCTTCTTGACAAGAGCAAATGTTGGTGATCGGTTGTCTGTTGAAAACAAGGGGACGGGGGTGGGGGATGACAGTACGTTGAGCAGAGAAATGCAAGATTATCACTGTATGTATACAGTGACGGCGTCAATAGGTCTTGAATGCAACGTTCCAACACATACAAATTAGGGGCGTTCAAACGAGTGAAGTCATAATAAACGTACGAAGTGCTTTTTATACAGTATGGACAACACCTGTGGCCCGGATGAGTCAGCGATAGGCTCATTCATATCTGACCCCTGCAGCTGTTATGGGTACAATATAATCTTTGGCGGGCTGTACCAAATGATGTTTCACTCACGAAAACACACGCGCACGCGCGCACACTCACACAAATTGACGCTGCCGCCGCGCACAGCTTCGTCAGTTCACGTCGTCTGCCCACGCCAGGATGCAAAGCAGAGAAATGTTTCCGCCTGGGTGTCATTTGCTGCTCTCCTGACTGCTGGATGCTTCTAAATTGGCACCTTCGCCTTGTTTATCTTCTTTTCATTATTATGATAATTTTTTTCATCTAGACCCTGAAGGGTGAGCTTTTTTTCCCCCCCCCTTCGTCCCTGGTGATCATCATTTTTTTGTGACCGCACAGTATGAGAGCAAAACGGCTGGGGACTGCTGGAGACACAGACTGAGATCTTCACCCTTCACACACACACACACACACAACACTGTGTGTGTTCTTACCGGACTACATCTCGGACTGGTGTGCCTTTGGCTCCGTGAACGCATCATTTGCCATCGCGATGTCCACCAGGAAGGGATCGTTGACGCAAAAGCAGTCTAAAAACGGGACGTCCAAATATGTGTTGGAGCGTTGCGCTTCTATTAACGAGTATTATGATATTGCCTTCAAGGTGTGTATTTCCCTAATGTCATTTAGGCTGAATTTTCCTTTTCTAGATGCAGCATAATGATCACAAAGTGTATAGTTACTTAGACGTGATGCGTTTGTGTCTATTTCAAGTTTTAATGGCCATTTTTAACAAGTTAGTGTGAGACTGTAAATCTTCCCTTTGTCCACATGTGCTGATGCAAATATTTGTTGAGGGTGTACTTTTTTGCACACCTCCCACTCACAAAAACAGGAAAGACACACCTGTTACTGTCAAGATGCTTACACAATAGGGACATTAAGTTAAATTGCACCGAGCAATTAATTACCACAGTAGCGTTTAAGGGAAACAGCACTTCATTCGGCACACATGAACAAGGAGTAGTTAACAATGTGTATTCATATAGTTGTAACTGCAATGCATCATGATGAGAGCTATTTGTAATGTTTAAGATAACCAATACATTGAGAACAGAGGTCAGTATGATTGAATTGAGTTGTAAACCACTGCAACCATATTGACAGATATTGTAAAATGAATACTCTCTCAGTGACAACTAAGCATTAGCTCTTGTGTTGGATCTTATTAGTGTGAGTGTATAGTTGTTGTTGTTTTTTTTGTTCAATTGGAGTGTAAACATTGAATCCACATGACAGTGTCACATGTTGGTGGCACCTGAGTGCAGTCTTATTCATCATATTTCCCATGAAGCTCATCATAGAGTCGTGGTGCAATAGCATCTTCTGTTGTGAAACAGTTTTGCGCCAAATGATTCATACAACCCTCAGCTTTTATTTCCTCCACAGATGAATTGCGATTGTTTTCAAATGCATTGTTGCATTTCAGCTAATTGTAACTTCACCTTTGACACCCTCTCTCCCTCCCTCTGCTGACGGCCTTTCTTCTATTTGATAGGTGATGCTGCTGGGAGACTCATCCGTGGGAAAGACGTGCATCTTGCTACGATTTAAAGACGGGGCATTTGTGGGAGGCAACTTTATTGCCACCGTTGGAATAGACTTTAGGGTGAGAGAGATCCTGCTGAAAAACACCCACTTTGTCTCACATTTCTCTCCTATTCCTGTTACTCTGATAAGTCTAAAGCAAACGGGGAACCACTCCTGAGTGTGCCAATTATCACCTCACTTTCATCACCGTGTGGCGACAGCACCTAATGTACAAATCCTGTTACCAGACAGTCATTGGAGTTCACAGCCCACTTGTGCTGCTAGGAGCCGCCGGCTGCTCCTTAGATGGAGGTCTGCCCACATCCTCGTCTCTTTGACTCAGCGCTGGTGAAGTTCCTATCTCATCCTGTCAATTGACCTCTGAGCTTCCCTATTGCAGTTTTCCTCAACCTTTATTGAGCCAAGGCACATATTTTACATAAGAAAAGTCTCACGGAACCACACCAAACAAAAAAGTCACAAAAAGTACATATATATATATATATATACCGAAATACTGATGATCTTGTCCTCCTTGCTCCTCGTGAAATCTGGGCATGTGTAGCTGAACACAAAGCTGTTTTTCTGTTGCATGAATGGAAACAGGTGGATTGAATGGATTTCGTGGGTCAATTGTACAACCTTCTACAATTTAGTGGAGGAGCAGTGTTTTGTTCTGACTGTCACAATATGTCGCGGCATAAATTGAGGAAAAAAGATACATTATTTATAAATAAATGAGAATGAGAATTTTCAGACCAGTTAAGTACAACTGGATAATTTCCCTCGTACACCTCATGATCGCTCACAACACACTAGCGGCACAGTGGTTTGGAATCTGAATCACCACATAAATGCGAAAGTAGTCTTTGAATAGTGAACCCACTTAACCTTTTGTTTCCCTCCAATCAGCACAAAATACTCCCACCGATGGCGAGTCAGCTATTGGTGTTTTACGGCGGAAATTGTGTTGCATTAGCCAGAGTGATGTATTGTCTTTGCCGGATGGTGTTGTAGAGACATTAGGGGGCGTAATGGTTGTCTGACAGATAGAGGCTTGTGGATAATCTCAATTGAGGACAATTTAGTTTTCCACCACTCAAGGAAAAGTAACAAGTCCTGTGGTCAGGATCCACGGACAGAGAAAGTGAGACCAAAGGAAACGATGCGTTCACAGTTGCGCTGTTCATTCACAGTCATGAATATTCTGCTTCAGCCTTCTAGTGTCTGTGAAAGAGGGGTTGAAGCTGCTGAAAAAGGGAGTAAACTGAGCGAAACCGTTGAGTGCCGAGGTTGTTATTTGTGCATGGAAAGGCAGGCAGTGCTGTTGTGTCAGCTTGTAACATGGCTGCTCTATTTTAGGCATGTTTCCTTGTGGCAGTTACTCAGCATGCAGGCTCCTCTCACATCATAATTGGGGGGAAAATAGAAAGCCATGGCAACTAATGCAGGGGTTGAACCATGTCCATTATGCCATAGCACAATATTCATCAGGTGGCTTTTGCTGCCTCTGTAATCTGTGAAAACATCTTGAGCGTTGTTTTTTTTTTGCATGTATATGCATATTTAGACTTCCCTTATCTGCAAATTACATTCTAGTGGGAAGGTTATTGTTGTGAAAGGATACCAAACCACAATGTTCTGACTGTAGATGGTAGATGGCCGTGGGTAAAAAATGTGAACTGAGGTAGCGTAATTCAGATTCAATACGGTCACAATAATAATTAAAAAAAGAACCAGAATTCACACAAGAAAGCGAGCTGTGTTTGGTCTTAATGTAACAAGAATCACGAGCGCGAGCGCTATTCTCAAACACAGCCATATTCATAATGGCATGCGATTATGAAAGTGCGTAGCTGTGATAAATAGTCACAGAGAACGCATATCCAGCTTCATCAAAATAGCAGCGCTAGCAATACTAAGATAGCATTAGCACTGTAAACAAGCCGTTAGCCAAGGCTGCTACATTGGTAGCAGGACTTATTTGTAATGAGTTTTACTATAACACTGAGAGCTCTATTTTCTTGACTGCCGTGAATCCGGCGTGGCATGTGGCATAGGTCTGCGTGGAGACGGGTTAGACCTGAAGTTGTAAATTTTTTGGATCAGCACACCCCGGTGCATTTGAAAGAGGGACGTCACTCTGCGCTGCTTTGGGCGTCACCACAATCGCCTTCAATCCTGTCGAATCAAAGAAGATCCTCTCATTCCCTTTAAATGTGGCACACGAGTGGTGCGCTGACAGTTTTTGACACTGGCGGAAGAATAAGCTGATTTGCTCGAGTCGAACCACGTAAAGTACGTTGATACGGAACTGCAAGCAGACCTCCACGGGCGGAAGATGTAAAGTTGGCTCCTGAGGAGATCACATATCTATGCCGTGAGGTGAGCCACTTGGAGACCCCCCCCTGTCCACAAATCCTTCACGGTTTAGTAAATATAATAATGATGATTATTATGATGATAATGCATTTAGTGAAATGATTACTGCAATGATTCAGAGGGTTTGAAGCCCGCTGTTCACATATTTCTGAATGGATTACATCTGATATCCACCTTCAATGGACTTCAGAGTCTGTCTGCCTGTGCCCTGATCAGATTTACCAAAATAACATTAGACCAACTGAAGCCCAAGGTAACAGGTCAATGCGAGGCCTCTCTATGAGTATACCCTGCAGCAAAGGATTGACACCTCATCAGTTCAGCCTTCTGTCGCTGATCGGTTGTTTTTCCTTGGTGGTTTCTTAAAAAAACAAATAAGTTTTGTAATTTTGCAGAGAGGGATGATTTCTTAAACCGATTATTTCACTCTTGTACTACTGTCAGGTTTGACTGACAGTTTTAACAAATATGCCGAAAAGTTTTTAGTTTTTTAAAAATTGCAAGCTCCTTGAATAAAAAAAAAAAAAAAAAAAAAAGAGTACATCTCTGCCAGTGTAAATCATTCAGATTTTTTTACATACAGCTGTACCTGTAATGAAAATGTACCTAATGTTCTGTGAGTTTTTATTCTCTCTTGCAATATTCTACATTTTAATTAGTTTTATTTTGGCTGGAGTGTTTTAGACCAAACTTCGCCCAGGAAATCAGATTGCTGCCCTTTGAGGGAGCAGGAAATGAGCAGCGGGAGTCAGTTGATATTCTGCCCATTGTCCTACTCACTGATGTTGGTGTGTGCGTGTTGCAATTAACTTTCTCTGGCAGCATTTAAAAGCCACTTGTAGTTGTCTCTTTTCTTTATCCACACGCTGAGTCTTTGTGCTTTTTTTAGTCCCCTCAAATGTGCGCCATTCATTTCCGTGCTGTTTCCTCACAGCACTCTGCTCTGTTAAGCATGTGGTGCACGTCTCATGGCTCTTTTTGCTTGTGCCCCTAGAATAAAGTGGTAGATGTCGACAACCTGAAAGTCAAACTCCAGGTGAGTGTGTGCACCTTTCCTCATCTATTTTGCAGCACACATGTTCACCCATACACCCAACGGATTATGTCAGACTCATTTGTTAGGATTTATGAATTGAAGGGACTTTCTTGGATTTCTTCACACTAAGGCGCTGAGTCATCTGAACCTGTTTGTGCAACAGAGGTTAGAGGTGACAAAATTAGATACTTCTGCGGCAGCTTTGATGGAGCCTTTACCTCTTGTTTCTTGCAAGGTTCTTGCACATCATAAAATAATTGGATTAATACATAGACACTATGAGCCTGCAGAGTTGACATCATTTGTGTAGCAGAGGATGTAAGACCAAATGTATTTGAAAAGCATGATTGCACTGATAGACTTTCCTGTAAATTCTACAGTTATTTACCACATACAATAACTTACATTAAAATACTTCAAAGTGATTTTACAGTAATTAGCTGTAGTTTCCATTGCATCATGGGATTTTGGTTGATGTCATGCAGAGATTTACTGTATTTTGCATGTAGCAGAACTGTGAAGCTGTGTGACTCCCAGCATGCATTGCAGCTTAAAATGTTGAACTGTTGCCGTAATAATGATGTGAATCCGTAATGTTCATGATCAAGAAGGATTAACGTAATATTGATCATGTGTGTTTAGATTACCTGTTGTTTGTTGAATGTGTGTCTTATTTAACTCTGGCATAACATGTATGTTGCACTTTGTTTTCATGAAACCCTGACTGTGGGTTGTGTAATAGGGTGTCATCCCTGTCAGTTCTGCTGCATGCTAAGAAAAGTGTTATTTGGTCTACTTCTTCTGTAAGACAAAAGAGCTCCTGTTTTTCTTGCGTAACTCATCAGCAGCATAGTGAATAAAAACTTTGATTTGGCACCGTAAATTGCTGTAAAGCTGAATTATAGTCAGCTATTGGCAACAATGTTGTGAGTATCTTACTGTAAAAACCCTATGAAATGTCTAACAGTGTGGCTATATAGTAGTTGGCATCACGTGTATATCTTTAGATCTGGTGATAGTACACATTCTCAATGTAAACTTGACAATGAAAATATTCTTATCTTAGGTCAGACTTTGCAAAAGTGTTTTGAAATCTATCCATGATGATGACAAAATGATAAGAAACATTCAGTGGACTGATGTAAACAAGTTGACCTTTACTGGATTTGGACAACATACAGCCATGGACAGCCATGATGCTACATTCTCCTTTGGTCGTTTGCAGTTTGACTTGTTGAGTATGGCAGCATTTCTGTTTGCGTCACTGTGTAATTATGTGGTTTGCTGTAGATCTGGGATACTGCCGGGCAGGAAAGATTCCGAAGCGTGACACACGCCTACTATAGAGATGCCCAAGGTAACCTTTCCTTGTTTTGCTTACTTCCTCATTCTGTGTTTGTGTGCGGGAGCAACCTGCTTAAGATATGCAGTACATTTAATAGAACATTTGTATTTAATTGTATGTCTGTGTTATCTAAGTGTTATTATTACAATACAACTCGTCCTCTTTTCCTTTTGACAGCATTACTTCTGCTTTATGATATCACCAGTAAGCCGTCATTTGACAACATCAGGGTATGTTTTTTTACTACTCCCTTTTTACTTACTGCTCCTAAAACCCTCTTTACAAATGCCAACGAGGGCTTCCATTCCTTCCTCCTCCACCAGAAGCAGCACAATATTACAGCCCAGTTTTGATAATGAAAAGCAGTAAAAGTGTTTCTTGCTGGCTCGTTCTTACAGTGATTGATTGATGGGTGGTGCAATCGTGAGATATTTGTTAGTAAAGCAATCACACATCAATCCTGTGTATATCTGCTTGTACTTTTTAAAGGCTTGGCTAAATGAAATACATGAGTATGCCCAGAAGGATGTGGTCATCATGTTGCTCGGCAACAAGGTGAGCAAAGCTTCCTTTATTTTTGTGCTACACAAAAAGCTCAGGAGGATAATTGCAATATTACTTTTTAATCACACACTCCTCATATGCATGTTCAGAAAAATGAACACATCCCAATTAAACATAAAGCTCAGTGCTTTGCATGTCCTTCATTCCTGTTTTAAAGCACAAACCAGCCCAAGATATGACACATTCAAAACAAGCTCATAAATTCACAATCCCTCGCTTCAAGCGTTTCCTTGCTTGAAAGCATTTTGCCCCACAATGCCTCGGGTGATGAAGTCTCCTTGCTGCCAGCAAGAGCCGTAACTCATCTGTCAAAAGACTCCATCTAGTGGTTGAGAGAGGACTCTCTGCTGTGGGGGTCATGTATGTACAGTATGTCACTGAGGCTTATTTGTGGTGAGAGCAGCTGGGATGGCGGTGTCAGTCCTTCACTGGAGGTGACGTTTGTGACACCCCTTCACTCAGCGGGAGCTCTGGCTCGGGAACATCCTCTTATCTGGCAGCCATGCGAGAAAGGCTGCCAGATAAGAGGATGAGCCGAGAACCTGAGCTGACATTACGGGCCATACCCTGTAACAATTAGCGTAGCGAATCTATGACCTGTGACCTCCAACATCTGGACCAATGACTTGTTTTTTTATTGTGCTGCCTTACAGTCGGACATGGCAGCAGAGAGGGTGGTGAAGATGGAGGATGGGGAGAAACTGGCAAAGGTAAGGTTTCAAATCTCCTATGTGGGCAAACGTTTTGGGACACACCTCTTAATCGATGGATTCATCAATCAGAGGTTGCGCTAGACGAGCGTTTCCTAACATATTTTACATTAGAAAAAAATATCACGGCACACCACCAAACAAAAATGTCACAAAAAGTGGATACACAGGATAATTATGTACCTTCTGCCATCTAGTGGATGAGCATTTAATTATTCTGCCTGTCACTAAACGTCACTGGCATAGATAGTTGACCAAAGATATTTTTTTTGTAGTAAATAAATCATTTTGGGGCCAATTAGTTGAAATTGGATACATTCTCACAGCATACCTGATGATCTCTCACGGCACACTGGTTGGGAATCACTGTCCTTGACCACTGGTGGGCAAAGTAAGCTTGCGGGCCACATATGGTCTGCTCCTTCTTGAATCCGGCCCACTGAGCATTTAAATAATTAAAAATGAATTTATTCTTTTTTTCCTACTTATCTCATTAAATAATTGGTTGATTATTATTGTAAATAATAAAATGAACAAAATTAATACTTTACATATACTGTGGTACCTTGACTTATGAGCGCCGCAAGTTTTTCGAGTGACAAATCGTCACTTGGTCAATTTCTATTTATTCCTTTTTTTGCTATGTGTCACAAGCTAAAATTTGAGGTATGAACGAGTTTAGGATACAACACAGCTCGAGTGAAATGAAACAAAATGGAGCAATTAAGGTACTTTAATGCCCTCACATGTGAGCAAGGAAAGGCAAAGTTGCCGATGCACTTTCAACCATTTGCTGAATGGGACAAACTGTTAAACACACAATTACAAAATGAGAACACTCCCAAGGAGCTGCTGTAGGCCATAGCTCACACCCAGACGTTCACACCCAACTAACCCCAGCCAGTTTATTTCTTTACATTCTCTTTTGCTCCTGATGTCAAAGGAGCAAAAGAGAATGTAAAGAAATTTACATTCTGGCTGCAAGAGACTATTGCTCCTGATGTCACTCACTAGGACACGCCCCCCCCCCCTCCCCCCCAAAAGTTATCTTAGGCACACATCCAACACATTAATAGGCGTCTACAGTACGTACAGTAATAACACTTTATAAAACCAGTTTATTTCTTTACATTCTCTTTTTTGAATTATTTAGTTTTTATACAATACAGCGCTTTTTGATCACGGAATAATTTAAACTCATAAGTCAAGGTCCCACTATACATGTAAAAAATATTTATTTATTTGATTTATCCATCCATCCATTTTCTGAGCCGCTTCTCCTCACTAGGGTCGCGGGGGTGCTGGAGCCTATCCCAGCTGTCATCGGGCAGGAGGCGGGGTACACCCTGAACTGGTTGCCAGCCAATCGCAGGGCACATAGGAACAAACAACCATTCGCACTCACAGTCATGCCTACGGGCAATTTAGAGTCTCCAATTCATGCATGTTTTTGGGATGTGGGAGGAAACCGGAGTGCCCGGAGAAAACCCACGCAGGCACGGGGAGAACATGCAAACTCCACACAGGCGGGGACGGGGATTGAACCCCGCACCTCAGAACTGTGAGGCTGACGCTCTAACCAGTCGGCCACCGTGCCGCCTTATTTGATTTATATATTTTTTATTACATGATTGGTTAATTACTTGTAATTAAGTATGACTAATAGAATTAAGGCGGCACGGTGGTCGACTGGTTAGAGCGTCTGCCTCACAGTTCTGAGGTTCAATCGCCGGCCCCACCTGTGTGGAGTATGCATGTTCTCCCCGTGCCTGCGTGGGTTTTCTCCGGGCACTCCGGTTTCCTCCTGCATCCCAAAAACATGCATGGTAGGTTAATTGACAACTCTAAATTGCTCGCAGGTGTGAATGTGAGTGTGAATGGTTGTTTGTTTGTATGTGGCCTGCTATTGGCTGGCAACCAGTTCAGGGTGTACCCCGCCTCCTGCCCGATGATAGCTGGGATAGACTCCAGCACGCCCGCGACCCTACTGAGGAGAAGCGGCTCAGAAAATGGATGGATAATACAAATTAAATAAGAACGAATTATTATTTAATTATTAAGCTATTTTACATACACATGGTGATATATATATATATATATATATATATATATATATATATATATATATATATACACATATTATTTATTTATGTATTTTTTTTTACTTTGTCCATTTTAAAAACCAAAAAAAACCAAATGTCCAAATCCAACACAAAAGTTTGCACACGCCTATGCTAGACCCATTAGTGCGGTCGATGCATGCATGCATGTCCAAATAGTAGAGAATTTGGGTGGTCTATGACCGCAACCTTTGTGATAAACTCTAGGAGATTGTGAGCCAGGTCTTCTCTCAGGTCCAACATCAGTGACCGCTGACCTCTTCTGAAGGAATGGACAAACATTCCCACAGACACACAGCGCATTATAGTGTATAGTCTCTTAGGTGCACCATTTGTTATTGTTTTAGGAGTATGGCGTGCCATTTATGGAGACCAGTGCAAAGACCGGTGTCAATGTGGAGCTGGCCTTTCTCGCTATTGCAAAGTAAGTGTAAAAGCTGCTTTTTCATTAACATCAAATGCCAACTGCAGCACCCAGACAGTTGTCACAGGGAAAGCTTAGACTAAAAAACAGGCAGTCCTTGTTGGAAAAACAACTGGTAGGAGGGTGGTGAAAATGTGTTCTATTGACATTTCAGTGAGAAATGCTACAGTATGTGGTGCCCACAGGAAATCACAGGCGTCAATATACAGCAAGGAAAATGGAGATTGGTTGGAATGTTTTATGGATTCAGCTTCTGTTTGGCTCGTATTGTAGTAGAGAACCAAAATTTGATCTTTTGCTAGTCAAGTCCAAACTTTATTGGATCTTAACCATAGCAGAAGACAGACAGTCATTCTTAGCATTCTGGGTTGTGCGGGGGATGATTCTCATGTATCATATCGGAAGTATGAACAAATCACAAATTGGGGTTTGGACTTTCATGCTGACATTTTAAGATATTTGTCTTTTTCATCCCAAAACATATATTAGTGACTGTAATAGTACACACGAAGACACAATTGTTAGTACTATTCTGTTAAAGGAAAAAACTAACAATTGTCCGTGACTTGACCTAACTTCAAACTGATAAGACTGACAAGCCAAAAGGCTTTAGGGAGAATGCCATGTGGACAAATGAGAATAAATCAAAGATTTTTGGCAAGATGACAATTGGAAGGGTGCATGCCTGACAGGGGCCTTTGAAAATATTGTTTTCAATTGTTGGTAGTGACATGGAGGGGCCTAAAATTTTTTTTTTTTGTTTTCCTCTACATGGCCCCCGAATCCCTGACGGCACCCCTGCTGCCAAGTGTCAGGAAACTTGACTCAGCCGCATGTCATGGGTCCGATGTGTGTATTGAAATGACAAGAAACATCAATAATAGGGATAACGACGTTGTGGCTGTTGAGTGTAAATTTTGGTTAAATATGGTTAAGAGATTCTAAAAAAAATAAATAAATAGTTCTTGTTCTAGCGCTGTCTCACATGCATTTTCTTCCTGATTTCTTAAGCATCTTTTTTTATACACTCCATTTGCTCCATCCCACCACTCATCTGCCTCCTCAGTATCTGACTTCCTGTCTCTCTCTATTTCTCTTTCTCTCTCTACCAGGGAGCTGAAACACAGAACCACTGACCAGCCAAACGAGCCCATGTTCCAGATACACGACTACATCGAATCTCAGAAGCACAAGACCGCTTGTTGCAGCCTTGTGTAGCTAAAGACGACATTGTGCCGGGAGACAGATACACGCACACATAGACACACACATACACACACACACACACACACACTCTCACACAGAAAGGGATCAGGAGAGGGGGAATAAGTAAAGCCAATCCCGGCACTAATCCTAAGAAGTGAGCGTCCTCCTCTTCTCCACTCAACTGAATGACAGTGAATCCGATTGCCATCCCTTATCGAAAATGTGAATATCACTCTGTAGAAATGTGCTGTGGTCTTTGTGGTGACAGTTGTGCTCAAACGAAAAAAGCCAGGATTTACAAAATGAAAAGCTATATCCGTCTGCAGGGACAATAAGGAGTACACTTGCAGTGCACTTGGTAAAGTTTTATATGAATAATCAATATGACTGTTGATAGGGAATATAATAACTTTTGTTTTCATGTCACTTTGCAGAGGCTGTGAAGTAAATCCCTTTTGGCCTTACAGTCTTCATCTTCACTAAGTGTGCAACCACAGCGTCGCAGTCAGACTGTAGCTACATGTGTAATGCTGTTTGAATAAAATCAATGTTGGAGGGCGCCTGCCCATTGTGTGTGTGTCTGTGGGTCCGCTTCAGGGCCGAGCCAGAACTTAATTCAAGTGATTTGCTGCAGGATCTTTCTACTGTTGCACCATAGATTATTTCCTGCACTGCTTAGCGATTCCGCAAAACAACATGTACATTCTTATTTCACAAACACTCTGAAATGTAACCGTGTCTCTTTTAACAAAGGATGTTGTTGTGGAGACTGTACAGAAGCTGTATTTGGTCCATGCACTGTACTGTCTTGATTTGTACAATGTTCATTTTCAATGTTCGCTTGTCACATTTGTCCCTGCTCTGAGGTGTCACATTGATCACAAAGTGCCATGAAAAAGTGCTTTGTTATCATATTATATATATAAAGTATATTTTGTAACGTACGTGGTGCTGTTTTATACAAATTTGTTTGCGTGTGTGTGGGTTCAGTATTTTGAGGGAAAGTTGTGGCTGTCAGGTTGCGCTGAGGTCAATAAGCCACTGTGTGGCAGCAGTGAGCCTGTTGATTTTGTGTGACCCAAAAGTGACTAAATGTTCAATATTTACAGGCCACGGTGGGTGTTGCTGCATTCTTTCTATATCTTTGCGAGATGCGTGACTTCTTGATCGTGATGTCGACAGTGGTTCTATAGCCAGGTCGCATGAAGTGAAGCATGTGGTGGCGTTTGTAAACATGGAACACAGCTGTGATTCACTGTAACAGCCTTCACACCTCCTCCTCTTCCTCCACCTCCTCCTCCTCCTCCTCCCACATCTACTGTATGAGTCAGTGTGCATCAGCTTGCGTGGACTTTCTCAATCCTTTACCTCTAATGAGCTGAGCCAAGAGCTGCACAGCTTTAAGCACACGTACTTATCAGTGCTGATTCTCCAACAGCTTTATGTTTCCACGTTGGAGGTTAGAGTGCTTTTGTCTGTGTCACCTTATCAGCTTTTCAGCATGGAGTTTCCCGCTGTTCAAATGTATTCATTCAACGACGCTTGAGAGGCCTCGGCATCTTAGTTGGCTACTCTGAAACATTTGGACATGCAAATGCATTGTGATGTGAAAATAAATCCTCATATAGCTATCTAGCAAGCCATCCATAAAATCCAGTGTGAGTGACTATTCAAAAGTAAAAAAAAAAACAAAAAAAAGTCTCAAAAGAACAAGCTAATTAAATCCAAAATAAAGTAGCAAATATAATATTGCTTGTTTTGACGCGATCCTATGTCATAATAGTGTTTATTAATTCGTTGTAGCGGTGTCAAATGCAATGCATCCCACTGGGTGGTGTTTGTAATATTTGGTTATTTTGGTTACCGCATGAGCGAGGCCACTAAACAAAGCAAAACCGAATGAACATGATTCGCTCTTGTATTAGATCCGATCGCATTGTGCAAGTGTACCTCATGAAATAAAAAAAAACCGTTGACCGGTTTCCCATATCTTTCCTCGGCTGCTTTGCATGAAGAGGCCAGCTGGGCTGGTCCCTGAACGCACCTCCCTCTTCCTGAGTGGACTTTCTACTTGCGTGGTGGAGAGTCTGCTGACGGAGTTTTTGGACCGGGACCTTGCAGGGTCACGCAGAGGACCACGGCCCCAGTGAGACTTTGAACCCGTTACTCGGTGAGAAGTGAAAAGCGCGCCGGGCTCGCATTTCTTCGTCTGACGCTCCCCACTCTCACAAGGAGAAAGCTCCGCTCTTCGAGTCTTTTCCACGGGTATCGAGCAACAGGTTGACCCGCGGCCGAGAGAAGACGCCCCCGACCATGCCAAGTAAAAGCCAGTACTTGCGGCCCCGGCTCTGCACGGTGGACAAAGGCGACAACGGCTACGGCTTCCACCTCCACGGCGAGAAGGGGAAGACCGGTCAGTTCATACGGCTGGTGGAGCCCGACAGCCCGGCCGAATCGTCGGGGCTCCGCGCCGGGGACCGCCTGGTCTTCGTCAACGGGGAAGATGTGGAGAACGAGAGCCACCAACAAGTCGTGGGCCGGATAAGAGCCACTTCGGGCCGGCTGGAGCTCGTCGTGGTGGACCCGGACACGGAGCAGCTGCTGAAGAAACACAACATAAAGTGTCTGAAGGAGTACGTCGGCGACGGGATCCCTTTACCTTTCGACGATGGAGAGGAGGCACAGAAGCGCCGGGAAGAGGAGGACGAGGTCAAAGGGACAGAAAATGGAGCTGAGCGGCGAGCCGAGGGGGTCGAGACGGAGGAGGAGGAGGAGGAGCGAGGTCGGGGGTCCAGGGGGAGCACGCCCGTGCCTGACAGGAACGGAGAAATTCACCCGGACGTCGAGAGGAAGTTGAGCGTCGATTCAGACAAGGTGGGTGGCTTCAGGCGCTTCATTACGCACCATACAAGCTGCAGTAGTATCAGTCTGGTGAAATCTGGCGCAAGGTCTCACTTTACACTACATCGACAGGTGTCTCTGTGATGGACGCGCAGAGCTGCATGGCTAAACCCGTGAGATTGACAAAGAAACGATGTAAAATCACCGAAACAGTGTTCAATTTACAATCATATTTTGTAAACGACTGATCCATTCGCACATGCAAATTTTACAGTATGTTAAAAGAATCATATTTCTCTGTAGAATTTACAGAAAACTAGGGTCCGACTGATTCTTTTTTTCAGCCGATATTTTGGATATTTGGCTGTAAAAACAATTTTGATTAATCGGCTGTTTAATTACAAAAATATGATGAATAAAAGAGCTTCTTTTTTTGCTTCCCTATATAGACCGATGTATCATTTTACTAATATCTATTTTCTAATATCTTTTCCCATTTGTTCATAAAATACGCATTTTGGATAGAACACAATGAAATGAATAAAAATTATACAAAATAAACGCAAATATCCATTGGCAATTAAAAAAAAACACCCCAGAATGCATTGCGCCATGCAATGTTGAATTATCGCAGTAATCCATCCATCCAGCCATTGTCGGCATTGGAGGCGCAGAACATGGTCCACTCGGACTTTTTTTTTATGAAACCGTGACTTTGTGTGTTGTGTGTGATATAGTGACGTCTCGGTCGTTTCCGCTGTGCATGTTTGGAAGTCCAACTGATTAAGTCCATTAACTCTGAGTCAATATCTTTGCATAATTCTAGCTGAATGTTACTCATTACTAACACTGATGCTATTATTTTTTGACAGTACTTATTATTTACTGTTTTGTAGTTCAAATGTGATTGTCTTTGAATTATGTAATGGGCTAGTGTAATTAAAAACAAAAATCTGCAAAACTGCCTGATTATTGCCAATTTGAAAAAATGAGTTTGATTAGCAGCTGGCACGGTGGCCGAACCCTGAACCTGAGGACTGTGAGGCAGACGTGCTCATCATTCTTGCTGTCTGTTTGTACACTGCAGTACGCTTATTAAAATTAGGTGCCATGCCCGACATACTCCATACCGCCCTTGTCCTCATTAAGGTCACTGGGGAGCGTGAGCCTATGCCATCTGACTTTGGGAATGAGGCGGGGTACACCCCGGAGTGGTCGGCAGCTTATCGCAGGGCACACACTATGGGCAACTCAGAGTCTCCGATGAACCTACATGCATGTTTTTGGAATGTTAGGAGGAAGCTGGAATAACCAGAAAAAAACTGTGCTAACCTCGATTTACAGGCTAACCAAAATATTTCAAGTAGTTGTGGTCTACTTTAGTTGTATTAAAACATACTGTGCATATTTATAACACTCACAATAATCATTTGACTGATTTGGATACCATAGTGTGCAAAATGTTTGCAGTCTCCACACCAGGGCTCACAGCATGGTGTCCGCGGGCACGAGATAGACCATAAGGTCAACATGAGTAGCCCTTCGGCCTATTCTAAAAATAGCTCACCTAAGATTGGACATTGTGATTTGTTAGGAAAGTGATCATTTGCAAATATAAACACATCGCGATTTATAGAAATATAGTGTTGCAGATTGATATTTATCTGTTTCCTACCTTGTTAAATCGTTGTTGATAATTATTGCAAAATCATTAACGTGATTTATGCCTTTACACAGATGAATATCATTTGCTATTGAGTACATTTGTCAATTAATAAGTGTGTATTAAATTGGTAGCACTTTGTATTAGTAATCAGTACCCAAGGAGTAGCGCTCACTTTCAAAAAGGTTGGTGACCCCATCGTTTTTTTCCAGTTTAATTCTACACCACTGTTAACTGTGACCACAATAATAAAGATATTGTACTCTACCTTAGTATCAAAATTAGTGATTTGTCATATAGTGCAGGTGTTCCTAATGGTGTGGCAACTGTGTGCACATTAATAACTGAAGCTGGAAAAGCAGAGGTGGAAGTCTCAGGTGACATTTTAGAGTGAACCCTGCAAATGAGATTAAGAGCGATGTGAAGAATAGCTCCTCTGTGTCACTAACGTAGTGAGCTGCACCCACATGCTGTAGGCCATGGGCAAGCTGGCTGGACATTTGCTGGGGGTGTTGAGACAGGACAAACAATGTGGTTCAGATCATGAAAACAGAGCAAGGGGCCATCAAATTCCTCCTCTCAAATATTTTGCCTGGATGATTTGTTTTTTTGCCTCACATCTGTCTTTAAGTCACATCTTTAAAAAGGACACTTCATGGCAGTGTCCTACCAATGACTGGCAACCAGTTCAGGGTGCTCTGGTTCCCCACAACTTTAATGACATCAAGTGGTATCTATAAAATATATGAACAGATGCACAAAGAGAAATCAACTAGGTAGATCAATGTTTTTATTTATCCAAGACAAATATTTTACAATGAAAAACAAACCACAAACAAAGAGTAGGACACACTTATAGTCCACTTAATCTCCTTAAATCACACTAAATCAAATTTTTGAGGCTTGAAATCTTTGTACGGCCACATTCTCCCTCCACAGTGGCCACTTGTTGCTCTTATTTATCTTGTTCCCACGCCTTGTCTGTCTGCATGCACTTGTGAGGCTGTGAACGAAGCACCGGGGCTCATTTAAAAAGCACTAGACGAGAAGTGTCTCGGTCCACGGTGCGTGAGTGTTCCACTCTGCATTTTGGATGTTTACCCTCCAGGCTGCTTGTGTCTGTCTATGTCTGAGCCTCCTGCTTGCTTACATCAGTGGTGATGCGTGGATGAGGGGCCAACATGTCCACAGCCAGCAGCAAAATGTGTCATTTTCCTCCTTTATCTGTCTTAGTGTCACGGACCACAGCTTTAAAATGTACAGTAAGATGTATGTTTGATGGAGGCCACAAATCTAACAAAGTGCAGTTGTATAGTCAGGGGTTCTCTGCTGTTGTATAGAACAATTGATCAACTGGTTATTTCTTGGTTTAAATAATAACAAATGCTAAAAATACCTGTCAGTCAGTGTTGTCATCACCTTCACCAACCAGGTATCTTTTCTTTACACAAGATTACACAGAAACTACTTAAGCAATTTCCTCAAAACGTAAATGGGCCAAGGGTGAACCTTCCTACAGACTGTCTCTTTTATAAAAAGCTGCATGCAGTGAAACTCATCAGTATGGTTAATATTGTCGTGCAAAGCAGAGAAAGTGGAAAGTTTTCTATATTATAATATTTAGGCAAGAACCACTCTTGGACTTCATGATTGTATTTTTTTCCCCTGAATAAATCTTCTTAAAGGAAATTTACATAATTTACTTTTCTCTACACCGTGATTGTAATCTGAATCACACAAGCAAAAAGAGAACAGAATTCGTTGTTAGGGAGCAGAACTAAACAACTTGTACTTGTAGGCTTGTTCATTGTATTCTGATTAATTGTTAATTATTTTGAAAAAAAAAAAAAAAAAGACAAACCGTCATATTTTCCACGAACTGAAAATGATGTGTTCAAGTGTCTTGGTGTGATCAAGATTTCGTATTCAAAGGACAAATGAACTTGGATCTTTAGTTATAACTGAAAGGCAATATTGCTACTTACTGTAACTCCACTCGGTAGTGCACTAGAGCACTACTAGCATTAGCACCTGGTAAGCAAGCAACAAAACGACCTTTGGAGCCAACGGTGTATTTTTGTGCTTTGTTTACCAATGACGACAGAGCCTCTTTATCTTTTTTTTTTTCCCAACTCCCAACCTTCATTTATCGCAGGCCCTCATGCGCAATCTCAATTTCACCTACAGCATGTTCATCTTTACACTTAAATACACTCCTCACGCGGGTGCCAGCGCATCCATGTAACCATGGAAACCTTGTCAGATTCTCCACGGCTTCCGGAGAGGGTGGTGCTCTTCGAAACCTCTTTTGTGTTGCTTCAAAGACCAGGCGGTGCTTGGACATCAGTGTGGCGGCTAAACCAGCAGTGTGTGTGTGTGTGTGTGTGTGTGCATGTGTGTGTTTGTGTGTGCGTGTGTGTGCGTTTGTGCTCTCTGTGTGTGTCACCCTGGTTGGACTGTGGGGTTCAGGCATAGGAATGCCGGACAGGATGTTGGGAGAAAATCCTGGGCTGTAGAGCTATAATAGAAATACAGTCTGAGATGATTGCAACATGGAGACACAAAAATCTCTGAACATTATCCCTTGAGTTCAATTCACGATTCTGGAACCTCTACGGAGAATTGGGTCACCAAGTACCTTTTTACACTCTCATATGTGCTCACTGTCAAAAAGCTGAAAATTGTGGCGAAAATCCAGCAGTCGTCACATTACATGTCATGTCCCTTTGGCTTGCTGGCCAAAATGAATTGTGCACTGTGTCAAGAGTAAACACAGGAACAAGCAGCATGTAATCAAAAAACATAAAGATAGCAATGCACAACTGCAGAGCCTCCTTTTTCTTTGTTTGGGAGAAACTAATGTATTTAGTTGCTAGCACCTGCACACTTTAGTAATGTAAAAGTGGTGAATATGTGAAAAATAACGTTAGGAGTTAGTACAAAGCCATTAACAATCAATCAAATAAGTGACATCCATAAGTAATAATAATTGAAATCCAAATTCACTGTAGTCTATAGTGGTGTAGAACTGCTGTGCATCATGAGAAGTTTAATAGTTTGTCTCAATAAAAAAGTCAAAATATTCTAAGCGCCCCTAGATGCAATGCAAGTTTGATATTTACAGTAAGTATAGAACTCACTGCATGAGCTTTGTGTCTGAATCTTTATTCAGCTCCATGAGAAATGTTTAGAGATTCTTATCCGAGTTGACCTTTTTTCACTCCTCATTTACAGCATCTGATGGAATGCCTTGAGGAATAGACAGATAAGCTTGGAGAATTAAAAAGGGCAAGTTTTGATGATCATTTGTCACTTACTGTAGCCTAGCAGCAGCTACAATAATTAATTGAGTCTAGATATTTTGGAGAGCCTTGCGGTCGGCCTGCGGCTGTCTGGGGGTGGCGGAGTCTCTGTCTTCCAAGGACTGCAGAACATTTGCGCTGGTTTCCTGTCATTGTTATTGGTGAAAGGTCACCCCACCTTGTCTTCTTGATTGTCTTCTTACATGCCTTCATCAGAAAGATTGTTTGCTGCTTTAATACAGTAAGTTATATGGAGGTCTGCATGGATATAGCTCAACTTCTTAATGTAATAGTGTTCTTTTCAACGCATAGATAGATAGATAGATAGATAGATAGATAGATAGATAGATAGATAGATAGATAGATAGATAGATAGATAGATGGATGGATGGATGGATGGATGGATGGATGGATGGATGGATGGATGGATGGATGGATGGATGGATGGATAGATAGATAGATAGATAGATAGATAGATAGATAGATAGATAGATAGATAGATAGATAGATAGATAGATAGATAGATAGATAGATAGATAGATAGATAGATAGATAGATAGTCGGTCGGTCGGTCTGTCGGTCAATCGATAGACAGACAGACAGACGCTTTTTTCTTATCTCGTGAAGAAGATTAGATAACGATAGATTAGCTAGATTAAGCCCCACCGTCACAATATACAGAATATACAGAAATAATAATTTTTGCACTCACTGATAGACAGATATATGGGAATTTAAGTTTTTATTCTAGTTTCACTTCCTCTATAGGTATAATGTTCAGGTGTATATAGTTTATTCTACCTATAATTTCTATAGGTACAATGTCTTTTATATGACTATTAAAAAGGTATCAAATATTTGCCTCTATGGCGTTAAAAGGCTGATGTGTACATTTTGATGACGTATTGCGTATGGTACAATGAACTGAACACTTTAAGCCCAGTGGCTAAGAGCATTTTGCTGATAGTTTAATGTTTTGTGCCTGAGATAATGCACCAACTGCAATGACACAAAACATAAAACAATAAAAGGTAACAGATATAGATATAGACAGGTTAAATATTAGTCAAGGTTCAAAGTAAACAGAAATTCCAGCTGATAGTGTGTTTGTTAGTTTGTGTATTACTGAAGCAGGCATCTCACTATTGCATGCTTTTGTGTGTATGTGTGTGTGTGTGTGTGTACAGGATCAAATATGCTTTGTGATTCACTCTGTGCTGCCTGTCTTTTATCGTAGAGTACATGTTGAAAGGTCTTGCACATACTGTACGTGCGCTAGTCACTTCACATGCGTGTGATAACATTGAGGAGTCACCCTTCCCGTCTCTATAATCTTTGTTAATTGTTGCCAGCTTTCAGAGGAAATGGTCCGTATGACAGGTCTGCCAAAGGATGTTATAGCATTGAATACGCAGCGACCCGTTTATAAATTTCCCCATCCTGCCATATTTTTAGGAAGGTGCTATTTCAAGCAGGTAACATAACAGTTTGACTCTCAGAGAAAGACACGTCACACAATTGTGGTGTTGCTCTGATTCTGTGAAGTAGGGGTGGGACTCTTTCGTCACCTCAAAATTTGATTCAATTGTGATTCACATGGTTACTGTTTGATTCTAATATCGATTATGGATGCATCTTGAATCTATGCATTTTTTCTTTCTCACCGTGTGATTACTTACTAGTTTTTAAAAAGTATTTGTAATGACCTGTATTTAAATGTTTTAAGTAAATTACAGGTACATTTAATTCCATTATCTTTAGCCATCCATCCATTTTTTGTACCGCTTTATCCTCACGGGCGTGCTGGAGCCTATCCCAGCTGTCATCGGGCAGGAGGCGGGGTACACCCTGAACTGGTTGCCAGCCAATTGCAGGGCACATACAAACAAACAACCATGCGCACTCACATTCACACCTACGGGCAATTTAGAGTCTCCAATTAATGCATGTTTTTGGGATGTGGGAGGAAACCGGAGTGCCCGGCGAAAACCCACACAGGCACGGGGAGAACATGCAAACTCCACACAGGCGGGGCCGGGGATTGAACCCGGGTCCTCAGAACTGTGAGGCTGACGCTCTAACCAGTTGTCCACCGTGCCGCCCGCCTCCATTATCTTTATATCAATATTAAATTGAGAAGTTCAATTAATCACTGAACAATTTGTCAACAGAGGTTTTTTGGTGTTCCAAAAAGCCAACAGTGGTGTTTCAATTGTGTGTCTTAAAATTAGTGGCAAAAGCATGACGACTGTTTATAATTAAGCCTATAGTGATGAATATTTGAATTTGTCTTTATCGCAGTCTTATCTCACAAATCAATCCACGCATCCCTCACATCGATAGAGATCATGCATTCAGTCTCATGCGACCACATACATGTTGTGATGTGGCGTGACTTATTTTTGAGGCGGTGCCTTTCCTCAGAGCATCATGGACTTAAATGTGTATATATGTGTGCGCTGTATGCACCGATGTCTGTAAAGTACACCAATACACAAGTGAGTGATGTATGTTATTTGCTGTTTTATCATGGGTTGTAAGATGTTCGCTGCTTGCTTTTTTGTTTGTTTATTATTGAAATATATCAACATATGCTGGCGGTACGGTGGCCGACTGGTTAGAGCGTCAGCCTCACAGTTCGGAGGTGCGGGGTTCAATCCCCGTCCCCGCCTGTGTGGAGTTTGCATGTTCTCCCCGTGCCTGCGTGGGTTTTCTCCGGGCACTCCGGTTTCCTCCCACATCCCAAAAACATGCATTAATTGGAGACTCTAAATTGCCCGTAGGCATGACTGTGAGTGCGAATGGTTGTTTGTTCCTATGTGCCCTGCGATTGGCTGGCAACCAGTTCAGGGTGTACCCCGCCTCCTGCCCAATGACAGCTGGGATAGGCTCCAGCACGCCCGCGACCCTAGTGAGGAGATGCGGCTCAGATAATGGATGGATGGATGGATGTTGTATACTGCATATTTACTATTTATTCCTTTATCAATTCAGAATCATTTAAATCTGCACTGTAAGGCATCTAAGAATCAAGAATTTTTCTGTTGAGGTGAAACTGTGCTTATTTTATTTTACTGGTCTCTAGTCAATCACAGGGCACATATCGACATACAGCCATTGACAGTCAAAGCTCAAGTCAAGATCCAAACCCTGATCCTTTTGACTCTGAGGCAGACATGCTAGCCACATGCGTCACCCAGCTGCCCACCACAAATAATAATAGAAAGGGAACACAAAATAAGCCGTATTTCCACAAAACTTGATGCAGCTTTTTCCATCTCACCTACACAGAAGCTAAATCAATGGCAGCGCAGAGCAAGGGTTACTTGAGTGGGCTTTCAAAATGGACTCAACATACTGTACATCTCTGCAAGGCAGTAAAACCAACTCATTTCAACAATCTAATAAGCTAAAATCATCCATCCATTTACTGAGCTGCTTACCCTCACAAGGGTCACGGGAGTGCTGGAGCCTATCCCAGCTATCATCGGGCAGGAGGCGGCGTACACCCTGAACTGGTTGCCAGCCAATCGCAGGGCACACATAAACAAACAACCATTCGCACTCACATTCACACCTAGGGGCAATTTAGAGACTTCAATTAACCTACCATCCATGTTTTTGGGATGTGGGAGGAAACCAGAGTGCCCGGAGAAAACCAATGCAGGCACAGGGAGAACATGCAAACTCCACACAGGCGGGGCCAGGGATTGAACCCCGGTCCTCAGAACTGTGCCGCCAAAAATCATTATTAATAAAATAAAATAAAATAAAACAAAATATAATGAAATATTTCTAATACTACACTAGAATTAAATATGATGTGGATAACAACATTTTGGATGTGAACTGTCATATAATGCATGCAAGTGGCACGATTAACGGTTAAATATTCCAAAACGCACCAGGAACAACTGACCCAGACTGCAATCTTTGCTGGCCTTTAAACAAACATCTGCCATCCGGCAAACTTCTGCACAGTGTTGCACAAAGATCCAAGTAAACAAAGAAGCTACAAAACCCTAGTAGCTGACCAAAGTCACGTTCACATGCAGTATTTAATATTTCATTGTTAAAGCCTGTAAGAGCCAGGTTCCCTCTGTGAAGTAGGTACAATATGCGTTAGCTGCCAGCAGCACCACACAGCCACGAAATGCTTAGAGATATGCAAGAGAACTGAGAAACCTCATTAGGAGTTCTTATGAAACAAAGAACAATAATCCATAAAGTGCAGTGGAATAGCAGTTGAAATTGACCCGGGAACTATGATATTATGTAACCTTTGACGTCACGATGAGCCAAATAGTCATTTTAACTTTTTAAATAAACTGCGTTTTTGCTTTGGCTTATGTAAATTTCATATATGGTTATTTTGTTAGATATTATTCAAACACATTGAAATTGTGTTCTACTTGTGTTAATAAATTGGGAGGTTGGCCTTTGAATGTGAGCGTTAACGTAAAGACAGCTTTGCAAGTGTCACAGAATGGCTGGAAGCACCATTATGAAAAATAACGGTTGTGGCTCATATAAAGTAAGAGCTTTCGCTAATCATGAAAAGAACTGTTAGTATGAAATAATGCAAACAGTTGATCTCCTTTTGTCACATATGCAAATTACAATGCTCTGTGTCACAAATACGTATTAGTGACGCCAGTCCCAACAACAGCCCCACTGTACAGTACTGTCATGAGTCCAAGGCCACTCTGGCCCAGGCAGCGCTTGAAACCTGGACCTTGTGTTCATGTGGGTAAAAGTGGGTGGGTGTGTTTCTGGTGATAGTGATTTTGTCCCTACCGGAGCAAGAGTCCACAATGCCACATTCCATTCTGCTAAAGGTTCACCACCCCGGCCAGACAATAAGCGGGAGGGCCGCGCCCTGCCAGGGGTGGAGGGGGAAATGACTTGCTGCTCACCCTGAAATAGACTCACCCCTACTTGTCCTCCTCCATTCCCACCATGCAATAGAGACACTACATCTTACAGCAGTAAAGTAATCCCTCGTTTATCGGGGAGGGGGGGGGGGGTTAGATTCTGATCTGCAATAGGTGCATTCCATAAAGTAGCAACCACATATTTTTTTAATTATTACATATTTTAAAGCTTTACAAAACTCCCCAGACTCTCATTAAGGCCCCTTTATACTCCCGCGGTCACATGACCGACAAATTGCCCCGCGTGGCCTGTCTGTGTAGCTTGCCGCGCACACGTCAAAAATTGTTGCTGTGCGTCGAACGCCGCGGAGATCATCTCTCGTGATTGGTCTGTTTTAATCACATGCTGTCATGACGTACTCAGCGTGCCCCTTGGGTCTACATAGAATCTACGCCGCCGCCTTCTCGATCGATTTTGCAGCATAATTAAACGTATCATCTGGTAATCTAGGTCCATTTGTTCTAGCAGACACTGTTCCACGGTCGCCATTGTTGTTTCTTTGGTCCTTGTTACGGAAAGGAAAGTAAAAACGGCCACCGGAAATGGCCCAAAAAATTTAGCGGAAACTCCACCCTGTGGCGTCCTTGCCAATACCAGTGGTAGCGACACCCCCAACTTGGAGGTGAACTGCAGTACATTTTCAAAACTGTGCGCGTGGGTTGCGCTCGAGTCGCCGTCCGCGCGAGTATAAAGAAGCCTTTGGTCTTCCCCACTCTCCTATCAACCTCTGCCATATTCTTATAAACACTTTCTGTACTTTTAAACACCTTTTAAACTCTAAACATACAGTAATGCACAGTAGTAGACTACTGTACACTATGTGCATTTGATTCCTTAAAACGTGTTATAATACATTTTTCGTTTTTTTTGTGTTTTTACGGTTTCAATGTTTTAGGCTAGGAAGTGTTTCTTTTACCACCAAAAATTTACAGCATACATTGAAAATATAGATATAGTGAGTCACTGTACATGACTTTCTTTACCTCCTCTTTGTTTTTGTAGATATGTATACAGTGGTGTCTTAACTAACCAGTTTAATTTGTTCCATGACGCTCGGAACTCCAAACACGGTAATCTCAAATCAACGTTCCCTATTGAAATTAATAGACATTTATCTGTTAAAGCCATCCAATAAAACACCATCAAAAAAATGTGTAATGTTTTTTTTGGACTATATGAAAACATACAACAATAACAGGAATGTTAACAAAGTTAATTGTTTGTGTACCATGATTAATTCATTGTGCTTCTTCTGGTGTGTGTGCCTTGGCCACCAGGCGGTAGTATAATATATACATATGAATGTAGCGAGAGTAATCTTTGTAGTAAGTGCGCTGCACCGATCTCTGCATTCCTGTGATTCGTGTTCAAATGTTTTAACACGTTTGACATAAAGTATTAATAAAATCATATCGCTAGCCATGATGTGCAGTAGTGAGAGGCTGAGCTGCACTGTATTTGTTTTCAGAGAAGCTTGTGGCTAGGTCACAAGGCAATTAGAGTTCCTGTCCCTAACGCAATACTGTACGTATGTCCCGTGTGGGATATCTTACCATTCTGTACGGCTCTTTGCCAAATTTTCTGTTCCACAAAAATCAGAGTACGAGTACTTGTACCATAACACCCTTAACAATGATGAGTTGTGCTCTTCTATCATGCATTTCTAGTGCAAGTCATATACTCATACTTTCTCTTAAGTGTCCTGGACTCTCTCACATTAATCTATGAGTTGTCTTTGTGAGCTTGAAGGCAAGAGAGGAACATTGGGGGATTCCGCTCAGCAGGGGTGGAGGATTGAGGACAGGAAGAATGGCTGAGGAGATAAAACTTGTTGTTTGATAGGACTGAGGTGTCAGTCAGCGGCAGGTCATCTAGATGTGTTTACAAAAAAAAGAAGACTGTGCTGCAGACTTTAGCCACAGGGCTGAACCTGTGAGCAGATCCTCAAGATAGCCCAGTCTGTTAATTTTGTCTTATCAGTCTTTACCCCCGCTGTGTTGTCTGACATTGTCTATTTTCAGGCCTTTCCCCTATTGTGTGTATTGTAATGGGAACCCTCTTGAGAATGTAGCTTTGGGGTCTTTTGTTGCATTTGTCCCATCCTGGAATGGAAGTCGGGGACAGTAGTTTGCTTTGTTTCCCTCCTCTGCCTGCCTCGCAGCCGGTCCAATGGTCCTGCTTGAAATCCAACACCCCCGTGCCGCCTGGGAGAGTGGTGCACCACATGCACTCAAGAGCATAAAACCTGCAGTGTGTTGGTTAAAAAGGGACCAAGTTCACAATGGTGAAGCCATCAAACATTTAGTGCGTTCGTCTGGGGCGTTGTTAATCTGTGGCAAAAACGACACATGACAATCACAAGGCCCTCAAGGCTGCCTGATTTGTCATGACACCAAGTAACCATGGTGCCTGGCAGAGTGTCACTGTGCAGTTGCTCTTGATACTGATCAAAGGAGCCAAACTTGTGGGAGCACCGCCCCCTCTCAATGAGGGAATGAGAGGAGAATAAGCAACGGTAGAGACTTGAAAGAGTGACCAGCTGAGCGTGACAGCTTCACTTTCAGCGCAGCATACTGTAGCAGATGCTTGGACAGAAGGAGGCCAATTGATACTATAAAAAAAAAAAAAAAAAACTCCACTTAGACATTTCAGCTCTTTTTGTTCTGCTGCAGTAACAGAAGTTGTGTCAGATGAGCAGGTCCGTGCTTGAGGTTAAAAGAGCTTGCAGCCAGAGATGCTTCACAATGTGTGCATGGCATGCCTGCAGTTGCGCTAGTAGAATGAGTGGCAGCCCTTCAGCCCCTCACAGACAACACAAACACACACTCCTTGGTACTCACACAAACCACAGACTGCCTCCCCTACATCAGCCTTGCAGCTAAAACCACTCTCCATTAAGCACAATGTGCAGTGCAGCCTGTCAGCACTCAACAGATGATACAGCTTTTTTGGGGCTAATACCCATATCATATACTTAATATTTTAATATACAATACAGTGTTAATATTAATGCATAAATTGTATTGAATTGGAGGTACAGTACTAATCTGATTCTGTGGTGTGGATCATTCCCTTGATACCACGTTGACTACAAATGGGCATATGACTGAAGTTAACGATTAACAAATTATTTTCCAAATATTTTTATGTGCACTCCACCAACACCAGAACCAATCCACACAATTTATAAAGACCTCTATGAGATAAAGATGCCAACTCCAGCTCCTAAGAAAGAAAAACTATGAGCGAGTCAATGCAGCGTCTGATTCGAAGAGGCAATCTTGTGACTCACGTGTGTTTGGGGAATATAAAATGAGGCCTGGCATTGTTTCGGAATGATTGGTATTCAACACAACTTTTTCCATTTTTTATGCCAAAGCCTTGCAGAAGCGGAAATTCAAAGGACACACTCTGCTTTAGCTGCCTGAGAGGCTGCACTTGTGCGCTTACTGGCCACTTCATTAAGTACACCCTCACAATCCAACAGCTGTATAAAAACACAAATCTACCTGATGTTTAGTTTTGATCACACTGTGATGGATGGGCTATGGATTGAATATTTTGGTAACCATTGTAGTTGTACAGTGATAAAGCGTGCTGCATCATATTAAGAGCTGTTTCTAGTATTTTGGTTACTTTATTAAATAGGATGTGGCAACTCATAGTATTGTTATCATTCTAAAAGCGTTTTAAAAGTGTTTTATATACAGTAGATTTTGTGGTAGTGGAGGAGATCTTACTTACATGACGGAAATAGATTTCATATTATATTTCCTTACAATATTACTTCCAGCTACAAATGAATGACTCGGGTGGAAAAATGCACTTGTTGGTCAATTCTGAATGGAAAAACTAAAAGTTACAAAGTACAATTTACATGTAGTCCATACATAAAATCCCATTTTCATTTTTTCTATAAGGCCAATATCTTTACATAGCAATCAAACAATTGACCTTCGGATTATGGTGTTCACATGAGTTACTTAAAGAATATACAGGGAAAAGCCAAAAGTCACTTCTTAATCCTGTTTACATATTACTGAGCGCTGCATTGTGGAGCCCACAATATGCCATACATCATACTTTTCTTTCAAGTGTCAAGCTTCCTTAAAACACAGAGAATAACTAGAGATGCGAGCAGCTATAATCGGGCCCTCGCACCCCGGCCCCGTTGGGGTACTGGCAGTTTGAGTTCCTGGCAGTTTGGGGTGTTGTCACGATGAACGGCCGAAAATTGCCCCCGGGTGGTAGGTTGGACACCACGCTGTAGGACATATGAAAAGTTATGTCCCATATTGAATAAATGTGGGATATTATTATAGTAATATATATAGTATATAGTAATATTGGTAACAGTAACACAGTTTGCTGCACATTGCGCAAAAAGAATTGTATGAAGTTACATAGGACATTATGTCACATTATCTCATAATGCACCAAATAGAGGGGAAAACAGTATGTTGGTTGACCTTTGATTTCAGATTTTGAGACAAACTTTCTTAGAGGACCAAGTGGAGGAAAAATTCTACTGTTGAAATAAAGTATTTAACCAGTATAAAACATACGATGAGGCACGGCGGGCGACTGGTTAGCACATCTGCCACATAGTTCAGAGGATTGGGGTTCAAATCCTGGCCCCACCTGTATGCAGTTGGCATGTTCTCCCCGTGCTTGCGTGGGTTTTCTCAGGACACTCCGGTTTCCTCCCACATCCCAAAAACATGGGTGGTAGGTTGATTGAAGACTCTAAATTGCCCGTGGGGGTGAATGTGACTGTGAATGGTTGTTTGTTTATACTGTATGTGCCCTGCGATTGGCTGACGACCTGTTCAGGGTGTACCCCGCCTCTCGCTCAAAGAGAGCTGGGATAGGCCCCGGCACGCCCGCGACCCTAGTGACGATAAGCGGTACAGAGAATGGATTGATGGAAAACATACAATTACACTAAAACACTCTTAACCTTAATAAAAGTGATAATGCTTATTGTGAAGCTGGAGTCTGAATCTGAGTCTGTTTCACTTCAACTTCTGGAGAGTTTTTCTTCTGTTCTCACATTCTTCTTCTCATAACACTCCTTGTTGATGCTTCTCCTTCTTTTGGATAAGTTTGGCATTAAATCCATCCATTCTCAACACCGCTTATCCTGTTCAGGGTCGCGGGGCGCTGGAGCCCATCCCAGCTGACTTCGGGCCAAAGGCGGACAACACCCTTAACTGGTCGCCAGTCACTCGCAGGGGACACACAGACACAGACAACCACTCGCAGTCACATTCACACCAAGTGGGAACTGAACCCACGTTGCCCGCACTGAAGTCTGGCGAATGTATCTGTTTTTTCATTGCCTTAATTAATACCACGTGTTTCACGTTCCTACATGTCGCTGCTGTCCCTGTTTTTTTCCACCTCAAAAAATCCCAAAGATCTCTATAATAATATTCTCTAGTTACATCATTCAGTAAAGTAACGACCCTATGTTGACCCGTTCAAATGTAGGCTGTAAAAGTAAAACATCATCAGAAAAAGAAGTACTCAAGTAAAGAACAGATACCTGAAAAATGTACATAAGTACAGTAACAAATTATTTGTACTTCATTACTTCCCACCACTCATTGTTCCACAAAAACCGCTAAGTCTGTCTGATGAATGAATTGTGCATGACAAGCTATTATAACTGTATTGCAGTTCAATTGTGTGTTATTCATTGGTTGTACATCCATTATATAGACATCCTAATTGAATTGAAGGCTTTCTAATGAAGTGTATAGCTGCAGGCCTGCTGGAGTGGCAAGCTTATCAAGTTGAGCTTGATTCTTTACATTGCTCATGCTATTTCCCTTAAGCAACATTTATGGCCGTCCTGCTGTGACTTTTTGCCTCCTGGGGACAAACAAACCAGCCGAGGATGCCCTCCTAGGATAAGAAGCGGATTAGGAAAATACTCGTTAGTTGCAGCCTAAATTGGATTACTTGTCCCCCCAGATGTTGTCTGATCCCAGTCAGGACACATTGTGGTTCCTCTGCCATTGGTTAGCTTGTTTACATGTACAGTATGTTTCACATTTGGTTCCCTCTCCTGATTTCCATATTGTTTACCTTTAGAACAGCTGTGTTCAACACATAAACATACTGTAATATCATTGTCAATGCTCCATTTTTATTTATTTATTTATTTATTTTACATGCAGCACCTCTCCTTTTGTTCTTCATTTAGAGTTTTTTGTGTAGAGGTTTTGCTTTAATGTCAGGATGTTGGTCGGAGCAGAGGGAAGCATATTGTGAGAAGATGCGTCAACATTTCCTGTGTAACACTTCCCTCCTCAGAGGGAAAGTTTTTGTCACTGAGCGGTTGTTCATCATGACACAATGTTACTCGACACAATAGAGAACTTCAATACATGGCATTGACTTTAAAGCAATTTAAACTGTTGGTACAATGAATGCATCACATGATAAGAATAAGTAACTTAAACGTAATGTAATTGAATGTTACTCAAATTCCGTATGCTATAAAGCAAGCTATTCTGCTACAAACTTCAGGACAACCTTTCGTGTACACTTACACATTGTAAATGAGATTCAATACAAAAGCTTTATCAAAGAATTTCATTTCAAAGATAATAATCCTCAGAAGTGTATTCATTTAACAATATTTTTATTATTGTGGTAGCGGTTTGCACTTGTGCAGAAATGTATCATACTGCTTTGTCCACCAAATATATTATGTATGTAATTGACATATTGTTCAGCGACAATGATAAACACATTCATGTTATCTTTATAAAAGCTCAAATATGTCATATATATTTCATTGTTCAAGTTAACCTAAGGTTGTGGCTAGCGTGTGTAAAACCTGACATTGCTGAGAATCGTTTTCCAAAAGCATACACAGTACCACCGCAGGTTAACCAATTTGGGTCTATATGCTGTATGTTGCTATGGCTCCCTCATCAAATAGGGCAGATTATCCTGCTGAATAGTGCAACATATTAAGATAATATGAAGGACTTCAAGAAAATCAATGATCTGATGTTCATCTGCCTTCATTTCTTCCTGTTTACATCAGTCCTAGGGGTAGTATCTGCTGAAAACAAACTTTCATAAAAGGCTGTCTGAAACATGCTATGTTGCACATGCAGTGAAGAAACACAGCTTTGTGGGTCTTTCAGCCACAGATAAGGTTGTCGCCGATTTGAGTTGATTGTATGTTAGGGAGTTATCAGTTAGTAATTAGCAGTAAACTCCCTCACTACTCTGCTTTAACACATCCGGTACATCTTAACAACTTAGCTGCGTTTATCAGATTGTTGCTGTGCACCTGCAATGTGCACCTCAATAAAGATTACAATAAGGTCAATGAGCAGCAGAACCACGTCAGCATGTCCTTTTGGGTCACCTTCAAGGCTTTTGTGTGTTCAGCAAATTCCGCTCATTGCAACTTTCTTTCAGAGTTCCTCTCTGATGCTCCCGAGAGGGCCACTGTACACCATGGCTGAGTTTTTTTTAATGCCACTTTCTACCACGGATGCATACCGATACCAGTATGGGATCGGTGCCAATACTGTAGGTCTGTTCAACACTTATATTCATAAAAATGCACCAAAATTACACACTTAAATTGTACCACTTAACCAGCCTCACATATACCTTGCGGGTAGAAGTCATGTCAGCTGTGTGGAGATACTTTAAGGGTAGCCACTAAACACGGGTGACAACACTTTTAGCCGATTGCATATTATGCTCTGCTCAGGTGGTGATGAAGGTGGCCGCCCTGGAAACCAGCCACCAAGCGATGGTTTGATAGAGTATGACTTCAAATGTCAGGTCTTTTTTTTTTTTTGGGTCATTTTTAATTGTGGTATTCTTAAGAAGCAGTCTTGTATTTCTTTTTACCCACTTTATCCCACTTCTTCGTATCTTATCTATGTACGCCTTTTACACAGCGCCCCCATGTGTTCAGAGTAAGACACAACATAACAGAAATGCTTTGTGTTACAGGCTACATTTAAGTGAAATGTGCGGCGAGACGGTTAGAAAAATATGCAGTTGGATGTTAAAATGTCAGTAATGACCAGTTATTACTCTAAAAAAACATTCTATTTCAGTAAAACTTATACCATGTTCAAGAAAACTTTGTGTTTTGTGTTTTTGAACAATATTTTGTTCAAATTAAACACATTTTCATTACAATTGCAAAACGTCATTGCATTATCACGTTGCGGTACCCAGTATTGGCGAGTACTCAAATGTATATACTTGTACTTATACTTCAAAAAAATTGATATCAGTGCATCTCTAGCTTCTACCTTCAAGGCACTGATGTCACTTTATTTGCAAAATAATGATGACATTTGTTGCAATGGAAGGAGTAGCTCAATTTCACACTGATGACACAGTATCACAACAAATGGGGCTTCAGTAAATTGACAGGGTTGTTGCACAGTTAAGGGGGGGAATACAGAGTAGCTTTTAGTAAACTTAATATCTTAACTTTCCAACTAACAGTAGGTACTGTACTAGACATATCTTATGTAGTAGATACAATTCCTGAGGCAAGAAGGCTGACAAACATGGTGGTTCAGGCCAGTTAAACTGAACATTAACGATAGGATTAACTCCTAAAGATAGGAGAAAGGCGAATGTCATCACTTTCCTGTGTGCTGTGTACTTTGGATTGCGTTAAGAGCTCTGCTTTGCACTTGAGGTGAAGGAAGACAAATCGCAGACAATCACTTTAGTGTAATGATTGACCCGCCAGCTGAGAGTCCAAAGTGCTTAACAGGTGCACATCTGATCAGCACAAAACATGTTGAGCACACACTCATTTGGCACCTGACATGCGCAAAGATGCTCTTTTGCATAACTGTTGACTTCAATGTTCCTTGAGTAGGAGTTAAGATTTGTTATTTTCAAATATTATTTGAAATGGGATGGTAGGATCTATGAATGAGTTGCTTGCCTTAGTAAACAGATAGTTTTGTTTTTATTTTTATTATTTGATATTCTTATGCTCGAATGCTGACTTTACACCACCGAGTCATTAAAACCAGAATTTCCCTATTGCAGGATACAGTAGTTAAAGGCTTCACCATGTTGACAGCAAACTAGCTGATACTGAACAGTACCTCTGCTGGTTTCAGGCAAAGAGTGTACTCCCTTTTTCCTCAGTTGCTTCAAGACATGATCACATGACATGACACTCCATTTCCACACAATAAACCAAATTCGGAACAATCGATTATTATGCCCATTCCTAATAGTTAACAATTATAAAGTAAGTTTTACAGTCATTTGACCAAAGAAATGTTGAATCATGGTGGGTCTCGCCAGTTTTTCTAGAGAGGGGTTAGGAGCAATTTCAATATAATTAGAGGTTGTACATTTTTCTCCCTGACAGAGGGCAGTAGCTAGGTCACAGTGACAAAGGTTATCCTGTCCTGACTCTCCCATGTGCTGTCACTCCTATAACTTGTCCAATGTTCTGACCGCTTCAATTCAAGATCTATTACAGTGTTCTCAGCTAAATAAAGAAACGGCTTCATCTCTGCAACGGAAGGGAGGTCCGGGGATTTTTTTCCTGGATGACAATAACGCGTCCTGCCATCCCAGAAGGGGACTGGACGAGACAAGGCGAGACAAGGTGGTTGAAGGTCACCGCCCAGAATCCATTGTCCTCGTTAGCTCCTGAAACACGCCGGAAGGGGCCCCTTCCTCAAGTGCCCCTTTGGTTACCCCTCCTCAAAACTTCCCTCCAATCACACACTTTCATTCAAGAACCGCTTCCTTCCCAGCGAGCAGCTGGAGTCACGTGGAGCCCAAGTGCAGTTTTCTTTTCCTGAGGACTGTTACAAACACAATGCTGAGCACATCAGCATGCAGCAACCTCCTGCATGTTTGACCTGGGCATCATATTCATGCTTAATGATTCCCTGGAGCTCTCAGTCATCTTTGTGCCTCTTGTTCTTCATGAGCAGATGGTTGGGGGAATTTTAAAATTCATCAGTGCTGGCGTCCACACACACTGTATTAAAAATGTCTGCTTTCTTTCCTCTGCTCTCTTGCAGGAGGTGAGCCCCCAGCTGCGACCACGTCTGTGTGTGATCCGGCGAGAGGCAAACGGATATGGCTTCAACCTGCACAGTGAGCGGGCGCGACCTGGCCAGTACATCAGAGCTGTGGATGAAGACTCCCCTGCAGAGAGGGCAGGCCTGCAGCCCAAAGACAGGATAGTCCAGGTACTTACTGATTACCACAAAGCCAATGCTAGAATATAGTGACATGATGTCAAGAGCATGAAATGATCAGCTGTTGTACTTCAGAGCGAAAAGATGTATTTTCATATATAGAGAATGTATTATCATAATTTTAGTCCCACAATGCAAACTAAATTTTCACTCTGAGGTGTATACACTGAAACCCCGTTCCACAGCCACCTGCAATATAGAGAGACTACGAAAAGCCTTTATTAGATAGAACACACACACGCATATGGTTGAAACACTAACCTCAATAAAACACACTTAAACGTATTAAAACTTTTAAAGTATTCCTTAGCCCTGTTCTTACGCTCTCACAATCACGAAATGGGAGATATAACATCACTTTGGAGAGACGAAGAGGCTCACTCGCACACTTCTCCAAATAAGAGGCCAAATGTGCTTGCTTCAAGTTCTTTATTTGTCACTCGCAGATTAATTGTACTGTAAAATTGACACATAGAACCAAATAGAATTAAACGTATATTTAAACAGCAAAATATTTAGCCAAACCCTAAAATTTCGTGCCATTAAAGTACGCTAGTTTAATGCTAACATGTACTGCAAAACTCCATAGACAGGCTAACTGAAATTAGCCTACTGTCGACGTCTATTATAAACATTCAAACAACTGCTTTTTAACACATATAAGACAGCAACACATACAAACAGAGAATACAACAATACTCACGGGCATATAGTGTCTCTGCTCTGTGGGAACACCAAATATTGAAACGGCGCAGGAGGTGTAGGCATAATGAAAGCCAACGGGGAGAATTGATCTTTTTGGCTATTGTGAACATTTTTTAAATGCCAAAAACAGACATTAAAGTGATATGTCATTCATTCGGCGGCACGGTGAACGACTGGGTAGAGCGTCTGCCTCACAGTTCTGAGGACTAGGGTTCAATCCCCGGCCCCGCATGTGTGGAGTTTGCATGTTCTGCCCGTGCCTGCGTGGGTCACTCCGGTTTCTTCCCACATCCCAAAAACATCCATGGTAGGTTGATTGAAGACTCTAAATTGCCCGTAGGTGTGAATGTGAGTGCGAATGGTTATTTGTTTCTATGTGCCCTGCGATTGGCTGGCAACCAGTTCAGGGTGTACCCCGCTTCCTGCCCGATGACAGGTGGGATAGGCTCCAGCACTCCCGCGACCCTTGTGAGGAAAAGTGGCTCAGAAAATGGATGGATGGATATCATCTATTCAGCAGTCAAATTGTGGAGCCTCTGCATGATCTTAAGGACTTGGAGCCAGTCAACTACGACTCGTTTCAGCTGTGCATTTCGTTGCGTCTGGGTCATTTCAGCTCTTGTGATAAATGTCTGGCACGCAACATGACCATCAACAGCCCATTAAAAGCTGTCAAACCTACACAGCAATAAAACCACTTGGGCGAGGATCACAAATAGGAAGTAAACAGACTTCCACACTTGCGGCGAAACTACAAAACAAACATACTGTATGATATACGAAACAGAGTTTTTAAACATTTAGGCATTGCAACAATGTCACCCAGGGTCTGAGTCACTCAAATCCCTGGCTGGTACCAAAGTGGTGCCATCTTGTTTTAAAGTTTCGTAAGTGCTACCTAAAGAGGAATGTGAGCTAATAGGGAATCTGTGAGGTCTTAAATTCCCTGGAGTGTAATTGTCTAACCATGGAATAATCAGTGTCATGAAGAGTCTGGGTTTTGACCACCTCTGGACTGGGAAGTAGTGCAGTACTCAGCCTGTCAGGACCTAGCTTGGAGGCTGGCGGCAAGGGTGACCATTTTTAATCCTACCGCTTTGAAAAGTATGGAAATTGACTTGTTGCTGGAGATGCAACATTTGAGGACTGACAAAGTGCCCTTGAGCAAAGCACAATTAATTCAATCAATTAAGACTTCTGTTGTAGTCTAGTGAACAACACTATATTTTCCCATCCATCCATTTTCTATATCTCTTGTTCCCATTAGGATTAGGGTGGGATGGATTCTATCCCAGCTGACTTTTTCCAAAAGGTGGTGTGCACCCTGGACTGGTCACCATCTAATCGCAGGGATAGTTTTTCTTCTGGTTCGAATTTGGGCTCTGGCTTCAGGTGTGGAGATTGTGTGTTGTGTGTTCCCCCTGTGCTTACGTGGGTTTTCTCTGGATACTCTGGTTTCCTCCCACATTCCAGAGACTCCAAACTAAGGACTCTAAATTGTCCGTATGGGTGAATGTAAGTGTAAGAGTGAGTGTGTTTGTCTGTACCTGTATGTGCCCTGCATTTTTCCAAAAGTCAGCTGATATAGACTCCAGCTCATTCACAACCCAAATACGGACAAGAGATATTGAAAATAGATGGATGGACTAATCTGTTATCAAACTAATAAACACCACAGAGAAACAACATTTATTTAAAGGAGGAATACAGTGAACCCTCTTAAGATTGAATATAACCTGTTACAGGATGCTGGTAGAATTTTGATTTGTTCGTATTTAGAAATTTCCACCAGGGTCAAATTTCTGCAGCCATAAAACCTTTATTTACTTTATTTATTATTTTCAGGAAATTTTCAGTAACATTTAATCCTTCATACAAGTGCAGAAATCAATTCAACAAACACTGTCTGTTTCAACCACAGTGTTTCAACCTCTTTATTGTTATTTTTCTTTATTCAGTTAACACTGAGAAAGTGTGTGTGTGTGTGTGTGTGTGTGTAATTGCAGAAAGCAAAAAACATAGAGTAAAAGAAAGTGGGTGTATGAAATATGGACGAAGACAGAGAGGTTGAACGGATTAAACTGCTGAGGGGCTTCCAGTCCCCCCAAGGGCCCCCAGACAGCCTCACCACCCACTGAGGAGTGGGGCTTTGTGGGGAGCCCACCGCCATTGTTGCGGCTATTACTGGCCGAGCTGCTATTGTCCAGCTTCCTCTCTGGGACTGGCTTAGACAAGCAGGTCCACCCTATGATGTAATTACACACACACAAACACACACTCTCTGAGACATTTCTCACATGTTTTCCCATGGTGATTTCATCCCAGCACACTGACGAGAAAGTTTCGCCTTTACATCAATTCAGTCACATGAGAGACTCACAGTGGTAAACAGGACTGGTTATATTTGATGGAAATACCAGTGGGAACACATTTTTTGTTTGTCCAAGTTGGTGTTTGAAAGAAACGCATTTGTGCTCAGACTCCGGATTTCCTGACCTCTAGCAGACAAAGTGATAATATTGACAAAGAAATCCTGTTTGGGAAACAAAGAAAATCATAATTTTTTGTTTGGGTGGTGTGTGTGTGTCTGTGTGCGTGTGTGTTCCTCAGGTGAATGGTGTGTCGGTGGAGGGCAAAACACACTCCGAGGTTGTGGCGACCATTAAAGCCGGCGGGGACGAGGTCCGCCTGCTCGTGGTGGACCCCGACACCGATGTCTTCTTCAACAGGTGCCGAGTGGTCCCCGCCTCGGCCCACCTGACCGGTGAGAAGACACAAAATTGCACCCTCACGCTGAAGGCAGTTACTTTTCTATTGAGTGAGCAAATGACTGCAATTATCTTTTAATGTTCCACTGCAGCTTTATTGTCAGGAGACACCCTGTGTTGTCAACAGGCTGTAGGCACTAAAAAAGCAGGACCTTGCCTCCTGGTGGCTCCTAAAAGCTGCTGTCACACTCTCTTTATTCCTCTCTCTTCATCCGGCTTGTATTTCTGTCATCTTCTTCTACCAAGAATCACAGACAGCGAGCATAGTGATTCAGAGGTGGCAAAAGTAGTCACACTTGTTTAATTAAGTACTACTCTAGTAAAAGTACTGATTCAACTCTATCCATCCATCCATTTTCCAAGCCGCTTATCCTCACAAGGGTCGCGGGCGTGCTGGAGCGGGCAGGAGGCGGGGTACACCCTGACCCGGTTGCCAGCCAATCGCAGGGCACACATAAACAAACAACCATTTGGACTCACATTCACACCTAGGGGAAATTTGGAGACATCAATTAACCTACCATGCGTGTATTTGGGATGTGGGAGGAAACCAGAGTGCCCGGAGAAAACCCACGCAGGCACGGGGAGAACATGCAAACTCCACACAGACAGGTCCGGGATTTGAACCCCGGTCCTCAGAACTGTGAGGCAGACGCTATAACCAGCCGCCCACATTCAACTCCTTAAGTAAAATTTAAAAAAAGTACAGCCTCTGAAATGGACTGGAAAAGTTTAAAGTACTTTTTTGTCTGTTTCGATAACTTGGCACAATAAGTGAAAACAATTCTCTGCACACAAAATAATTTCTCCCTTTTGTTAACTTGCATAGTACTCGTACTCAGAAGAAAAGAAAAAAACTCACTGGGCACAGCTTTGCTGCAAGCTAAATTCTGACAGGATAAACAGGGGTGCACTGACAACAGGTCCTGCATAAGCATGCATAACAAAAAGTGCTAAATTAGCAAAATGATAACAACGGAAAAATACAGCCTTACGTTATATTACCTTTATGTGTTTTGTCAGATTAGACAGACAATTTTTGAACGCCAGAAGTTGGTGGTCTTTAAGGTGCCATAACAAATTTGCCATGAATAACAGCTGGTAACCAACAATATAAAATATATATATATTTTAAATAAGGCCATGGTTGGGGAATACCTTACCTCCCTGGTTCACAATCCTCCATGCTGCTATTGTCCCTAATTTTTTTCCACCTTATAAGACCAGGCTTGACTTTACCTTTCCTATTCATGTCCATTTTTTTATGTCATGTTGTCATCCACAGAGATTGAAAAACGTAATGAGCATATTTTGCCAAAGTTAGGAGTAGAAAGTACAAAGTACAAATGTAGGTAGTAAATGTAAAAGGTTGTCAGAAAAATAAATACTCAAGTAAAGTACAGGTACTTGAAAGATTACTTAACGACAATAATGAATTGTAGTTAGCTGTATCTGCGAAAGCCCCAAGGGGGCGCTCTATCGTAGTCGAGCAATTGTGTGCGTGTGTGTGTGTGCGTGTGTGTGTGCGTGCGTGCGTATCCAAATAGTGCAACTCTGCTCCAAGACACTCCTCATGTAGTCATGGTGCTGCCAGCTGTTGGCATGGCAACCCATGAGCAAAAGAAAGAAATGCACTCAATAGAGAACACATTTATTTAAGAGATACTGCATTTTATCCTCACGCGCCCCGAAAGTAATAAACAGTATTTACAAGGATGAGTTGCGTGGTGGAGCGTTACAGGCCCAGTAACAACCAAAAGTGCTTTCGTCGAACTATTGGGCAAATGTTTCATAAACTTCTGGAGTGTTTCCATGATGGTCACTCTCCCCGTCTTTCATTACAACAAGTGGCCCTGCAGGGAAGATATTCTCGTGAGGCGTTTCCCAGGTAACCGGCTGTTTTTTTGCACGCTGCCTACTCAGAGGACACCTGCCCACGCTGACTCTTAACTCCGCTGTCCTCACACGCACACACCCGCACACACACACTGGCCAGCCAGCACTTTTGTTTGGTTTCCAAGGAGCTCACTCCGAGTGGCCTCTCAGCTTGGAGCTGCGCTGGGACATGGAGAGTTTTCTTTCTGAGCAAAGCCACACATACACATGTAATTTTGCACACACACACACACACTCACACACATATACTGGCGGGGAGGACCCGAGGCACAGATTAATACTGAAGGACTAGCTATTATCTCCTGTAATATAGGCCATCAGCAGCTGTGTAAGGGGAACAGGGGGATGGAAGGTAAGAGATGGCTACAACATAAAGTTTTGGATGTTGGAGATCTTAAATCATACATGAATTTCCATGACATAAAATGTTGTTGTCTAACATTCAGTAGGCCTTTGGTTCACTTTAGCAATAGAGGAGCAGCAGCTAAGTAAGCAGTGAACATCTCATTGAAGATGAACCACGTGTGAATAATAGATGATGTGCTCATACCTGTGCAGTGTAATAGAGTAGCTGTTGGTGGTGTGAAAGGCGAGTGGAGCTCTCTGCTCTCTGGTGCACGTCTTCAAATGAAAGTATCCCAATATATCATTGAGATAACGTTTGCGTTGTTTACATGTCTACAGGTCCACTACCTGAGCCTGGTGTCAACGGAGGAACTGAGGAGAAGGTAAGACTTGCTAGCATGATGCAGCATCTCATTCCTTTGGGAGGAGATCAAAAAGGAAATAATTGCTTGGCAGCAGAGTTACTTTCATATATGGTTTGCTTTTACAAGAGAAGTTGGATTCTGAGGAGTTATTAATCACCAAATTCCACTTGGACTGAACGTACTTTCCTGTGATTGTCTTCAGTGTGTACTGCACAGTAGAGAAGGCTCCACCCTATATGCTTTCCATTAAAAATAACTTTAGTTTTTTAACCAGCAACCCAGCCAATCAGCAATAAAAGAGTAAAACAATAAAAGTACAATTTATAGTTCAAGCACATTATGGAATGTAATTCAATAAAAACTGACTTGAATCATTAAATTGATAGCATTCAAATTACAACCCCAATTCCAATGAAGTTGGGATGTTGCGTTAAACAAATAAAAACAGAATACAATGAGTTGCAAATCATGTTGAACCTATATTTAATTGAATACACTACAAAGACAAGATATTTAATGTTCAAACTGATAAACTTAATTGTTTTTAGCAAATAATCATTAACTTATAATTTTATGGCTGCAACAAGTTCCCAAAAAGCTGGGACAGGTGGCAAAAAAGACGACAGAAAGTTAAGGAATGCTCATCAAACACCTGTTTGGAACATCCCACAGGTGAACAGGCTAATTGGGAACAGGTGGGTGCCATGATTGGGTATAAAAGGAGCTTCTCTGAATTGCTCAGTCATTCACAAGCAAAGATGGAGTGAGGTTCACCTCTTTGTGAACAAGTGCGTGAGAAAATAGTCGAACAGTTTAAGGACAATGTTCCTCAATGTACAATTGCAAGGAATTTAGGGATTTCATCATCTACGGTCCATAATATCATCAAAAGGTTCAGAGAATCTGGAGAAATCACTGCATGTAAGCGGCAAGGCCAAATGCCAACATTGAATGCCCATGACCTTCAATCCCTCAGGCGGCACTGCATCAAAAACCGACATCAATGTGTAAAGGATATCACCACATGGGCTCAGGAATACTTCAGAAAACCAATGTCAGTAAATACAGTTCGGCGCTACATCCGTAAGTGCAACTTGAAACTCTACTATGCAAAGCAAAAGCCATTTATCAACAACACCCAGAAACGCCGCCGGCCTCTCTGGGCCCGAGCTCATCTTAGATAGACTGATGCAAAGTGCAAAAGTGTTCTGTGGTCCGACAAGTCCACATTTCAAATTGTTTTTGGAAATTGTGGACTTCGTGTCCTTCGGGCCAAAGAGGAAAAGAACCATGCGGACTGCTATGGACGCAAAGTTCAAAAGCCAGCATCTGTGATGGTATGGGGCTGTGTCAGTGCCAATGGCATGGGTAACTTACACATCTGTGAAGGCACCATTCATGCTGAAAGGTACATACAGGTTTTGGAGAAACATATGCTGCCATCCAAGCAACGTCTTTTTCATGGACGCCCCTGCTTATGCTAAATGCCAATGCCAAACCACATTCTACACGTGTTACAACAGAGTGGCTTTGTAGTACTAGACTGGCCTGCCTGCAGTCCAGACCTGTCTCCCATTGAAAATGTGTGCCGCATTATGAAGCCTAAAATATGACAACGGAGACCTCGGACTGTTGAACAGCTGAAGCTGTACATCATGCCACCTGTCCCAGCTTTTTTGGAACGTGCAGCCATACAATTCTAAGTTAATGACGATTTGCTAAAAACAATCAAGTTTATCAATTTAAACATTAATATCTTGTCTTTGTAGTGTATTCAATTAAATATAGGTTGAACATGATTTGCAAATCATTGTATTCAGTTTTTATTTATTTTTAACACAACGTCCCAACTTCATTGGAATTGGGGATGTATTTGAAGGAGTGCAAAAACTAAACATGCTTCTCACATTTGTATTTTTGCTATCTCAACACAAAAAGGTTAACATGACATAAAAATACATAATACAAAAGTAATGTCAACTTTGTCAACTGCATGTGTTAAATTCTGCACAAATATTGGAGAACAGTCTTCATTCTTCAACAAGTGAATGGAAAACTAAATGAGCTAGTGAGCAACCATATTAACCAAATGTGTAAAACGGAGCCTTCCTGTTAGGAACTGTTTGTGCGGCATTGAAGGTCCTCTATTGTTATGTAACCCTCACTGATTAAAAAACTGAGCGGTGTTGCACAAGGTCGTCTTTAGATAAGTGTTGGTTTGGGTTAAAAATTCTTGAACTTTGATGGGTTTTACGTGCTCATGTTTAGTGGGGTGTTGTTCTTCAACAGCGGGCTGCTGCAATGCAAAGTCCTGAAGTCGTCACATCAGCTCATTTGGGTTAATGAGTGCCGTAAAAGGACGGAAACATGTGACTTATTGAACATTAAATCCTCACAGGAAACACATGTTGGGATGTTTTTGTTGTTGCTGTTGTTTCATGAACTTTAGTGATGCTTTCCCCAAATGAATTCCAATTCAAGCACACAGATGGTTTAAATTACACCCCCTGCACTAATTACAATACAAGTCTCCCAGACCTCTTCATGCTCTATTTTTTACAAACGCGTTCATAATGCTTGTATATTCTTAGTGTCTGTTTTTATCAATATTTTAATAGTCATCATTTCACAAACTTTGACAGCCCCTTTACAGACCCAAGCCTGCCTCCCTGTGGGGGTGTGTGGTACTTCACCAAGACTTGGCAAATGCAATCATTGAATAGAATAGAATAGAATAACTACTTTTATTTTCTGTCCAGGTGCACGTCAGTACAGTACATGTACATTGAAATGTCCCTTTACTTCTTGGAATGTTTTATCATTTGCGCTCCAATTTTTTACATGGGTGATTGGCACTGCATAGCCATTCCAACCACACAGCAGTAAAACTGCTTGGCTCACGACCGCCGTACTGCCCTGTTGTGTTCCATCCCGCCCCTTTCCTTCATGGTGTATGTAGCACTGTCTTCCCAATATAACTTCCCATCAATTAATTACCAACAATAAGCCCCCCAAAAAACTCCAAACTCCAATGTAGGAAGTTCTGCGTGTTTCACCCAAAGTCCAGCTTGCAAATACAATTCAGTCTTACATTTGAAAGGAAAATGAAGTATTAAAGCAACAGAAAAAACAACAACAATAATAATAATGATTATTATTATTATCTTTAGCGAGATAAAATAAGTGGTACTATTTTTATTGTGTTTTTTTTTTTTTTTTTATGATAGAACTTGTACATGTTGTCATTATGGGTTGTTGTGTGTCAAATTTTGAGCGGAAATGAATTTATTCAACTTCTAACATAACAAAGACTATAAATTGTCCTTATGTGTAATTGGGAATGTGAATGCAATAATTTGTCTGTACTGTATGCGCCCTGGTCGGCCGGCAGGCAGTGCAGGGCGTACCCCGCCTCTCGGTCAAAGTCACTTGGGATGGGCTCCAGCTCACCCACGTCCTAATGAAGACAAGCAGTAAAGAAAATGGGTGGATGGATTTCTGAAGTCGACTTTATTGTTGGCACAGATACGGTAATGTTATGTTCATGTTTGTGTTTCCAGGTGAACGGCAGAGGGGCTGAGAGGCACTCCAAGCTGTCAGTCAGCCCTTCTCCATCCAATGCCTCGTCCAACGCCTCAATCACAACCCCAACCACCCCACCTGAGGTATGTCACATTACATTTACATATCTGAGGGCATGCAGTACAGTACCTTGACTTAGCAGTGCCCCAACTTACAAGTTCAGCCGTCACTTGATCCATTTTTTTTTTTTTTTTACTCTGTGTTGCCAGCCCAAATTTTACATTTGAGCGAGTTCATTTACGCGGCTGTTCAAGTGAAGTGAACAAAACGGTGTGGAGCAGTAGCTGCAGTTCAGTGCGTGAGTGATATTTGCGGTAGGGGTGGCAGTAGCTAGCAATCCGGCCGGCGTACATGTTAAAGCGTGAGCCCGCAGCGTCGAATGAGTCGAGTTAAGCAGATGTATAGCGAGGGTCCACAAGAGTTAGTTTATTTGATGTTAATTGACCTTGGATTTTTTTTTTGGGTGAGGCCACTGTTGCGCTGCTAGCATGGAGAGGCTAGCTGCTAGCCCCTCTTGTGTTTGGCCACGAGCAGCTCAAAAGCGAGCAACAATTCCATAAAAACATTGAGTTTCTTATATGTAACAGAGTAAAAATGCTTCACTTAGTTTCTCTCCCTAAGAATAATTTTCACATATCTGAACTTTATTTTGTTATTTATATTTCTGGCAGCTTTCACTTTTACTCCACTACATTTCCTAAATGACGAGTATATTTTTATTCCAATAGATTTACCCCAACCATCTTCATTACTCGATACTGCAAAATGAGAAGAAATCGTTCGTTGATATAATGCCTGAGCTGCGGCCCTGCCTGTGCTGACTTGGTAGGGAGGTCATGGAAATGAAACAGAGGTCATCAGGAAGTCTTTATATGAACACACAGATGGTGCGTGTCTCTCTCAGCTTGAGGCCTGCAGACACCAACTAATATGACCAGGCTAACTTTGCTCATTAGCAAACTCGCAGATGTTGGCAGATGTTTTGTTTACTTTGACAGTAAACCTCAACTGGGATTGGTAATAAACAGCTTGAAGGCTCTTTTTGGAAGAATTGTTCACTATCTGCCCAACATTTTTACTCACAAGTTAAGGCAAAAAAGATCAGAACAATGGCTTGTAGCGATTTAAAAAATAAATAAAAACCAGGCACTACTGTACTGTATGAGTGTATTGAGTAACGAGCTTGGTCATGGGACGACTTAAACTTGCAAGTCAAGGTACCACTGCATTTTAAATGGAGGTAATAGCACTTTGTCTGGCTGGCCTCCAGGGTGTGGTGACGGATGCCATCCCAGCTCTGAACATGAGCCTGCAGCAGGTGAAAGAGCTGGCCCATCAGAAACGCTCCAATAAGAGAGCCCCGGCCATGGACTGGACCAAGAAAAATGAACTGTTCAGCAACCTATAGGCCTTCAGCTCGCCTGACACACAACTACAACAATGACACCATTTTGTGTTGCAGTGATTCTCACAACGATCAGAAAGACCCTTTTTAAAGAAAAATCCTGTTTTATGAATGGTATATTCTTCGTTATTATTCATGAAAAGATATTCCGCAAATTATCTAATTGTAATGTACTACTAACCATGAACGACAACTGGACTCTGTTGAATGTGCGCATATGTGTGCGTGCGTGCCTTCTGCTACGCCCACTCACCTGACAATCAGTTTATTGTGTATCTCTTAGTTTATCAGATAATCTGTCAGAGTGGATCATACGTCTTAAAATGTATTTCTGTACACTTGTTAACAATATTTTTTGTGTCAATATTTGCTTCTAATAACAGCACTTCTGATTACGTGTTAGCACAGTTTTATGAGATAATAAATAAATAAAATGAGGATGAATGTCATTGCTGTCCTTCAAGAATGGGTTTTTAACTGGGAAAAACACATAGTGATGGCTTTAAACAGGAATGATTTTAAAAGGGGTTTCTCTTAAAATGTATGTATATATCATATATCATGTATATTTTTTACATTTTTGATAGAATCAACTCCAAAATGAAAGTCAGATGAGCTAAAGCTTCTGATCTTTTAGTCTGTGTTTGGCATGACTCAACTTAAGACTCTCAGAGTTTTAAGTGTTTTATTTGCTCATTTAAAAAAAAACACTGAATTTGTGAGATTTCTTTTTTCATTTCTAGTGATTTGTAGTTAGTTCGAGATCATATATGTCTTAAAGAATGTTTGCGCTTCTCTAGTATTTGCGCTTTTGTCCAGTATTGCGATTATTTTCCAAATGAATGATGGACTTGTGTGTTGTTGTACGAGCCAGCCTGTGTAAGCAGTGAGTGAAGAGTCTATTGTAATAAAGCATAATCTTATGAATGTCATGTGTATTTACATGGCTATATATAAGATATCATTTTCTCTTGTAGGAAAATCCAGTGGGTTGTGATCACTAGTCAGAGAACAAAACACACACACACAAAATGCATAAAAACATTCTTTATAAAAACCAAATCTGTGAAACAATTTCTCCCCCACCCAAAAAATACTGGGAATTGAATCTGTTCCAAGTTAATAATATTTAATGCAATGTTTTAAGTAACATTTTAGTATTCTTAACCAGCATACAGTTATTAAGATAAAAAAAAAAAGTAGCAGCAGTGTGACGCATCTACTTCTGTAATTAATGATTTATTACATCAATTAACACCTTCCTGGTGTTTGTTGGATTATGCAAATGACCTTGATGTTATGGCCGGTGATACAATATATTTTGCTTTTAGGCTCTCCTTAGAGTTACAGTATAAAAGTGTAATTTACTTTCAGTGAGCCCACTGAGGTGAAGAACTCAACTGATTGAAGAGAATATAACCCCAGGAGGAAAAAAAATTTATTAAGGTAAATGTAAAAATATTTGGGGGTTTTCCACATCTACTATACATGTACAGTATGTCTCCCTATCTTATTTAACTGTACTATTGATATAAGACTTTAAACTCTCTTTTTTAAGATACGGAATTACTGACTTGAGGACAAACTGTTGATTTAACCTTTTGACTCCGTTAAAAAAAAGTAACTTAGTAATTTAGGGACTAGTATGTGATTTAGAATATAAACAATGGGTAAACTACTACAAGGGTAAAACTAAAAGCAAACTAAATTCAAATGTTGCAATATTGTGTTAACAGCCTGTTAGTGTCACAGTTTCAGGACTATACTAAGAGCGCCTTTAACTCACCACCGACAAAGTGCGCCATGAGATTTGCTGGTTTCCTGTCGTTCCAGTCTTCGTCCGCTTGAGGGTCCGTCTGGGGCCCTCCTGTGTCCCCCAACTGGCCAAGTGTGTCTCCAGCAGCTGTCTTGCAATAATCGCTGCGACCTTCCTGCTCCTCAGCTCTCCTTGGAGCTGTCGTCATTACAGCAGAGCTCAACCCACAGCACTCACTGCGCTTCATATTGGTTAGACCCCTAGACAGTTTCAGCTATGAAAAGGAATCTTCACGCTTATTATTTTATGTAAGTGTGACAGTAAATGATGATGAAAGAGTTCTGCTGTCATCGGGCAGGAGGCGAGGTACACCCTGAACTGGTTGCCAGCCAATCGCAGAGCTGCACAATCATTTTTTATTTGTTTGTTTAACCTGTTCTGTTTGGCTGCTTAGTCATGCAGCATAATAATGTTCACCTCGGCGAGGTATTCATGTAGAGTGATACGTTGGGCCAATGGTGGTTTGCAGTGGTGGAGATTTGCACTGCATCGGAGAGAGAGTTGTTGCTAATAATTTGATATATTGTGTAGCTAAATAAGGTACAGTTGAATATATTAATTAATCATCTGATCATGATCAATCACATGGTGTGAGTGGGGCCATGGTGTGAGTGCTTTTTTTTTTTTTTTTTTTTTACAAAACAGCGTCAGGGTCAGGGAGAGATTCATCATAATGAAAACAGGCACAGGGAGGATTAATTAATGTAAATAGTAAAATAAAAAATATCAGTAAAGTGAATTATTTTACATGTACGTAATGATTGGTTATGCAATTGTAATTAGCTTAATTATAAATCATGACATTGAAAAATGAGAATAAATGACTTTATATTAAAATATACTATACACAATACATGTATTTATTTGTATTCTTTTTTGCATTCAATAATTTTAAACAGTAAAACAAACAATTTACATATACAGTTACAAATGTTGTATTTATTGTTATAATTGATAGTAAAAATGATTCTAAATATATTTCATATAACCATTTTAACCATTTTTTATTTTCCTCATCTATGACCTGGCTCATCTGTCCGTTTTAAAAATCAAATGTGGCCCTTGAGCACAAAGGCTTGCCCACCCCCTTTATCAAAGCATAAAGTGGGTCACTTTCCATTACTTCACTGAATGGAATGATATTTTGATTAGTTCATCTCAGTTTAGGTTAACCCAGTAATGAAACGTAACACCACTCAAGCTAAGTGTTTGCACTTGACAACAAAATGAGAAGGAGAAGTTGTACACCTATGCGGTTTCAAAGCCCCAACACATGATACGACCACCGAATGGAGGAGGATGGGCGATGGGGATGATTAGGATGATGAAGGGCAGGTGCAGGTCATGCGCTGGACATCCACAGCGAGTTGCAAACACGGCAGGTTGCCTGGCAACCGTGTGCACCCTCTGGGACCTTGTAAGGGCTGAAGCTCGGGTGAGACTAAGGGTCAACCCGGATCTACCTTCAAACATCGCAGCGTGCTAAGAATAGGCCTGTGTGTGTGTGTGTGTGTGTGTGTGTGTGTGTGTGTGTGTGTGGAGAAAATGACTGACTGCCATGAAGAGTTTCATGGAATAAGTGTCATGAAGAATACTCCGAAGGATGGAGGAGAGGCGCAACATAGGCCGCACTATCCGCGCGCTGTGTCAGGCTCCTGTAACCCAAGCTTTTTTTTTTTCCCCTTCTCCTAGAAAGCTTCAGCCCTTTCTGTCTTACTCCGCAGCACAAGGCTCACACAAAACCAGATCTCCTTTCGTAAAAATAGTCAAGGACAATTCTCACTATTAATAGGAAGTGTTGTCAACTGGCACTGGAGAAACTGGACCTTCTGTTCTGCTAACTATTTCTGCAGCTCATTGAAGACGTGACCCCCTTTCCACTCTCAATTGCATAGATTTTTCAGTCTAGTGGAGGTGATTTAGCAATGTTTTTTATTCTTACTGGAAGACTTGTTCTTGCAGACATACGGTGTTTTATTTCAAGAAAGTCAACTGTCAGTTGTGTCCGTCCCGACTGACAATTATAAGCCCGTGCTGGGGACGCTTTCTAAACAGCACTGACGAACTCAGTGTTATAATATTTGCTTGGCTTCTCTTTCATCACTTTGGCTCCCGCTCTGGAGCTCCATGAATACCGCCGTTGATTTTTAACAGCAGCGTCGTCAGCCCGCCATCGGCTAACCAACTGACAATTCACTACTCTTACGTTATCAGAATCAACTAGCACTAAAAGCTCCGTTATCGTGGATCTCAAACGCAGTGAATGGCCAACATTTACAACTTGGATTCTATTATTTGTTTCATGAAATGGTTTTCCGAACGGTTTATTCTCAGCATTTTGTAGCGTATGCAAAACACATCTGTAGCGATCTGCACACATTAATACTCAGCAGAGTACAATGATGTCCGTGGCACAGTTTTAAGCTGTTACGTATATTGTGAATTTGTATCGTATTAATGCTTTGTATGAGGTATGGGCGAGTACCAATACCAGCTATCGGTATTGGGCCTACGCCGACCTTATTTCAAGGTATCGGGCACTCGTGAAGGCTCCTGATACCAGCCACCGATACTTAAGGCAAAAACAAATCTGACATTGACTAAGTCCTCCTTGCCAGTAGTTGGCACTACTCTACTGGTATTGGTCTGAAAAAAGTGGTATCAAACATCCCATTTCTATAAGTGATAGTAGTGGTAATAAAGAGATGGATTCAGTCGGGTAAGTCCTGATGGCCCACGTACCAAATGCACAGCCAACCACTGCCCAAAACGTCTCTGGTAGATTCGAAGCCTAAGAAATCAATCCCAAATTCTGAGTATTTATTTTTTTTAGTTAAACAGTGTTCATTTTGTCCATATAGTGTGTGATACATTCAAATTTGCCAGCGTAAATGCACTTAATTTAAGTAATCATTAGAGTAGTTGTTGCGCAATTCACTTCAAAACAATTGCTTTCCTACAGGGATCATAAAAACATCATCTTCATCACGTGTGTGTTTCCCAGGAATAGGGCTTGGTGGGACAGTACTTAAAGATTAGCACCATTCCAACTTAACACCTGTTGCACACAAACACCGTTACATGTGCAAGCACACACACAGACACACACACACACGCGCGCACACGCACGCATGCACGCACGCACGCACACACACACTCGCACACACACACACACTGCTGCATGCCATACACTCTTGTCAGTTTGACTGTCTGAATTACTGTCTGTCTTTATTTTGAAAGTGTTTCCTTGTCTCACACTCACATTTGTACAAATTTGGAGGAGCTCAGAAAGATTGATATCGGTACATGCAAACCTTCCGCACCCACTGTATAGATATATACTTGGGAAATTTCACTTGGCAAGATTTATTAAAACAAAGATGTCATTTAGAGGGATAATGTGTTTGTTTTAGCATTTGATTCACTTTTCAAAAGTTGCTGATAGTTTCCACTCCAATTTGAATAGCACCTAAATTTGTTGATCGATGCTTTCTGGAAAAATATTTGCTAAGGTACGTTGAAAAGTTGCTAATTCTAGCGACAGAAAGTTCATCAGTGTAGACAACATCAGGGTGCTTGTGTCTGCCCCAGTTGGCCAATAAAAAAAGCTGAAAGGTGATAATCACTGATCATAAAGTGTGCCCCCCACCCCCAACCCACCTTTGTGTCTCATTTAACTTCTTCACAGTGAAGTCCTTCCATCTCGCCAAACTCTCATCAATCATCCTGTCATCGCGTCCTGCTTCTGTTGCCCCCTTGCATCCTGTCATTGCCAACTTGCCTGCGGTCCAGCCCATGTATGGGACAGGCCGTCCGGCAGGGGACCCTCATGGTTAAATATACTGTACAAGGAAGAATTCCAAATGGCAGCAAGTAACCTGCTTAGCAAGTAAGTGATGCTCCAAGCAGCAGAAGATGGGAGCCTTTGTCCTATCAATGTGTATACTGTAAACATGTACTGTACAAAGGCATCCACGTCTCATTAGCGTGTGCATTATTAAATTTAAAAAAGGGGGGGCAGAGAGGGCAACAATGCTCAAAAATGTAATCCACGTAATTGATTTCAAAGATGCTTTAATCCAATAATACAATGTAGGAGTTTTACTAGATGGGTTAGGTTTTAAAGCTATTTATGAGAACAATTGTATATCACTGAATTAACCAGGTAAACAAACTCATTGCCATGAAAATCTTATGAGCAGAAAATACAGCACAGCAAAAGAAAACAATACTCACAGGTAAAGTTCTGTCACCGCAAAGGCAGGCCAAAAAGAGGGAGCGCATGCCCCCAGTACCCCCCTGGATCAGCCACCTCTGTTATGATGAGAACATTTGAACATTTCCAGTTTGACCCTGGAAATTGTTCACAAATCAAAACAAATTGGCCTCCAGTTAAATCAGAAAAATCATCAGGTGTGCTATGGAAAATTAAGCAATTCCACCTAAGCGGTCTGAAAAGTGTTGTTTCATACTTACAAATGTATCTTTCATCTATCTATGCCTGTTCATCTATGCACTTATCTATGCCAGGGATGTGTATAGGCAGTACTATTAAATGCCCTTCCACTAGATGGCAGAATGAAGAATTAACCTGTATCCACCTGTGATGTGTCAACAGAATAAGACTTATTTAGTTGCTTGTGGTGCGCCATGAGATTTTTCCCACGTAAACTATGTGCCTTGCCTCAATAAATGTTCCTAAACACTGCCTTAGAGTTTCTACTCTATCCATCAACACAACTGAGGGAAACCAAAGGTCAAACAAGAAATCATCTAATTGCAAGACACTCGCCACCACGTTAGCCAAACCACCATGCCAGGTGTTATTATTTGCATCATTGCGCTGAGTAAATGCTTTAAGATTCCAAGAGGTTTTTATAGTAAGATGTACAGTAAAGCAAATGGACATCCCAGCTAACTGACAACACCAGCAACTGCACTCTATACCACCTGTGGCCATCTCACTTGAAAATGTCCCCTGTGACTCACAAGCTATGACAACCATGACGTCAAGCCATTAAACATCAACAAGAACATCAGTAATCTTCAGTAGGTGTAAATAACGCTGTCAACACACCGGAAATGTCGGTGGGAAAGATATACAGGTTATACGTACTTATAGCAAGCTTTTGTGCCACATTTCATTTTTAAAGCGAACAAATGGGCAAGATCATTTGTAGACCATCTTAAAAACAGGTAAAATTTAGGCTCAGGATTTTTGGGGCCGATCAGCGAGTTTAAAAAAAAAACGATAACCGATCCAATCACAAGACGGAGGAATGTGTCTATTTAAATGACCTGTTCATTTACTGTATATACGTGTGTACTTAATTGCTCGAAAAAAATATATTTACAATCAATAATGTATCTTTGTTCCTCTATTTATGCCAGTGAGGCATAGTGACAGGCAGAACAAATGAATGGTCTTCTATTAGATGGCAGGAAGTAAATACAGTAATTAATGTATCCACTTTTTGTGACATTTTTGTTTGTTGGTGTGCCGTGAGATTTCTCAATTGTAAAATATGTTCCTTGGCTCCATAAAGGTTGGAAATCACTGCTCTAGTCAGATCGTGTATTCTAATCAGTCAGGTCAAACCAACATTACATGACAGAAATAATGGGTGCTAACTTACTGTAATTAAATTACTTTATTGTTAATTAAATGACTTCACCCACACCGAAACTTTGCTAGGCTACATAACATTTTATTGCCTGCTTGCGAGCCGTATCGTATTTAAAAGTACGGGAACATACCTCAAGCAAGCCTTAAACGAACGTCCTCTCCTGACCTGAGCGCCGGTGACCACCAACACACGTTTTCCCCCATTTTGTCCTTCTAATACAGTCGGCACAATCCACTCTTGTTGTCGTCGCCACGGTAACGAGTGTATCCGGTCGCATTTGAGTTGACAAGATAAAGCCCAATGATCGTAAAAAACGGGATGCGGTGGTATCAGAATATAAGATTTTGAAGACAGTGCAATCGTGAAAGAGCAAATTTGTCTTTCAAAATTCACAATTCGTTTAATTTTAACGGATTAACCAATTATTTAATACAATAATTGTTTAAATCCATAAACTAAGAAATGAGAATAGATGTTTTAATTAACCAATCTTAGGAGAAAAAAGCTATAACTGTAATAGATAATGATGACATGAGGAGCAACTTGGGGTTGCTTATCTCATATCATATCTCATATGTCATACCTGAATAAACACGTGCAAAAAAATATTGATTGCCCCGTAGCAGCAAATAAGAATGAAATGATCAAAGCCAGTGTGCACATTTGTAGAGTGCAAGGCAAATAAACAGAAACAGCATAAGCTGCTAATGAGACATTCACTGATGTCAGAAGCTCATAAAAGACTGGACAGGCTCCTGTCAACAAAACCACAACACTTCCAAGAGACACCGTGCACCAAATGTACTGTATATGAGTGTATATATTTAGATGTGTTGTGTGTGTGGGTGTTTTAACTTTGGACCTTCCGGATCAGTTTCTTCTGAAAGCCCGTACACATCTTCCGCGGAAGAATTGGCACTTCATCGGTTTACAATTTTGCCGCCCATGAAAGGAGTGTCCAAGAGTGTCCTTGCTTTGAGTTCTCAGGGATGCTCACGCTTAAGAGCGCATCTACACCAGGGTTATGTTCCAGGGCCACTTTTGGTGGCACGTGGTGGCAAAGTGACGTGGCAAGTGGCCAAGCCAGGACAGGGCAGCTTTCACGGGCCAGAGAATCATTTAGATGACTATTAGCATGGACTGGGATTTCAACTGTCACTATTATAGTAATTGTACCTACTGTATGACAGCCACATCCACACTAACAAATAATAATAATTATTATTCATCCATCCATCCATTTTCTATAGCACTTGTGGTGACTTTGGGTTAGAGATGGGGTCAGGCGAGTAAACCACACCAGTGACTCTGCAACAGCAAAAACTCAAATACACAATAATTACCAATATTACACAAGAAACAAGCAAAATGGTAGGAAGTGTCCTTTGGAAATGTATTTTCCTATGTGTTTAAATAATCTATTTAGGCCTAAGTTCCACTTCTTTTTTAAATCGAACTACTGAAATAAATCTACAACATTCAAATTGACAGGGATGTACCTGTATACATGTACATGTGCCGTATAAAGATGTGCCTCACACAATATCAAAAAGAACCAATCACTGAAGGAAGATGGGCATTTTGAGGCAGAATCCCCACTTCGCTCTTTAAACAGCCAATCATCTACTGGTCCAATCATGTTGTTGCATTAATGTTGAAGCACTTGACAGTTTCAGTTGCAGTGCCTGCTGGAAGGGGTGCGTGCCGTCTGCTTCAGCCATTAAAAAGGGCAAACACACATGATCACGGCTTGCGCTCACTCTCCAATTGACAACTTGTTGAGGACAAACAAATGGCATACAAGAGTGCAAGCAGGATGACATGATGGCAAATCGCAGCTAGAGGCTGAAATCATCAATAACGGGTGATTTTTACAGTACGTGTGGATGTTTTTTGTCCACTGTAAGTGCAGCAAAGACTTTCACAAGTCATTGAGAAAAAAAGGAGAGCCTGAAATAACCCCCTGAAGGTGTCACCATCAAGATGGCGCCCTCTAGGACTTTTCTAGGACTTTGTTGCGACCTTTAGTCTGAATATTCAACATTTAATATCATCACATCATAATATAACTAATGTTACACACATTTACCTCAGCCAAAGAGGGTTTGAGCAGAAAAATCCACTCCAAGTTGGAACAGGGTAAAGCTTGTAGAATTGATTTCTTTTCCATCAATCAATTTCCTATATAGCTTGTCCTCACTAGGGTCGCGGGTGAGCTGGAGCCTTTCCCAGCTGACTTTGGGTAAAGTGAGGGGTACACCCTGGATTGGTTGCTAGTCAGTCGCACATATACACAAACTCCTCACGCACATCTTAATAAATAATTGCAGCCTTAGATGAAGCTAACATTGCATGTTTTGAAATTTGGGAGGAAGCCAGAGTACCCGGAGAAAAACAAGCATGCACACAAGCATGGGGAGAACATTCAAACTTAACACAGAAAGGCCGGAGCTGAGATTTGAACCTATAATCCTGCAACTGTAAGGCGGACGTGCAAACCACTACATCACTGTGCTGCCTTCATTTAGTTTATGCAGTATTTATTTTTTTTCTTTGCCTTTTCAACATTGTTGTCAAAAGTGCACATGCACACATAGACCTCAAGTGGTGCTCAAGCACCTGACCTGGATGAAAAAAGTGCCCTTCTTGCTGCAGCCTTTTTTTCCCCCTTCATTCAACAGTATTTTTAAAAAGTAAATAACCATCTCTGTCATCAATTCCACCCGTAGTGTTTTGATATTTGAGTCCTTGGGATAATTTTTGGGGTTAATCATAGGGACTTTAAATGGAGGTGTGTGCTGACTATAATGCGTTTGCCTAAATCTGAACACAGTCAGATACCCATTTGTAAGAGGGTGTGTGCACTTGCATCCCAGTTGTTTATTTTTACTTCCCTTCTCTGATTTTTTTTTCATTTGAGTTGTACAAGTTATAGGTTAACTAATAGTTGAAAGAAGTTTTAAAATGATTTATCTTGGTCTCATTTCACAAAAACCTGACCTTTGTTAATAGTTGTATTACTGACTGTGTCGATTGTGTTAACAGAAATAAATACATAAGTTAAAGATATGCAACTGTTTTTTTCCCCCTGAATTGTATGAATAATGTTGGCGTTGGGTGCCCTTTTGTTGTTGAGCACCTGCCCAAAAAAATGTCTGTGCACGTGCCTGTTGTCAGGGAACAAACAATTTTCTATGTCACTAACCCTCAGTAGGGTCACAGGTGAGCTGGAGCCTTTCCCAGCTGACTGTTAGCGAGAGGCAGAGTACACCATGGACCGGTCGCCAGTCAATTGCAGGGTGCAGATAGACAGACACGCATTCGCACTCACATTCAATTCAGAGCATGTGTCTGCCACATCATTTTATGTGACCACTAACGCAAATGAAGTGTGTCTATTTCAAATTTCTGGCCAAATGAAATTGTTCTTTTCATTTGGCCAGAAAATCTGTCCCAAAATTGCAATTAGCAAAATTTTTAACTGGTTTTACAAGCAATTATTTTCACCAAATCCCTTCTTTAAACCAAAATGGACAATGGCTGTATGACAACATATTTGCTTGCCACTCTTTTCCATGACTTCTGATTTCAAATAAAATAATTTTTTTCAAATGTTTAGTACACAATAACAATAAAATGCAGGGGCAATCTGTAAGCATATGTAATAATATGATTTTTCTACATTTAAATGGTTTTCAGTCATAGAGGTTAACTAAGATTTCTAACTCTCCAAGAATTAGATGAGAAGTTGGACAATTCTGTGATGTGAGGGCACCAACTCCCACACATCTCCTTCTGTAACTTCTCAAGGCAAATGAATCCATTTATCCACATCAAATGTCATGACATCACTCATAAATGCAATGCGCTCCCTTGCCCACCTTGATGTAACCTTGAAGCGCCTGTGAAGCATCTGGCGGGGGGGTGAATGGGGTGGTCCTTGCCGACAGGGTGTCACATTCTCGAACCTCCCTGAAAGAACAGTGAAATTCTGCCATTGTGTCATAGCTGCCTGCCCACATGCCCGCGCCACTATTTATACCGGAGGAACACAACTGCTGTTATAGGTTCAGTTACAGTGGGCCACTTCGAATCCCAGCTGCCCAGCCTCCTTTAATCATACCACGCACAATGAACACACACATTGTTGCTTTCCCTGCTACTACATTTGGCGCACAGCTATTCTCCTGCAAAGTGCTTCCAGGATCCATCACAGTGATTAGCAGGCACAACATACATGCCCGCCTCCCACACTGCCTGCCAACAAGTTCCACCCCACACACACACACGCACATGCACACACACACACACACACACACACACACACAAGTTACATCACATCCAATTCAAGCTCCAAGTTATTATGCACATAATGATTTGATGCGGAAACAGAATGTGGAATGCAAATGTGTTTGTGAAAGCAATAAAATGAGTCAACCATCAAAGTTTCCGACTTGTGTGGGCATTTTCATGAGCCCGAACTTTCAGACTCCCACCAAGTACGAATGTTGCTAGGTGAGATTTTATGTTTTGATCGCTTGTTAATTAGTTCACTTTGATAACAAGTGAAGATGCTTATAATAAATTAAAATTGAACTTCAAAAGTGCTGTACAAAAAAACGACAAAAATGAAAAAAACAAAAGCAAAAAAAAAAAAAACAGTATAAGTTTCCAATATCGAAACACTGTGTAAACCTTTTTTAAATCCTTCACCATTTACAGCTATCACCCCTTCCCTCAGTTTAATAAGGAACATTCTCGTTGGAATATTGGTGAGTACATCTGTCTCACAGTGGGGTTCATGGTTCAAATCCGAGCTCAGGCCGGCCTGCATGGATTTTGCATTTTGTGCCCATGTTTGTGTATGTTTTCACCTGGTACTCTGGCTTCCCCCTACATTCCAAAAATAAGCATGTTATAGGTGTGAACGTGAGTGTGAATAGCTTGTCTATATGTGAGCTGTGATTTACTGGCAACCAGTCCAGGGCGCACCCCGCCTCTTGCCAAAAGTCAGCTGGGATAAGCTCCAGCTCACCCACTGAGAATAAGTGAAATAGAAAATGGATGGATGGCTGAATTAGTTCGGTAATTGTCTGCAAAACCTGCTCTAGCTCCCTGAGGCCCTAAAACACAAAACACAACAGATGTTTTTGCTGAAATGTTGAAGTGTGTCAGAAAATGAATGATAATGCAATTCAAATACAGTTACATTTACACATTGTAGTGCATTTTAATGTTATGTGTTTCCATTCTAAATTGAACTGTTGTCACATACCACATTTTGTCAAGTAGTCTGAGTGGAGTGCGAATCTTGATTTGGTATTTTTAGGATGAAAAATATGCTGAAAGTCTCCTTTAAATTGAAACGTCTACATCAACGCCAGGTCAAATTACCCCTCTTTGTATGTGTGTGTATGTGAATGTGTTTGTGTGTGTGTGTGTGTTCCTGTGAGTAGGTACGTATTTACAGGCGGCATTATCACTGCTGTCTTTTATGAGGATAAAAGCGCTTAGAGCCGCAGAAACCTGATCCCAAAGAGAGAGAAAGAGAGATTGAGCTCATGTCAGTGCGCCACCTTGAGCTTTGTGCTCCTCCAGCTCCAGCCCACCGCGGCACCTCGGGTCACAGTGAGGAGACGGGGACATGGGACATGAGCCAGAGCCACAAATACAAAGAGAAAGTGGTTGTGAGGTGGAGGGGAACAGAAACGTTGGCATGGCAACCCCCCACATTGACAATTATATTAGCCAAGTAATTAAAATGTATTTAATGTTGGCACTCCAATAGGATTTGGAGCAGACCGCACCCCTCCGCTGATAGGTGAATCCATGGGTGCTCAACCACCAACCTCTACATAGTATGTGTGGCATGAAGGGACAGTGAGTAGATTCAAATGTGATCTGATTTAAAAAGACCTGTAACAAATAACCTTATTTCGGAATGTCGTACTACAAATGGGGCTTTAGTGAGCTAGCTGCTGTTATGTTATTCTTGAAAAACCTCTTTCCCTTCTATTTCCTTCTGCACAGTGCGTATGATAATGGATGCATCACTATGTACTGTATTTTCCTTTCATGTACAGACCTTGACGGTTGACTGTTTTTACACATCAAATATGATGATCGTATCATGTATTTTCTTTCATCCCCAGCTGAGTGAATGAACGTGAACATGTGCATGCGCACACACAAAGTCATTCCACGTGTCCGTCAGTGTCCCCTAGCTCTCATTCAGAAAGTGTCACCCCCTCCTTGTTGTCTCTCTTTTACACATCTTATTTCCAGTATGCTGGCCCGGCGGACCCCTCTGCAGTTGTCGCCCTCTAACCCCCTTCCCCTGCGACGCTTGTGGCCAATGGGAAACAAGCGCATGGTGAGCAGGCACCAATCGGGAAACTTTTTCACGCATATAAAACTTTTGAGAGCAGTTTGCCAAGTTGCACATTCTGTCAGTCCGGGGCTCCTGGAGGAGAGCAACATCCCAAAGAGAGCGTGAGAGAGTGAGGGGGTAGAGTCAGTGTGAACGCAGGGGGGGGGGTTGCCACTTTTTGCTCCCAAACACCACACTTCAAGAAAGTGGTGGGTGAATTTCATTAAACTGTGCACTCACAGCATCAGATGAGCTGATGTGAGTATCGCTAAGCATGTGCACTTTTAACATATTTTTGTGTCCCGAAGCCTCTCCGCTTCAGCCGGGATGGAGAACGCGCACACCAAAGAGCCAGAGGAGGTCCTGGCCAACTTCGGCGTCACCGAAGACAAGGGCCTGTCGCCTGAGCAGTTCAAGAAGAACCTGGACAAGTATGGCTACAACGGTGAGGGCGTGGGATGGATGGATGGATGGATGGATGGATGATAACAAGGATGGAGCATTGACTGTGGTTGAGCGGAAAGTGAAGGCCACAATGCTGCCACATTTTAATACAAGATATTTAATGGCTAATTGACTGCGAATTTCAGAAGTACTTAACTCATTGTTTTACTATTGTACATAATTGTAGGAGGACCATAACATGAGCAACTGAATATGTCAGTGTCAGTCCACTTATTAGATAAATGCTCAAGGGTAAAATGAGTTTGTATTGGGTGTCAAGCATCTTGGCCCACAAATAGATTGTGACAGCAAGATGGAAGAAGAGGTCACAATAAAGGTCATTTATTAAAGCTGCTATATTTGTGTCAAAGCAGTCATAAAGAGGTACATCCATTTTGATGTCTCATAAAAGTGTCTGCACTTTTGTCTATTTCTTGAATATTGAATATGAGTGAAGACGTGTCAGAAAATGATAAATTGCAGTAAAATTGCTAAGTAGTAATGTAGGTCGAATAATCTCAATAATCTCTCATTCCTCGCCCACAGAGCTGCCAGCGGAGGAGGGTGAGTCTGGCTTTCTGTCACCTAGCTTTAACCATCAGTGCCGTACGCTTACGCTTGCTTCCTACAAGTGCTGACAAGCTACAGTCGTTCATTTAACACCTGCCTGTGGCTTCTTGCAAATCCATCAGACTGCATGCTCACAAGCAAACAAGTTCATTGTTGGTATGACACATTGTTTTATAGATTAACTAACACTAACTGGTTGTTGGTGGAGGCAAAAAGCATGAGGGGGTTGATCGACAAAATATTTTTTCATTATAATGTGATCAAAGACAAGTCAATGTCGATTAATCAACTTTTCATCAACAAACTTTTTTTTGTCTATTTCACTTTTATTTGAAGCTCGACTTGCATATTTTGCGCTTGACTGTGCTACTGCTCTTTCACACGCTTGTAACGTGGCATAGTGCAACCGTATGGCGTATGCCGTACTGAGGCAAGTGTTACAACGCAGTGTTGTAAAGTGACACAAGTGTCATGATGTCGGTGTGTGTTGTATCATACAACTTCTATGACGAATACAGTTCTCATTATGTTAGCACGGTTGTTGCCCGTGCATTATTGGACACAACATTCCCGTGATTCCGCTGGTACGAACATTTTAAAACTCGCGGTGTTTAGAATAGGGGAAGCTATCAAGGCCAATTACTATTCTCAACCACAGTGCGCAGAATTTGTCTACTTTTTTTTCATTGCTCAACAGAGCGTTGTAGTCCGGCGACGGCAGCAGACGAGCGAGTCGTAATTCCTCTGTAAATTGGCCGATTGGAAGATGACGTGCCAAAAACCCATGATTAGCGATTAGTCGACTTCAAGCTTTAAATGTAGATACGGAGAAATAAAGTTGACTCGTCAATTAGTTGACTAATCGATTCAACCCCTAAAATGCATGTGATGTAATTGAAGTCCTTCTGCAGGGGTAGGGCTTGATTATTCTGTATGTAACCTTCTGTATTTCTTCCAGGTAAGAGTATCTGGGAGTTGGTAGTCGAACAGTTTGAGGACCTCCTGGTCCGAATCTTACTGCTGGCCGCCTGCATCTCTTTTGTGAGTTTTATCACTTTTCTTTTCACTTTATAATAACAAATTGTTAGATTTGTACTTGCTAGATGGGCTGAAAGAGGTTGACACAAGGGTGCTAGTGGTTCTGTTCTATATTTGATTAAATGTCACAGTATGACATCTATGTGTCACTGGACATTTTCAAAAGGGTTACAGTTTATATTCTCTGATGCTATGATCAGAAGTGGTTTTGCTAGTCTTCATTTAAATGTACTTCACCATTTAAAGAAACACAATCTGCAAGTGGAGTACATTCCCTTCATTTAAATGTACTTCACTATCTAGAGAAAGAAAATCCAGAAATATTTTTGATCATGCCATCTGCAAACTGAAAATGTGACCCATGTCCAATGTACAATTACACTTTAGTCTAGCTGACATCAAGGTCCTCAAAGTAGGGTGTGCCAAAATATCTTAATTTGATCAGAAATTGAAATTGTTCTGAATTGTCTGCTTCCCTGAGAAAGTCGCTCTGAGCTTCAGCATGTCTAACCTTGGTAAACGCAGCCTATAGCTTGCAGTGTATAAATTATATTACCGTGCCCTCACTCTTATATAACCGAGGAAACCCTCCTCCCGCCTCGCTGTTGTTCTCTCCAACACAGTTGAGCAGAGGGAGGCTGCACACATTGTCTTAATCTCCCATCTCTGCCCTCTGGCCTGCCTACACAGCTGTCATGATGGCCTTAGAAGGCCTGATGGTGCTGGTGTGTATGCATGCGTGTGAGAAAGAGAAAGGCAGGCTGAAAAAAAAACGTGGCCGTGTGTGTGTGTGTCTGTGGACATATGCATGGCCGGAACTTTATTTTAAGAAATTCTCAAGCCAGGAAGAGAAACTGAATCCTTGGATAAAGGTCAGGGATGGAAGGAACGAGGGATGGCTTGCAGCAGCAGAAGATTGGGACCCAGGAGGGATGTGGGGATTGGGTTGCACAACACCATTGTTTGTTACGATGACAAACGGGAGCAATAGATTCAGAGTCGTGTATGGTTTCTAAAAGAGAGAACAGTAAATACTGGGAAAACACGGCCCCCCTATTCATACACATAGGAATGTCCTGCCGCTGCAATGTGCTGACAGGCTTGGAATTTTCTGGCGATCTACTGTCTTTGAAGGGAGGCAAGGTAAAGATAGGTGAAGCTACACAACAAGGTGAAGATGAACTTTTGGCAAGGGTGTGGGAAAAAAAAGTACTGCTACCGAAGAAGACGAATACAGTAACACAATATAATAAAATGACAAGTTTGATTCTACCAAAGACGGGCGTGAGGACTCTTTTATGGCTACGACTTTGCTCCACTGGCCTGCAACTAATCTGTCTCAATGTCAACATGACAGTATTCCAAAACAGACCCGTGTGTAGTAGCACGGAGCTGACATGCACAGGAGCGCACACGTGTTGGACCATCAGTGGCAAAGAGGAGCACAAGGACCAAAGAGGTTCCACATACAGTAAATTGATGTACTGTTAAAACAAAACATTTATACTGTAAAAAGGAAGGAATCAGAAATAACACATACATTAGGTAGTCGAGAACAATCTGTATACAAAATGATTGATTGGCACTCTCAAAGAGATTTTAATACAGTATGTTTATTCGCAGTGCTATTCTACTCCAATGAAAACTACAACTAATGTTGTTATTTAACACCCGTTTGAGAGGGTCAGTTATTATTGCTGTTCAGGACAGGCTCTTGAACAGGTGCACCTAAATATTGTGAATGTAGTTAATATTATAGCAAAGCTTACCTAATAAAAATGAAAATGAGCGCTACAAATGCCCACGTTTTTTGCATTAACATCCCCAAACAGTTACAAATTATGATTGTTTCTTGACAATAGGTGGCTTTGACTGTCTAGTATATAGAAAAGTATCCTCTACGCGCAATGCACGATGCCTAAAAATAAGAGTCTTCCTACAAAATCAACTTTTAGAGCTTAATTGTTGAACTGTGTTGGGTACCAAGTGCATCATTGGATCATTTAGAAAGCAAATATAAGCTAGCGTATCTCACTTTTTCTGCTTGGACTTAAATGTATGAAGGAAACGGAAATTCAGTGAACTTGAACTGTGTTTCTGTCTCTTAGGTACTGGCTTGGTTCGAGGAAGGTGAGGAAACAGTCACAGCCTTTGTTGAGCCTTTTGTCATCCTCCTCATCCTCATTGCCAACGCCGTCGTTGGCGTGTGGCAGGTCAGTGACTCACAAAAACACACACACCAGAAATCGCAGTCTCAAGGACACATACTGTACCTGCCCCCCGAAGGCCGTCTTTTTACACTCACCTAAATAGACTTGTATTCTTAGAAACAGTCACACATAATAAATTATAAGAGCAGCGTGTTCAGGTCGCAGTCCTTTTGTCCTTTGCGGCGTGCTCCTTCCAGAGCCGCGGCGAGAGCTTAAAGTTCATGTGAAGCCAGAATGAGCGGCATGACATCAGAAAAGCGGCAAGGGGGTGGGTGGGGGGCGAAAGGTTAAGCCAAGCTTGGAGAGGTGCAGAGGGGTACGAGGTGTGGAGGCTTGGGAAGAGTTAACGCCGGCATGCCTTAAAGACTCTATACCACGCACGTAAAAATGCCTACAGAAGAATGACCACGTTATCGTCCATGTTTACATGCAAAGTTTGACGGAGGAGGGGACGGCATCAATACTGTGGCAGTCATTTGGAAACTATGTGGATTCACACATAGGGGGTATGAGAATGGAGTGGAAGAGGGCTTTACACTTTGAGGCAATGGCGGGAGCGGGGTGTCAACTCCTGTTTGTGTTAATGTACATAGTGTTGCATGTGAAAAAATATTTCCCCCCGTCCTGATTTCTGATGCTCTTTTTTTTTTGCATATTTATCTCACTTATACATTTAGGATCATCAATCAAATTTTAATATTTCACAATACAACCCAAGGAAATACAACATGCAGTTCCTGAATGACAATGTTATTTAGGGAGTAAAAAAATCTAAAGTTATCTGGCCATTTGTGGAAAAATTAAGTGTTCAATTTCACTGGGCACACCCAGACCTGATTACCACCAGATTTGTTGATGTCAGACAAGTAGGCTATACGATCTCAAAAAGAAATGTATCATGCCACGAGACACAAAGTGAAAAAAAGTAGAAAAGGTTACAAAGCCAGTTCCAAGGCTTTGTGACTCCAGCGAACCATGGTCCGAGGCATTAACCACAAATGGGGAAAACAAGGAACAGCGGCAAACCTTCCCAGGAGTGGTCAGCCAATCAAAATTACTTCAACAGTGCAATGACGACTCATCTAGGAGGTCACAAAAGAACTCTGAATGCAATACAAAGAACTGCAAGCTGCACCGGCCACTCAACAGCATGAAAGACACTGGGCAAAAATGGTATCCTTGGGAACCAAGACGAAAACCACTGCTGACAAAAGACAACACAAAGGCTCAAAAAACATCTTGACAATAACTTTTTAGGTTCAGGCGCAATTACTTTTTCATGCACAGTCAGATAGGTTTGGATTTTTTTCCCCCACTAATAAATAAAATCATTTAGAAACTGTGTCTTATGTTTACTTGGCTTGTCCTTGTTACATACTATGCAAAAAGAATCATTTTTCACAGGTCTTTGATAATTAAAGATGCACGCAGCAATGAATATGCCCTCATAGCCCCTTTTCTTCTTGGTAAATCCTCAAAATGATCAAACCTTGTTGCCATGATCCACTCACATTAGATGGTGTAGGCTAAAACCTTTGTAATTTAGTGTTGCCCGTCTATCGAGTATATCCGGTTATAATTGGGGCTCATTTAGACGAATATCCTAGTAGCCCTGAAATTCAGCCCAAATGGCTCCTTCAAACCAACATTATTATTACTTATTACACCTGAAAGCCCAATATCCCTCACTTTTTATATAGTATATTACAATACTATACTATATTACTATAACGTCCGCCACCGGCGCCGTCAACCTGCAGGGCGCCTGTGGAAATCCAGCTACTGTGGGTCGAAGAAGAAGAAGAGGTGGAAAGCGGGTTCTTCGGCAGAAAGAGAAGAGGAAAGCACAGAGCCTAGAACTGGATGTGGGGACTTTGAATGTTGGGACTGTGACAGGAAAACCTCGGAGTTGGTTGACATGATGATTAGGAGAAAGGTTGATATATTGTGTCTCCAGGAGACCAGGTGGAAAGGCAGTAAGGCTAGAAGTTCAGGGGCAGGTTTTAAATTATTTTACCTTGGTGTAGATGGGAAGAGAAATGGAGTTGGGGTTATTTTAAAAGAAGAGTTGGCTAAGAAAGTCTTGGAGGTGAAAAGAGTATCAGATCGAGTGATGAGGCTGAAACTTGAAATTGAGGGTGTTATGTATAATGTGATTAGTGGCTATGCCCCACAGGTAGGATGTGGCCTAGAGGTGAAAGAGAAATTCTGGATGGAGCTAGACGAAATAGTTCTGAGCATCCCAGACAGAGAGAGAGTCGTGATTGGTGCAGATTGTAATGGACATTTTGGTGAAGGAAATAGAGGTGATGAAGAAGTGATGGATAAGTACGGCATCCAGGAAAGGAACTTAGAGGGACAGATGGTGGTAGACTTTGCAAAAAGGATGCAAATGGCTGTAGTGAACACTTTTTTCCAGAAGAGGCAGGAACATAGGGTGACCTATACAAGTGGACGTAGGAGCATGCAGGTGAATTACATCTTGTGCAGACGATGTAATCTGAAGGAGTTTACCGACTGTAAGGTTGTGGTAGGGGAGAGTGTGGCTAGACAGCATAGGATGGGGCCGTGTAAGATGACTATGGTGGTGGGGAGGAAGATTAGCAAGACAAAGGCAGAGCAGAGAAGCATGTGGTGGAAGCTGAGACAGGACAAGTGTTGTGCAGCTTTTCGGGAAGAGGTGAGACAGGCTCTCGGTGGACAGGAGGAGCTTCCAGAAGACTGGACCACTGCAGACAAGGTGATCAGAGAGGCAGGCAGGAGAGTACTTGGTGTATCTTCTGGCAGAAAAGGAGAGAAGGAGACTTGGTGGTGGAACCTCACAGTACAGGAAATCATACAAGGAAAAAGGTTAGCTCAGAAGAAGTGGGACACTGAGAGGACCGAGGAGAGGCAAAAGGAATACATTCAGATGTGACACAGGGCAAAGGTAGAGGTGGCAAAGGCCAAACAAGAGGCATATGATGACATGTATGGCAGGTTGGACACTAAAGAAGGAGAAAATGATCTATACAGGCTGGCCAGACAGAGGGATAGCGATGGGAAGGATGTGCAGCAGGTTAGGGTGATTAAGGATAGAGACGGAAATATGTTGACTGGTGCCAGTAGTGTGCTCAATAGATGGAAAGAATTATTTGAGGAGTTGATGAATGAGGAAAATGAGAGAGAAGGGAGAGTATAAGAAGCAAGTGTGGTGGACCAGGAAGTGGCAATGATTAGAAAGGGGGAAGTTAGAAAGGCATTCAAGAGAATGAAAAATGGAAAGACAGTTGGTCCTGATGACATTTCTGTGGAGTTATGGAAGCATCTAGGAGAGGTGGCTGTGGGGTTTTTGACCAGTCTGTTCAATAGAATTCTGGTGCATGATGCCTGAGGAATGGAGGAAAAGTGTGTTGGTGCCCATTTTTAAGAACAAGGGTGATGTGCAGAGCTGTGGGAACTAAAGATGAATAAAGTTGATCAGCCACAGAATGAAGTTGTGGGAAAGAGTAGTGGAGGCTAGACGAATTTAAGATGGAGGTGGGACTGCATCAGGGATCAGCCCTGAGGCCCTTCCTGTTTGCAGTGGTGATGGATAGGCTGACAGATGAGGTTAGACTGGAATCCCCATGGACCATGATGTTTGCAGATGACAGACATTGTGATCTGCAGTGAAAGCACGGAGCAGGTGGAGGAACAGTTAGAAAGATTGGAACGGGTGGAGGAAGGTGTCAGGTGTGTTATGTGACAGACGAGTCTCTGCTAGGATGAAGGGCAAAGTTTATAAAACAGTGGTGAGGCCAGCCATGATGTACGGATTAGAGACAGTGGCACTGAAGAGACAACAGGAAGCAGAGCTGGAGGTGGCGGAAATGAAGATTTTGAGGTTCGCTCTCGGAGTGACCAGGTTGGATAAAATTAGAAATGAGCTCATCAGAGGGACAGCCAAGGTTCGATGTTTTGGAAACAAAGTTAGATAGAGCAGACTTCGATGGTTTGGACACATCCAGAGGAGAAGAGAGCTAGAGGAAGACCCAAGAGAAGGTTGATGGATGTCGTGAGGGGAGACATGAGGGGAGTTGGTGTTTGAGAAGAGGATGCAGGAGATAGGCTTACATGGAAAAGGATGACGCACTGTGGCGACCCCTAAAGGGACAAGCCAAAAGGAAAAGAAGATACAATATTACTATAATGATGACAGAATTTTTTTCCATAGGAGCGCAACGCAGAGAGCGCCATTGAGGCTCTGAAGGAATATGAGCCTGAGATGGGTAAAGTTTACCGGGCGGACAGGAAGAGTGTGCAGAGAATCAAGGCCAGGGAGATCGTTCCTGGTGACGTAGTGGAGGTCTCTGGTAAGTTCCCCTTTGGTAACCTGTTGTATTTTTTCAGAATCTTCCCAAAGGTATTTTTCTGCAGGTGACTGACAACCTAATCCATCTAATGTGCTAAAAGCCACTCTCACTCACTTTCTTACAACCCCAATTCCAATGAAGTTGGGACGTTGTGTTAAACATAAATAAAAACAGAATACAATGATTTGCAAATCGTGTTCAACCTATATTTAATTGAATACACTACAAAGACAAGATATTTAATGTTCAAACTGATAAACGTAATTGTTTTTAGCAAATAATCATTAACTTGGAATTTTATGGCTCCAACAAGTTCCAAAAAAGCTGGGAAAGGTGGCAAAAAAGACGACAGAAAGTTGAGGAATGCTCATCAAACACCTGTTTGGAACATCTCACAGGTGAACAGGCTAATTGGGAACAGGTGGGTGCCACGATTGGGTATAAAAGGAGCTTCCCCTGAATTGCTCAGTCATTCACAAGCAAACATGAGGCGAGGTTCACCTCTTTGCGAACAAGTGCGTGAGAAAATAGTCGAACAGTTTAAAGACAATGTTGCTCAACGTACAATTGCAAGGAGTTTAAGGATTTCATGATCTACGGTCCATAATATCATCAAAAGGTTCAGAGAATCGGGAGCAAACACTGCATATAACCGGCAAGGCCGAAAACCAACATTGAATGCCCATGACCTTCAATCCCTCAGGCGGCACTGCATCAAAAACCAACATCAATGTGTAAAGGATATCACCACATGGGCTCAGAAACACTTCAGAAAACCAATGTCAGTAAATGCAGTTCGGCGCTACATCTGTAAGTGCAACTTGAAACTCTACTATGCAAAGCAAAAGCCATTTATCAACAACACCCAGAAACGCCGCTAGCTTCTCTGGGCCCGAGCTCATCTAAGATGGACTGATGCAAAGTGGAAAAGTGTTCTGTGGTCCGACGAGTCCGCATTTCAAATTGTTTTTGTAAAATGGGGAGGTTGTGTCCTCCGGGCCAAAGAGGAACCATTCGGACTGTTATGGACGCAAAGTTCAAAAGCCAGCATCTGTGATGGTATGGGGCTGTGTTAGTGCCAATGGCATGGGTAACTTACACATCTGTGAAGGCACCATTAATGCTGAAAGGTACATACAGGTTTTGGAGAAACATATGCTACCATCCAAGCAAAGTATTTTTCATGGACACCCCTGCTTATTTCAGCAAGACAATGCCAAACCACATTCTGCACGTGTTACAACAGCGTGGCTTCGTAGTAAAAGAGTGCGGGTACTAGACTGGTCTGCCTGCAGTCCAGACCTGTCTCCAGTTGAAAATGTGTGGCGCATTATGAAGCGTAAAATATGACAACGGAGACCCCGGACTGTTGAACAGATGAAGCTGTACATCAAGCAAGAATGGGAAATAATTCCAGCTACAAAGCTTCAACAATTTGTGTCCTCAGTTCCTAAATGTTTATTGAATGTCGTTAAAAGAAAATGTTACAGTGGTAAACATGACCTTATCCCAGCTTTTTTGGAACGTGTTGCAGCCATAAAATTCTAAGTTAATGATTATTTTCTAAACACAATCAAGTTTATCCGTATGAACATTAAATATCTTGTCTTTGTAGTGGATTCAATTAAATATAGGTTGAACATGATTTGCAAATCATTGTCTTCTGTTTTTATTTATGTATAACACAACGTCCCAACTTCATTGGAATTGGGGTTGTAAATGAATCACTATCACAAGTTATTTACAAACATGGTCTTTTGTTTTTTGTCTTTTGGTGAATTTTGTGGATGTGTTTGTAGTTGGTGACAAAGTACCAGCAGACATCAGGATTATCTCCATCAAATCCACAACTCTCCGTGTGGACCAGTCCATCCTCACTGGTAGGTGTTTCGTCACACACGGTCACACTTTACAAGGAGGTGTTACTGATGCTGTGATCACCCTGTCTCCCAGGTGAGTCGGTGAGTGTGATCAAGCACACCGATGCCGTCCCGGACCCCCGAGCCGTCAACCAGGACAAAAAGAACATGTTGTTCTCTGTGAGTCTCTACTTCACACCACCTCAGATGTTTCACAATAACCTCTGGGAAAGGGCAGACAATGTGTTCTATATTACAGGCCAGTCAAATCAAAATGAAGAATGATAAATGATTAGAGTATAGAAACATTCTTATCCATCCATCTATTTTCTATATTATTCCGCTTATTTTCATCATGGTCATGGGTGAGCTGGAGCCAATCCCAGAGGACTTTGGAAACACCCTGGACATCAATCGCAAGACACATACAGTATTTAAAAACAGGCATTCACACACACATTTACACCTATAGACAATTTCGAGTCTTCAATTAACCTCAGTATGTTTTTGTTGGAGGAAGCCAGAGATCAAACCCAAATCTCAGACCTGAGAGGCAGACGTGAAAAACACTGGTCTACCATTCCGCCTGTCCATATCCATCCTAAATAAACCTGACTGACGTTTCTCCTGTTTTAACAAAACAATATTATCAAGGTCTAATAAAATTGCTGCTATGAAAGAATGCATGCCAGTAGGACCAAGCGTCGTCTACAAGCTGGCATTTACACTTTCAGTATAGCTGGGTTCGCTCCTCAATTGGCCAGACATAAACATATCTACTTGATGCTTGACAATATAGATTTCATTTTTGATTGCAATAAAATACAAGCATACTTGCATCTGCCTTGCAAGGTAAATGTGCCTGGATACTAATAATAAATAGCTCTGTAATAAATTCTGTATAAACACCTTAATCCACACTTCCACCTGGGCTCACTGCCACCCTTGTACAAAGTTTAATGGAAATCAGTTTTATATTACTCCTGTGTACTGTCCTATTTACTGTTTTATTGTCAAAATGCCTGCTGTACAAAAGGTCATTAAAGTGGCTTAAAACCCTACTTAGGGCACCAACATCGCTGCTGGAAAAGCCACTGGTATCGCTGTGGCAACTGGTGTCTCCACTGAGATTGGGAAGATCCGTGACCAGATGGCTGCCACTGAGCAGGAGAAGACCCCTCTGCAACAGAAACTGGACGAGTTTGGGGAGCAGCTCTCCAAGGTGGGAGCCCCAAACAAGACATTAAACAATCAGGACAATAAGACACATGGCCAATGAATGTTTTACAAATTGTAATGGCTGATCCGTCTTACGTTCCTCTGCCTTCTCCAGGTCATTTCCCTGATCTGTGTGGCTGTGTGGATCATCAATATTGGCCATTTTAATGACCCAGTCCATGGTGGCTCCTGGTTCCGTGGTGCAATCTACTATTTCAAGATTGCTGTGGCTTTAGCTGTGGCTGCCATCCCTGAAGGTAAGCCCCAGGAATTATATTTGCTTGCCCATAAAGATTATCATATCTAAAATTCAACTCAAGCAGCTTGTACATATGAGACCTTAACTGGTGACCTATTGAATACTAAATGTGGGCCCCCACTTTTACATGATGTGAGAGATGTAACAGTACTATACAAAGCTAAGGTATGATGTGTTGGCTTGCACATTACTTTATGTTTGAAGTCCAACATTGAGAAAAATACAAGCAATGTGCTTCAACATAACTTTACTTTGAACACCCATTTAGGAGACAGAACCGATAGATTTAGGTGCAACATCAGTCACCTCTTGTATTACAAATGTTCTTGACAAATGAACACACTAAAAATAGACTGCCAAGAAGAGTGTTGTAGCTACAAAGACGAGACCAATATGTACTTCCTGCCTCTGACCATCCTAGGTCTACCTGCCGTCATCACCACCTGTCTGGCTCTGGGAACACGCCGCATGGCCAAGAAGAATGCCATCGTCAGAAGCCTGCCTTCTGTGGAGACCCTGGGGTGCACCTCAGTCATCTGCTCTGACAAAACCGGTACCCTCACCACCAACCAGATGTGTGTGACCAAAGTAGGTTGAAACACGTCCTAATCTCGTACAGTAGAAGAAGAATATCAATTTCTAGAGATTTGATGCAAAACTGTTCCCTCATAGATGTTCATTATTGATAAAGTGGATGATGACAATGTCACTCTTGGTCAATTTGACATCTCTGGCTCAAAGTACACCCCTGAGGGAGAAGTGTAAGTGTATACATGTACACATAAGGTTTAAAATTATAGTTCCTGAATGGTACAAAACTAAATTTGTTCAATCTCTTTAGTACAAGAAGGGGCATGAGTGTAAAATGTGGCCAGTATGATGGACTGGTTGAGTTGGCAACCATCTGTGCTCTTTGCAATGACTCCTCACTGGACTACAACGAGGTCGGTAGAGTGCTTAAGAAACAACAACTGCAGGAAATTACAAATCAAACAATTTAAAATCATTTTGCTCCTTTGCAGTCAAAGGGAATTTATGAGAAAGTGGGTGAGGCCACTGAAACAGCTCTGAGCTGCTTGGTGGAGAAGATGAACGTGTTCAACACTGAAGTGCGTAGCCTGTCCAAGGTGGAACGAGCCAATGCTTGCTGCAGTGTAAGTCCACAAAAATCCCTCAGTCTGAAATGAATCAGTTCAATGAGACGTAAAAACATCCAGGAATATTGACTGACCTTTCATTTTCTACTTTTCTCTGACAGGTGATTAAGCAACTAATGAAGAAAGAGTTCACACTGGAGTTCTCCAGAGATAGGAAGTCCATGTCAGTTTACTGTTCTCCAGCAAAGTCTGGAAAAGCCCCAGTAGGAAACAAGATGTTTGTCAAAGTGAGCAACATATAGAACACAGAAAAAACTAATACAGCTTCTATTCTGAAAAGGCTAAAGTTTTGTTTGGAGTAGAAGCTGATCAAATCAAATGTATGTTTACCTCACCTCTTACGAGACACAGCAAAATGATGCTACTGTACATTGTAAATGTGTTACCAGGGTGCCCCAGAAGGTGTGATTGAACGTTGTTCATACGTTCGCGTGGGCACTACTCGTCTTCCCTTGACTGGGCCGGTCAAAGAGCACATCATGGCAGTAATCAAGGAGTGGGGCACCGGGCGCGACACCCTCCGTTGTTTGGCACTGGCCACCTGTGACTCTCCTCTAAGGAAGGAGGAGATGAACCTGGAGGACTCCACTAGGTTTGCAGAGTATGAGGTGAGTGACAGGACAAAAATAAATAAATACCTAATGTACTTTTAGGGACGCAATTGGGTTGTCACTGGGTTGATATCCTCAAAGGTACTACTTTTTTTTTCATATTTCACGTGTTGAGATTTATGAGGTTAATCTGGGACCTTGGGTATCAGCAACCCCCATTCCAATGAAGTTGGGATGTTGTGTTAAACATAAATAAAAACAGAATACAATGATTTGCAAATCATGTTCAACCTATATTTAATTTAATACACTACTAAGACAAGATATTTAATGTTCAAACTTATACTTTATCGTTTTTCGCAAATAATCATTAACTTAGAATTTTATGGCTGCAACACGTTCCAAAAAAGCTGGGACAGGGTCATGTTTACCACTGTGTTACATCACCTTTTCATTTAACAACATTCAATAAATGTTTTGGAACTGAGGACACTAATTGGTGAAGCTTTGTAGGTGGAATTCTTTCCCATTCTTGCTTGATGTACAGCTTCAGCTGTTCAACAGTCTGGGGTCTCTGTTGTCGTATTTTACGCTTCATAATGCGCCACACATGTTCAACGGGAGACAGGTCTGGACTCCAGGCAGGCCAGTCTAGTACCCGTACTCTTTTACTACGAAGCCACGCTGTTGTAACACGTGCAGAATGTGGTTTGGCATTGTCTTGCTGAAATAAGCAGGGGCGTCCATGAAAAAGACGTTGCTTGGACGGCAGCATATCTTTCTCCAAAACCTGTATGTACCTTTCAGCATTAATGGTGCCTTCACAAATGTGTAAGTTACCCATGCCATTGGCACTAACACAGCCCTATACCATCACAGATGCTGGCTCTTGAACTTTGCGTCGATAACAGTCCGGATGGTTCTTTTCCTCTTTGGCCCAGAGGACACGACGTCCACAATTTCCAAAAACAATTTGAACTCGTCGGACCGCAGAACACTTTTCCACTTTGCATCAGTGCATCTTAGATGAGCCGGCTGCGTTTCTGGGTGTTGTTAATAAATGGCTTTTGCTTTGCATAGTAGAGTTTCAAGTTGCACTTACGGATGTCGCGCCGAACTATATTTACTGACATTGGTTTTCTGAAGTGTTCCTGAGCCCATGTGGTGATATCCTTTACACATTGATGTCGGTTTTTGATCCATTGCCACCTGAGGGATCGAAGGTCACGGGCCTTCAATGTTGGTTTTCGGCCTTGCTGCTTACATGCAGTGATTTCTCCAGATTCTCTGAACCTTTTGATGATGATATGGACCGTAGATGATGAAATCCCAAAATTATACGTTGAGGAAAATTGTCCTTAAACTGTTCAACTATTTTCTCACGCACTTGTTCACAAAGAGGTGAACCTCACCCCATCTTTGCTTGTGAATGACTGAGCAATTCAGGGAAGCTCCTTTTATACCCAATCATGGCACCCACCTGTTCCCAATTAGCCTGTTCACCTGTGGGATGTTCCAAACAGGTGTTTGATGAGCATTCCTCAACTTTCTGTCTTTTTTGCCACGTGTACCAGCTTTTTTGGAACGTGCTGCAGCCATAAAATTCTAAGTTAATGATTATTTGCTAAAAACAATAAGGTTTATCAGTTTGAACATTAACTATATTTTCTTTGTAGTGTATTCATGAACATGATTTGCAAATCATTGTATTCTGTTTTTATTTCTGTTTAACACAACGTCCCAACTTCATTGGAATTGGGGTTGTAATTACGTGCCATATCGTGTGTAAATGTGTGTTGGTATGACCATAAAACTCCTCCTTTTTGTACCTTTGACAACTGACGTTTACAGATTTAGAACACATTGTACCTAATTTCCAGCTTTTTGGCCGTGGAAAATGTACAAATGTACATGTATACAGAAGTCTACTTATTTTGTAGCCTTAAGCTACCACCAGCTGTTCCTTTTGTATTAGAATGATGTTTACAGACTTAGAAAATACATACATCCATGTGACCTAGGAAAGGGCAATAACAGTACAATCTGATAATTAGCTCCAATGGAGCCAATCTGTGCAAAATGTAGATGTAAGGACAGAAAATGACTACTACTGAACCCAGATACTTTCAGAAAAATTACATTTTATCTGACATCTGGGTTGTATCTGGGGTGGAGGCCCTATATTACTTTATATTGTACTGAAGGCAGTCCTACTGGATCGCAGTGAGCGACAGTCTACCCAAGTTGAATAATTTTTAAGGTAAGCACTGCGAGACGCCACTTAATATTTTTGTATTTTTGTCATCAGACTAACTTGACCTTTGTGGGCTGTGTTGGTATGCTTGACCCTCCGCGTAAGGAAGTCATGAGCTCCATCGAGCTGTGCAGAGCTGCGGGCATTCGGGTCATTATGATCACCGGTCAGTAGTCCACAGGCTCTGCCTTAACTTGAACCTTGAGAAGAAAAAAAATCAAGACAAGGCCAGTTATTCTACTTTTGTCTCCCCAGGTGACAACAAGGGCACGGCAGTGGCAATCTGTCGCCGCATCGGCATCTTCTCTGAGGATGAGGACGTCACCAGCAAGGCCTTCACCGGTCGTGAGTTTGATGACCTGTCTTCTTATGACCAGAAGAACGCAGTCCGTAAGGCTTGTTGCTTTGCCAGGGTGGAACCGTCCCACAAATCGAAAATTGTTGAGTTCCTCCAAGGCTTTGATGAGATCACTGCCATGGTGATGAGACCAACATTCCCTGAACTCAACATGGAATAATCTTTCCAATTGATCCATGGAGAAAATTTCCCACTAACATCCCTTCTATCTACACTTCCTCCATATTTAACACAGACCGGTGACGGAGTGAATGATGCCCCTGCCTTGAAGAAGGCGGAGATTGGCATCGCCATGGGCTCTGGCACTGCCGTTGCCAAGTCTGCCTCTGAGATGGTCCTGGCTGATGACAACTTTTCTTCTATCGTATCCGCTGTCGAGGAGGGCAGAGCTATTTACAACAACATGAAGCAGTTCATCCGCTACCTCATCTCGTCCAACGTAGGCGAGGTTGTCTGGTAAGTACTTGATGGTCATCATAGACGGGCTACTTCGTTTTGGGGACTATAAGGATGATATATGACTTAAAAAAATATTGAGTTAAAAAGTAACAAAGATACGGCTACTCAAATCCTTTCTCATTTTGAGTTAAAGCAAAGCAGTAGGCTAACACAAAAACCAAGAGTGAAGCAGTTACGTGTAATTGCACCAGTATTCATACTTTGACAAGAAAGAAAATGTTCAAACTAACTTGTTCCCATATTTCTTCAGTATCTTTCTGACTGCAGCCTTGGGCCTACCTGAGGCGCTGATTCCAGTTCAGCTGCTTTGGGTCAACCTTGTGACTGACGGGCTTCCTGCCACCGCTTTGGGCTTTAACCCTCCAGACCTGGATATCATGGGGAAAGCCCCTCGATCGCCCAAAGAGCCCTTGATCTCTGGTTGGCTCTTCTTCAGATATCTAGCCATCGGAGGTACAAAATACTTTAGTTCCACTTGCTTCCTCTGGGAAAAAGCATTTCTGTGATTAGTACCACATGAAATGTATTTGTAGAAGACCACAGTGTATCCACCAGCCATCCTCTAATTGTTCATGGGACTGTATTGACCTTTAAAGAAAGTTGGGTTCTAATAATAAGATCAGCCCAAATTGAAATGTCAACTTGAAAATTGAAGTGAGGGGCCAACAGTGAGATGTTAAATCTGAACATGATCCAAAATCTCTGTAATGGGGGATATGACAGACTGACATCAATGAACCCTCCGGTTTCCACTGGTTGGACACAATTAAGAGCTAAGTTGAGAGAAAAGTATTTAAATTCTTCATCCTTGTACCACAATATATCAACTGGTTTGTCCAAGTCGAGCAACTAAGTTTCCAAGGCACCTCCATTTATGCCTTTTCGAGCTAGACAATGCTGTCACCAAGGTAACACCTCGGTCTTGCCATTATCATGTCTGCAAAAAAAATCAAGCGTGTCTAATGCCACATTGAGCACATCAAATCTTTCGCAGGTTATGTTGGTGCTGCAACTGTCGCAGCAGCTGCCTGGTGGTTCCTGTATTGTGAGGAGGGCCCGTTAGTCTCCTTCAATCAGCTGGTTAGTATTTGATTACTGGGGAGCATTCTATCTGAGGAAAATATAGTGCACCTTTTTCTACCCAACCCTTTGGTACAGACATATAGGAATCTGCCAAATAATGATAATGAATTGTTGTCGCCTTTCTCCTTAGTCACACTTCATGCAATGCAGTGACGACAATGAGGACTTCGCTGGGATCCACTGTCATGTGTTTGAGGCTTCTCCTCCAATGACTATGGCTCTGTCCGTGCTGGTCACAATTGAGATGTGCAACGCTCTAAACAGGTGGGACTAATGAAACATTGACTATACCAAGTGGAAAATAGTACAGTGTTCACCTGATTGCTGTTTTTGTGTTCCAGCCAAAGCCCTGTCCCATATAAAAGTAATTGCCTTGGCGACAATTTGTGGCACCTTGGTGTTAAGGAACTATGTTGAAGTGAGTTACGGAGCTTCATTTAGACAAAAGTAGTGCTTTGCCACCATTTTCTGGCAGCTATAGGCCTATAAACCTTTTTAGGAGGTGACTTGCGGATTTCCCGTATTCGTGACAGGGTTTGGTCTCTATCCCAAGCGAATAGCAGGGCATCAGTGTACATTCATATCATTCTTTTATTTCTTGCCGGAGAAGGATTTTATGTCCATGTTCAGTACAATATCAAAATGCTGCAATCATTAACATATTAATCATTCAATTAAATTAATATTTCTCTTGGAAATAACAGCATTGTTTTTGGAAGGGCATCATTTCTGATACAACTATTTTTTTGGCTCCTATTAGATCGTGCGATTGCCGTTACATTTAACAGTTTTTTTCCCCCATGGAAAGCATCTAAACACCAGAACTTTATTATCATAATGTGTCTGTTTTGTTAATGTATATAATTTCTCAACACATTTTTTCCTCTTCTGTAAATTTGCATAGCATACAATTGTTGATTTTATTGATTTGATTTATTTATTATAAAATCTGTTTAAAAAATAGAAAAGTGCAGAATATGTTGACACTGGTCCAACACTATCATGGGTCAAGTGTAAATAAAGTTCATATATATATATATATATATATATATATATATATATATATATATGACATTTATTTACACTTTATATATTATATTATTATTTATTATACTTTTTATATATGGAAAGGTATACTTCTAGTATGTATCAACTGGGATCCAACTCCCTTTCTCTTTCTGCTCGCAGCTTGTCTGAGAACCAGTCCCTGATGCGCATGCCCCCTTGGAGCAACCTCTGGCTGGTAGCTGCCATGACCCTCTCCATGTCCCTTCACTTCATGATCATCTATGTGGACCCCCTGCCCGTGAGTCTGTCCTCCTGCTCTACTCCCTCTCTCTCTCTCTCCCTCCCACCTCTGTGTCCTCATTCATATTTCCATATCCAAAATTTTCCAAGAGGATGATGATGGACAAATTATTAAGTGAGGTGTGATTTAGCTTTACATGCCATCTGGCCAGTTGTAACTTTTGGCCTTTATGTTCTCCCCGTTCCTTCAGATACATTTTGAGGAGATCATGATTGTACTCAGATTGCGCACAGAACACAGTGTATTGTGAAAAGTAACATACTGAACATTGCTTTGTGTGACTAACCAATATGTACAATAATTTTGGTTTACAGTCAACATACTTTATGTGGCTTCTGTAGATGATCTTCAAGCTCACTCACTTGACTGTGGAGCAGTGGATTGTGGTATTGAAGCTTTCCTTCCCAGTGATTCTAATTGATGAGGTCCTCAAGTTTGTGGCTCGCACATATCTGGAGGGTAGGTCTATTTTTTTTAAATTTACATTATGTTTGTATATTTTACACATTATTGAAAGAGAACAGAAGTACAGTAGTATGTCATTTTTAACAACAATATTTGGTGAATGGCGATGACTTAATTTGCTTGTTTCAATTGTCTTTTTCCCTATTCATAAATAGTTAAATCAGAATGCATAAAAATGATTACCACCCAATTAATGTTAATGTATTAAAAACCCTTAACCTCTTTCTCCTTACCTTTTAAACACTTCCTATGATTATATCTAATTTTCCTGTCCTTGAATGCTTTTTTTAACTGTTCCGCTCTTACAATCCAGTCTAAACCTGCCTCCTCCATGCCCCCATAACAAGACAAGGTATCGCCATTGATCCAAGGTTTCAGCATTTTTAGCATTATGCATGTCTTGAAAGTTTATCATTAGGTTTCATGTTAGTATTAAAGTCAGTGTTGTTGCTATGCATCGTGCATAGTACTGTGCAGTTGGCACTTATCTTTTTTAATTGCAATCTTGAAATGTCACCTAAGGTTATTAAAACTGCATTTAATTAATGCTTGTTGCACTGACTGCACAAATAATCAACCTTATTGTATTAAGCTAACAAGGTATTAAAACATTTTAATATTACCATTTTCTATTGCTATTGAAAAAGCATTAAGTATGATGGTTATGTTCCTCAGCTCTGCTAGAGAATGGCCACCACTAAGGCACAACAACTGTGCTACTTAAGAAAAACATTTATGGGACTCAGATAAATACCTGTAATCTTAACAGTCTGCCATATTTGTTGTCACTATAAAGGAATGAGGACTTTGGAGAGACCATAACTTCTCAACTAGTGCAATCGTGAGGTTTACGTGTGAATGCATCGGCCGCATTGGAAGTTGATGATATTTCTCATAAGCACTGAGAATGCCAAACATTTAAACAACAAAAAATGTAGTATATGCTTTGAATCGGCATGTTAGCATTAGCTATAGCATTGAGGCCCGAGTGCAAATGTGCAGCTTCAGAGAGCCTTGAACTATGACAATAGCATCTTGTTTACTAGGGCTGGGCATAATAATTGATTCGCCGATAAAATGCTCACTAAGAAATTAATCAGCCAAGTGCAATTGATTGTTGATTCATCTTGTATTGAAGCAACTGAGGTAAAATGGAGTGCACTACTTGGTTGCTACCAGCAAATATCGTGTTGATGCAGTATAACAAACGGTGGATATTAAAAAGTCGACACAACCCTGTTCAATTGCCAGGCGCTTGTGATATAAAAAATAGACCAAGATAAATCATTTCAAAACTTTTTGCAACTTTTTTCTGTCAATACAACATTAAATCTTCCCGAGAGAGGAAGTAAAAGCAAACAACTGAGATAATGTGGTTGCACAAGTGTGCACACCCTCCCACAAATGGGATGTGGCTGTGTTGATAATCGATCACATTCAAACATATTTTAAAAGGGAGTCAGCCCCCATTTAAAGTGCCTCTGATTAACACCAAATAAAGTTCAGATGTTCTAATGGTTTTTAGTTTCTTGCGCAAGCCTGAAGGTTTTGTACAAACATTGACTGTTATTTGGAACTGCTCAGAATTCCCTCTACCTTGACTAAGGCCCAAGTTCCAGCTGAAGAAAAAGAGCCCCAAAGCATAATTCTTCCACCGCCATGATCACTGTAGTTATGGTGTTCTTTTAGAGATGAGCAGTGTGCGTTTGCACCAAACATACCTTTTGGATTTATGGTCAAAAAGTTCAAAACTGTTCTAACCGGACATCACCACATTTTCCCACGTGTTATGTTTTAGTCTTTGGAAGATAAGGCTTCCCACCCAATCCCCATAGGCCATACATATAAAGAAGACAGGTGTTTTTCGTCGCATGTACTAATCAGCCAGTACTTAATAATAATTAATAAATTAAATAAATAATAATAAGCCAATAATTCCTGCAGCTTCTTCCCTGTTGCCGTCTGCCTCTTGACAGCCTCCCTGTCCAGTTTTCTTCGTCTTTCCATCAATTTTGGATTCTTAGTAATGTCACTGTAATGCCATATTTTCACAACTTGATTATGAAGGTCTTCACTGTGTTCCATTGTATAGTTAATGTCTTGGGAATTCTTTTTTACCCTTCTCCTCACTGACACCTTTGAACAATAAGATCCCTTTGATCTTGTGGAAGCTGTCTGTGGACCATGGCTTGTGCTGTAAGATGTGACCACAAAAATAACAGGGAAAGCCTACAAGAACAACTGAACAATATTTGGGGTTAATCAGAGGCACTTTAAATGGTGTCAGATGTGTGTTGACTCACATATATCATGTGTTTGAATGTGAATGGTTAATTCTGGACACAGCCACATTAATAAAAGGGTGAACAACCAGTTTATCTTATTTATTTTTACTTCCACTCTCGAAAATATATTTTTTTCCACTTGAGTTGTACAAGTAGTTCATATTTATAAAATAAATAATTAAAAGGTGGAAAACATTTTCAAATTATTTTAAAACTTGGCATTTGGACAGGGGCGTGTAGACTTTTTATAACCACTGCACATTCGGGGTCTGAAGAAGAACAACATTACGTCATCTATCAGAAGTTGAGCTACATCTACATCCATTTCCCAACAGACCTCGACAGGGCAAAATTCCTTCGGGCCGCATTATTGCGCTCTGTACAAGATCCTCACAGAAACAGGAAATCAGAACATTTAGATTAGAGATTCTCTCATGCTTTAAAAAAAAATGTTAAATTAAAAACATAGCTGATCAAGAAAATGTTGTCCAATGCCCATCCCTAATTCATTGCTCACATATAAGACTAATGTAAATGTTGTTGCATGGCAATGGGAATAGAGTTCTGTTTTGACTGTTTTGAACTGATGATCTTTTGTTTGCCAATGCAGGTAAAGTCTAACAACGAAGTGCAACAACGTTGAGCTGAGACCGAGCGAAAAAGAGTGGACAAAAGAGGCCAAGCGCTCCCACCGAAAGAGACAGAGAGCGTGTGCCAACAGTCACTTGGGGTGATCTGATAGAACAGAACATACATAAGCCATCTGAAAATACACCAAGCTGCAAAAAAAAAAAATTTCCGTGTATGTACTGAAATTAATATATATGTCGGTGTTAATTATTATAATTATACAGTGTTCTATTCTTAAATAATAAAGATATTTAAAGAATGTTGGATAGCAGTATTTAGTTTTTGTGTATTCATAATTATTTTAATTTTCTCATTGAGCAGGGAGAGGAAAATAGACAAGGTACACAATATTCAAGTTTATGAATAAAGTTTATTGCTGATCAATGTATTCATTATGTATTATACTTCAATGCAATGTTGAAACTGGCATTTGAAGATAGATAAATAGTCTTCAAATAGTGTTTTTTGACAAAAAAGAAACAAAAAATGTTAAATATTTAAAAGCGTGTGAGCTATGACAATCATTTGCTGGAAATCAAGTCATGGTTAAAGGGAGAGAAATTAACAATGCTAGGCTACGACACAAATTAGCAAATTTTAGGAAAACGCATGACTTACAGTTACTGCAAAAAACTTGAACCGTTATTGCATTGTGTCCTGTTTCAAAAGAAGTTGTACAGATGGTTGCAAAATGTTTACATACGACAACAGGGTGCACATTTTTTTAACCCTTGTTAACTTATATGCAATTTAATAAAATTGCCTTATCCATTTCACAAATCAATGGAATAGTATCATTGGGCGTGGATATCTAGTGGTGTAGTAGATTTAAAATAGTCAAAATATAGACTTTTGCTCTTTAAATAATGAGTTAGTAATGTCTGAAAGTTAGACACCAATTACAGAGTTCCTGCTTGTTTTGACATCGAACATACTTTAGCTTTCTCGCACTGCTGAGCTGCCTGGAAGCTCACCACCTCAGGGTTCATTGGTCACAGTGTAAGGTGGAGAAATGGCACTAACTTCTCTGAATCTTTAGTGTCAAAACCCTTTTGAGATATTTTTAGAGGATGAATTATTGTTTGGGTTAACATTCATTACAGTGACTTAGTAATGTAAAATATAATGCCTTAAACACCTAACAGCTTCCCACTCTTGTGAGAACATGGTTTAGTGTGAGACTGCGCTTTCACTGTGGTCAGTAAATTACATGTGCGAACAACAGCAGCTGCCATTTTCTTGGTCACGTTAAAACAGAGCTTGTTCTACATTGCTGTTATTACTTGAGCTTCATTGGTCCTTCTTTTGGCTTGGTCAGTGCTTTATGCCTGCAGTATCAGACTCAGGAGGCATCTGCAGGCGAGGAATCCGCTTCACTGATTCCCTCCTCCAGAATCTCCCTGACTTGTTCAAGAGATTCCGCCTGCCGTATTAACTCCAGTTTTACCTAAGAGGAGAGAGAGCAGTGTCAAATATAACACTGATTTTAAGCTCCTTATAACTCTAGTGCAATGATTCCCAACCACGGCGCCACAAAGTTATCCAATTTCAGATTATTTCACATCACAAATATTTATTTATTATGAATATTGTAGCTTTGTTTATCGATGCCATCAATTCATAGTGACAGGCAAGGGAATTAACCTGTTTCCACCTGTTGATAATCATACCACAAAATAATAGCTTTGTGCTCTAGTAAACAGGCCCCCATTATGTAATAAATAAGTAAATTTGTGAGTAAATTGAGACAAGATCTTCATTATTTCAGTATAGAGTGGCATACTGACTTACGAGTGCCCCAACTTACAAGTTTTTGAAGTTACAAGCTGTTGCTTAGACATATTTTTTTGCTTTTATGTTGCGAACGAGCGTCAGACACTGAAGTGAAAAAATACTAGAGCAACAGTCACTGGTGCACTTTCAGCTGTTCATTGAACTGGACAAACAGTCTAACAAATACAAAATGAAAACACTAGCAAGGAGCATGGAGAAGACACCCTGTCAAATGGCCAACTGGAGCTGGAGTCAGAGCTCCTGATGTCACTCACTAGGCCACACCCTTGACATGCACATGTCAACACACGGATTCTATACTGTGTGTGTGACTTTCAGCTTAATTTATACTTTTTAATACCAGTTTATTTCTTCACATTTTCTTGTATTATTTTTTTTTATATTTATATCTACAATACTGTTCTTTTTTTTTTTTTTAAACAAATAATATTGTAGTTGTTTTGGAGAGGCAGAACAGATTAATGGTGTTTCAATTAATTTCAAATCGGGAAAATTTATTTGATATGCTAAAGTAAATTGAGCTAAAAGCTTTGTCACTGAACAAATTTAACTTGGCATAAGTCAAGGTACCACTTAGTGTGTGTGTGTGTGTGTGTGTGTGTATATATATATATATATATATAATAAATACTCTACAATCAGTGATATTTTTAATGTGTGTTGTGGTGGTGTGCTGTGAGATTTTTGAAGATCAAATTTGTGCCATGGCTCAATAAAGGTTGAGAAACACTGCTCAGACAGGCTTCCATCAGCACACTGTACTTCTTACTTGCAGTGACTGAGAAAGCTGGACAAAGTCTCTCTGGACAGTCTGGCTGGTGTCGACCTGAGAGCGCATGCTGATCACTTGGCTGCGCAGCTCCAGACACTGCTGATGTAAGGCCACCTGCCAGCCAGATTAAAATCAAGCTAAATCTCCCAAAGGTCATTCGTATATAGAACATTTCACAACCATGCTGTGGCTACCCACAACAATAATGGAGCAACAGGTAAAAATCTTTTACATACATACATCTCAATAAATTTGAATATGGTAAAAGTTCATTTATTTCAGTGCTCATACATTATGTAGATTCATTAAACACTTGGGAAAAATACTTTTTAGAGGGCAAATTCCAGCCTAATTTCTACATTAAAAATCATCATCATTGTTGTTTCTTGATTGTTTCGTAATATTGTAGTTTGTAGAGATGATGAATTTTAGGTTTGTTTGTTGCAAGCTTTAATAATCAAAATTATACATATATATTACAAAAAAATTTCACACTGAGTGTTTGGACTGCATCTCTATAATGAGTTTCACTTTTTAAATTGAACTACCTAACTAAATTAAGCTTTTGACAATATTCTATTTTATTAAGATGTCACATACTGTATACCACTGCTATCCAATCACTGAGGTTGGAGTTTGGAGTGTTTTACAAATGCAATGCATCATACTGAGAGCTGTTTCCAATAGTATCTAATATACTATATTGCCATATTTAGCTTCTCTCCAGATATTTTCAAATAGGAAATATTTGAAAAAATATTGAAAAAAAAATGCACATATTTCCTGTATGAATGCAGAATACAACCACGATAACAAAACAATGTTAAATACTTCTCTAAGCGTGTCAATCAAAATCAAGCATTATTGTCTTGGCAAACGAAGGTTTTGTATTGGATCTCTTCAAATTGTGTGGCTGTACGATGTGAGGTTTTTTTTCCCCAGGAATTCTACAAAGCACAAATGAAGTGGACTCACATTATCAGCATTGAGGACTTTGTTGTTGCCCTGAACATGAGAGAGTGCCACCCGCAGGGCCTCGAGTTCAGTGCTGCAGGCCAAGAGATCGGCCTGGAACTGGTCTTTTTGGGCCTGGATCCTTTCTGTCTCTGTTTTTAAACTGGAAAATTGTACTGTGGAACACAAGCACAAAAAACATGATATCACAGATTAATATATTTCCTATTTGAAAATATCTGGAGAGAAGTGGCCTGGTAATTTTGTGTCACCTATTCTTGAGTTTTAGGTAACTGCACAGCAGAGTCAAAGAAAAAAAGTCAACATATTTAAAATAAATACTATGTGTGCTTCATACACTCACCTTCTAGAATTTCTGAAGTAGTTCCACATGTGAGCAGATAAGAAAAAAGAAAGAATTCAAAATGTGTCAGTCAAGTAGAAAATACCAATTCTATTAAAAAAAAAAAAAAACTACAACCATCCTATTACAAACCGTTCTCCTCTGCCCGGATTTCAAGCTGGTCCCTCAGGTTGACAATTTCAATACGGAGGCGCTCCTCACAGTGCGCTGCTTGCTGGTTAGATAGAGAGCAACAGTAAACTCTCACACCAGTAGTGACACATTAGTGTCGTCATGTTGCTTATGATACATTTAAAGTGGGTACGGAAAGTTTTCAGACCCCCTTAAATTTCCCACTCTTTGTTATCTTGCAGCCATTTGTTAAAATCATTTAAGTTCATTTTTTTCCTCAATAATGTACACACAGCACCCCATATTGAAATGGAATATTGAAATCCTGAAATGGAAGACGTTTGGGACGATCAGAACCCTTCCTAGAGCTGGCCGTCCGGCCAAACGGAGCAATTGGGGGAGAATAGCCTTGGTGAGAGAGGTAAAGAAGTACCCAAAGAGGCTGAGGCTGAGCTCCAGAGATGCAGTCAGGAGATGGGAGAAATTTCTAGAAAGTCAACCATCACTGCAGCCATCCACCAGTCGGGGCTTTATGGCAGAGTGGCCTGACAGAAGCCTCTCCTCAGTGCAAGACACATGAAAGCCTGCATGGATTGTGCTAAAAAAACACCTGAAGGACTCCAAGATGGTGAGAAATAAGATTCTCTGGTCTGATGAGAACAAGATAGAAATTGTTGGCTCCAGGTGTGAAAAACAGACTCATGGCTGTATTAGCTCAAAGGGGTGTTTCCACTAAATACTGAGCAAAGGGTCTGAATACTTATGGCTGTGTGATATTTCAGTTTTGTTTTTTAATAAATCTGCAAAAATTTCAACAATTCAGTTTTTTTCCCCTCTCAATATAAGTGCTCTGTGTACATTAATGTAAAAAAAATAACTTAAATAATTTTAGCAAATGGCTGCAATATCAAAAAAGAATGAAATATTTAAGGGGGTCTGAATATTTTCCGTACCCACTGTAATTATCTACCTGCAAAATGAATGAACAACAGAGTTAATAACCTTACTCACCCAGGTATAAAAGGGCAATACTGTCACCTAGTGGAGTTTTATTATTAGCTATTGCTGTAATTAATAAAGCCTTGTGATATTCAATCATGTTTACTGCTCATATTTTACTGAGCAGCTAGATCCTTTCCTTGTAACAGTAAGCACCACTTCCGCTGCAATAATTCATTGTGAGAGAGATGCTAGTTTGCATCCTGATTACTCAAGATTTTCTTGCGTGACGTCACAGTGAATGAATCATGAAGCTTTGTTTCACTTTTGAGGCATATTTTTCCTGGACATTTTGGTCGTGCTCCAAACAATACCACTTCACTTATAGGGCATATAGCAACTTTGGATGTTTCACTGTACTTTATTTTGTTAAATTTCATTTGCTATCTCCCTTCATGCATTTATAACTGCTTTAGTAAATTGGGTGATTACATTTTAGAAAATGGTATCTGCACCACTTTTTTGTCAAAAGGAATACTCCACCTGCAGTGATTCTGCAAGTGATGAGGTGGAGCCTGTTCCCTCATCTTCAACCGTCTCTCCTTTCAGCCTGGACAGCTCACTGCACACCTTTCTCTGGGACACGGACAGCTCTGACTGGATTCACACACAAACATCACACACATGCACTTCTGAACATATACAACACGCAAACAAGCAGTGTAGGATTTGTGAAGAGTCAACATTCCGACTCTTAGTGAAAAATGGAGGATGAGCGATGCATGGCCCACATGAGTTCAAAAAAGTCATTCACCAATCGACTCTGGACTGCAGTTTGTGACTGGCTGAGAGATTTCTGTAATTCCTGAAGAAGGGCCTCTGAAGACTGGACCTGAGACTGTAGCACTGATACCTGAAACACAAACGCCATACCAGCATATGTAATTTCCACAGCAGCCCTAATGTGCACGTACAGCATGTCTTTCCGCTTGTGTTCTACCTGTTTGTGTGTGTGGTTGGTCTGTGTGTCCAGTTCTTTCTCTAGTTCCTCCTTCGCTTCCACAAGTCGACTCACCTCCCCTCTCAACTCTGACACCTGTCCAATACACAATATCGGATTTTAAACTTAAACAAAATGACACTGACTCCCATTTAAACAGTGTCACTTTGTTACACACATTTGATGAGTGGAAATACTACACTATTTAAGATAATACTTTGTGTGTGGGCTTTGCATGTTTTCCGTGTGCTTGTGCAGGTCCTACCCAAGGTGCTCTGGCTTCCACCCCCTTTCCAAAAGCATGCATGTTAGGATAACTGACTACTGTAAATTGCACATATAGACAAATGAACTGGTTCACCTACATAAAAGGAACATTGAGGTTCCTTTTAGGAACTTACTTCATCCTGGAACAGAAAAGATCCTTCTCCCAACATTGGTAGCATAAAACTGTCTAAAATGTGTTGGTGAAATCAAGAATTAAGATTTAGGGGTCTCATTGAATACCCAATTTATGGATTGTATTGTTTTGGAGCATAACAAATACTTTTGTCCATACAATGTACATAGCACATTCATATGTACTTGTTTTTAATCAAAGGGGACAGGAGAATATGAAACCCCACCTGAGCATTGATTGCATCCCAGTCACTATGGGTGACAAGCCGGTGGCCAGCTGGCGGCAGGTAGATGGCTTCCGGCACCAGAGTTCCTGTTGAGACCAGAGAGTCTGTGTCTTCCTGAGTGTGGAGCTTCCTAGGTAGAGAGGGTGTGTCTATGGTGAAGGAGGACAACGAGGCCGAGTCGCAGTTCCGCAGTGAAAAATATCCTTCGGTATTAATGGGTGGTGCAGCTCCCTCTGGTATAACTTCAGACTCTGTTGGTTGGCAGTTTAACCTGTCTGGTGATGTCTGGGAGTCATTGCTGGTCACTTCTGCATCCATTTTGCCCTTCTTTCCACTCCCCTATTGGATGAAGATGAATAAATAGTGGCATAAATTTCATAAAGTTGAAAATTATACAGTAAATAAATAATGACACGCTAACCTGATTCTGGCCACCACTAGCTCTCCTCCCCTCGAGTAGCACGGCTATCCTGCCCTCATACTGGGCTGCCGTCTCTGTGAAGACATCATGAAATAATGATAAAAACTTTGTCCACAATGGGCTGATCTCAGTGATAGTGCCTCTTTTATATCAAGGTCTTTCTATCTTTATTGCCGTTTTTGTTTCATGGGCTCACTGGGCTCCAAACTGCTATCAGATAAAGCATCCATCCATTTTCTATAGCACTTGTCCTCATTATGGTTTATGTATTGTATGTATTATTAAATGTATTACTTACATTTTGACTTTAGTTAAGTTCTATTTAACCTGGGGACATTTAAAAAGCAATGCTCAAACTTGTGTTGGGCTCACGTGATTAGAACAATGGTGACACTTATTAGGCTAAATCAAATGACTTAGGCACACAGTTGTTTCTCTGTCAAATAATCGGGGCGTGTAGCCACAACTAGTCACAAGTAAACATGCGCTGACCCCTGAGAGCCTCCTGAAGGGACTGGATCTCTTGATCACATTGTTTTTGCAGCTCTGCCAGTTCTTCCCGTTTGCTCAGTTCACAGATGGTCGCCACACCCTGCCAGTGTTCAACCTGAGCTTCATACTCTGCCAGTTGGGCCTGAAGGATGGCTTCTGTAAAATGACAAACAGGTGTTGATGTTTTGTAAGTGGTGATGTCAGTCAAGATGGGATCAAGGAAGATAGGCAAAACTGTTTCATGGGTGAAACAAACACAATTGATTAAAACATCTACCGAGCAGTGTAACCTAATGCATTCTAAGACAATCTTCAAATAAGGACTGAGTAAATGGGGAAATTAAACTGTGTGGCTGGCTCTCCGGAAGGGAGGATTATGCAGATAAACCAAGTGATTGAGAATGGATGGAAATGCACAAAAATCACCCATCCATCCATTTCTATGGGGCTTGAGCTGAAGGCTACCCTAGGTGACTAAGAACAATGTAGAGTCTTCAATGAACATAACATACTGTACATCTTTATACAATGTGGGTGGAAGCCGGAGTTCCCAGAGAAAACTTTAAAACCTAGCATGCTGCCCTACAAAAAAAAATATATATATTTTTTGTCAAATTTAGTATTTTTTTGAGATTTTAGTTGGAACACAAAAATACAAATCAACAATACTAATAACCATCAACAAGAATTTGTGTTTTTGTTCTGTTATAGCCTGGAGGAAACCCATGAAGACAAAGGGTGAACAAAGCTTTGGTTTTCTGCTGATCTATCAGCTTGACTGACTGTATTGTTTCAGTTTTGCACTGCTTGTTTGATTCTGTGGTCTGATGATTAAAAAGTTAAAACAATAATTGTCTCCTGCTTCATTCAGGCCAAGTTAATTACAATAATCAAATCTTTCCTACCCTTTGAAAATTTGTGATGCGGTTGCAGATGTACTTGAAATTAATTATGCATGTACAGTGGACCCCCGCTATTCGCCGGGGATTGGATAATTAGCGGTCATTATAAGTGCATTGAATTTTTTTATGATTTTTTTTTTTTTTTCAAACCCATAAAATTCTTGAACACACCAACAATAAGCATTTTCAGAGTTGGTTCCCCCGTCCCCGAAAAAAAAAGAAAAAAATATACATATACAAAATTTTGAAAAAAAATGTAAACATTTTGAAAACAAAATTCAAGAGGTGAATGCACTGGTTCTCAACTGAGTATGCAGGGGTCCACTGTATACGGCCTATAATCCACTGCTTTCTACTTGCTCAAAATTATGCTAGTTTGGACATCTCTGGCGGTTTTTTTTTTTTTTTTTTTCTATTAATGCATTTTAATCGTGGCATTTTATTCACTCTCCTGCTTCCTGTTCTCCCAGGACTGCTCTGCAATAACGTGTAATCTTTCATGCATTATTGCAATTTTATTAGATGGTCATTTAATACATAAACACATATACAGTTATACAGATATACACACATGTATTACATATACATATACACACATATATGCATACAGTCATACATAGGATTGTATGCAGTACTTTACTGTACTTTAATTAATACCATATACTTTTACTAGTAGCAGTAGTAGGAAATTACACACTTTTAGGGTACTGTGAGATTAAAACATATGGCATCATGTATCTTTAAAAAAAGATATACCAGATGGTCATATCAACAATGGACCGAGTAGAATTTGACAGGCTAACGAAGCTAACTGTTAGCCTTACGAAATATGACGTCATAATATCAAAGTGCATACGGTTACAAAGATAGTACTGTTGATATGTGACGTAAATATTTTTATTATAGGACTAATTTCCAGTTATGAAAATCTCTGAGAATATTAGCGACCAAACTCACACACCAGTGGGGAAAAGTCGAGTGAAAAGTGACATCACGAGCTAGTGATGCTAAATGCTAACTCTTGACAGCTTGCTGTTTCAACAGGTTTCACTCAGAGAAGTAACAAGTCGTTTGTACTTAAGACTACCCCACTTGTATGCGAGACATGTCACACAACCCATGTAGTTTTGGTTTTTATTTGTGTTTTACCTGTGTCTTCTCTCTTTGAGCTCATCCTTTTGTCAGACAACTCCATCAGAAGAAGAAGAAGAAAAAGAAGTGTCACAAACACAACCAACGGGACGATGAACTTGCGCAAGGCATTTTAACAAACACCAAGTATTTTGGTGTGGAAATGATCACGAGTACGTCAACTTCAGGAAACAACTTTCCCCGGTCTCAGCCTGCGGAAAACGCCTCAACCTCCTTCCTGTGTCCACCTAGCCCGCTCTCACTGGGTGGAACTTGCTGCTTGTGACAAAACACTAAACAGGACTTTGCAGGAGGGAGGATAAAATCAAAGAAGACTACCGCAGTATTAACAAAAACACATTTTACATTTGAGTATATTTTGAATTATTTGTAAATAAGTGCGATTGCGTATTTCCTGTCGTGTACGTTTTACACCAGCAATGTATTTCAAACATTTTGTACAATTTTAACGAATACAGTATATCATACAGAATAACGATTCTAAAGTGTTGTGTATAGTCTTTTTTATTTTTTATTTTTGTGTCCTGTTCGGCTGTTAGGTCAAGCAGAATGGAAAATCTGTATCCCTTTTACGGCTGTTAGGTCAAGCAGAATGGAAAATCTGTATCCCTTTTATGTCAGAACCGTTTTACTGTGTAACAGTGGAGTTTTTAAGCTTCTGCTGTGCTGTTATAATTGAGGTTTATTGAGAATCAGACTTGATCAGTCGAACAGAACAACGTTTCTAGAAGGGAGAGAGAAACAAAGACAAAAGACAAAGCACTAATTGTAAACAGGATGAGAAGTAAATCATTACATTATCTACAACAATGAAACATTAAATATGAGTGTTGTATGGGGCTGTAGTGCTACACCATGTGAGGGAAGGACAGGACGATATAGGACAGGACAAGGACAAGAAGCTTGCAGGACAAGGGTCGTGAACCCGACTGTACAACTGAAGTGTGGTGGCATTAAAAGTCTGTCAGGACGAGAGTATAAGTGAGGCAATACACAAGCGATTTGCATATTCATGTGTTATTTGTTGCAGTAAGTGCGTGACCCCACACCCAGTGAAAGAGTCCTAGGGGTGTGTGCCTGCAGATACATACAAGTAAATTGATACCATTTTACATGCACAAAGACTGAAGACGTGTCCTGTAATTGCTGTGGCCGCACCACGGCGGCTGAGGACCCCATCCAATCAATTGTGGGGCGGGATCAGGCCCAGAGGTCCACCCCAGAGCAGCCCGGCGGACGGGACACGCTCCACACAGAGGGACCAGGGCGGTCCACCGGCCCCACCGAGGCGCCCCGACAACTGGCCACCCAGCGGGGGCCGCGGGGACCCAATGCCACCCCCCCAGCCAACCACCCCACCCACCGCCCCGAGTGTGTGTTAAGTGAGTGATTAAGAGGCATGGCTCCCACAGGTCGGGCCCATTAGGCCAGACAACCACCGACGAAGAGGGCCATCCCACCCAGACCCACAGATGTGTAAGTTACCCATGCCATTGACGCTAACACAGCCCCATACCGTCACAGATGCTGGCTTTTGAACTTTGCGTCCATAACAGTCCGCATTGTTCTTTTCCTCTTTGGCCCGGAGGACACGACGTCCACAATGTCCAAAAACAATTTGAAATGTGGACTCGTGGGACCACAGAACACTTTTCCACTTTGCATCAGTCCATTTTAGATGAGCTCGGGCCCAGAGAAGCCAGCTGCGTTTCTGGGTGTTGTTGATAAATGGCTTTTGCTTTGCATAGTAGAGTTTCAAGTTGCACTTACGGATGTAGCGCCGAACTGTATTTACTGACATTGGTTTTCTTAAGTATTCCTGAGCCCATGTGGTGATATCCTTTACACATTGATGTCGGTTTTTGATGCAGTGCCGCCTGTGGGATTGAAGGTCACGGGCATTCAATGTTGGCATTTGGCCTTGCCGCTTACATGCAGTGATTTCTCCAGATTCTCTGAACCTTTTGATGATATTATGGACCGTAGATGATGAAATCCCTAAATTCCTTGCAATTGTACATTGAGGAACATTGTCCTTAAACTGTTCGACTATTTTCTCACGCACTTGTTCACAAAGAGGTGAACCTCACTCCATCTTTGCTTGTGAATGACTGAGCAATTCAGAGAAGCTCCTTTTATACCCAATCATGGCACCCACCTGTTCCCAATTAGCCTGTTCACCTGTGGAATGTTCCAAACAGGTGTTTGATGAGCATTCCGCAACTTTCTCAGTCTTTTTTGCCACCTGTCCCAGCTTTTGTGGAACGTGTTGCAGCCATAAAATTCTAATTGAATGATTATTTGCTAAAAACAATCAAGTTTATCAGTTTGAACATTAAATGTCTTGTCTTTGTAATGTATTCAATTAATTATAGGTTGAACATGATTTGGAAATCATTGTATTCTGTTTTTATTCATGTTTATTCAAAACAATATCCCAACTTCATTTGAATGGGGGTTGGAGAATATTGTGCAGAGGTGCAATATTGAAGACACCTGATGCCACACTCACATTAGCTACTTAACTCGAAACACCTGCAAAGGCCTTTAAATGGTCTCTCAGTTTAGTTCTGTAGGCTAGACAATCATGGAGAAGACTGCTGACCTGACAGTTGTCCAAAAGATGACCATTGACACCTTGCACAAGGAGGGCAAGACACAAAAGGTCAGTGCTAAAGAGGCTGGCTGTTCACAAAGCTCTATGTCCAAGCACATTAATAGAGAGGAGAAGGGAAGGAAAAGATGTGGTACAAGCAATAGGGATAACTGCACCCTGGAGAAGATTGTGAAACAAAACTCATTCAAAAATGTGGGGGAGATTCACAAAGAGTGGACTGGAGTCAGTGCTTCAAGAACCATTATGCACGGACGTATGCAAGACATGGGTTTCAGCTGTCGCATTCCTCATGTCGAGCCACTCTTGAACAACAGACAGCCTCAGAAGCGTCTCACCTGGGCTAAAGACAAAAAGGACTGGACTGCTACTGAGTGGTCCAAAGTTATGTTCTCTGATGAAAGTCAATTTTGCATGTCCTTTGGAAATCAAGGTCCCAGAGTCTGGAGGAAGAGAGGAGAGGCACATAATCCACATTGCTTGAGGTCAAGTGTAAAGTTTCCACCATCAGTGATGGTTTGGGGTGCCATTATATGTGCTGGTGTTGGTCCAGTGTTTCCTTCGGTCCAAGATCAACGCAGCCATCTAACAGGAAGTTTAAGAGCACTTTGTGCTTCCTGCTGCTGACCAATGGAGATGCAGATTTCATTTTCCAACAGGCCTTGGCACCTGCACACAGTGCCAAAGCTACCAGTACCTGCTTTAAGGACATCGGGATCCCTGTTCTTGATTGACCAGCAAATTCGCCTGACCTCAACCCCATAGAAAGTCTATGGGATATTGTGAAGTGGAGAATGCAATACACCAGACCCTATAATACAGAAGAGCTGAAGGCCACTATCAGAGCAACCTGGGCTCTTATAACACCTGAACAGTGCCACAGACTGATCGACTCCAGGCCATGCCGCATTGCTGCAGTAATTCGGGCAAAAGGAGCCCCAACTAAGTATTGAGTGCTGTACAGTACATGCTCATACTTTAATTGGCCAACATTTCTAGAATTTTTTATTTTTTTGTGTCAGTCTTAATATTCAAATTTTGTGATTGTTATAATCATCAAAATTAAAAGCAGCATTTGAAATATATCAGTATTTGTGTAATGAATATAATAAACAAGTTTCACTTTTTGAATGGAATTACTGAAATCAACTTTTTCATATTCTAATTATATGACCAGCACCGTACAGTAGAAACTCACTTTCCAATTTGCCATAAAAACATCTGACCAATTTCCAATGGAAATTACATAAGCTAGAATCTGTGGCTATATTTTCTATCCTTTGGGACTTTTGAGCCAGTTCATTTTGACAACAGAGAAGTGTAAACAGTCATAACAGCGAGAAAAGACAAAGTTCTGAATAGTAATTCTGAAGACAAAGGAAAAGCTTTGTAAATTGAAAACTTTATTTCTTTAAGTTTAGATTGGGAAATGTGAAAAGATCAAAACCACGATGTTGAACTGAGAAATAGGTTATTTGCTTAGTCTGCATATTTTTTGACATTCTATATGTAAAGTGAAATTCATAATGTCTCCTGCCATTCTTAATTCTGGAAATCCAAGACAAAATACTGTATAAAAAGCTGGTATGTGGTTTAAAAAATAAAAATAACAAAACCAGTGCCACATATAGTTATTAAACAATGTTCAATTTCTCAGATAAAGAAATATTGTAAATACTTAGCAAAAGTTAGAGTGGTATTAGTCTGAAATCATGATTGAGTGGAGCAGAAGCAAAGAACAAATATGAAACATCCATATATAGTGAAAAATAAGTAATAGTGCCTGTTTAATGAGGCCTGATTCTTCTAAGGTAATTTTTCAGAGATAATATTGTCTAAAAAGGTCTATGGAGTAGATTTCTGCAGCTGTAGTTCAAATGGAAAGCATCAAAAGCTATTGGTGTGTCATGCTGGCAGTGTTTGTTTTTTGTTGTTTTGGTCCATGTTGTGTCCATTTTAGGCTCTAGTTCATGTCATGATCACTGACACTCTGCCGCAGATACTCTTCATACAGCTTTTTCTGTAAGTATAACATGTTTGACAAACATACATTTTGGTGTTTATTCCAGTATTATTAAAAGCAATCTAATCTATACACATGAACTACCTTTTTGGTCTTTGCCACTTCCTGAACAAAGTCCAACTTTTCCTGCAGTTGTCTTTTCTGCTTGCCTGACAGAGTTGGTTGAGTCCTGCAAAGAGTAAACACCAAGAACTCCAAAATGTAAACATGGAGCAAAAACCTCAGCGAGTGAACCTAATTTATAGTCTTCACTGCCACCCTGAAAACATTGAGACCTACATTTGCTGGCCACTAAATTACTGTAGTACCCAATTATTCTCAACCACTGTTCCTTAAACTCATCAGGTGTTCTGCGAATAATTATCCAATATCACTTAAATGGTCTGAAATTTTATTATTTACTACAACAATGTTTTTGTCCTTTTATTTATGACAGCGACATACAGTATAGTGACAAGACAAACAATGAAATGCTTTCACTAGATGACAGAAAGGACAATTAATCTTTTACAACCACAATAATATTAAATATATTGTTACACCCCTCCTTGAGCCGTCACCTTATCGTGGTGGAGGGGATTGTGTGTCCCAATGATCTTAGGAGATAAGTAACGTGGGTCCCCCTTCCCATGTGCTCACCACCAGTGGGAGGGGCCATAAGGGTCGGGTGCAGTGTGAGCTGGGCGGTGGCCAAAGGCGGGGACCTTGGCAATGCGATCCCCGGCTACAGAAACTGGCTCTAGTGACGTGGAATGTCACCTCTCTGGCAGGGAAGGAGGCCGAGCTGGTGTGTGAGGTTGAGAAGTTCTGACTAGATATAGTCGGGCTCGCTTCCACACACGGCTTGGGCTCTGGTATCAGTCCTCTTGAGAGGGGTTGGACTCTTTTCCACTCTGGAGTTGCTCATGGTGAGAGGCGCCGAGCAGGTGTGGGTATAGACTCTGCCCCTGTACATTGGGATTCACCCTGGTGGACGAGAGGGTAGCCTCCCTCCGCCTTTGGGTGGGGGGACGGATCCTGACTGTTGTTTGTGCCTATGCACCAAACAGCAGAGTACCCACCGTTTTTGAAGTCCTTGGAGGGGGTGCTGGAGAGCACTCCCGCTGGGGACTCCATTGTTCTGCTGGGGGACTTCAATGCTCACGTGGGCAATGACAATGAGACCTGGAAGGGCGTGATTGGGAGGAACAGCCCCCCCCGATCAGAACCCGAGTGGTGTTCTGTTATTGGACTTCTGTGCTCATCACAGATTGTCCATAACAAACACCATATTCAAGCATAAGGGTGTCAACACGTGCACTTGGCACCTTAGGTTGCCGTTCGATGATGGACTTTGTGCTTGTGTCATCGAACTTGTGGCCACCAACACGCCTTCCCATGAGGAAGCAGAGTCTGGGGTCTCTGAGGTGGGCTCTCCTATCTCTGGGATTGAGGTCACCGAGGTGGTTTAAAAGCTCCTCGGTGGCAAGGCCCCAGGAGTGGAGCTTTGGATGTTGTAGGGCTGTCCTGGTTGACACGCTTCTGCAACATCGCGTGGACATCGGGGACAGTGCCTCTGGATTAGCAGACTGGGGTGGTAGTCCCCCATTTTAAGAAGGGGGGGCCAGAGGGTGTGTTCCAACTACAGGGGGATCACACTCCTCAGCCTCACTGGTAAGGTCTATTCAGGGGTGCTGGAAAGGAGGGTCCGTCGGGAAGTCGAATCTTAGATTCAGGAGCAGTAGTGTGGTTTTCGTCCTGGCCGTGGAACAGTGGACCAGCTCTTCACCCTCGGCAGGGTCCTCGAGGGTGCATGGGAGTTCACACAACCAGTCTACATGTGTTTTGTGGACTTGGGGAAGGTGTTCGACTGTATCCCTCGGGGAGTCCTGTGGGGGGTGCTTCGGGAGTATGTTGTTCGGGCTGTTCGGTCCCTGTTTCCGGTGAGGGTTGGACTGCGCCAAGGCTGCCCTTTGTCACCAATTCTGTTCATAACTTTTATGGACAGAATTTCTAGGCGCAGCCGAGACGTAGAGGGGGTCTGGTTTGGTGGCCTCAGTATTGCATCCCTGCTTTTTGCAGATAATGTGGTTCTGTTGGGTTCATCAAGCAGTGATCTCAAACTCTAACTGGAGCGGTTCACAGCCCAGTGTGAAGCGGCTGGGATGAGAATCAGCACCTCCAAATCTGAGACCATGGTCCTCAGTCGGAAAAGGGTGGCGTGCCCTCTCCAGGTCGGGGATGAGATCCTTCCAAGTGGAGGAGTTCAAATATCCTGGGGTCTTGTTCATGAGTGAGGGAAGAAGAGAACGGGATATTGACAGGCGAATCGGTGCAGCGTCTGCAGTAATGCGGTCTTTGTATCGGTCGTTGTGGTGAAGAAAGAGCTTAGCCGAAAGGCAAACCTCTCTATTTACCGGTCGATCTACATTCCTACCATCACCTATGGTCACGAGCTGTGGGTCGTGACCGAAAGAACAAGATCCCGGATACAAGCGGTCGAAATGAGTTTCCCCTGCAGGGTGTCTGGGCTCTCCCTTAGAGATAGGGTGAGAAGCTCGGTCGTCTGAGAGGAGCTCAGAGTAGAGCTGCTGCTCCTCCGCATTGAGAGGAGCCAGATGAGGTGGCTCTGGCATCTGTTTAGGATGCCTCCAGGATGCCTCCCTGGTGAGGTGTTCAGGGCATGTCCCACCAGGAGGAGACCCCGGGGACACCCAAGACAAGCTGGGGAGACTACGTCTCTCGGGTTGCCTGGGAACGCCTTGGGACCCCCTCGGAAGAGCTGGAGGAAGAGGGTGGGGAGAGGGAAGTCTAGGCTTCCCTGCTAAAGCTACTGCCCCCGCAACCTGACCTCAGATAAGCGATAGAAAATGGATGGATGAATGGATGGACGGAATAGTTGTTTAAATGGCCAGTAAGGGCCGTATCAGTGCTTGGACACAGAGTAGCTTCAGCAAAAATGGGCGGATATGTCACGCACATCTCAGAATTATTTTTTACCGCATACAAAGAGAGCAGTTGGTTTTAATAAGACGTGTTAACTAAATTATCATCCATGGATTGATGGATGGATATTGTTACAGTACACTAATATATCTTTGACAGAAAATAAAACTTTCTTTTTTTTTCTGTGTAATGGCATTAGCGTTACTGCATCTCCAGTACAAAGCGAGTGTGGTTTAATGTTAACTTAGTGATATTATGCATTCTTAACATTATGATTGGAATCGAGATATAATTGTGGTACCTGAAGGAAAATCGTGCAAAGATGAGCACCAGGAAGGAGGCAAGGAACATCCCAACACAACCGTAAAGCTTCTGCTCTCCAGACATCGATTCAAATATCCGTACTACAGGAACCTGGGGTTACAAAAGAGATAGTGGTGACTGCTTCAAAACAGACAGCTCAATAAACAAAACAAACAAAAAAAAACAAGAAAAACAGGAGTATTGAGAACACGAACCAGATAAAGGGAGAGTAATTCAATGCCTTGGCGGCCCAAACCCATCTCCAGGACCTCCTTGGACAAAGTGCCCAGCAGCAGTATGGCCAAAACAATCATGGGGATGCTGAAGCCCAGTAGTGTCAGAAAGCAACTCTTGCAGCGAGCCCGTCGGTTCTGAATACTGATCTGCCTGTGAGATGGAAGGTCATTTTCTTCGGCCAAAATAAAAATAAGAGTTTACATATAGTATAAGATTGTTTACAGGCGATAAAACACTATTGGTGCATATTATTAAATACTTCTCAATTTACAAAAGGAGATTTTATTGTTATGGCTGGTACCTGTCGTTGGTCATTTTATCAATGATGGCTTCACTAATGACCTCACAATCCTTCTCCAGAGAGTTGAGTGTATTCTGGACTGTCTGATTGATGGTCCTCTCAATGGTGCGACACACATCTTCAATCTGGTTGACACAGCGGCTCGGCTACAAACAAAAGCAACAACCCATCCGGCACTTCAAATTTGTTGGGTGCACATCACATGGCTAAAAGGTGCACAGTCATCTAACTGTACCTTGTTTGGATTAGGAACGTAGATGGTGGGCATGTCAAAACCACATTTGTTGAGTCCTGGTCGTTTGCAGAGCTCTTGGACAATCTGCATCATCACTCTCTAGAAGAATAAAGACGAAAGAAACAGTGAGACAGAACCCAATGATGCCATTTCTTTTTTTTTTTTGTTCCTTTTTCTTCAAAAATATATATCAAGAATACCTGTTAGCATTTCTTTCATGTATTCAGGACCTAAACCATTTAGTGATTTATAGACCAGTAGCATAACCTTAAAATCTATTCTAAAGCTGACTGGGAGCCAGTGTAAAGACTTTAGAACTGAGTAATATGCTCTGGCCTCTTTGTTCTGGTCAGAGCCCGAGCGGGAGCATTCTGAATGAGCTGCAGCTGTTTAATGCTCTTTTGGGGGAGTCCAGTCAGAAGACCATTACAATAGTCAAGCCTACTTGAGAGAAGCATGGATGAGCTTCTCCTGGTCTGCTTGGCACATGCAAGCATTCACTCTGGATATGTTCTTCAGATGGTAGAAGGCAGTTTTAGTAATTTATTTTATATGGCTGTTGAAAGTCAGGTCTGTTGAAAGTCAGGCCAGGAATAAGTAAAATTTACCAGATATACAAAAATTAAGTTACGTGCTTGGTCACGGAATAAAGAAAACTCGCAAGTCAAGGTACCACTGTATCAGAAAGGAGCGGCTTTCCTCTATGAACACACTTGCACGGCTATGCCGCTTTTTGTTGCTGAAAAAGGAGCTAGAAGGATGGCGTCTGTACAGTCCGTTGTAGTGTCTTTTTTATTTTTTTTTTATTTTGTATTCCTATGTCAATTTATAGCAATCTTTTGAATTATACATAACTATTTGAACTTGTATACATTTTTTTATATAGCTGTTTGGACTGGTGTTTTACCTGTCTGTATTAGAGGTAAATTTTGCTCTCTCTGCCTGAAGAAAGCAGACTGGGTCACTTTGCTTTGTCAGAACTTATCCAAGTGCTGGTAGCCTCCTTGGCTGACAGGTGTGAATTCCCACATTTAGACAGCTAGCCAATTAAAAAGCTTACCAATACAAACAGTTGGGATTTTAAGAAAAACAATTCCTGCGCGTCGACACAGAGTGCCACACATACTGTAGGCATAGGACCTTAATAAAAAAAAATTTAAAATGCGGGTGCGAAGGCCAGCCAGCACAATACCCAACACTCAGCCAATTCCAGGTGCAGATGGAGTCGCCATGATAAATCAGGTCATTTGGGTCTTTGCCAAATATGGATAAAACTGATACAAAACTGGGTCAAACAGGAGTAGCTGTCAGAGGGACCTTTTGCGGACACTCGTACGACAAAACCTAGGTTTTTTTTTTTTTTTTTTTTTTTTAAATAAAATTTACAATTTTATACTAAGTCCATGTTAGAGAGTCACTCTGTGGAGGTCTAAATAGCCAAAATACTGGACCTTTAAGCTTTAGTCTTAATTAAGGTCTTGGATGCAGAAGACAGGACCCTGATCTAACCTGGCATGCCTGGGGTCTGAGCTAGACTGACGAGCGTTTCTCACATCACCATCAATGTACCGATATTTCTATTCAGCTGAATAAAAGGGAGGAGACAGGCCCATTTGGTTTGCACCTACCTGCCTGTCAGACTCTCCCCCAGCTTCATCAGCCTTACTGAGATAGAAACGTAGCCGATCCCCATGTTTGTCATTCAGGGCCTCCACAATATTGAGGGTACGCTTGCACAGAGCCTGACCCATTGGGTCAAAGAAGACCAGTATCAGGTCACAGACATCACCTGAGTGGGACAGAGGGAAGTCCATTACTGTACCAGACTACACAGTAAAGAAAAAAGGATATGTTAAGTGTTGTCCTCATAAGTGATAATGAGTAAATGATGAACTAGACTGTATTCCTTAAAAATAATGGGTCTTGGCCCACCTAGCCATAGGACAACTTCATCCACATCAAAGGGATACTTCATATCACCATCCACCAACCCAGGTGAATCCACAAAAGTCACCAGGCTGAAACGTTTCTGCCGTGATGTGCAAATCTCTGTGCTCAAATACGCCGATACACCTAAAAAAACAGACATAGGGGGAATAAAGATAAAAACTCGGATACAAATGTCTTATTTTGATCGTGTACATAAAATACGCAAACGAATGAATAGAAGAGCTGTTAAAAATGTGTTACCTGTTTATCCACAAAAAAGGGGCAAAATATTAGAAACAATTCACTTTGATACAATACAGCTCTCCCCCCCAAAACATCCTAGAACTGCAATAATACATATTTGTTAGTGTGTCATACAGCACTTGGCTCTTTAAATTACAGTTTGTAGATGTACCCGTTATCCAGCAAGAGCACACGACAATGGTTTATTTCGAAAATTCAATTTGACATGCTAACTCTACTGTGAGAGTGCGACTGTTCTGAGAGGCAGACCATGCTCCCTTTCTTTGAATTTATGAACAATACCAACTGGAGTTATATCCACGGTACATGAATGGTGAATGAGGTCATTCAAATCTCTCGCCCCGACCTGCCACTCTGTCTCCCCAGTCAGAGCGGCCAGAGTATGCTGCGCCACTCCCAGAGTGTGACGCACTGAATAACACCACATTCCAACAACGCAGAACGCACTTGGAGTGCATTACTGAACACAGCCAATATCATTTTATAGCACTTGCACTTAAAGAGCACAGTGTTGCACAGAACTCTTTTAAATTATGTACCAAGCATTCCTGTTTATTTACAACCCCAATTCCAATGAAGTTGGGATGTTGCGTGAAACATAGATAAAAACAGAATACAATGATTTGCAAATCATGTTCAACCTATATTTAATTGAATACACTACAAAGACAAGATATTTTATGTTCAAACTGATAACTTTATTGTTTTTAGCAAATAATCATTAACTTTGAATTTTATGGCTGTAACACGTTCCAAAAAAGCTGGGACAGGTGGCAAAAGACTGAGAAATTAGAGGAATGCTCATCAAACACCTGTTTGGAACATCCCACAGGTGAACAGGCTAATTGGGAACAGGTGGGTGCCATGATTGGATATAAAAGGAGTTTCCCTGAATTGCTCAGTCATTCACAAGCAAAGATGGGGCGAGGTTCACCTCTTTGTGAACAAGTGCGTGAGAAAATAGTCGAGCAGTTTAAGGACAATGCTCCTCAACGTACAATTGCAAGGCATTTATGGATTTCATCATCTACAGTCCATAATATCATCAAAAAGTTCAGAGAATCTGGAGAAATCACTGCATGTAAGCAGCAAGGCCGAAAACCAACATTGAATGCCCGTGACCTTCGATCCCTCAGGCGGCACTGCATAAAAAACAACATCAATTTGTAAAGGATATCATCACATGGGCTCAGGAACACTTCAGAAAACCAATGTCAGTAAATACAGTTCGGCGCTACATCCATAAGTGCAACTTGAAACTCTATTATACAAAGCAAAAGCCATTTATCAGCAACACCCACAAACGCAGCCGGCTTCTCTGGGCCCGAGCTCATCAAAGATGGACTGATGCAAAGTGGAAAAGTGTTCCGTGGTCTGACGAGTCCACATTTCAAATTGAAATGAATCTCTAGAACATGAGGAGACTTTCTTGGAAAGCTCACCTTGGAACTCTTGCAGAGGCTTGAAGTGGGGATATAGATGAAGGGTAGCATTTCCCTAAAAGAACAGAGATGAGTCATTGTCTACGTACAGTAAGTATTGTTTAAACATAATTATTTATAGAAGTTACTCAGGCTAACACTGTGACCCATGGTTGGAATTGGGTTTGCTTAATTTGGGGGTTTATATTTAAATATTAAAAGACAGTCTTACTGTGAGGGATTCTCTCTTGCGCCCGCTCGTCACAAAACTGAATCCCTGGGTCTCAATAGCGACACCAGTACGCTGGATGTGCTCTTCAACATACCTGAATGCCATAAAAAACTAAACTGTCACCAATCTAATTAGAAAAAGACTTAAATGACTAAGTGTTACAGATGCAAATTTAGTTTAAAAGATCAGGACAAAAAATACAATAAAATACCAGTTGATGAAGGAGCTTTTCCCAGCAGAGTGGTTGCCCATCAGCATCACAGTGATCTTCTTCCTGGGGGGCAGCAACTTTACACCCACAGATTCAGCCACTGCAATCAAGCCTGAAGACACCCATGAACATGTTAAGAGTTATGAAATACAGTGAGTGAACCCCCACGTATTCGCAGTTTGGCATACAAATATTTACATATTTATCATTATTTGCTGTAAATCTTTTGTAGTTTTTGTGCTCAGGCCAAAGCAATAAAATTATTACTTTGGTGCCATCTGGTGTCAAGATTGGTGCTGTTGTTAGGTTTAATCCATTGACAGAGTTTTTTCATCTGCATTTGAAATGTCCCGTTTTCTTGGCACACTTGGTGGTCCTTTAATGCACTGTCAAATATCAAAGTATGCTTCTGCTTCTCTCCTGTTTGCTCCATTACAATTTGCCTGAATTCCTTATCATTTCTTATTGGGTGTCAATGCCAAAAGGTGAGTTTAATGTCTTAATATCGTTTGTGTAAAGTGTGTATATTTTTTTTTCCCCACGTGTAATGTTACGCCAGTTTGTGCTAGCGTGTTACTTAGGCTAGTATGCTATGCTAGCTAATATGTCATGTTAAGGTGGTTTCTTTGAGTAGAATAATTTAACTATGATTACGGTCTTTTACAGTATGTAACATAATTCATGATCGTGTACACACTGGATGCATTGAGTTGATGCTTTATGGTCCTCTCTATTTTAAGTACTTTGCTGCCATCTTTTGGCATTAATACACATTTGCAAATTCCTCTTAGGGATGGCTTCTCATATTTGTGGATTTTCGCTATTTGCGGCAGGGCTTGGTCCCTATCCCCCATAAACAACGGGGCAAGCTGAATTCCTCACTCTTGATTTGCACATCCTAATAGACTACTGTTTCCACTAAATAGTTGGCAGTAGCAATTACCAGAAGACAGGAGACAGTGCTGGATGTGGCAGAGTTGAAGATGCTGAGATTCTCTTTGGGAGTGATAAGAACAGACAGGTTACAGCCAAAAGGGAAAGACGCCAATATCGGCCCACACAGAAACCTGTTCAAGATTACATTGGTGTTTTCCCTTTTGATTTCATTAGCGGTGTTTCTCCAAGTGTGGTATGGGTACCACAGGTGGTGCAGATATCACTCTAGTACTGGTACCTGAAAGCATCACTGTTCAGTTATATTTAACTTTCAAGTTCAATATGTTTGCATTTAATCTTTGTTCTAAGTATTTATTTAGGTAGAGTTTTATTTACATTTTATCTGCAATATATTTGAATTGAATCATTACTTTAACGTTATTTCCCCCTATGGCTAAGAGCAGTATTAATTTTCAAACTGTGCATAATGTTACAGTGGCTTACAATAAAATTAAATGTAATTTTTAGGAATAAAATCAGTCTTGTTTTATTTTATGAACACTAAACTACTGAATTTTCATGACTGTAAGTTACTTGAAGAACTACCAGTGAGTACCTTCTAGGTGGTACTTGGTGTAAAAACTGAGCAATACTGCAAAAATAGTATTTGCTTATTTGGGATTTTTGTGTCTCTTGAATGTACAGGGAGCGTGGCCCTGTGTCATTAAGATGCAAGTAAGCTCACTGAATAAATAAAACGGAATAGTTGAGAATCAGCACATCCAAATCTGAGACCATGGTCCTCAGTCGGAAAAGGGTGGCGTGCCCTCTCCAGGTCGGGGATGAGATCCTGCCCCAAGTGGAGGAGTATCTTCGGGTCATGTTCACGGGTGAGGGAAGAATGGAACGGGAGATCAACAGGTGGATCGGTGCAGCGTCTGCAGTGATGCGGACTTTGTATCGGTCCGTTGTGATAAAGAAGGAGCTAAGCCGAAAGGCGAAGCTCTGAATTTATCGATCGATCTACGTTCCTACCCTCACCTATGGTCACGAGCTGTGGGTCGTATCAGTGCTTGGACACAGAGTAGCTTCAGCAAAAATGGGCAGATATGTCACGCACATCTCAGAATTATTTTTTACCGCATACAAAGAGAGCAGATAGTTTTAATAAGACGTGTTAACTAAATTATCATCCATTGTTTGATGGCAAACCAGAAATTCTTGCGACGGCTATGTTTAAGGAAAGCTAGGACAAAGTAGCCCACCCAGAAGATCAATTTAAAATGAAGTAACATACGAATTAGCAAACATTTGCTTTGGCCCTAACACGAGAAATGATGACAACGATCCCCAAAGTGTGGCTTACTTACACTAGCTAGCTAGCTAACAGTTTGCCCCCGGCATTCGGGAACAGCCAACCGGCTTGCTAGCATGTCCACCGGCTAACTTTTCCCTCAACTGGATGCTCAGCCAACTCACCACTGTCGGGTTCCGTATACAGTTGATGGCAATCCCGCAAAATGCGCTCGTCGCAGGATACACCACCAGATATTGAATCCGCATTTGCTGCGCTTCTGCTTTTGCTTTTGCTTTTTCCAGACATTGTGCCTTACAAATACAAACGGTTAAGAAGTATTTTAATAAACCATCTGTAGCCGAAGCTTCCACTTGCAATGAGCGCAGGCTCCTTGTCTCGTTTGAATCGCCCCGGTACGCTGAAACAACAACGCAGGAAAGCGACGTCAGTAGGCCACGTCGTCAATTGAGCGGCTTTTTCGCAATGGCTTGTTGGTAATGTAGTACATTTGCGCGTGGATGTAGTCAGTGAACTGTCCAATCGTAATCATTTCAATATAGGGTTACTGTTTGATTAAATAAAGTCAATTAAAATAATTAAACTATTATATTATATTTAAAAGATGGAATCGTAAATTAAATTGTACATTAATTTAAACCCAAAATGTTTGTATTAACACAAATTGAATATATTGACAACACGTTATCAAATACCAATAGATACACTGAGAAAAATTTAACAGTTGAAAGATAATACTGTACAGTTAGTATATCTGTCATTCTTAGCAGTGAATATACAAGATGTGTCTGAAAGATTCCAGGACTGTTGTTACAAAAGATATATTTCAAACCCAAACAACAAATCCAAGTTTTCCCCTTCAATGCGGGCCAGACAATCAACCAGCACGTCTACAGAAAGATCCTGCACCGTTTGCTTCAGTGCAAGAGAAGAGACGAGAGTTGTGGCAGGACAACTCATGGCTGCTTCACCATGGCAACACACGTGCTTATGCCCTAAGCATCCAACAATTACTGGCTGAGAAGAATATTACTGTGGTGGAGCAACCTCCCTACTCACCAAACATGGTTCCATGCATTTTTTTCCCATTTGCCAAGAATAAGGGAATCATCAGGGTAACCCGTTTTGAAGACACAGGTGCAGGGGATTCCGGAAGAATCATTACGGGAATGCACGACAGCATGGCAGAGAAGGCTGCGAACGTGCATTAGACTCCAGAGTGATTATTTTGAAGGGGCAAACTTGTAGTTGTTGTTTGGATTTAAATTATGTTATCTGAGACTCCAGCCCTGGGATTTTTGTTTGACACACCTCGTAAACTAGGCTATAGTGTTCGAGAACTCTCAGACATTACAATGAGTGGTGTAGGAACAATCCGCAGTCAACAGAACGAATTATATTTCTGCAGTGGAATATTATAAGAGGGTTGTCTTTGTCTTGTATACATAGATTTTATTTCTAAATCAACATTCTCCTGTTACCACAATACAAAGAGGATCACACAGTGACTCCAAATTCAACAAGATACCATCTTTAAATGTGTTTAAGGGGTCACTTTCAGATATAAAAAAATATAGCACAGTAGAGTACAATGTAAAAACAATTGGATTAATTTTCATGTACTGTACATACGTCTCATTTACTGTACTGGTAAAGATTAAAACGTTGTGATGTCATTAACTTCTTTTCACATGTAAAGCTCAGCCTGCGAAAGGTCACTGTGATTGTAGTCTTATCACATTTACGACCCCAATTCCAATGAAGTTGGGACATTGTGTTAAACATAAATAAAAACAGAATACAATGATGGCGGCACGGTGGGCGACTGGTTAAGGCGTCAGCCTCACAGTTCTGAGGAGTGGGGTTCGATCCCCGGCCCCGGCTTTGTGGAGTTTGCATGTTCTCCCCATGCCTGCGTGGGTTTTCTCCAGGCACTCCGGGTTCCTCCCACATCCCAAAAACATGCACGTTAATTGAAATCTCTAAATTGCCCGTAAGTGTGAATGTGAGTGCGAATGTTCGTTTGTTTGTATGTGCCCTGCGATTGGCTGGCAATCAGTTTAGGGTGTAGCCCGCCTCCTGCCCGATGATAGCTGGGATAGGCTCCAGCACGCCCGCGACCCTAGTGAGGAGAAGCGGCTCGGAAAATGGATGGATGGATGTATTCTCCATCCATCCATTTTCCGAGCCGCTTCTCCTCACTAGGGTCGCGGGCGTGCTGGAGCCTATCCCAGCTGTCATCGGGCAGGAGGCGGGGTACACCCAGAACTGGTTGCCAGCCAATCGCAGGGCACATCGAAACAAACAACCATTCGCACTCACAGTCATGCCTACGGGCAATTTAGAGTCTCCAATTAATGCATGTTTTTGGGATGTGGGAGGAAACCGGAGTGCCCGGAGAAAACCCACGCAGGCACGGGGAGAACATGCAAACTCCACACAGGCGGGGACGGGGATTGAACCCCGCACCTCAGAACTGTGAGGCTGACGCTCTAACCAGTCGGCCACCGTGCCGCCATGGAGAATACAATGATTTGCAAATCATGTTCAACCTATATTTAATTGAATACACTACAAATACAAGATATTTAATGTTCAAACTGATAAACATTGTTTTTAGCAAATAATCATTAAAGAATTAGAATTTTATGGCTGCAACACATTCCAAAAAAAGCTTGGACAGGGTCATGTTTACCACTGTTACATCACCTTTTCTTTTAACAACATTCAATAAACGTTTGGAAACAGAGGACACTAATTGTTGAAGCTTTGTTGGTGGAATTCTTTCCATTCTTGATGTACAGCTTCAGCTGCTCAACAGTCCGGGGTCGCCGTTGTCGTATTTTACGCTTCATAATGCGCCACACATTTTCAATGGGAGACAGGTCTGGACTGCAGGCAGGCCAGTCTCGTATCCGCACTCTTTTACTACATAGCCACACTGTTGTAACACGTGCAGAATGTGGTTTGGCATTGTCTTGCTGAAATAAGCAGGGGCCTCCATGAAAAAGACGTTGCTTGGATGACAGCATGTTTCTCCAAAACCTGCAAGTACCTTTCAGCATTAATGGTGCCTTCACAGATGTGTAAGTTACCCATGCCATTGGCACTAACACAGCCCCATACCATCACAGATGCTGGCTTTTGAACTTTGCGTCCATAACAGTCCGGATGATTATTTTCCTCTTTGGCCCGGAAGACACGACATCCACAATGTCCAAAAACAATTAGAAATGTGGACTTGTCGGACCACATTACACTTTTCATCAGTCCATCTTAGATGAGCTCGGGCTCAGAAAGCCGGCGGCGTTTCTGGGTGTTGTTGATAAATGGCTTTTGCTTTGCATAGTAGAGTTTCAAGTTGCACTTACCGATGTAGCGCCGAAGGGTATTTACCGACATTGGTTTTCTGAAGTGTTCCTGAGCCCATGTGGTGATATCCTTTACAAATTGATGTTGTTGTTTTTATGCACTTTGGGATCAAAGGTCATGGGCATTCAATGTTGGGTTTTCAGCCTTGCCGCTTACATGGAGTGATTTCTCCAGATTCTCTGAACCTTTTGATGATATTATGGACAGTAGATGATGAAATCCCCAAATTCCTTGCAATTGTACATTGAGGAACATTGTCCTTAAACTGTTCGACTATTTTCTCACGCACTTGTTCACAAAGAGGTGAACCTCACCCCATCTTTGCTTGTGAATGACTGAGCAATTCAGGGAAGCTCCTTTTATACCCAATCATGTCACCCACCTGTTCCCAATTAGCCTGTTCACCTCTGGGACTTTCCAAACAGGAACATTCCTCAACTTTCTTACTCTTTTTTGCCACCTGTCCCAGCTTTTTTGGAACGTGTTGCAGCCATAAAATTCTAAGTCAATGATTATTTGCTAAAAACAATAAAGTTTTATCAGTTTGAACATTAAATATCTTGTCTTTGTAGTGTATTCAATTAAATATAGGTTGAACATGATTTGCAAATTATTGTATCCATCCATCCATTTTCTGAGCCGCTTCTCCTTACTAGGGTCGCGGGCGTGCTGGAGCCCATCCCAGCTATCATCGGGCAGGAGGCGGGCTACACCCTGAACTGGTTGCCAGCCAATCGCAGGGCACATACAAACAAACAACCATTCGCACTCACATTCACACCTACGGGCAATTTAGAGTCATCAATTAACCTACCATGCATGTTTTTGGGATGTGGGAGGAAACCGGAGTGCCTGGAGAAAACCCACGCAGGCACGGGGAGAACATGCAAACTCCACACAGGCGGGGCCGGGGATTGAACCCCGGTCCTCAGAACTGTGAGGCAGACGCTCTAACCAGCCGCCCAAATGACATCCCTACTTCATTGCAATTTGGGTTGTAAATTAATGAAGCGAATTGTGTTGCCTCTCACATGCACACTGAGTTAATGTGATCCTTGCACACAAAGAATATATTAACATAATTTTCTCCAACAGAAATCATGTTCGCCTTGTCTACTGTCGCATGTTAAGCTTCCCCCGGATCAGATGTTACTGCACAGTGTGTGCTTGCACAGGAGAGGCAGACAAATGTAATGTTGTTTGTTATTAATAAGGTAAGCTATACTTGGGATCAAGTGTCTTTTATTATAAACATACACTTTAGTATGTCACTGCACCATTTTTTCCTTCATTGTTATGACAGCCCTTTGTCAGTGGCTACCAGTGGGATTTCCTCTGTTTGGCAACCAGTTCCAATAAATGAGAATGGCTCGCATAGAGTGGGAAGGACGAGTCCACATCAACCCACTGTACTTGGCCTGCATCATCGCCAGCTTGCAACGGCAGCTCGCTCACACTGTTGCCTGTGTATAAACAAAGAGAGAGAAATGGATTTACTAAAGATGGCTTGTACTTAAGTGTCCTGCAAATTGTTGATACAAAATGAATAAAACACTGAATTTTTCAAATCCTCCTTACCATTTTCATCGTGGAAGTTAACCGCAACTGTCTCCATCCAAGCATTATCAGTGTTTCTAGGATCATCTACATATCCTTTAAAGACCTGCAGAACAAAATACAGAACACATGTTTTTAAGAATGAACATGTCCAAGCTCAGTTTAACTTAAAACTGATAACCTGTAACACACGTTTAGTCATATTATTAAGGTATGATTATTTGTATCTCATAATTACATTTTTCTTTTGACAAACAAAAAAAAAAAACTGTCTTTGTCAGTTGCAGACCTCAAAACCAGGTGATTTAAAGAGTTGGGTGATGCGCTCATGAATTTTAGATCTCTCTAATGGCGATACTCCCAGCGAATTTAATGCCTCTTCCGAAAACTCCCGCTGAAGAGTGAGAGAAACATTCTCCCCTGGATCTACCATCCCCTGCAAACAGACAAAGGGATATGAGTTTCAGCCCCAAGAAGTAACGTGGAGAGGAAAGTGAACGACAGATATTAATAAAATGTGGAAAAAGCCACCCACGCCTGGAATGGCCCACTCCCCGCAATCTTTTCTCTTAATGGAAACAAATTGCAGGACGGGCTTTTTGGAGATATGGTGAAGAATCTTTTCTCCTTTAGCATCTACTTTCCATCTGCAGGACAATAACATACATCATACAGTATATCCAAGCTGCAACATGCAGAAGGTTTGATGTATATTTTGGAAGAGGGGCAATATGATAATTTGATATAGTGATAGAATGGTATATCATGTAGAGGTAGTACAATAACGGAAAAAAAATTGATTACCTTGTGACAATGGGATCTGCAGCGTGATTGGGTCCCCATCGCCCCAGCAACCCTCTACCCATTACCCCTGTGCGTCCATGAGGATTTCTACAGAAGTATAAAAATTGTTGACAATAACATTACATCTGTGATTGACTGGTGACTCTCGCACAAAGTCAGCATTGACACAACAAAGTCTAAGTTCTACAGCTGCAGAGGTTTGTAAATTTGATTAAAAAGATGATCCTTCCACATGTATGATTGAACCTCATTGTAATTGTGCTGTCACTTTTATTGATATACATATGCATAGTATACATGTTTGTTTGGACCTGTATCTTTTTATCATCCAACTAAGCACTTATAGTTTTCAGGGTCCCAGGGATTTGGAGCTTATCCCAGCTGACTTCAGGTGAAAGCCAAGCAACACCATGGACTGGTGGCCAGTCAATAACAGGGCATATACAGTGGATATAAAGTATACACACCCCTGTTCAAATACCGGGTTTTTGTGATATTAAAAAATTGAAAGAAAATGGGAGAAAGCACAAAAAAAAAGCCAGGAATATCCTACTAGAATTGGAGCTGAACCCATGCTGCCTACACACAAGTCAGGTGAATGACCCACTACATCATTAGTGACTTTCTTCTAATAATATTCATCAACCATTTTTCACATTTCTCTCGCTTCATTTTCACTTGTGTGTTGCTCTTCATTCAATTTTATATTTTTTATTTTTCTCTTTTTGTTATTTTTATTATGTAAAGAACACTGACTGGCCTTTTAGTACATCTTAACTTGCAAAGACATCAGAACTGGATTAGCTCAAACCATTTTCATTCACATCCATAAGTACCAGTAATGAAAACAACAATACATTATGGCAATGTTAAAGATTTGTAATTTGCATTATATTGATGCTCTCAGGCAGTATCCCATCATATGTCATGCCTCATTAAAATAATATTGGATACTACAATTGGGGTAGCATTGTATGAACCACTTCTCTTGGTACTTGGTTAACTTACAGAGGCTTTCCATCTTCCACTTTGTAGCAGCCATCAAAGCTTCTTCTGTCCGCAGAACCATCCAGAGAATTAAATTGTGGGTTGAATGACCTGCATTACAGGCAAAAATAAAGAGATAATTGTTTTCAAAATGTGATCAAAACTATACACATAGAACAGTTCCAGCACGTGCATAGCAACCTGGAAACATTAATTAATGTTATAAGCAGCACTACTGGTGAGTATGATGTATTTTATTTAAATGTTGTATGTTTTCGTCATGGCTATGGATAAATACTGTTTGTGTAGTGCTCCAGATGACGTACATAGCACAGTTGTGTGCTGTTACAGTCATGTTTTGTAATGTATTGATGGTTTTGTTTTTTAAGTGGTGGTACTAAGAGGTAGATTAAGTCAAGTAAATCCTGACTGAAGGCCCAGGTACTAAATGCATGGCCTGCCACTGCTCAAAATATGTACTGTATATGCTAATGCAGTAATGCTGCTCACCCAATTTCAGGATCTGCCCATGTTGGTTTCTTTTCCACTGAAGGATGGGTGTAGTTGACTGGATTATATCCTTGGAAACTCTGACTCCAATCCACCTGGAAATCACTCACTGGGAAGCGCTTGGTTTTGGATGCTGGGTACTCGGGGCATCTGGACTTAATGTGTGCTGAAGTGCTCATTGTGCAGACACTCTTGGAGTCGTGAGAACAACTTGACGTGGTGGGAGCGATGGCTGGAGTGATTCTGAAAGAAAGGATGGCCAACTGAGCAGTCGATGACAACCCTGCAGCAACGAAATCTTACTGAATAAAGTGAAATACTTCAGCACTACACATAAACATATCGTTTGGTTTACAAGAAGCTACAAACAAAATGTAACAAAAAATAACAGCCACCCAATTGCACAAATAATACCCTTGATTTATGACTTAAGAGAGCTCAAGCCAGCTTTAAGTATTTATGACTAGAATCCATACCTGAGTCCGTAAGTGCTGACTGTATACGGGAAGTCGAAGAGGGTGAGCGCTAAACGAATCGGGACGAACACGTTTTGTCGCAATACAAAACGTATCATTCCTAGAGCAAAGGAATCAACAAATTAGTGAGCGTTCCATAAACAACTTGTCACGTATTATTTGCGACGTAACCAGGAAGTGCACTCACTGTTTGCGTGATGACGTAAGCAAGGTCCGGGGTCACAGTTGCACTCGTTTTCAGAGATCAATTGTAATATTTAAAAAAAAAAATGTAATTAAGAGTGTTTATTGGAATAAATCGCACTACAGAAATTATTTGTTGAATCTTAGATTAATTAAATGTTATGCATGTTTAATATATACATAATGTGTTTGATGTAAGTGATGAAAATAACTGTTTTGTAGTAATGTAGTTTCATACTTATTCCTCATTTTTCCGTCCTTACTGTTTGTAGAATTTCAAAAATAAGTGATTGAACGTGAACACGAGAGCGTGTGTGCTATCCCACTGTGCACTCATTGTACAAATATTACTATTTGAATATTAATATTGGAGAATAACTCGACTATGGTACATTTATTCTTTACCATATACAATGCCTGCCAACATGCAACATTTTATCCTTCTAGTTCTTCTTTTTTGATTCAAGTCAAATCTTAATCCCTCTTGTACTCTGCTCTTTCTTTGTACTTGTTGGTTGTACACATATTATTAATAAGATTGTAGATGTGTGAATATTACTGCTATGTGACAACTTACGTTCCCTCTCTTGGTTCATAAATTACATATCTATCTATCTATCTATCTATCTATCTATCTATCTATCTATCTATCTATCTATCTATCTATCTATCTATCTATCTCTCTATCTCTCTATCTCTCTATCTCTCTATCTATCAATACCCGTGTAATACTTTAATATGTGTTGGATAACAATGAACTCCGAACTAATTGTCAATTTAATACGTCTATTTTCGTGCAATTACACGCAAACATAACTCGTCACGCCCACCCGCGGTTCCTCTATTCAATGCTGTGTATTTAGTTTGTTTTAGCACACAAGTAAACTGGACGGCGGCTGGCTCCTTAAAAGAAACTGAATACTGGGCGTAACTCCGCTCGGCTAAGCGGACCGTACACACAAATCTAACGCCCCTGCATCACCGTAGCTCAGCACGCGCATTTACGCTTGGTGCTCAGACCAAATCCGAGCTCGCGCACGCAATCCGTTTCCACTTCGGGTGGTGTCGAGAAAGGGCCCCGCTTCTCTTGACTCCGCATATTCCACTCTCTTCAAGCCTCAACTCGAGACGTCAAATCTTGCCGTTCCGTCGGTGAAAACTCCCTGACAGCGAGCAGCGGCTTAAAGAGGAAGAATGGCGGATTCGAGCAGCACCGCAGCGGTCGGGGCCGCAGCCTCAGCCTCCAACAGCGCTACCGCTGCCGGGGCGGCTGGCACTGTTGCGCATGATGGAGCGCCGGGGGCTGCGGGACCGAAAGCCCCGTCCGAATCTGTGAAGGGCCAGATATTTGACGTGGGCCCCCGCTACACCAACCTGTCTTACATCGGGGAGGGGGCTTATGGAATGGTGTGGTGAGTACAATACTTCTTCTCTCTAACGGTCTCGCGTACTATCACAATCGAGACTGCCAGTTGTTGTTGTTGTTTTCCCCCCACTATCGCACAGTTCATAGTTGCAATCTTCAGCGAAGTGCTACCCACCGAACTACAGCCATGTTTTCACGTACACGTCGCTTGATAGAAATGAGCCTGTTTTGTGGTAAGCAGGTTAGCAAAGTAGCTACAGGCGTGGCTATGAGCTTTACAGGAAACGCTATAGAGAAGCTTGGCGCAGGACGCAGTTTTGCTGTCTGAGCATAGCTTCTCCCCTCCACCTCCCCACCCCCACAAGTCGAATTCAGCCACACTTTCACCGAATGTATGCAAGGGACACCATAATCCCACGGGTTACCGCACATAGACCGATTGCTAAAAAAAAAAAAAAAAAAAAAATCGGCTGTGCAGAAATCGGGTTTGCCAAGGGGATTTGCGACTTGCAGCGAGGCCTCCACTCTGCTGTTATCGCTGCTGGCGATCTACAGCCTTGTGTGGGCACGTTGAGCAAACCTGTTGCGCACGATACGATTTCACTGCCAACTCACTGCTGTGAACATGGCCACAAGTTACGGGGGAGGGGGGAGGGGGGGGGGGGGCATTTGGGCCCACTCCAGGATACAGTCAGCAGCGAGAAGGATTGTGACGACATTTAGTGATGTTGTTTTGGTGTCACTGTGATCATGCGATTTTGCTGGTGTGGATATTTTAGGCGCACTCTACGCAAAAGTACTCAACACTCTCGACTCGAGTAGGAGGAAATACAGAACTTGTGTAAAAAGATTTAAAGAAAAGTAGAAGTACTGTACTGATTTAACGTCTTTACTCAAGTTGACAAGTACAAACTTTGAAATGTACAAAAGTTAAAAATAGTTTTTACTGTCAATTATATACAATACCTGTTTTGATGACATGCCACCATGAAAAATACCTCTCTGCACACAAACTAGTTTCCTTCTTTTAGCAACTTTCATAATGCAGCTGGACAGCTTATCAAAACATGTTCCCATCACTTTGATAATGTTGTGAACAACAACAAAAGAAGCGCAATTAGCATATGATAACAACTGATAAAATACACTAGAAAAATATTCAACACCAGAAACTTGGGATTTTTAGCCTGGCATAATAAAAATAATTTTTGGAACCGTCCACAATAAAAATATTTCTACAATAAACCAATGGATTGGGAATATCTCTTGAGTCTCCAAATCTCTTGCGTCATCATCGTTATTGCTTCCTGGTTCACGTCTCTCCATGTTATTGCTGTCGCTGTTTTTCAGCCTTAAGTCCCCAAGATTTCAATCCATCCATCCATCCATTTTCTGTACCGTTTATCCTCACAAGGGTCACGGGCATGCTGGAGCCTATCCCAGCTATCTGCGGGCAGGAGGCGGGGTACACCCTGAACTGGTTGCCAACCAATCGCAGGACACATATAAACAAACAACCATTCACACTCACGTTCACACCTCCGGGGAATTTCCATAAGTCAAAATCTCAACCTGCGGTTGACTTTACCTTACATCTTTTTAAATAATTGTTGTGTTGTCATCGGCAGGTTTGTAAAGGTAACAAGCCTCTTTTGACAAAGTCACAAGTAGAAATTGGAGATACTGAATTTTTTCAAATACAAGGCCTAAAAGTAAAAGGTTGTCATGAAAATAAATACTCAAGTACAGATACCCGATAAATCAACTGAAGTAGTACAATAACAAGATGAGTATTAGTACTTGTATTTGTACTTTACTTTCCACTACTGCTCACTAATAGATGACACATTTCTTGTTTACCTCCTAACCGTTGTAAATCACAGGCATGTGTGTGAAGTGATCATGATAATTTCACTGTTGTTCAAGTCTGTGTACTCCATTGGCATGTATCTTCATAATATGTACAGTGTGTGTACAGTATATGCAGATACAAATAAATAGTTGGACATGTAGATCATCTGAAATATTGAACTGTACTGGGATGCATGCTGGCCTGTTGGTTGTTAGCATGTGTTACAGTTCTTAGGCCTGGCGTTTGAATCTTTGCTCTTGTGTGTGTTTTCTCTGGGTACTCGGGCTACCTCCCACATTCCAAAAATGTGCATGTTAGGTTACTTGAAGACTCAAAATTATCAATAGGTGTGGCAGTGAGTGTAAATGGTTGTTTCGGTATATGTTCCCTGTGATTGACTGGCGACCACTCCAGGGTGTACTCAACCTCTTGCTAAAAGTCAGCTGGGATAGGCTCCAGCTCACCTCCGACCCCAATGAGGACAAGTGCTATAGAAAATGAATGGATGGACACTTGTATAGCACTTCTCAGGACATCCAAAGACACTTAAAATCTGAATTTTTTTGCACACTGCTGACACGAATGCAGAGCAAAACAAATTTTTCCCAAATCAGGTGTAACCTGAGTACAGTACTCTTCAAGGAAGGAAAGCCGAATCAGTGCAAGCTGTCAAACTCTTTGTCTGCCTTTAACAAACTTAACTGCTTGCTCCAATTAGAATGCACCAATTGTCAGTGTTATTTTTGAAAGCAAATAATCATCCTCTTCTGCTTCACTGACACTCATGTCCTCATTTGAGGCATAACCCGACTCCAGATGATGTGTGAGAATTGGCACTGTTTTTTTTCAGAATTCTCATGCACATACTGGCACACCAGTCTGTTAGAGAGATCTTGCATTTTGTATGTCTGTGCATGTTAGGAAAACAATGTCAAGAATCTTTTCCATATAAGCTGCATAGAGCAAGATTACTCCCTAGACCAGGTTATAGGTAATATTTGTAAAAACAGTGGAATATTCTTTTGAAGATGGATGAATTCAGGTTTCCCTTTAATTCATTGCCATTTCATGAGCACTACCTGGTCTCGTCTTTATTACTTGTTCACCTACTCCAAACAGTGTAGGTGTAGCATACACCTCCAGTTGTTCACAGCAAAGCGATGTGTCACATGCGCATCTCTGCATATGAGACTTCTACAACACCCTTTCATCAGCAACGGTCTTGGTATAGTGTATGAATCCTAAAGTGTGTAACATGAGCCCTGTTTTGTGCCTCTCTTCTCCACATCCAGTTCTGCCCTAGACCACATGACAAACCAGCGAGTAGCCATCAAGAAAATCAGCCCTTTTGAGCACCAAACATACTGCCAGCGTACATTGAGAGAGATCAAGATCCTGCTGCGTTTCAACCATGAGAATATCATCGGTATCAATGACATTCTAAGGGCTCGCCACATCGACAATATGAGAGATGTGTATCCTTTCCTTTCAAGCTCTTATCTGCTGCTTCCTGTTCATGTACACATTAAGTCATGTACACTTTAGTCACTTGGTTTCTCGTCAGTTGCTCATACATCCTGGGCATAATTTCCAAAACTAGTTTTGACATTTAACATCTGTGTCACTCTTTTTGGGTTTGGTGCAGCTAGAGATAACGCACCCAAGTTATTGCAGCACTTATGTGAGGCAGAATGCTAGTCAGTAGATCCCAGCTGTCTCACAAAAGAGGAAAGCTACAACACGAACAGCTTAACTTGCTGCTAATCCACTTAAATGTACACTAATCAGCACAATACATCTCTAAAAATGATGGTTATTGTTCTTCGTGTGTATAGGTCCCTCAATGTGGCTCAAAATGATCAAGACACTGCCACTCATTAAACCATATCAGCACTGCATTTGGCTGTTTCTAGAATTTCTGTTTCCATAGTTCACAGGGTTGTATGACAGAAGACCGATAAGATTTTACAACATGAGAAATCCTGTGCAACAAGTCAAACTCCTTACCCTACACGATTTGTGGCTGAAATGAATCTAAGGTTGTTATTGAGTGATTTGGCCAAATGTATACAACACACAGTTATGTCAATCATGTTAGTCATGATGGCGGAGTAACTTCTACAGAGCTGTTTCCTAATGTCTGTGTCAAAGATGCACAACACTGGGATCCTCCTTGACTTAAGTGTACCTCTAGTTACATCGTGCAGACACTGATGGAGACAGACTTGTACAAGCTGCTCAAGACCCAGAAGCTGAGCAACGACCACGTCTGCTATTTCCTCTACCAGATCCTGCGAGGACTCAAGTACATTCACTCAGCCAACGTGTTGCACCGGGACCTCAAGCCCTCCAACCTGCTCATCAACACCACTTGCGACCTCAAGGTCAGCCCTCACTAGCCTTGCACATACACATCTACATTCCCTTATTTATCTGTTTACAATCGGATAACCGGTATATAAAGCAGAAAATTGTACACGTCTTTGTTTGATAGCAGGGTGTGTTAAATCACAGTACAGTCTACAACATGACAACATGTGTGACAATGTCATAGACATGTTTTGTTTTTAAAGAGGTATGATGTATTTTAAAAAATATTTTTTTTTTTATTGAAAATGTTATTAAAAAAAATGATTTTTTTATGTACAGCATTTTGTTTCTGCTATGGTTGTTTTTTTTAAGTGTTCTATGAATAAAGTTGAATTGAATTGAGAACATTATGAAAAAAGAGGTGTGGTTTGCCACTGTTGTGCACTAAGTCAATATGTTAACCAGACATTCCTCTATCAAGCACATTAAATGTCATTCATAGATCCTTCTGAAAACGGTGTGCATGTCACATACACTGAGACTGGTGTATATAATTTGATACAAAACAATGTTCAATAAATATTTCAAGTGAATATTTTCATAGTGGTAGCATTATTGTATAGTGCTGTTTTATTGTGCAAATATACACTTCCTTCGGGATTGAAATGATAAAAACTCCGTTATTAACCTGAAGGTTGGGATGCAAGAAAATTTTAAAATGGCGCTTCATAGCTAAAAGGTTTTTCAGCACTGTATTAATGTTTAATTATGTTATAGCTGCACCTCTATGACAAAAAAATAATTAGCTTTCCATTGAAATTCAAAGAGGTTGTCTATTTCTGCCCAATCAAATCAGAATTGGAGTTGGATAAAAGGTATTTTAGGATATGTAGAGCACATGTCAAGAAAGGCAAAGTCATTAACAGTAAAAAAAAAAAAATATAAATATATATATATAATAAAGAAATTAATCACTCAATAACATATAGCATACATTTTCTTCATTATGTTGTTAAATGGTCTGAGTTTACTGTATGTAGCTGTATACAAACAGGTAGGGTTCCCTCTCTGTCTGTTGTTCAGCTTCCCAGCACACTTGTGAGCTCTCATTAGGCGAACTTGAAGCCTCGGATTAGCTGATCATGTGGGAAGAGGAGAACAAAAGCGGCACCTGTTGCAGTGGCTTTCAAATGCATTTTACTCGTGCACAAAAATACATGTAGTCCTCCAGCACAAATAGCTATAATCACATTTGCATGATGCATTTGTACTAATCTCGTTCAATATTCTTACATGCAATATTGTGGAATTTTCAAGTTTAAATAATGGATTCAATACTGTTCTAGACGGGATTACCAGTAAACCATCCAGTGAATTTAGTCAGAGAGTATGAGACAATAAAATAACTTTAAATCTATTAATTAGTCTGTATGTTGGAATTTTGTTTGTCACCAAAGAAACATGGTTATGAATAAAGCTTAATTTTGTTATACTTTAGCCATGTTGATAGTTTATTGTCAGCAAAAAAAAGTTGGAGGTATATATTGTAAAAACCCAACTATTGATGGTGCTTCTTTTGTCCTAAGATTTGTGACTTTGGCCTGGCACGAATTGCTGACCCTGAGCACGACCACACAGGATTCTTGACCGAGTATGTAGCCACACGTTGGTACAGGGCTCCAGAAATCATGCTCAACTCAAAGGTTAGTGTGCGTGTTTGTGTGTCTGTGTGTGACTGAGCAGATTGTCAATTTGTTGACTGTCTGTGCCTCAGGGCTACTCCAAGTCTATTGACATCTGGTCAGTGGGCTGCATCCTGGCTGAAATGTTATCAAACAAGCCAATTTTCCCTGGGAAACATTACCTGGATCAGCTCAACCACATTCTCGGTGAACTCTCATCCTTGTTGTGCATGAACACGAAAACACCCAAAGTAGCCATTTTAAAAATGCTTCTGATTCTTCCTCTATGCAGGTGTCCTTGGCTCTCCATCCCAAGAAGATCTGAACTGCATTATCAACACGAAAGCCCGAAACTATCTGCAGTCTCTCCCCGAAAAACCCAAGATCCCCTGGGAGAAGCTTTTCTGCAGGGGTGACTCAAAAGGTAAAGTAACATGAGTACAAGTTGCCTAAGAGGAATCAAGCAAGACTGATGTAATAAATGGAAACGCACCTGTCGACAAACCTCGAATGCAAAATGGAAACTAATCCTGACTACATTTGTATACTAGAAAGGCGCTGTACGTCCGTTCTAACAACGCAAATTTGGATCATCATGAGGCATGTTCATATAATGGGGAAGTAATTATTTAATCCCCTGTTGATTTTATAAATTTGTACTCTTACAAATAAATGAATGGTCTCTAATTTTGATGGGTTTATTTTAACAGAATATCAAACAAAAAAATATGTATTGCCGTATTTTCACGAACATAAGGCACACCGTATTAAAAGGCCACGCCAGGTTCCCTCTCGTCATTCAGTCTCGTTGCCGTGCGGCTCCTCAGAAATGATGCCAGCTTTTACAAAAGCTCGAACAACAATGCAAGCAGAAACGTTAGCCCAAGCATCCACAATCCATTCACAAATTGTGGCGCAAGTCGCCCGGCGCTGCCTCCTAGTCTTAGTAAAGCTGTGTTCGCCATCTGTCACCCATGGCTCCCACGCCGCTCACAACTTCACTTTGAACACCCTGTTTACAGCGATGTCAGCGGTTGGAGTTCCTTTGTCAAGCCTCCCGGAATGATGGCAAGCTCCGAGTTATTGCACTCAGTCGAATGGTGACTGTAGAGACGCTTCTCCCGGCTGTTCTTTGCTCATTAATCCATTGCTCGAGTTGCTAGTCTAACTCGGGCCACCTCGCCTTGTTTCCGCGGAAACTCAGCTTCGTCTTCTTGACTTGGCGAAGCTCGTTTTCCTGTTTCCTCCACTTGCGAACCATGGATTCGTTGATCTTGAATGCTCTCGCGGCTGCTCGATTCCCATGTTCCTCCGCGTAACTGACAACTTGCAGTTTAAACTCTGCTTCGTAAGCGTGTCTCTTCATAGGTGCCATTTTCGGGGGTCCTTAGCCAAACTGATGCACATACCGGAACTATATACCTACTGGGGGCGTGTCTTTAGCGTCCTCTGTCACGCGCACCCTTCCCCCTTTACGTCCGCATGCTGTCCTCAGTCACGTCCGCCTTCCTCTATATAAGCAGCATGTTGGCAGGAAATGCTCCCAGTCAGTCAAGCGGAGCGCTCATCAAAGTCACACAACAACATTTACAGATTTTGGAACTCTGTGCACACATAAGGTGCGCCGCATTATAAGGCGCCCCGTCCATTTTGGAGAAAATATAAGACTTTTAAGTGCGGCTTATGATCGTGAAAATACGGTATTTAATCATCAACCAACCAGCCAGTACTCTGTTTCCCACAAACCTGTTACGTGCCCATGCAGTGCACAGATTCGTTCTGTCACTTGTAAAAGAGTCCTTGTCCACAATTCATGTCTTCTGTTTGTGAACTCTCCAACACAAAGGAGGTCAAGAATGATTGTACGTGTACCTGCAGAAGGCTGAAATGGGCTACAAGAGCATCAGTTAAGAAGCTTAGTGAAAAGGAAACAACTTGGTTTGATTGTTTGTAAATGGATGAATCCAAAATAACATTCAGTCACCCTAAGTCTGCACCTCCTTGCAAAATGTCACTGGGCTATGAATGATAATGACAAAGGTGAGAAATTGGTTCTCAAGGCAGTTGGCACACCCCCTGCTCAATGTACAAGCCTGTCTGACGTTTACACATGAACACCTAAGTGATTTTAGTGGCTGAATGTGATTTGGTGGGATGAGACCACACGAGAGCTCTTCGGCCACAAATTAATCCAGTGTTTTTGGAGGCCGAGAAAAGAACATCAACCTCATAGTCAAACACTAAGGTGGAAATATGCTATTTTTCTACTAAGACTACACAGTGACCAGTGGATGGGCCATGTACCACACAACCTTGGAATAGAACTTCCCTCAGTAAGAACACTGAAGATGGGTTGTCAACAAGAAGTACATTAAGGTCATCGAGTGGCCTAGCCAGTCTCCAGACTAGTCCTTTATCCTGAAGTCATTCTGTCTCTCTGGTAAAATACACAGACTATAAAAAATACAGATGGCTATGTCAACTCCCACCTCCGACAGAACTTTGCTCATGTTCTCGGGAGATCGACAGGCGGATCGGTGCAGCGTCTGCAGTGATGCGGACTTTGTATCGATCCGTTGTGGTAAAGAAGGAGCTAAGCCGAAAGGCGAAGCTCTCTATTTACTGGTCGATCTACGTTCCTACCCTGACCTATGGTCACGAGCTGTGGGTCGTGACCGAAAGAACAAGATCCCGGCTACAACCGGCCGAAATGAGTTTCCTCCGCAGGGTGTCCGAGCTCTCCCTTAGAGAGAGGGTGAGAAGCTCGGTCATCCGGGAGGATCTCAGAGTAGAGCCACTGCTCATCCACATCGAGAGGAGCCAGATGAAGTGGCTGGGGCATCTGATTCGGATGCCTCCCTGGTGAGGTGTTCCGGGCACGTCCCACCGGGAGGAGACCCCGGGGAAGACCCAGGACACGTTGGAGAGACTACATCCTTCGGCTGGCCTGGGAACGCCTCTGGATCCCCCCTGAAGAGCTGGATGAAGTGGCTGGCGTCCCTGCTAAAGCTACTGCCCCCGCGACCCGACCTCGGATAAGCGGTAGAAAATGGATGGATGGATGTCTATTGGGAAGTGGACAAACATAGAAGTAGGCAACCAAATAATTATTTCTCCCACTGTAGATAATCATCACTGGCTAGTGTCTAAACTGTGAGTTTAAGATTTATTCATTAGTCACAAAGAAATACAAAAAAATCCTATCTTGAATCTAGCAATATTAATAAAAGTGGCGGAAAATCTTGGATCTTTATCCTTTTGTCCTATTTATCATGCCTGCCTCTCCCCCTTCATAATGTTTCATAGAATGTGGTTAAGTAGTTTGTCTGTACATTTAAGTATTGTTTACAGGTCTGCAGTGACAAAGTACTTTTTTAAATAGATGGACCAAACGGGTCCTGTTTTTTCTTCACTTCTATATTATTTCTGATTTCTAATCCAAGCTTTTAACTATGTAATGCAGCTTTGGACCTGCTGGGCCGCATGTTGACCTTTAACCCCAACAAGCGTATCAGTGTTGAAGAGGCGCTGGCTCATCCTTATCTGGAGCAGTACTACGACCCCACAGATGAGGTATGCTCTCCCAAAAAAAAACACACAAAAAAAAAAACGTATACCTTTTCGAAATTAATGATGGCACTCTTTATTCTGTCAGCGTTATTGCAACGGATTGGCATTTGACTACATTTCAAATTATTACAATTTGGATTGATTAATTGGGATCCAATGTTTTCATTATTGTTATTCTTCGGCCAGCTTCAACTACACAGCCACACTTGCTCAATATAATGAGGTTCAATATAAGAGCTGCATCAAATATTCTGCTCTTACAAAGTTAATAATTACCAGTTTTGATTTACACTGTCAAGGCAAGATATAATATACTGGATCCTCTTGAGATCTGTGTCTGATATTCTAGTTACCTCAGTTACTTACATAAGAGTCAAATATTAGGAAGAACCTTCAGTATAATGCAGTACTGTTCTGCACCATTGCAAACTAGAGTGCTTTATGTATTTAGCTCATGTTCCCAGAGCTGCAATGTTGTTGTTTTTTTGTTGTTGGTTTTTTTCCACGTTGGAAACTAGTTGATTATGAATCAGTAGCCCCTCCACTGGATGAAGCGCGTCCATTTTGCCTTAATTGCTTCCAGATGCGATAAATCAGCAATTCCACACTATCAACAATTCTTAATCAATTAAATGCTGCACCGATTATTACACTCACCCCTAATTGTTATAGGCGCCCTGATGACTGCATGAGTGTTTGAGTTTCAAGTCATGCGCTTTGGTTTCAAGTTGTGTTTCTGCTTTGTATTGGAGAGTTTCTTATTGTAAATTTTTGCAATAAGAGAGCGGTTAAAGCATCACTAATCACATCCCAGCAGATTATGTAAACTGATACAAATGTCAGCACTGCACCACACCGATTAAAATTGTAAGCATATCAAAAAAGAGAGACTCATTGTGGTGTTGTCCTCGTATCACTTATCCTTTGCTGAGACAAACCTCATGAAACCGTGACAAATATCATCATTATAGAGCTTTATTGGACTCTTGCTTGACATAATCTGCTTTTGTGTCTATGTATGTATGTTTCTAGCCAGTGGCAGAAGAGCCCTTCACTTTCACCATGGAGCTGGATGACCTTCCCAAGGAGAAACTGAAGGAACTCATATTTGAAGAGACGTTTCGCTTTCAGGAAACCTACCAGGGCTCCTGAGACACACGGGTATGTTCAAAAAGAGGTCCGTCCCCTTGGTGTATGGGAATCTTACCTGCAGATGATAGAAGAAATGTAAGTGAATAGGTAACTGTAAGACACTGTGATAAGAGATTGGTCAATATCACTATAAAAGGCCTTTGGTGTCGTCATCATGAACAATTTAACTGAATAATGAACCTCTGAGGTCTTACTATACATGACCAAACATTTGCACAGGATTTTGTCTTTCTTCAATGGAGACTGAAACAGTGGCTAGTTGCAGAATAAATATTTACACTTAGGCTATGTTTTGTCATTTTCATGACCACTCTGTCATAGTGAAATATCAATTGATATAAATAGTGTAAATCTTTTTTTAAATAAGGTATATTTGTTAAACAGTACACAGCCAGTTTGCTAACTGACTCGTTGCTAAGTGAAGGTCCACCACATGCTCACTAAACGCTAACATTAGGCAAAAATATCAATGTCCAGCCTGTCAGCAAGCTCACAGTTATTTTACTGTTTACATGTACATTGTCTGCCTGTAGTTACTTTTTTTGTGTGTGTGAGCTTGACCAATATGCATTTCTAACAACATAACATCTACTTAATACAATGAATATGAAGTTCAATAGAAAATCTCTACTTTTTTTGGGGGGGGGGGAGTGGGGAAGTGTCAAATGAACCTTAGGGTGATATTGACCCAGGGAATGGGGGAAAAAAAAGAAATAAATTGTGTTGTAATAGGAGGCAGTTGATATAGTGTCCCACTGTGAAGGGATCTTGAAAGTGCTTGAATTTGGCTAAAGAAAATATACTTCTTTCCTTTCCTCTTTCCATCCTTTAGTCAAAAAGGGTGTAAATGCCAACCACAGGCTTGGAACCTGAAGACCCCCAGATGACATGCTTAAATACAAGAAAATGCATCCTCAAGAATCCAAGGAAAAAAAAAACTATGAACATTGACTGCTTTTCTTTCCATTTCCACTGCAAGAAAGCTAAGTGTTTCACTTTGATTTGTGTGGTTAGGCGGGGCCATCGTGTCTCTTTACTCAGTACTCCCCCCCTCCTTTAAAAAACATTCTTCTGTTTCCTGTTCAGTGTCCCAGCTCGTCTTACCCCTCTCCATCATAATCAGCTCTCATTATCCGATCAATCGCTTTTTCGCAGTTTTTTTCCAACTCTCTTGCTTCTATTCTCATAAACTACTATTCCTTATTAACCAACACCATTACTCTGTTGTCTTGCTACATACGTGTACGTTAGAACTTGCAATCGAGGGCTAAAAGAATGGGGGTGCTTATTGTGTGGGTTCATGTACATTAGATACAAAATATTTAAAAAAAAAGGTTTTTCTTTTTAAGTGGGCTCATCACAGCTTTCATTCGTACATAATTGTTTGCTTTAAAATCAGCTTACCGTAGTTGTATTTATGTGTTCTCTGGTTTATCTGTGGAAGTCATGTTGAACGTTTGACTTTCTACTGGCATGTTTGCAGGTTTACAGTTTGTATTTTTATTTTGAATGATGTTCATATGAATGCATGCATTCCTGAAATTAACCAAAGTGGATGAGAGATGCAAGGAACTAGTGTGGGAAGTAACCTTGTGTTATGATTTTGAACCATATAAACATTTCTTGAGCTACACCTCAGACAAAGGGCAAACGGATTGAGCGCTCTCTCTCTCTCTCTCTCTCTCTCTCTCTCTCTCTCTCTCTCTCTCTGTATTTGCATAAAGTTAGTCACGCTATGGTATGATAATTAGAGGCCGTCATGTTGCCAAGTCCCACAAAGGTCCAGTATACCTTTTGGATGCTTTCTGCAGATAATGTGCCCCGACCTGGTTAATAATCTGTAGAGGTTGTATGACCAGTAAAAGCACAAATACCACCACTGTACAGACATGAAACACCATTGAGATGCACACGCTGTTATACTTCATCACTCATTTCCTTCCTCCCCTCAATACTATATCACCAAGGAGCCACTATGGCAACCCGCTACTACATTACATCACTATATCAGTTGGTTGCCGTTTCTGTATCATTCCTCACCTGCATTTCAAGGGACCATACACTACTAAAAGTTAGGGAACTGAATTAGAATTTAATTTCGGATCATTTCAATTAAAAGTTAGGGATAATGAGCTTTCAGGGGAAATTTCATGATGAACCTGAAATGCACTATAACAACAGATTAACCAAATTTTACCTCTAAACTTGTGTATGCATGTCCAACTGTTTAGTTACAGTGCTTTTTTGCACAACTTCCTTTTTTTCTAACAGAGAGGAGAATGGCAAAATTCATGTTTAATCTATGAATGGACCAATACATTTCCTCGTTCAGTTGTAAATTTATATTTAAACAGCCCTCTTCATTGTGCTGTTCATATTTTGACATCATGATGCCAAGATGACATCAGCAGGTTACACCAGATACAAAAATCCTTTTTTTTTTGTTTATTTTTGTTATTTTTTATTTTTTCCTCACTCCAGAGAAGCTCAAATTATTATTGTGGATTTTAGGTTCATCCTAAAAGTTCCTCAAAATTCAAAGCCCAATATGCCTACATTTTTTGGAGTAGTTTATATTCTGGAGCATGATGGGATTGTCCTATTCTACTGCGCTGTTTTGACGTTTACACTGAACTGTCAGAGAGGGCCAAATGGAAACAATATATCTACTAATGGGCTCTAATGACTGAGAAGTCAGGAAGTATTTTCAGGTTTGAATCATTTTTGCCTCAATAAATGTGTGTACGTGTGTGTCAAGTAGCTGTAGTTGTTTTTTTTTTGGTTTTTTTCTTTTACTAGAACGGCTCCCTCTTGTGACTACTGAGGAAACTCCATGTGATTTAAATCCATCCATCCATCCATTTTCTTCAGCGCTTATCCTCACTAGGGTCGCGGGCTGCTGGAGCCTATCCCAGCTATCAGCAATCCCCAAATTACCCTCAGCCAAGCCTCCAATCTCTAGTCGTTGTGTGTGTCCCTCTCGTTTTCTTTTTGTGTTCCAATCTTCTCTGGTGTTTGCCTGTGTATCCAGTTGCCATAGTGACCATGCCTCACTGTGCAAACAAATGGCATTGTTTCCCATAGACTGCTTGTACATTTGCTATTTCTGTGCGTTCTCTTTTCCTGTTTGTATCACTGCTTAACTGCTGCTTGGTGGCGCGCCACCCATGGGTCCAGCTCAGTAACTGCACTGACAATGTAAAGAAAATGGACCAACATGTGCTCAGGTCCTGGCCCTGGACCGCCTGCTAGCTTCAGCCTCCCGCTTTAAAAATGTTGCCCAAAGCGTCGCTGTTCTCTCAGAAGCCATAGCCAGCACTAACTATGACTGTCCACAATGGGTGTGAGGCTTTTTTCTGCACGTGGTGAAATCCATTGATTTATTCGCCTTCCCAACACTTGCCACGCTTTGCTCAAAGGGCTGCCTCCGCCCGTCCCTCCTTGTGTGCACTTCTTTCCAGCCACGACTGCACGTTTGCCATTCGCTGCCACTTTTTCGACTAATCACATGACCCAATCAGCACGTCTGCACTTTGTTTTTCATTTCGGTCCTCAGTCTTTCTCTCCATGTGTCCATCCTGGTCGCTCAGCTTTAAGTGTGTGTGTCTGTTTGTGTGTGAGTGTGTGTGTGAGAGAGAGATCGTGTCTGATTTCTGACAAGTTGGATTTCTTCACTATCATTTATCCAATATTTTTGTTTTTCAAACTTTGCGTGTTGGCTTGGACGCCGTCCTGCTTTGTGCTTTTTCATATGTGAGTATTTTTTTTCATCCAGTGCAAAGTGGGTCTTACAAAAATAATGTTTTTTTCATTTGAATATCCATCAGCCATGAGTACACAAACCCTGCTTGCTTTTTCTGTGACGTGACATCAGATGAGGTTGCCATGTTTCCCAACCAAGAGGACTGTGTTTCACAATCACATACACATCGACACACTTTGTCTGAGAAGTGTATCTGTGTGTGCCTGTGACATGTTGCACTTGAACATGCCATACACATTCACGCAGCGTGTATTTATAATTCTAGTGGCCCGTCTGTCATACGGCCTGGTTCCAGACATGGTTGTTTTTAAATGGTGGTTCTTATTATTACCGTTGTTGTTATACTGGTGAGTTGTATTTTTTTCATTTTATTTGATTTTTTTTTTTTTTTTTTTTTACTTAAAAGGGACTTAAAGTTGTATCAGTTTATGTTTATATATATATATATATATATATATTATATATATTATATATATATAATATATATATATTATATATATATATATATATATATATTATATATATATATTATATATATATTATATATATATTATATAATATATATATATATATATATAATTAGGATGTTTTTTTTCATAATTTCTCTTATGGATGTGATTATTAATGACAGTCTATTCAATCTTTAAGGTTTTTTTTCTTGGATATTCCCTCCAAGTTCTTTATGAGGAATTATTTTTAAAGGAGTTATTTTTTGATCGTCAAAGAGATATGAGTTAAGGGTTCTAGCCTGTATATTGTATGGATATTAATGAAATAATTAACAAAGGATCCAAATTATATTACAAATAATTGAATAAAAATTTCCTGATACTGTTGCCGTTATGGTTTGTTCTTTCTCTTTTTCTGTTTATCCTTTATCCTAGTCTGTGTTCATGAACTTTGTCATTTAGACCTGGGATAATTTCTTATTTGTTAATTTAAAAAAAAATTAATCTGGTGCCAGATGAAAAAAAATATTTTATCCCCCCGCAGACTAGTATGCATGCCACTCTTTTCATCATAGAAGTCTCCTTTTTTGTGATCACAATCAGCTCATGGGTCCGCTGTCATTGTCCACCAGAACAATAAATCAGGGCTGGGCAAACCTTTGTGCTCAGGGGCCACATATTTTTAAGACGGACAACTAGGCCAGGTAAAAATAAATTATAAGTAATTTTAATAGTATCATTTTCAATTGGCAAAAGATTAATTTTTTTGGATGTTAAATTGTTTATTTTACTAATGCTTTATGGAGGCTAATAGTTTAGTTAATTATTAATAACATTATCGCCATTGCTAAATTGTATTTTTAATTAATATTTGATCAAATAAAAAAAAAATTCTCACTTTTGTGTACTTAAATGTCAATTTTTAAATTAATAATTGAATTCAAATTAACCAATTATATAATAAAATGTGTAAAGTTTTATTTTGTACTTATGTACATGTTTTAAAATGTTTTTTTATTATTTATAGCTAGTTTAATTAAATTAAATATACGTAAAAAATGTGTATTGTGTATGTCAAATTGGTAAATGTACTAATATTTAATAAATCCATCCCCAAAAATTATTTTACATGTGAAATAAAACATTTTTATGCCATATTTAGCCCACCATGCTCTTAAAATATGTTGACTTTGATCAATTTTTCATGTCCCCAAACAAACAAACAAAAAAAGCATGTCTCTCCAATCAGTGTGTTCTTTCTATTAAAGTGAGCTTGACAGTTCCCCTCTTACTTGTTTTTCCAGCTGCACCACTTTCATATCCTCCTTTACGACACATCTTGGCACGGCACTGCCCTTCATCTCGGACATTCCCTTGCCTGGGAATAGAATGACACCACCATCACCTGCTTAGGAATTAAAATTATTATTTATACAGCACATTGATTGTTGGTTAATTATCCACATATCACAACTATGCAAAATAACCAGGATTTACAACTGTAGCCAAAGTCCAAAGCTGCTAATAATGGAAAATGCTTGCTTTATTCTGCAGTGAATAGGTTGCTCTATTCCAGAGAAAAGCAAGCTTGTTTCGATCGATGTTGCAGATCACAGTACATACAAAATATAAGAAATAAACAGGGCAAGTTTATAGTGGTGCCTTCAACAATAGTGGACAATATCCTGTTTTGATAGTGAAGAAATAAAACAAAAGTCTGACAGTGTACAAATACAAATACAAAAAGTTACCCTGTAAAAGACGAAAAATGTTACAAGTTAGGGAGAGGCTGGCAAGGTAAAGGTGAGCTGTGGGTCAGCTCTGGTGCTTCATTAACTAATTTTTACAGCTCCACTGCTTCCAAGTCTCTTTGTGGAGAGGAAAGTAGAGTGTGCAAAGATTGTGCAGTGACAAGTGTGGGACACTGACGGCAATACCTGTCTGTCAAGATTTTCTGAGGCGGATAAAGACCAAGAGGAGCAAGTGTTCTCCTGAGCTTTTTGGATCAGCTACCTATCTCTTAAAACTTATATTTTTCAGCCACAAATCACTTGGTCGGTTCTATCCGAGGGGAATTGTAGAGATTTTCAAACGGAGATGAGCAGTTTTTTGTGTGCCATCCTTTCAGCGTTGGGAGGGTACACTCTCACCTCGTTATACCTGCTCAAGAATCCCCACATTCTTCATAAGACGAAGTGCATGGGCTTCTACTGTACACACATCTCCCACAGAGGAGGTAAGAGAGCGATTGATTTCTCGGAGGAAGCACTTATATTATGTAAATTTAGACTTGCGTCTGTATCAACGCAGTATGCAGTAGATGTAACCAAAGGACATCCAATAGGTAAAAGAAAAGGGATCAAATGTTATCATTTGGTTTTTTAACAGTGCCTAAGTAGATGCTTGTTACTGTTGACTGATTGTTGTCTTACCAGGATGTGGAGAGCGTATAGAAAGCACCATGGAGGCCTTCACTCAGTGAGTATGATATTTAAAAAAATCAAATCAAAAAAATAGATTACCTATCAGTCTATCTTAGCTATCTCTCCACCAAATTCACAGATTCCTTCATGGAGTACTGCATAAACTGACTGCAATTCCCAAATAGCATGTTTTTGTCAAACCTAAAGCTCAACATCCACACTTTAATGGCATCTTTATCTATATCTGTATCAAATCCATTGTTTTGGTGCATAAAGGCAAAATCTACACACTTCTTTGGGACCTAATTGTCTGACAATGTATGAATTGAATCAATCAATTGGGGTCATCTTGTAATAACTGCAAAGGACTTGAATGCAAATGCATGTGTGGCAATACTGTACATTAAAGTGCATTGGAAAAGCACATATAATGCAACCACTAACATTGTTTTCCCTCATTTGCAGCGCAATTTCGCAGGGAACACAGATGCTGGAACTGGACTGTCACTTGACGCATGACGGACATGTGGTGGTGTCACATGATGAGAATCTATTGAGGCAGACGGGTCATGACATCACCATCTCTTCAGTCAGCATGCAGGTGGGAGGAAAGAATGGATTGTCACTCACATAGTATGGACTCTTGTTTTATATGTATAGACTACCCCTTTAATACAATGATCATTTAGAAACAGTATTTTGTATTTACCTAAGTTGTCTTTGTGAGGTATCAAAATTTGCGTGAAGAACTGAAACATTCAAGCATGAAGATGAATGATGATTAGAAGTCATGAAGTTGGCAAATACTTTTTTACGGCACTGTATATACAGCAGCTAAATAGCAAATTTATGTGCAACCAGATGCATCGACAGTCGATTCTATTCTTCTACTTATTGTGATGTATGGTTTAGTTGTACACTATTGAATAGTACAACCACCATAATAAACATTATCATATTAATACCTCCGTGTCAGTCACATTGGAGCATTATTCTCTTTGCTATTGTATAAAGCACTTATATTTAATCACATTAAATGTTATTCCTGTGGCTTTTTCAGGATTTACCTTTGTACAAGGAGAGGCTTGAATTGACTTTTTATTCAGGTAAGACACTCCTATAGAGCAGACCATTCACAAGTGTCAACAAAAAATATCCAAACAAATGTTTAAAAAGTAAGCGCGTGTCCACTTGAGTGTAATGTCACCATCTTTCATATGCCTTCTGTTCACCAGGTCACTACAGCAGCGGTTCCGACAGGAAGTTTACTTTGCTGGAGGATGTGTTCAGACAGTTCCCGGAGATCCCAATCAGCATTGAGATTAAAGAAAACAACAGCCAGCTGATAGAAAAGGCAATTGACGCACGCACGCACGAGCATACACACACACACACACGCACACTGTCCTAAAAATAGATCAATTTGTAACGGTCAAGGCATTAAATATTCTACTGCCAATTGTGCTGTGTTTTAGGGAGGTTTTATTAAATGCCGAAATCAAATCAATGGCCAAAAAATGTACACAATTTATAACCAAAGATTAACATTCTTATTTTATTGGAACATATTCAAAAGGCATTTTAATTGCAAGGATTTTTATGCTCACAATCTCAAACAAGCAAAACCCCAATGCGAAGCTCCAAATGCATCATTTATCATTTAATGCATTGTTCATTGTAAGTCTGCATAGGTTTTAGTGTCCCATAGCAGCTATTTAAAGTTCTGTCTGTGATAAGCTTTGCAGTTTGTATTCTCACAGTTGAACATTTGCACTTTTCACGAGTTAACGTGCACTCCCTCCCTCACACGTGTTGTTCCCTTTGAGTAAGCCAATTAAGTGTGCTTGAAAACCTAAAACTCAAATTGTCTGATATCTTGCCCTACTTCAACTCTAATTCTGTCTGTGTAGGTTTCTGAGCTGGTCAAACGCTACCGCAGGGAGGACATCACTGTCTGGACGTCTGTGAGCTCAAGAATCATGAGCAAGTGCCGCAAAACGGTGAATAAACTAGATCAACCATCCTTTACAGTACCTTATATAGCTGAAATAATGTATAACTACATGTGAATTCACTACCTAGTTATTAGCTCTTCATATTCAGTTCACCCTCACTGGCCACAACAATAGGTGCACCAGCACATTCGAATGAGTCAATACAAAAGCTGTATCAAAAAGTAATCCTTTGTAAAACTTGAATGCTCACTTTTGATTGTTAATTTAAAAATATCTTTATTATTGCCATTTGTTCACAATATTTGCAAAGCTATGGGATCAGTTTTTCGGGAGCATAAAAGTTGAGCCAACACTAGCTAGCTCTCAAAACGACAACAGGCAACATGTAGCATGATTTTCTTTTCTTCTCAGTACGAACATTATCTAAGTTAATAAAACAGGGAAACTGTTTGGAGTGCAGAGAAGTTGTTTTTTTCCGTTATGCCATGTTATCGAAACGGTTATTAAATATAATTGACAGTAAAAATAAATGTTCACCTTTTACTTTTGTGATTCGTAAAGTTCATTTCAGAGTCTGTACTTTTTACATTTACTTAACACCTCCTGTAGTGGAAGCAGTACTTCTACTTTTACCCGAATCTGTTTACCAAAAGTATCTGTTCTTATACCAAAGTACAGAGTGAGTACTTCTGGAATCAAAAGAGCATCCGTGAATTTTTGATACACTTCAATGTGGGTGTACCTAACAAAGTTGTCCTGTGAGTATGTGTCAATGCAATGTGTGCAACTAAATGTCTTTTGCTCTCTGTCCGTCTAGAATGGAGCCATGCCATATAGTTTTTCTTTATACCGAGGTGTGCTGCTGCTTCTCCTCTTCTACAGCGGCCTGCTGCCCTTTGTGCCACTGGGAGAGAGTGTACTGCAGTACTACCTACCGCGCATAATCAACAGGTGGTGACTATCGTCAAGATGTCTCGTGTGAACCACCTTTGGAGCTGTACATTCATTTACTTTTATCCTGGCTCTTCTATAATGTCAAGTTTTCTATGTTTCAAGTGTTACGTTGCAAGTGTGCCATTTGTCTCTGTTGTTGTGTGCAGGACGTTTATTCCTGAGAAGAACATTTTGAGGAACAGCTTGATCGTCACTTTAATAGAAAAGTGAGACAGTGAAACCTTTCTTAACCGTTCTTTTTTTGCATTTCAAATGGTAGGCCTTGATGAGGAAAGGAACCAAACTTGGGAACTTAAAACGTGATTGCCGAAAACCCACTCTTAAGGCAGAACAACCCTTTGATTCTCTCATTTAATCAGTGCGTGGGTTTTCTCTGGGTAGTCTGGTGTCTTTCAACATCCACAAAATATCCTTTTTCGATTAAATGAAGACCATGAATTCTCCATCGGATTCAATGTGAGTGTGAATGTCTGTATGCTGAGTTTGACTGGCTACCAGTCCAGGGTGTTATCCTGCCTCTGGCCTAAAGTCCACTAGGATACGCTCCAGTTACCTGTGACTCTAATGAGGACAAGCAGTATAGAAAATGATTTTTAATGTTTTGGAAAATGTCAAGAAAGTTTGTCAAGTCCTACAATAATTACAGTTTCCCCTACAGTCCTACAGTTTCCCCAAATACAGTTTTGAATTGTCTTCACAATCTGTGTTAAAATTATTAATTTTGAATTTATGTCATGATTGTAGAGTAACTATGAGGAAGAGTCTCTTTAAACATCTTGCAGCCCGTGGAATTCAGGTATGAAGCTATTATCTATTTTAACCTGTATTGGGTAATCTTAAATCTTTCTTTTTTCCAAATACAACCCAAGCCAACGAACAAGGTGTGGGCTTATAACCCCACCCAAAAAAAAAAAAGTAATAAATAAGTGAGTTCATGCAAACTATATAAAGCACACACTGCCACTGTGAGTGAGTGTCCTGATGTCATTTCTGCAGGGATGAGCTCACCGCCGTAGTTAGGCCGTAAGTGGCCCCCTAATCGTTTTAGTGTGAAAACAATTGCAGACCAAATGCCATCATTTTATTACAGCTGCACACAGGAATGAGATTGCTTGAGGAGAGCTAAAAAGAGGACAAACGTCCATAGCTTGCTAATCGGAACCAATTGATAACTTGTGAGCATGTGATTCAAATGGCCAGTTGATACTGATCATTATCGCTGAAACAGCAACATCTTGTGTAACAAAAGATGTGTATATCTATATGAAATGAATCAAATTGTTTACAATGATTCTGTTATACATCCATATATATATGTACATAAATACATATATACATGTGTGTGTATATATATATATATGTGTGCGTGTGTGTGTGTGTGTGTACATAAATACATACAGCTAATGAAAAAAGTGTAACAAGGCATTTGTTATGTTATATCCCAGTACAGTAGTGCTGAAGATGTCACAATGCTCCAGAGAACTTTTTCCTTTAACTTCAGACATTGCAATTTTCCAGGTCCATTTGTTTGTGTGCAACACAGATGAAGACATAAGAGCGGCATTTGAAGTGGGGGCAACGGGTGTGATGAGTGACTACCCCTCGCTCTTATCAAGCTATCTCTTAAGAAACACTTGAGGAGTAACGTCTCCACGTCCAGCCGCAATACCCCATAAATGGCAGCTGCACGAAGACTGAAAAAGACTGAATGCGTGAAGCTAATATTAAGTGTCAGAACAGTCTGCCAAATTTTTCAGAATTACTCACATATGTATGACGTATGACTCATCTCCACAGTCTCCACCACATGACCTAACAATTCATTACTTATGATATGACTGTAATTTTAATTAAATTAATTTGGTTCTGTGGGAGATGCGTGGCTGTGGGTCTGTTGGTAGAACGGGTCTTCCACTGACTAAAGGGTCGGTGGTTTGAATCCTGGCTCCGACTATCCACTGTTGATGTATCCTTGGGCAAGACACTGAACCCTAAATTGTCACCAGGTTTGCATCGTAATGAGAGACTGTTCTCAATTGCTTTACATGGTTAAACAAAGGAATTTATGAAACGTTATCTGCAATGGTGGCATAAATAAAATTACAGCAAATTACATTTGTTGGATGAGAAAGATTTTGTGTCTAGTAGGCACGGGTGTCGAATTCATTTTTGTCACAGGCCACATAGTAGCACTGTACACAATGTGAACCATATAATTGCCTCGTCATAGTATTACACACAACAAATTGATGGATAACTAGTTTGGAAATAATGTTAGAAAATGCTTTGTTCTACAATTTCTTTTAAAAAGGGATTTGGTAACAAAAAAATACTTGCAATGCCTCAACATTATAAAAAGAGAAAAAAGTTGCAATTTCAGTGCAGATTTTAGCAAGAAACATGATTTGTTTTAGCGGGCCACATAAAATTATGTGGTGGGCCCATTGAGTTTGATGCACCTTGTCTAGGCTTAATGAGACTTTTCCATTTTTTTTTGTATCTTTGCACTTATTTTGAGCAAGGTTTATACAACACAGTAAGTACATAATACAATACGGACACTCTGTGGTCACAGCTTACAGCAATACATTAGTGTGAAACTGACCTGAATGTATAAATTTACTATTTCAAGTGAATAGAAAGCCCAAAAGTATATTTGAATTACAATTATTAGGCATTCATTCAATTGTGTGAAACATAGGGGAAAACGGAGAAAAGTAAAATACGTAAAAGTATAGTGCAGTCCAGTACTGTAAAATGGACCCGAATCCACAAAACAAAAGCAGGAAATGATAAGCGACCGCGCTCGCTCTTGACTGCTTTGGAAACGGTACAAACGAGCTCACGTGAAGTCCAATCTGATTGGTTGACCCACATTGTGAAGGTCATTCCTCAGCTCCTATTGGTCCGTATCTTTTGTTTTGCCCTCCCATGTGCTACAGACTCCCCCCCCCCCGAGTGTGTTTTCATAAACAAACCAAATTCTTCATCGGTCCGCGGTGCAATTAGTCACGAACCTGACAAACTGCCAGCATTGTCAAACTTCGCGTTCTTGTGTTGTTGTTTTTTAACTAAGAAATATTTTTGGACAACTATTAGATTTGACAAAGAAACGCGGCAAAGCGTGTCAAAAGCGAAGGCTGTCCGTATTGTCTTTATTGTCCGAGACGTCAACGCGTGGTCGACTGTTTCTGCGAGCCTCGGCGCTTCGTACCCTTTTAGTCCATCTTTTTTAAAATCTTTTTTTTCCACAGCTGTCAGTCACATTGGTCCACCGTGTGTAGGCAGGCAAGAGTCTTGACATCAGGAGGTAAGTGGCTAAACGCGACAAGGGACTGCAGACAGTGCGCATTCGAGCTGCTGCGATGTTGTGGCAGTGCGGGGCTAACCAACTTGCTAGCAGGCAGGCTAGGTCCGAGCTTGTGGTGATCTCATCAGGTTGCTGTATTTCAGAACCAGTGTTGCACTGTGTAACACTTTATTTGGGTGGATGATTTCATACAAAGTCGAGTAGTGGGTGCTTGATTTTGCAAACTGATTTAGTGTGATGAAGGAGGATGCCACGATAGACATGTCCGGAACATAACTCTTGCTTCTGTGACCAGATGTGGCTAAACTGTACGTGCTCTGACTGAGCCTGTCAATGGCACAAAGAAATCTTATTTTATCAACTAGAGATCATTGTTTTCCCGTCATATTGTCTTCTTCCAACCTTTGCAACCTGGATGACTGAGAATCTACACAGAAATAAAGAACAAGCAAGCACATTGGTATTTATTTATATTGTGAAAATAAACTGAAAAATTAGGCTATTATGCTAAAGACGTTATTTGTAGTTAACCATTTTCAGACCAATTAAGTAACATGGATCATTTCGACCTTATTTGTAATAAATAAATAATCATTTTCAGACAAATTAAGTGGAATTAGGAATCCCATGCAGCAGCCATGACTCAGGACACACACTCGTGTGTCACGGCACCCTAGTTGGAAAATCACTGGTTAATGCAATAAAATATTCCTTAGTCTAATGTCATAAATACATACTATGTTGTTGACATAATCACAGGTTTCTCAGAAAGAACCTTGTGAACGAGAGTAATGTGGTAACCACTTCCTTCCGCAGATATGGTGAAGCTGACAAAAGCCAAGACGTTCCAGGCTTACCTGGACTCGTGCCACCGCCGCTATAGCTGTGTGCACTGCCGCGCTCATCTGGCCAACCATGATGATCTCATCTCAAAGGTTAACTGCCACCCTTTTTTTGTATTTATCACTTCACGTGGCTTGTGCATTTTCATACGCAACCAAGTGCACTGCTGCACTACGCTCTTAATTGGAAATTCGTAGACTTCATGTATACTGCGAGTACTAGTGTTTCGGGGAGCAAGGTACATTAAATATAGTGTGAACTTTTAACACAATATTCTCTTTTTGTTTACATTTTTTAAAAATGTGAACCTGAGAACTAATTTTAGAATATAGAACACTGCTACGTCAACAGCATCAAGCAATTACAGTGACTAGAACATACCTTTCTGTAACATAGAGATTAATAGTAAGGTGAAACGGGTAAAACTGGACTGACCCAACCCTTAAATATCTGGTTAAGTTACAATATCTGGAAATATTTTCCTGATGTTTGATTTTTCTCCTTGGTGTTTCCTAGTCTTTCCAAGGTAGTCAAGGCAGAGCTTACCTCTTCAACTCTGTGTGAGTATTTCAGTATTACTTTGTTTTCATTAGACTAATTCCAAATGAAGGTTATGGATTGAATCGTTGGTTGTTTTCTTCATATTATTTTTTAATTAGTCCAGTTATAGCTTAAAGAGTTTCCCAGTATCAGACATGTTGGCACAAGCATGATAATGCACAGATATGATTTAGTCTTGAGTGAACCTTGACGTTGGGTGTTTGCCATGTTACTATTGGGTTAGTAGGTCAGTAATACATTGGCTCTGACCTGATAATGCGATGTAATCACTGGAAATAAAATAATTTATCTTGTTTCAGTCTTAATTTGTTGAACCTTGAAAAATGTCAAAGTTTCAAGCCCTCCCAATCATGATTGCATTGTTGCTGCAATTTAGGACATATTTCTGTTGTTTAATGATTTTCAGGGTGAACATTGGCTGTGGTCCAGCAGAGGAAAGGCTGCTGCTAACGGGACTTCATGCGGTGGCTGACATCTACTGTGAAAACTGTCACACCACCCTGGGCTGGAAATATGTAAGTGCCCCCCACCTCCCCACCCTCCACAAACACACACGCTAACCAATCAGCCAACGGCACCGCCTCACCATTGGTTTTGTTTTGTGAAAAAAAAATATTGAAATAACTGTTGTGATGTGTTGTAAATTGCAAAACATTGGAATTGTCTTTGCGCTTCCTGTCATAATTGGCAACATCTTCTTTTCACAGGAACAAGCCTTTGAACTGAGTCAGAAGTACAAGGAAGGGAAGTACATCATTGAGCTGTCCCACATGATAAAAGACAACGGCTGGGACTGAGAGGGAAATCTCCTTTGTTCTCCATGACTTTTTTCAAAGTTGCATCCCCTGGTCTTAGCGGGGTTCCAGTGTAGCTTCCTCATCCCGCGTTCGAGCCATCGCTGTGCACACTTTTACTCTCTATGGCTTTGCCATGAATAGCATGTGATGCCTTATCTTCCTCCTTTCTTTGTGTGTTTTCCAGCAGCCACAGCAAGGTTTCTGATAACGCAATCCCAATCGCTAGTTATGCTAGGGGCAGGTTTGAATGAATGTAGGGTTTGTGTGCGGAATAACTCATGGGCACATGTGTGGATATTGGATTTTTAGGCTTGTCTTTGAGTGATGAACCTCTTATCAGTGATCAATAAGCAAGACTCGCTAGATGGGGGCAAGGACAGTGCAAGTCAAACAATAATGACCTTGCACTGGTATTCCGCCACCTCTTCCAAGTTTACAATGCCTGTTTAGTTATATCTGGCCATAACAGTTTATGCAAATGAAGCAGTGGAGATTTATTTTTTTCGATCATGGTCGATCGGTTATGGAAATTTCTGTTTTTATATAAAGATCAGTAACTTTAGAGTTTGACAAGTATACAAGTTGTTGAATTAGTAATGGTAAGCATGCCCATACAGATGGCCTGCAAGTTATTTTAAAGCTGAACTACTGCTTGTACAGAAGATACGCTAGTGTGTGAGTGTACTTGTTCATTCAGTTCTGTGGGGAACTCGGGAGTCCAAGGAGCACACATTTAGTTAAGTCTGGGTGTGTCTGGCTCTCTGGTATGTCTTTAATGCTTGAATTTGATCATTCAGTTTTGAGTAAAGGTTTCCTCACAAGGACTGAATTTCAAGTTTGTGTTTGCAGAGTATGCCTGCAGTTTTACCTGCACAATTAGGATATCCACTACTTGCTGACATTCTAGAGATATCGCCTCTGTGTTTGTGTGTAGTGTAACAATGAGAGGCCTTTTGCAGCTCCATTTACTCAATCATGTTTGAGCAACGTGTGATTAGAATTATGTAGCATATTTATGGTGATTATTTTTTTTTTGTCTGCTTCTTTTCATTAAAATATAATTTTATTCTTATCTTTCATTAAAATACAGTGCATCTGTAATGTGTGGTGCAGTTTTTCTTGGATTTTAGCATGTATGGAATTGGAAGAAATGCATCCCTTTCTCTATTAGCTATACTGTTTATTTTGTCAGGGGGAGCACAGGACAAGGACAAGTAACCAGTCAATACACACGCAATAGGTTAGTCCTGGTCCCAGATGAAGTTGGCTTGCACATTTTGGCCCATGAGATGGAGCCTGATTCAAACAACCCACTGAAAGGCCACTTTGCTGACTAGAACCCAGAACCTTCTCATTGATAATACAAACAATATCTTGTAGCATGTTACTAGAGCTCTAGTTTGCAGAAAGGCATACTGTAATGTGTGGTGAACTGGGGGAACACTATTTTAATTAGGTACACATTTTGACTACTTGTCTGATCTAATAGAATACGCTTGGGTGAACAATAATAGAAATTGAAAAGTTTGTATTTCCCAACAGCATGAAGGACCTGCAAATGAAAGGTTATGCATAATTTAGCGGGGAAGAAGTCCGATTTGTAATGACATTTGGGCGATTATATTATAACGATTTATTTTATTTCTATATAACGTGAATTTGCAGTTTTTGTGATTACCTAACAAAATATAGTAGCAAAAAAGTAGTAAGTAAAACAAATGTACACTGCTGTCCGAACTGCAGGTAATGAATGCACTTGCAGCAGAATATACCACTGCGTAAACACGGTACAATATCATCAAATCAATTGTCGTCCGTTCGACTGCTGTAATGAGAGGTGCCCATTCAAACGACCGCAACACTGAATTGCTATCGACAATGGTTTACAGTGAGTCAAATATTGCCATTAAAATTGTGTAATTTCATAATCACTGCGTGAAGCACCCCCGAATTCGTTGAAATGGTTCCTTCCTAGTCGGTCGGTCATGTGACTTTTTCCGTTTCGCCATTTTCCCCTTCTGTACCGGTCCTCTAGCCCGCTGTAGCCTGTAGCAACGCCGTTTTCAAACCTGTCCGAGGCTGACGGTGGGATAGAGGTCAACGGTAAGAAAAACTTCTCCCGTCGCTTCTTGGGTCCGAAACTACTGCGAGAATGTCATCCGAGGAGAGCCCCGAGTACTCGCCTTTCTTCGCTGTGATGGGAGCCTCCGCGGCCATGGTCTTCAGCGGTAAGTACAGCTGCTGCTTCATTTCACATTGCTTGTTCGCCACTAGCTTTTAGCCTTTCGCCGAGCTTGAGTCATGTCAGAAAAATAAAAAAAAAAAAAAAGTCTGACGTGTTCAGTCGGATTGAAGAAGAAGTGGTAACGCTTCGTAGACGAGTCGGGGATGGGTGTCATTAGGCGTGGGTCGGGTTGCTACCACCCGGCCTTCGTCGAACAGGCGAGCGGCCACCAACTGATGCTGGCTCGGCTGCCATCGGATGGAACGACGCAGAATCAATCATCAGTCACTCTGTAATATTGGGGTTATATTTTTTTGGGGGAAAAAATCAGATATTTTATTTCGAAAAATTCCCGTACCAGTTTGAATGAGGATTAGGGAAGAGTCTGAGGCCTGATCACAGTGTATGACAGAGAAGGAGAAAACGGTACATCCACTCATTCATTCGTGGGGCCTATCTTGCTTGACATACACTGGGCGAGGAACATGGGAGTTCATCCATTGCGTTACAGCCAACTGTCTGGGAAGGTTGACGACATCACCATTATGTACAGCTGGTTTTAAGATTAACATTTGGCCCAGGGGAGTCAAACTGCTTTTCGTCACAGGCCACATTACAGTTATGGTTTAACTCCGAAGGCTGTAATGACGTATACCATCCATCCATGCATCTTCTATACTGCTTACCCTCACTAAGTGTACTACAGCCGATCCCAGCTGATTTGAGGCGAAAGGCGGGGTACACCCTGGACTTGTCACCACCACTCAATCGCAGGACTAAACCATAAAAAATTTTAACCGTCTCCTCGTTTTATGACATGTAGACAACAGATTGATGGATAAATAATTACTTTTGAAATCAGAAGTCAAGGACAAGAGCTTGCTCAGTTATTGTTCCGTTTATTAAAAATGGCTTCAATGTTTTCAAAAGTGAAGACAATTTGCAATTTTGGTACAGATTTCAGCAAGAAACATGAAGTAGAAACGTATGATTTGGTTTAGCAGGCCAGGTGAAATTAAGTTGAGGGCCAGATTTGGCCCTGGGGCCTTAAGTTTGACACCTGTGTTTTAGATGTTAAATATTGTATTAAATAGCTTTGAAAATGTATTAAAACCCTATTTAGCATATAAGGCCTGATGCTTTTGAAACCAGATACATAGTTAAGTTACATATAGTCTTATGTGCTCCACAAATTTGAGTAAAGCATATTTTATTTCCAGCACTTGGAACTTGGAAAGTGCTTCACATAGTTAAAATACAGTTTTAAACATACACGAATAACATAAATCAATCAAATCAGAAATAAATAAAAATCTAACCAATCAATATCAATTTAGTTTAACAAATGAATTTTAACTGCTTTTTAAAAATGTCCACTGATGACAAAGGTCTTACCTGAAAAGGAAGCTACAATTTTGGGGCAACAAACTCCCAAGTCTGTATCGCCTTGAGTTTTTAATCTCATGTGAGGGATGTTAAATAAAGGGCAATTAGCACTGCAGTGTCCTAATTGGACAATAAAATGACACCAAAATCCACCAAGTATGGAAGAACCTGACCAGAGGGGGCTTTGTAAGTGACCTGTTAAAATTTTGGACTGAATCCTAAAATGAACAGGGATCCGGTGCAACGACGACAGAAGGGGAGTGATGTGGCTGTGGCGTGTGTGGGATCCAGACAAAAGCCTAGCGGCACCATGCCGAACTGCTTGGAGACGGTCTAATGAGGTTTTGTCGAGACGAGTTAAGAGAGAATTCTAATAGTCAAGACATGAGGAGACCAAAGCATTAATTATAGTTTCAAATTCAGAATGTGTGACCAAAAAACATGGTTCAAAAATATTTTTGAAGTGGAATAAGCAGGAACGGGTTACAGTTAATATGTTCATCAAAATATATAATGTAATAATGTTGGGCTCTTAAACATGTATAAGTGGTAAGGGTTTATGTTAGGTGGTCTTTAATGGAGTTTGCCGACTGAGGTTAATACTCTCGGGACCCAGCAAGCAATCTGATGAAAATCATGCAAAAACTGTATCAACAACCAAAAATAGTCTTCCACTGACACTATCAGAGTGATATTAAGTGACAATATGTTCTTTAGTGCTGTTGTACTTTGCAGTAGTGTACAACTACACTGCATCATACTGAGAGGTGTTTCTTGTATTATGGTTGGATACATTTTAGACACTTTTCAGTACAATGTGTATTTATAAAACACAGATAGCTACAACCACACTAATAAACATATTGTTAAATCAATACGTTTGATGGGCTAAAGCATAGGTGTCAAACTCAAGGCCCGGGGGACCAGATGCGGCCCGTGACATCATTTTATGTGGCCCGCGAAAGCAAATCATGCTCGTCAACTTCTGTGATTTTTGCTAAAATCTGTACCCAAATTCCAAATTGTCATAATAATAAACAATGTTGAGATATTGCATGTTTCTGTTACCAAACCCTTCTTCAAAAGTAACTTAAACAATACTTGAACAAACTATAATCCTTTTCTTCTGATTTCAAAACTAGTTATCCCTCAGTTTGTTGTGTAATGGTAATAATATGATTTGGTGATTAAACATTTCACTGTTCTAACGGGCCTCTGAGGGAAATGATAACTACAATGCGGCCCAAGACAAAAATGAGTTTGACACCCCTGGTCTAAAGCATCATCACTTTCGTCAGATTAGCTTGTTTTACTGTTTTAGAAGCATTTTAAACCCAATGCCATGTTGTAATAACGATAAATGTTTTCTTGATTTATACCCGAGTGCTCTGTTGGCATTGCTATCAGTTTTTAAATGTGTTCATTCAGGTTTAGCCCCAATGTGTAAGATGAAGAGGCTGACAGCATTAGATTTATGAAGTTTATAGTTCAAGAAAACAAGTTAATTTCATCACAACCCTTCTTGATAAGGCTACTTACATTTAAGGTGTTTCATATAGCATAGGCAATATGTCCAACATTACAAGTAGGTTTCCAATACATTCTGAAAACAATTTAATCAGCTACAGTATTGAACATGTGCCTAAAATGTTCATCTAAAGACCAGCTGGCCATAAAGGTGATCTGAAAATCCTTTCCAGTCACTAAAAGAAATACAAGACAACACAGTACTGCTGTTGTATGAGCCACTCAAAGCTGATGGCTTATAATATACCAGTGTTATTATGCTAAGCAAAAACATGTATGTATTTTGGTTGTTTTTCTGTCTGATGGATTGAAAACAAATACTGTTGTTCAATGAACATGAATTAACAAGTGTTCAAACGTGTAACGTCATTATTCCTACTGCAGCAAGTGTGAAGAGGTGGTTTTGGGTTGTATTCATTTTCTTCCAGTGTGTCTGAGCTATTATCTCAGTTTTCACACTTTAAGATGAGGCTTAGTTATCACAATGTGTTGCATCCTGAATAGAAATGTGGAATTGTGTGTTCATCTAGTGTCTATTGATTTTTTTATTTTATTTTTTAAACCCACTTTTACAACTGAATGGAATTCATTTTAACATTAGAAAGGGCATTCGTGTAAAAGAGATTTTTAATCTCAATGAGGTTTTCCTGGCTAAATAAAGGTTCAATGAAAGAAAGAAAAAAAGACGATATTAACAGGTACCAACGTCTTTCTTCTTAAGCTCTAGGCGCGGCGTATGGAACAGCGAAAAGTGGCACTGGCATTGCTGCCATGTCTGTGATGAGGCCAGAGCTCATCATGAAGTCCATCATTCCTGTGGTCATGGCGGGTATCATAGCCATCTACGGGCTGGTGGTGGCAGTGCTGATAGCAAACAACATCTCAGAGAGGGTCACTCTATACAAGTAAGATTTGTCACAAACTCCTGTCTGTAAATGCTGGAATTATGTCTACTTGTTGTATACCTAAGTTTAATACACTGTAAGAGCCAAGTTCCCAAAGTAATCTGAAAACCCAAGACATCAAACAACCCTCATGAACTAATTAATTCCAGATGTGTTTTCATTTTCTGTGTTTGATAGTGACAGTTGAGACAGAAAGGGGGGGCTTTGCTGTGACATGGTGAGTCTTTTATTTGCTTGGCCCTTGGCCATGGCTTAATGCACTCTGGAGTCCTCACTGATAGCTTGGCAATGTCATAGAGGATACAATTGCTGAGAGAGTTAATTCACCGCAGTCGAAAGCTGATGAGATCCACAATTGCAACCTCCTGTCAGACTATTTTTTTTTTTGTACTTATCCACCAAATTAAATGGAACCTACATTTATACAGTGAACCCCACTTATTCGTAGTTCACTATTCACAAATTGACCCATTCACATTTTTGTGTGTATGTTTTTGCTCTGCTGAGTGCCTATATAACAGCCCAAGCCAACAAACGACTGAGGCCTTGTTATTGCTTGACAATTGCCATTTTTAAGGGTGGCAGAGGCAACATACACATGCATTCCCAGTGCTTTTATTTTTTTAATCAAATAATCTGTAGGCCCTTTATTTTTAAGGGTAATGGTGTAAGATGAGTTTGAAATATTTAAGTATTGGTGGTAAATTCAAAACTATTAATATAGGCAATTATAAACGTTTGGTTTGCGTCAAATAATCACAGTTTTTCGGTATTCACGGAAGGTCTCAGTCCCTGTCCCCTGTGAATAGCGATGGTTTACTGTATAGCTTCTGTAAATGAGAGCCCTATGCCCATATTATTTATCTCTGCCCCGCTGCAAACCTACAGCTACAATCATGAACATAGTGTTAAATGAATACCTCTCAATCAAAACTGAGCATTATGATATTTTGTGAAGGCAGCCTGTGAGATACAGCTGTCATATTGGCTCTCATCCATTTGTCCAGATGCACCTACTGTTGTTACAGTACGCCTTGCTTGCTAGCTTGTTCCAAGCTCTTACACAGCACAGCCTCGTCTCTGCTGCACTGCTGTCAGTCTGCTGTGTTCCAAACATTCTTCAATTTTCCTTGTCTCTCTTAAGTTCGTCACACACTAGGCGACGCAGCCGAACACAACTGAACAATCACGAACAAAAAAGTTGGCGAGGCACACCAGTACACCTGCCGATTGACTTTTGCACACATACAAACACACTACAGTGAGGAAAAACTGCAACTGTATTTTTTGATTTTTTTAATTTATTTATTTATTTTTTATTTTTATTTATTTTTTTTACTTAACCACAAACAACATGTGATTGTCAGGGAAGAAGCGGATTGCCCTGGCTGTTGGCCAAATTATTATAATACTACTAGTGCTACGAACGAATCGGTGCTAAATTGAGTTCATGCTCGAGTGCGGCCAAAAAAAAAAAAAAGAATGCGTAGTCCGAATTTTCTGTTTTGAATGAAAATGAATCAAAGAATAATAAACTACGAAAAGAAGCTGCCCCGCCGTATGTACTTCCTTTGTTTTTTCATTTGTTGGACAATGACGTCTTTATTTCGGAATAGTAAAAGGAGTAACGATTTGATTGGGTGTGCTCGTCATTCGTTACTGTCAATGCAAATGGCATTTGGGGATTTAGACGGCGAAAATAAAATTATACAAAAGAGGAAATTAAAGGAGAGAGTGGGGATATGTGAGTGGCTGTTGGCAATGATTGCCTTAGTATGAAACTCGATACTCTTTGCTTTTTCGACACAGATACATCAGAAATTATAAATGTAGTTACGTTTTATATTAAAACTCAAAATATTGGCCGCTTACTCCAAGTGAAATGAACTCTAAATGCTTAAGCATACAATACTTAGTGATTTGGGACAATCCCATGCCTCTCCAAACTTTCCGGGAACAATGACTGCACCAGTGCACAAAGCAAGGTCCATAAAGACCCGCATGTGACAGTCTGGAGAGAACTTCACTGGCCTGCACAAAGTCCTGATCTCAACCTGATAGAACACCTTTGGGATGAATTAAGAGTGGAGACTGAGAGCCAGGTCTGCTCGACCAACATCTGTTTGTGACCTCACGAAACTGCTTCAGGAAGAAAAAATTCCAATAGTCCTAAACCTTGTTGATACCCTTCCCAGATGAGTTGAGGCTGTTATAACTGCAAAGGATGGACTGTCCAATTAAACCGTATGCATTAAGAACGGGATGTCACTCAAATTCTTGAGTCAAAGCAAGTACGCGAACACTTAAAACAATATAGTGTAATAAGTGTATAATGTATACACTGTATTGGTATGGCTTGGTGGCGGCCAGCTGGATGTAGCAGATACCAAGAAATAATTTTAGTTGTGAAAGCTCATGTGATACAACATGGCATTTTGATTGCCCGTTGCCGACGGGTTACCGCTCATGAAAACTAGTTGCAGAAAATCGCACGTTACATGACAGTTCAGTTGCGTTTGACCAACTTGCTCGGTGTGCAGCGGGCCTTATGCCACGTTGCCCTTGTTGTTGTCGTTTTGGAGCTTTTTTTCCATGTTTTCACTTATCATTTCTGTTTCCTTCAACAGGAGCTTCCTTCATCTAGGCGCTGGTCTGAGCGTGGGCCTTAGCGGTCTGGCGGCCGGCTTCGCCATCGGCATTGTAGGTGACGCCGGCGTGAGAGGCACGGCCCAGCAGCCCCGCCTCTTTGTGGGCATGATCTTGATCCTGATCTTCGCCGAGGTGCTGGGGCTTTACGGCCTGATCGTGGCTCTTATCCTATCTACAAAATAAGCGTCCACATCAGCGCTATTTCATTCATTCCACATCGAAGCAGCGGGAACAAATAGATTTTCACCAACTTCCATGACACTAAGAGGGCCTGACAGGACGGGATGGCAAGCTGAACCGTGTTGCCGTTGGACCTGGCAGTTTTGTCATCAATAGTTGTGATCTGTCCAAATTGTATTTTCCGAGCCATCCAGTTGTGTCAGGTGCGGTGTACAGAGCGGGCATGAAGATGTGTTGGTTGTTGTGGGATGATGTGTGGACAGTCTGCCTGATGTGTTGTCTGATCTTATCCTGTACAGTGGTCACCCCTTGTAAATGTAGTAATGAGTCTGTGCTGTGCTGAGTATCAACGTTCACCCCCCTACCCTATGTTATTTTTCTGCTTTTGTCATTCTTATCCGACATTACAGCGGAATTGTGCACATCGGTATTTTCTTTTATTTTAATGTTCTTTTTGGGGACCATTTTTGAATCACAGCAGTGAAGAGCTGTCAACATTTGTTTTGCTATTTATGGAACGCTATGAAGGCTTAATGAAATTGTCTAAATGGAGTACTGTTTATTAAATACCCTATATAAATTCAAATATATACATTATGTGTATAGTTAGAGTAATTGCACTGTTGGTAATTGTTCTAAGTGCTTGAAATTCCTCTGGATGTAGTGTGACTCATTATTGGAGGATGTCCACATGTTATGAAGTTGAAAGTGTGCGTGACCTGAATGCATCATGTGTGGAAGTGAATTTATGTTTACTGTGGGATCCTCAAACACTATTATTGTTAACCTGTAGTGCTGCTGTCTTGATTTTTCAACTGTGCTATTCAGATTTCCAAATAAAACTCATCCTCCTCCAGAACATTATGGTCAAGGTATTTCTTTATATTGAGGTAATTTCAGCCTTCAGATAGCTATTCAAAAGGATTGAATAGCAGTTTCGAAATAACAGTTAAGCCTTTCTTACATGACAAAAGGTTCCATGCCCATTTTTTTCTTAATGTTAAAAATCAAAACCATTAACAAAGTAACGTGTGACAGAAAGTGTAGATGTTGAGAAACGTATGCTCAAATTGTGACATGCACATTCACTTAGAGCAGAATACGACACATATTACTACTATTACACTGCTACCCTTGATGTTGTTTATTCTTTAGGTCTTTTGTATTATATTTATCTTTTTTGTATGACCAGTTTGTGACTGCATAATTGCATAAAAACATGCAATAGCGTACATATAAATTATTATAAATAGCTAATTTCCATTGAAACTCCCGGAAAGGGAAGGCGCATGTGACGACTGAGCTCTATCCGCCTGCATGTTATTGTTTGCGATCACATTTTGAAGGAAATTGGGTCACACACAAATAGAAAGCGTTTACAGTCACACATTCCTCCGTCGTCTGCGGACATGCATCGTTAATGAAGATTCTGTTTGGTTGCCAGCAGGCAGGTAACGTTGATGCCACTAAATAGCAGCAGCTCACGAAAGCTAACTAGCATGTATGGTTATGCTAGGTCTGCATCACATTTCTCGTTATATGGGAAACCAACAGTACACGGTTGGCTGCTCGTTAAGTAGTCATTCATCAAATTCGCAAAGGAAAAAAACTGTTTTGAAATGCGTAAATTTACCTCTTTTTTAAAAAAAAAGCTTATATAACGAAATAGTTGTTAGCAAGCGATAGCTGGTCACTCGGTTCGATGATTCTTAAAAACAAGAAGAGGAAGAAAAAAAAACATCACATGTCAAGTCATCGTTGTAAGAGTCACGACGTTGCAATAATCCAGAATGTGATATATATTTTTTTTGAATTGTTTTGGAGTTGAGAGAAATGGTCAAACTGATTGCTTTGAAACGATGTACTGTCCACGCACGACTACTACACTGCATTTTATCACACTCATGATATGATTGATAGTCACAGGGTTCATCATAAAAAAAACAAAAACGTTTGTGTTCTTGCGGCAGCTGATGGATGCTGTTTAACACCTTGGCATCTCGATTAAACGTGACCGACAACTGAGATGATGTCCAGGCGAGGCAGGAACAGCCGCGCTTGGCGATACGTTTGGGGTGGAATACAGCGGGATGCTGATGCAAGAGAGGTTGTCGTGGCCACTGAAAGTGACCGATGGGGCTATGAGCGCCTGGAGGTTAGCACTTATCTGCTGGGTTTTTTTTCTCCCCCCAACTGGAATTGAAATGCTTAAGAAATGTATGGCATTTATAATCTCTGAATTCCTGTCTCTTCTTCTACTCCGCTCTCAAGTACAGCAATTCTGATTCCGACTACTCAGCAGTGACGGTCCCACCGGTGCCCAGCGCTGTGCCCGTGACCGGAGAGTCTTACTGTGGCTGCGATTACCAGGCTGAGACCATCCACCATCGACGAAGTTTCTACCAAGTCAAAGACTGTCACTGTGGAGAGGATGACCAAGGTCAGATATAGTGTGCGCTGCATTGTTTTGCATCCTGTTTCAGTTGAATATATTTTTGGGGATGGGACCAAAATCTAAATTTTTGGTCATGGTCTGTTATTATTATTATTATTTTTTTTTTAATTACGAAATAATCCAAAGCGTTAATACCTTGGGAGCAAATCTATTAACTCTGTTGGACTCTTAAGCTATCTGAGAAGTGTTGTATAAATCCACCTTTTCCTCACTCCGTGGGAGCCTTGCGGTATTACGTCGCCTCAAAACTGAAAGTCTCCATTTTTTGAAAATACAGTAGTTAGGCTGGATACAGTACATTTGGATAGACCTGATTTGTTAAAAATTAATAGCTTTAATGCTTCATTTCAGAAGGAAGCCTGTCAGACACAAAGGTAAATTTGCATGTAGATTAATTTCCATATATTAGACTGCTTCGTCAACTCGTCTTTTCTTTTTCTTTTTTTTTTTGTCTAGACCTCTGAAATAGAGTTTGGGAAGATGATGTGACCACCACAGTCGTTGGCTTTGGGGAACTAATCAACCCTTTTCTTTTGTCGGGAGCTTGACACGTGCGCAGACTTTGATGGGCATGGCTGGCTGCAGTGACATGTCCGTCCCATTCGGATCAATGACCACGTAATGAATAAAACAATAAATTTTAGCTAAATAAGTTTGCAATTGAACATGACTTTGGGGAGGTTTTGTGTTGATGTTGGTACACAACAGTATATGATTGCAATAAGGTATAATACAAAATTTAATGATTCAGTGTTTGGTACTTCAAGCAAGATTTTTTTATTATTTTTTTTCCCCCCTGAAAAGTAGTGTTTTTTTAAATGCAAGGATTCTGCCCGACAGCGACGATATGCATCTTCGGTTAATTGAAGACTCCGAATTGTCCATGGGGAACAGTAGAACACATCAGTAAGTCTCATGAGACTTCAACTCAGTGGAAATCTTAAGGATGTAATCCACAAGTGTGTTTTGCGTACTCTTTAGGTTTTTGTGATACCACCACGTTTGTAATAATAACTATAGATCCAGAAATGGAACTTGGAGGAAATGGATTGGTCTGACTTTTATTTTAATTCAATCTCGTTTTTAATTCAATATGAGTAAAAATAATTAATTAAATATTGATTACATGTCGTCACTGTTGGGCGGCAACTTCCATGTCCAAATTTGGTCAATTTAATATTTTTTCACAAGTCGATGCTATTGGTCACTCCCCACATTGGTCTGTTAGAGTATTTTTTACAAGTGATTGAGCAATCTAAAGTGTTGAAAATGGCTTGCTCTCTTTGACGATGCAGTGTTAATGGGTTTCAGGATGGTTTTCGTGATGAGAGGATTCTTCCCGACGCCAGCGTTATACAAATAAATTTTAGCAAGCAGATGCTAACGTAAATACAGTACTCTTACCATTAGAGTCTAAGACATTAAAAGAATGTTAATTTAAAACTCATTCACTGCCAGCCCCTCCAAGTTAACATGGATATTTGACTTCTAAAGATGTCAGTGGTAGTGAATGAGTGTCTGCACACTTGATTATGATCTTATGATGCTGACAATTTGAGCCTAGTACAAGTTGTTCGTGTCACAGTATCTCCAATGGGTAAAAATAGTTTGGTACATTAGAGCAACTTCGATGTCAACTGTAAATATATTGTATTCAACTTTGAATGGAGCACTGTAATTGTGCTTTCATCCACTTACTGGAAAGACTGAGAAAACCCATTAGATGTCTCGTGGGGTACATTCTGAATGTCTCCAACACTGCATTTCTAGTTTTACACTGGAATTTTGACAGGCAATATTTTTGGGCCAATATTTGAATCTTCACTGACCGTGTAACAGAACGCTCTTCTGACTTCTGTGCAGGCAGCATTCAGTGACTGTGGGAGTGAGTGTGAATGGTTGTCTATGTAAATGTGCCCTCTGATTGAATGGCGTCCAGGGTGTGATCTGCTTTTAGCCAGAAGTCAGCTGGGATAGATAAGCTCCTGCTCCCCGCCACCCCTGAACAGGGTAAGCAGTGTAGAAAATTGATGGATATTTGAATCTTGACTGTTTTGACCATTTTAGAATTTGACTGGGTTTGGGATGCCAACAGCCGATCAACAGCAACATTACTGAGATGCGACAATCGCGAGGTCAACTTCCACTCCGAGTACAGCTGCGGCACGGCTGCAATCCGTGGTTCCAAGGAGCTGGTGGAAGGGCAACACTTTTGGGAAATAAAGATGACATCCCCCGTGTATGGGACAGACATGGTATATGCACTCCCAGGAATAAAGAAAACCAGTTATGTTGTTATGAAGCTTAAGTTGATTTGTTCTCTAACTTGTCATTTTGCCCAGATGGTTGGAATCGGTACCTCTGATGTGAACCTTGACAAATACAGGCATTCATTCTGCAGCCTTTTGGGAAAAGATGTGGACAGCTGGGGTCTGTCTTACACTGGTATGACCCTCCATTCTGTGCAAAACCAAAGCAAGAATGTAGATTTAGCACCTTCATTTTTAGACACTAATATGCAAGTGAAGCTATCAATAGTTCTTCATACAGTGTAGATGTCAAATGTCATTCTTTTTGACAGGCTTGTTGCATCATAAAGGAGACAAGAGGAACTTTTCCTCTCGGTTTGGCCAGGGTTCCATCATTGGGGTTCATTTGGACACGTGGCACGGAACGCTTACATTCTTTAAGAATCGCAAGTGCATAGGTAAGGACTAGAGAATGCAGTGGCATATTTTAACCAAACATGTTTGTTCATACTAATTTGTGTACAGTGGGACCCCCGCATACTCGTGGTTCAGCACCTGCACGGTCACCTATTAGCGGATGTTACAAAAAGAAAAGAAAAAAATCCCACTTTTTTTTTTTTTACTTACAAAAAAACTTATTGAAAAATGTTGGGATGTTTTAAATTTTATTTTTTTCCCCCAATATGTTTATTATCTGCAGATTTACTAGTTACAGTCCCTATCCAACGCAAATATTGGGGATCCACTGTATACCAAAATCAGTTTTGCATTTTTCTTACAGGGATTTGCTTTATGAATACACAAAATAATGACTAACTCTTATAACTGTATACAGTAACATAAAAACCTTGTTCCTAAGTGCAGCAAGTAGAATAATAATGACTTCTGAGTCCAGTGTCTTAACAAATTAGTGGCCACTAGAGGGTACGCGAGTTGTTGATTATCTGTATTATTGTTTAGTCAATAAATAGTATGCTTCCTGACGCTATAGAATAATCTTTATACATCACATATTTATTAGTCCAATGTCTCGTTGAACTGATCATTAGCATCAGTTTATGGCGCCTCCTCCTGGTGTTTTGTTCAATTATAAGGACAGTTGGACACACTGTACTGTGGAACAGTTGGTTATGGCTCCTTTCCCTTAAAGGGACTGTAAATTCTGCCTTTACTAATATAAGAGTGATACGCTAAGGTACATGCAGTCATAATCAGTTACTGCTGTTCTTACTGTTTATCATTTTAGACAACATTATTTCTGAAATTCAGTACTGGACGGTAATCACACTTTTTCGTATTGGCCCTCATTGGATTATGCTGGTGTTTGGTCAGTGAAAAGTTGCACATGAATGTCTCCATTGTCAAACTAGGAATTGCTGCCACAGATCTCCAGAACAAAAGGTTTTACCCGATGGCGTGCTCCACAGCAGCCAAAAGCAGCATGAAGGTGATTAGATCCTGCTCCGTATCCACCTCCCTTTTATACCTGTGCTGCGCCCGCCTTCGCCAGCTCCTGCCAGAATGTACAGACACCCTGGATGTCCTGCCCCTGCCGCCGGGGCTTCGCCACCTGCTACACAACAAACTAGGTTGGCTGCTCAATTTCCACGGCGGCGGTACAGAGGAAACCGCAGATGTCCCTGAACGCTCCCCGTGCTCGCCCGTCCCTCCTTCGGCCGGGCCGTCCTCCTCTGAGAGTGATTCGGAGGGTTGTACGTCCGACCCCGAGGCCTGCCAGAGGAAGAGGTGCCGCTGGACTTGACATCCTCCGCTCAAATGGGGCAGATGTTACTGTTAGTACAAGTTTAAAACACCTGCCTCAAAACTTCCCTCAAGTGTGTCTCAGTATTGGGGAAAAAAAGTAACCAGAATGGAACGGTCTTGTCATGACACAAAAACGTCTTCGTTCCCATCACTCACACGGTATCCTACTGTACTGGCTACTGTAGCAAAAAGACCTCTTACTGTAGACATCTCTTGTCATTCATGGACAGGGTTTTGTAACATGAGGAAGTACTGTAGAGTGTAACACTGAAGTCTCAAACATGGCTATATTTTGGTGGCCATTTTTAGGTGTTTTTCTGCAGAAGTGGGTCTCGGAATGAGCCATGCAGCTATGTTCTTTGTTGTTGTCTAGTATGCAAATTGTGTATATTCTGAAACTAAATGCTATCACTTCTTAATCAAAATAATCTCTTATTTTGCACTCTGCAATTTGGTTAGACTATTTATTTGTGAGATGAAGAATAAGTAGACTACTTTTGAGTGCGCTTAATGAAAATGTTCACAAAGAAGGACCAACACCCTTTTTACTCTAGTCATAACTGTTACATGCAGCTGCCTTTATTTACTGCTACACCATGATGAGAACTTTTTAAATATTTTGTTTTTACTTTTCAAATGCCTTTGTCTACTTTTTAACACTTAGGACATTTTTTTAAATTAAAAACCTTAAAAGTTGTAATATAATTTTTTTATTTTATAGTTTAAGATTCACACATTTGCTGCCTACAAACATTCTACACATTTAATTGTAAGAACAGACAAAACATTGTAATTGGATATACAGTGCCAAACAGGAAAAATGTCATACGTCAGTCCATTTAAAGTAGCACGGTTTACTTTTGTAAAAGATGTAGATGTGACCTGCCAAGATAGTCCATCATGACTTAAGTTACAATGCAATATAAGAATTTTGTCCTTTCTGAAGAAATTGGAATTGTCTATTACAGTGCAGCAAGAGTGGCGATAGTATTGCAAGCCCTGTGTTTCCAGTGTTAGGCCAAATGACAATTTTCGCTCCTGCGGATCTGATAGTGTAACTGCTGAGTTACAATAGGTGTTATTTTTGTGGTCGTTCACACCATTCGTCTTATTGATGCAACCAAGCACTTATCATCTTGTCATTTGATTAAAAAATGAAAATGTAACCTTTTTTTATTATTATTATTATCAATCTATGATTTAAAGACCTTTTATTTGCTTTTTTTTCAACAGCATGATTTTCTGATGAAAATAAAATGAATGCTGAATATTCAAGAACATGGTTTCTTTTGTGAACAACAATAATCACCACAACTCAAACTTCAGAAATAATTTGAGTTGTTTCCTTTCATAGTTGATTCAAATACCTTGGATGCTGAGCACATGGACTGGCATTTTTAACACATTATTGAAATCTGAAAATAATGTATGACTGTTGATAATCGGTCCACCATATGCAAATAAGATGAGAATTTATAATGAAATTAAACACTGAGCATGAACAAAAAAAATTATTAGAATGTTGTTGAGTGATGGTGAAAACAAAAGGGAGAGAACCAGGGAAGTAATAAACTTGCAAAAGCATGTTTTAAATGTACAGGTGCACCTCAATAAATTAGAACAGGCATGTCAAACTAATTTTTGTTGTGGGCCACATTGTTGGTTCAGTTTCCCTCAGAGGACCGGTATGACTGTGAAACCATGTAAACATTTAATCGCCTCATCAAATAATTACATATACACAAAAAATTTATGAATAAGTTTTGAAATCAGAAGTAAAGGACAATAGTTCAACAATTTCCAGTAAAAAGGGGTTTGGTAACCCCAAATAAATACTTGTAATATCTAAGATCTAAATTTTACAGATTTAAGCAAGAATTATGGAAGTTGATGCACATGTTTTGCTCTTGCGGGCCACATAAAATGATGTGGTTGGCCACTAGCCCCCAGGCCTAGAGTTTGACAATGAATTAGAATATTGTGTAAAATGTAATTTATTTTAGTAGTTCAATTCAAAAGGCAAAAGTCATAGTCACAACACAAACAGTGAAATGTTTCCTTATTAAACATAATTTACAGCTAACGAAAAACCCAAATCACCATCTCAAGAAAAGGAAATATTACTTAAGAAACAAACAAATATTGTAATAAATTAGGCAGTAAAGTTACCTTCTGTATTCTGTATTTTATTATATATTGTATTTATCTATAATATGAGTTTCACTTTTTGAATTGAGCTACTGAAATATACGAACTTTTCGACGATATTATGTGGTAAACGGAATAAGGACACAATAACACAAACAACAACACATCATGGCCAAAAGCGGTCCGGAAAGTCAAGAAGAAGTATAGGAACTAAAGTTCACAAAGGATTCACACGGATCATGATAACTGTCGGACCAACATTGCCGAACTCGCATGTTATGTTTGCGGAGGTCAATTGAAATTCTCTCTTCTGCTACAAACCTTCAGGTAATTTGTTTTAACTGCGTCTGTATTATCTTAAAAGCAATTATAGCTAAGCAAGCCTCAGATGGGAATTGCTTCGCGAGGGTTATGAACAGAGAAAACGCAGCAACATAAAGTGATGTTAGCTATCTTCTCCACAGGTGATCACATCGCCGCCATGGTGAAGAAAAAGCGGCTTCGTCTCATAGCGGAGATGGCTCGGAAGATCCGCGCTTACCGAGAGCTGAAGAACCGACCGCGGGACTCGCAGAAGTACGCCCTCGACTACGACACCATGAGGCGGCCTCACACGGGGAAGATGCTGCCCGTGCTGGCTTGGCAGGATGTCCGCCGCGAGAGTCGCCTCTTCTCTCTGCTGGCCGGTATGCGGATGTTCGGTGTGGGTCGAGTCTTTACTCGCAAGTCGTGGCTGGAGGACCACACGGAGCCCAGTTACTGGCAGCTCACCAAAGTCAAGGTGGACTACACAGCGGAAGTAAACTTCAACTTCAATTCTAATATTTGTTCCATAAAATTGTGTTAATTTATTCCCAACATTGTCTTCATTTCACGAGTGTTTCACTTGGCAGCACTGCTTCCAGTACTTATGTGGATGTTACTTTTCTGTCCAATCAGATTTCAGCCTCTATGTGTTGCCATGTCAACCTAATCTGCCCAGAGCCTTCGAATTCATTAGTGCTGGCTGATGTATTAAAAACCATGTTAGCAATGGGACTGGTTCTTTGGCGCATCAGATTTCAAAATGTCAACATTATTCCACCTTCTGATTGGTTGGTCATGGCAAGCCCAATTTGATTAGCAAAACACGTTTAGCGGTCTGCACACATTCACTGAAAAATAAAAAATGAATTTCCCTAATTCAAGCATGTACATCAGTTGCTCATGATTAAAATGAGTTGAACTAACATATGTTATTTGATCATATTGGATTAAGAGGGGAAAGTTAAATCAGTTTTCCACATTTTAATCATGTGCAATTTCCCCCCAATGTTGATACATTTAATTACCAGCCTCTCTGGTGAGTGTGATAAATTAAATTTAAATAGTTTATGGTTTTGTCATGTTATTGGATAAATATTGCTTCCAGATAATGTACGTGGCACAGTTGTGTGCTGTTATTTTGTTTCTGTACAATATTAATGATTTATGTAATTGCTACATAATAGCAGTGATATTAAGAGGTGGATTAAGTCAGGTAGTCCCCACTAGGTAACAAATGCACTTTGTGTCTGTACGCTACATAATCCACCTGCTTTGTGTGTCTTCTAGAACATGGATCATGGAAAAGCATGGGGCATCCTCACCTTTAAAGGTAAACCACCGGGGTGTCTTAAGTGCAAGCCGTGGCCATAACATTACGTCGCCAGTCACAATTAGCATTTAGCTATCTCCATGTGTTGTATCGTTCTGTACTATCTATACATCTGTAGTCCCTGACATTCCTATCTCAAATCATCCCTAAATTTCCAATAATTAATCTTAATCTACTTTTTGTATTTGGCAGGAAAAGAGGAGAAAGAGATCAAGGAAGTCGACAAGGTGATGTACCACGACTGGCGTCTCGTTCCCAAACACAGAGAGCAACAATTCAAGGACTTTGTGCCCCTTCCTGAGCCGCCTGTACGCTACGTCCCTTACCCTCCACTGCTGCGCGCCATGAAGCTGGCGCGACACAAGCAGACGGAAGGTGGCATTCTGGCAGAGGAGCCCCTTCTGCCTTTGGAAAGGGATGTAGTGCTCACCAAAGACTATTTCCGGAGTCAAGACCAGGGGAAGAAATTGAGACAGGAGACGGCTGTGTGACGTCCACAATTGGGAAACTGAAGGACAAGAGCCATATCGTGCTTCTATCATATGGAACGGACCTGTTTCCACATTTAAAATTATTTGTCAAATGTATTATTAAGATTAAACAAATGTAATGTGTGCACTCCCCCCCCCCACCCCCTCATTGCTCTTGTCAAAGACCCATTACAGTAGTGTGATTGTGTGGCGTGACCAAACTGGCTGAACAGCGTGTCTGTGATTGAAGCATTTTATTTCTCCCAGGACATGGTGTAACATTAAAACAACTTGACACATTTGTCATCAAACATCAAAGAAGGATAGTAAAGCTGATTCAAATGCTGACAACACACCAAAAAGGTTGAAAGTAAACCATTTAAACATGGTAAAGGTGGTCCAGGTGCATGTCGGTGTGCAGAGGACACTTCAAAAGTGACAATTATTAGGAAATAAATGGAAATCCATAGATTTTACTACACAGCTTCTCTTGGTTATGGTTGGGAGAGCTGGAGCCTTCCCCTGCTGACTTTGGCCGAGAGGCAGGGTACACACCGCTGGACTGGTTGCCGGTCAATCACAGTAAATGGTAATTAGGTAAGTGATGCAAATAGTATCATAAACGTATTTAACATTTTTCTAGTGCAAACTAATACATTCTGAAATGACTTATTTATGCATTTTTCAGTAGTGCTTCAAGTTATTTCAAGGAATAAAAAAACAAATAACTTGTAAGACTAATGTATTGAGAAAGCAAAATGACCTTTCTCCCTACAGAGTAATGCTGAAGCTGTGACAGAGTGACCATCAGGTTCTTGGTCAGCTCCCTTTTTTCTGTATTACTTCCCCAGTTTTGTGCATCGAAAAAATCTTGTCTCTGAGGTCTGCAGACAATTCTTTTGACTTGTACTCTGACATGCACTGCCAACTGTGGAACTTGAGACGGACGGGTGTATTTTTAATATTGCAATTTAAAAAAGGACATATCATTATGGGATGCGTGTGGAATGCAAGAGAAATAGATGTAATCAATTTTGCAACAGGGCTGTGTAAAATAACGGAAAAAGTGAAGCGCTTTAATACTTATTGTAGAAGAGCAACGTTGAGGTCCTGGAAGATAGAGAAAATATACTGCAGTGTTAAAAGACTGTTGCCGTGTACAACAACATTATTTCTTACAGAATCTTCATTTAATACAAATGTATTTTAATTCGTATATTAACTTTATAAATAATCATACAAATTCGTCGAACTAATACGCATGCGTTTATCTTTCTATAAGGACTGAACACGTTTCCACCAGTCTGCTTACGAAAAGGAAGCGCGTGTTCAACTCCGGTCCCAACCGGCACCATGATGTGCTTCTTTCTCTCTTTGTTTTCTCAAATCTTCCAGTCAGGTTGGTGTTACATTTATACCTTGCAATTCGACACCGTGTGGTTATTTACGGCGGGCCAGAGCTTCGCATTTGCCGCCGAATGCTCACTGCGGTGTTTGGCAGGTTAGCCCATTGGTGACGTTAGCAATAGCATTGGAAACCGCCTTGCATTGTGGGATGTGCCGTCCATTTTGGAGCTAGCGGTATCCATGGTGAACGTAAACAAGGATTTGTAGTTGCTGTGTGACGGGATGTTAAAATACAGGAAAGGGAAGTGGGTTTACTGTACAGAACTGTTGTATGTACTACAAGTGCTGCCCTCTGCTGGCAGTGTGAAGGAGATACGCTGCAATGGGGCCGAAAAAAAGTCACCTCGAGATCCGTAACATGAACATGAACAATCACTGGTTAAACACGCACGCATTCAAGTGCCCGCCCAGTGGACATACCCCTTTTAAAATAATAATAATAATAACTTGAGGAACTTTATTCCCCTCCTATTTTCAAGGTAGTCAGACCTGAGTTGGAATTTGTATGTAACGTGTATGTTATGTTGGTATTTTGTGTTTTTACGCATTTTTTAAAGTCTTATTCTCTCTATTACTCCCCGGTTACTGTTAATTGTGAGCAAACCTACAAATTCAGCAGGGGAGCAGATAATGATTTCCCCTTCTATAATTGCTTTTCAAAGGGCGCCTTTTACACGTCACTATTGAATGATAAATTATTCCATAAAAATGACCCTTTTACAATTAATTTCATAGTACTGTCTCCCCTCTATTGTTGATGGGTTTCAAACTGAATTCCAACATTTGATCTCGTCGTTCATCCTCCAGGCTGGACAGGTGTGAACGAGCGCACCTTTATTGCTATAAAACCAGACGCCGTGCAGCGGAAACTGGTGGGCGAAATCGTGCAGCGCTTTGAGAGGAAAGGCTTCAAACTGGTGGCACTCAAACTTGTGCAGGTATAGGAAGAGAACACAACCTACAGCATGTAGTGTTTTATTGTTGTTCTTATACTTTACACCAAGTGTGTGTGTGTGTGTGTGTGTGTGTGACTCTCAGGCATCAGAGGATCTTCTTCTGGACCACTATTGGGATCTGAGGAACAAGCCTTTCTTCAATGGACTGATCCACTACATGAGGTCTGGTCCAGTTGTTGCCATGGTGAGATGCTATCAGCGTACCTGAAGCCCGCTCCCTCTCAACCTCTTAAAGTTGTTGTGGCTACATGCACCTCTGCTTTGAGCAAATGTATTAATGTTACGTGCACGTGGCTATGTGTTAATTCAGGTGTGGCAGGGTCTCGATGTGGTCAAGACCGCCCGCAAGATGTTGGGTGAGACCAACCCAGCTGAGTCTCTGCCTGGGACCATTCGTGGAGACTACTGCGTGGATGTGGGAAGGTAAGAACAACTGATGCTTTACTTAAGTGGGGTACACACACATCCTGATTTGTAACATCTGAAACGATTTTGCGAGAGACCCCACGTGTGAATGTGAACAGTGAAACAATTTGCATGTGCGTTCTTACCGAGTGTGTGGCGCACTCGAGGTGACCAACACAGCACACCACAAACTCCAGCTCCATTTTCAAGTTTGATATTGTTTTACAAAGTCACAGTCACTTCTGCAAAATACAAAGATGAAGAAAGAGTGGTAGTTGTAGAAGAAGCTGGGCTGCTGAAAATGACTGTTAGCTAATCTGGTAACTACATTGCGGTTGTCAACTGTTCTCCTTGTCATTTTTACTGTGGTGAATGAATTGGGAAAAATGTTAATAAACACCTAACACAACCAGTTATTCCTTTATTTGTGCCCAGCAACAGCACAAGCTTCATTTCGTTTCCTAATTGGCGGGTGTTGACAACACATAAACGGATTTGTGATCGTAAATATTGAAAAGCTTATGGTTGTCGCCCAGATTGTTTTCGGAAAAATACCTCTTAGCGCACCGAGCACGAGTCACGAATTTGGCAACACTGACTGTGCTTTTGCAAACTTGCTCCTCTCTGGTTGCAGCCATGTTGTTAGCGCAAGCTGTGAATATCAGCGAGGGCTATGCAAGCTGCAAAACAAATCTGTAAAGAAAAAATAATAAACCCTAATCAATACAGCAATTATTCAGTGTGCTGATGTTGTGTGTGTGTGTGTGTGTGTTGGCAGGAACGTGATCCACGGCAGCGATTCTGTTCCGAGCGCCCAGAAGGAAATCTTCTTGTGGTTCAGGGAGCGTGAGCTCCAGCTGTGGGAGTGCAACCGCACACCCTGGATCTACTGAGGACAAAAACGCCACTGCTGCGTTTCAGCTTCATCGTCACGCTTTGGCCTCAGTCGCTTGTTCCGATGTCTCACAAATGCTATAAAGTTTAATTATTGTCTAATATTCCGTTTGAACTATTGGAATGTACTTCCCCTTTATAGCTTGTGCATTTTTGCTGTCAGGCATACTTTAGTGACCTGGTTTGCAACAAATAAGATGTGCGCACTGCGTTTTAGTTGTGTCAGTTGTCACTACTGAGCTTGCTGTCTTTAGTGCACCAGGAAACTAAGAAAAGGAAAAGTAAGAATGTCAAGGAAAGATTGGGAACGGCTTATTCAAATAGGAACAGTGATACTATAAGCCAATGTTTGCCTTTGATTGTCATAATTTAGTGCTTTACTGTATGTCTAAAATGTCCATTGCTGAATAAGCAGATTGTCTTTTTAAATGTAAATGCATCTATTTTTCTTCTTTTTTTTTGACATACAACATTCAGGACACTTTAGTTTTGTTCATGATGATACATGATTGGTTTGTATTGCAAATGCTAAAATCCAATATTTCTTCACTCATCTGATGCATTTGTGTGCGTGAGATGCATACACACACACACACATATTTATCAGCACACACGTTTAATATTTTATAATCCACACAGAGATCAATGCATGAATTTCCATGTTGACCAAAGAGGATGGGCTTTACAGTGACCCTGTACACACAGTGACAACAATCCACCTTGTGCTTTATGTCACCTAAAGCACCACAATAACCTCGGACCTTTCACCAGGGGTACTCCCAACTGTTTCTATCAATAAATATCTCTTTAAAGGTGAGATGACTGGTAATAATATCATTTAAACATGCCTTCACCATTGAATCCATCCATTTGTAATCACTTTGTATTCCAAGTGCAAGTATTCCTACAAGTATCATAATGGATGAAATTTCACCGATGGCAACTTGAAATGTAATCTGACGTCAATCTCGGTATCGTTTTGAAATGGTTTTGGTACATACAATAGATTTCGGGGAGGGGCTTCGAGCCGCTTTGAGAAGGATTTTGGGTTCGCCGGGTGGCAAACTTAAGGAAGAGAAGGAACCGTGGGGTGATGCAGGACAATATAGAAGGAGATAGTGCTTGAAGGGTGAACACACGACAGATAAGTGGGGGAGGGAGGTAGTTATGAAACTGAGTTACAAGGCCCACAATGATATTTAGAATGCCCTGTTGCGACAGTAACAGCATGGCAGGCAGATTAGGAAAGTACAAGGCATTAACGTTAGTAGTTGACAGGGCACGAGGGATGATGCACAGCTTGTACAGTCATGGATTTATACACTTTTAGAGCCAAGGGAGAACTTATACATGACCAGGGATTTACATTGCAGAGTTTGAGTGGCTGAAAGGAGATAGTGAGAAGGAGATGTCACTCGGGTATGTAAGACACCTGCCACACGATGATGTGGCTCCGCTCGGCTTTGCACAAAGCAGGTTTGACCTGTGAGGCTCCGTCGCTTTCTCCTTCCTCTGTCTCGTCATCCTCTCCATCCCCTGACGACAGGAAGACAAAATCCGTATGATGAGATTATGCAAATTGGTTGTCTGTATTGAGTCCATTATAAAAAAATTTAGCTTGAGACAAATCTTTCCAAGGGCATCATTATAATCCTAACGCCAAGTAAATGTAACTACCACTATCCTTAAGTCAGAATCAGAATCAGAATCAGAATCATCTTTATTTGCCAAGTATGTCCAAAACACACAAGGAATTTGTCTCCGGTAGTTGGAGCCGCTCTAGTACAACAGACAGTCAATTTACAGAACACTTAATTGGTCCAAAAAGTGCCATAGGAACTGAAAAGTTGCCTTTTTTCAATAATTTTTTGCAATCGTATATGAGAATAAAGTCTTATTTTTTTCACGATAAAGTCATAATAAAGGGAAGAAAGTCATATTTTAACAAGTGAATTTCAAAAATATAACTTTATCCTATTAGTATCATGCCTTTTATCCTGGAAAAGATGCCTTTATTACTTAAGAAAATTAAGACTGTATTCTCTGTACTCTCTGTCTTTTGTTCCCTCCAAAATACAGTCATAAGATTTTACACCTTTAGTGCTTGAAAAAAAACATATTTTGTTCGTGCATCGGTGTCAGATTTATGTTATGATAAATCCCAATCATATCAGAGCTTTTGATTTGCCCAATGCGAAGGAAAGGAGGATTAATTGCTTAAGCAAATTTGTTTTATTTGTGCTCAGATGTAGGTACGCACTTTTTTTTTTTTTTTTGAAAAGATATGACATAGAAATTTACTGCAACTTTTTTTGCTACGCCTTGGACACACACGCACACACACACACACACACTACAAAATAACATTTAACGAAAGTTAAAACAACAACTTGAATCATTTTCCCGAAGGAGATTCCTTTTCTTAGATTTCATGCTTAGTGAATGCTCACCTATGCGGAAGTCAATGTAACCCTCTCCACCGCTGAGCACCAACACATTTTGAACACTCTGGGCCTCGGTCTCCGGAGGGGCCGTGGAGCCCGGACCCTCTGACGGGCTGTCCAGCACACTGCCATTCAGTGTGGCCAGAACGTTGCCTTTCACAAACAAAAAAAAGGCCATAAGAGAAGAACCTATTGTGTGTGACTTAAGCGATCCATCAGGTGTGCAGTGGAACATGTTTCAATTCTACTTAATTGGTCCAAAAGAATTATTGATTATCTCTGTGTGTTTTTCTTCAATTGCTGTGATTACATCAGCCTTGTTGTTCAACTAAACATGCCCACATTTCACACTGAGTAAGCAAATGTTTGAGTAAACTGATATGAGATCATCATTATTTCAGTATACAGTGAACCGCACTTTATCTCAGGGGATGCTGTATGTTTGAAAATCTGCGATATAAAGACCTTACCGCACGCTTTAAACACATTTAAACTTCATAAAACACACTTTGTCAAAGTATTGTAAACGTAATTGAACACGCACAAAAATGGCAAGCATAAAGTTTATAGAGCGGCACGGTGGCCGACTGGTTAGAGCGTCAGCCTCACAGTTCTGAGGAGTGGGGTTCAATCCCCGGTCCCGCCTGTGTGGAGTTTGCATGTTCTCCCCGTGCCTGCGTGGGTTTTCTCCGGGCACTCCGGTTTCCTCCCACATCCCAAAAACATGCATTAATTGGAGACTCTAAATTGCCCGTAGGTGTGACTGTGAGTGCGAATGGTTGTTTGTTTGTATGTGCCCTGCGATTGGCTGGCAACCAGTTCAGGGTGTACCCCGCCTCCTGCCCGATGACAGCTGAGATAAGCTCCAGCACGCCCGCGACCCTAGTGAGGAGAAGCGGCTCAGAAAATGGATGGATGGAAGTTTATAGAAAATACTGAATGTAGTTTTTTTCTGAGTGCAGTGAAGTGATCATTGCTCTAAGACAACCAGAAAACTCTAGTTGCAATTGCTTTGGCGCCATCTGGTGGCATCTTACTACCAAGAAACTATATTGAACTTATGGGTGGAGCTTCATTTCGTCAGGCCACAGCTTTATCTAACAGAAAAAAAAGCGCTTTGTCGCCATCTTCTGGCATCTATAGGTAATTCCAAACCAATTACCTGCAGATTTGAATTTTTTGCGGCAGGGCTTGGCCATTATCCCCGTGAACGGTAGGTATTTACTGTACTACATATGCTTTTTGTGACATTTTTATTTGGTGGTGTGTTGTGAGATTGTTCTAATAAGGCTCAATAACGGTTGGGAAACACTAACAGCACACTAACCCTATCCAGTTTATAACATGTAATTGGTGTTGGAAACATACAGCGTCCAGTTTGTAAATCAAAAGCATTCACTGTGATGTGTGCATGCTTGACCAACAAGAGAATGTGATTTAGGCCCACCGGGTACTGTCACAAAGAACTTGACAGCATCGCGGTGTCCATGGAAACAGAGCTGTGCCTGAGCCATGGAGCAGTAGGGGATGAAGCTGCCGTTGCTTTTCTCGGAGCCGTCGTCGCCGTACACATGGATCACTCCCCCGGAAGATGTCGGAGATACCTTATTGGCTGAAAGGATGAAAAAAAAATACAATAAATGCCAACGTGACGTGAGTTTACGCTTTCTCCAAGAGCAAAGGCTGAAAAAAATGGAAATAAAATAACTGAAATAAAGTAACTGCAAATTAGAGTGATGGGGTTCCGCACATCTTCTGCATGCAATAGACGGAAGCCACAGCGACATATCCCTTAGAGGTCATCACCACATCGTGGCAAAAATGAATAGCATGCAAAGCAACCAGCAACCAAGGGAGTGTCATGGAGGTCTGGTAGAAATCAAAACAACCACTTTTAAGAGAACTGGACCTTTAGCACTGCTGGACCTGAATGCTAACATCAGCATGCTACAAAATCCTCCGTGGTCAATGCTGGCATGCTGTGTTACAGCCAATAGCATTGACCTTTTTTTTTTAATTTTTTTTTTTTAGTTAGCATGTTAGAAAGCTAATACAGTTTTAAATATCAAATGAATTGTTACAGACAATGAGCCCCTTCGTGAACAAAAAGGTTATAGTTGAGCACAAATAAAAAGGGCCCCGCAGATACGCTACTCACTAAAAGTTAGGGATACTAGGCTTTCAAGTCCTAAACCGCACTACAACCTTTACAGGTAAATTTAATTTGACCATCTCTAAAGTTTTGATTGTTCATGTCCATCTGTTCAACTCGCTGTTCTCTAACGAGGAGTACTGAAGAAGCATTGAGCAGTTGCAAACGTACGTTTATACATTTTGAAGAGGTCAAATGAAGTTCACCTGTAAAGGTTAGTGCATTTTGGATTCATCTTCATGTATTCCTAACATTTTTTTGCGAGTAGTGTATGTGACTTTCTTTGCTGATTATTAAAAGGTCACAAAGGCAGGTGAAGAGGAGGGCCAGTAGCGGGAGGAAGGAGCACTCCCACTTACCCCTCAAACCCAGGAGTTGTCCCCGGTGAAGGACCACCGCTACAGGAAGAGGAGGAAGAGGAGGAGGAAAGAGAGCAGATGAGAAAGTGGAGTAGCAGAAATAGTTAGGACCCAGACTGTCTGGGGAAGAGGGGAAACCACTGAGGGGGACAACACGGACGGCCTCTTCATGTGGAATAGTGGCAGTAAACTGAAGGAGATTACTGATTTGATCTGATTTGATTATTTCTCCAATAGATAATAATACAGTAATATTAATAGACCTCAAGTCACTGATGGTGTAGTGGTACACTCGCCTGACTTTGGTGCGGGCAGCGTGGGTTCAGTTCCCACTCAGTGACGGTGTGAATGTGAGTGTGAATGGTTGTCCGCGGCTATATGTGCCCTGCGACTGACTGGCGACCGGTTCAGGGTGTAGTCCGCCTTTCGCCCGAAGTCAGATGGGATAGGCTCCAGCCCCCCGCGACCCTAACCAGGATAAGCGATGTTGAAAATGGATGGAGATATTAATAGACCTGTCACAAACGCCAAACAATCCTAATTTGGATACAAGTGTGCACCGGTTGTACCCACTCACCTTTCGCATGTCCTAATTTTGACATTGAGAATCACACATTATTTATTAAGAAATTCATCATCAAAATAAAAAGGTGACTTTACATTAAATGTGAATTAAATTAAACTGTTTCCGCCCGTTAGACAAATGCAAAATATGGATGTTTGCCTTTAAGTAACAAAACCAGAACCAGTTGACATATTTTACATAATATTGTTGTTGTTAATACAATGAAAACCTTTCACTTCATAATATATGCATTATATTTATTTTACATTACATTTATTTTGCAAGATTCCAATTTTTTTGACCGCACTCTCAATATTTACAGTTCATTATTTTAGCATTTCACTTTATGTCATGCTACACTCATTTACGTCACTGCACTGCACTTTCATGTATACATATACATTTACATAACTTATATTGTTATACTGTACTTTTTTAAACTCTTTGTTTTTTGTTTTTTTTCTGCTCCAGCATATTGTTTGGTTTTTCTCCGGGCACTCCGGTTTCCTCCCACATCCCAAAAACATGCATTAATTGGAGACTTTAAATTGCCCGTAGGCATGACTGTGAGTGCGAATGGTTGTTTGTTTCTATGTGCCCTGCGATTGGCTGGCAACCGGTTCAGGGTGTACCCCGCCTCCTGCCCGATGATAGCTGGGATGGGTTCCAGCACGCCCACGATCCTAGTGAGGAGTAGCGGCTCAGAAAATGGATGGATGGATATTGTTTGGTATCTTCTTTTTGCTGGTAAACAGAGAGCCACTAAACTGGAACAATGACAATAAAATTCATATTCTAATCTATTCTAACGGAAGATAAGGGCTCATGAACCCAGTGCAGTAATCCCAAACAACCTGTGGTGTGGGAAATTATCAAATTCATGTTAAAAATATGATTTATTTACTTCAAATAATGTATCTTTGTTTCTCTCTAGCGGCACGGTGGCGACTGGTTAGCACATCTGCCTCACAGTTCTGAGGACCGGGGTTCAAATCCCAGCCCCACCTGTGTGGAGTTTGCATGTTCTCCCCGTGCCTGCGTGGGTTTTCTCCTGCCACGTCCCAAAAACATGTGTGGTAGGTTGATGGATGATTCTAAATTGTGAATGTGGGTGCGAATGGTTGTTTGTTTCTATGTGCCCTGCGATTGGCTGGCGACCAGTTCAGGGTGTACCCCGCCTCCCGCCCCAAGATAGCTGGGATAGGCTCCAGCACGCCCGCGACCCTTGTGAGGATAACGCGGTACAGGATGGATGGATGTTTCTCTCTATGTGCAACTGATGTATTGGAACAGGCATAACAATTAAATTCTCTTCCACTCGATGGCAGAGGGTGCAGTTTTGTGACATTTTTGTTTGGTGGTGTGCCTCGAAATGTTTTCTGAAGTCAAATATGTGCCTTGTCTCAAGAAGAAGCAAGAAGGGTTGGGAAACAATGCTCAGGTGATGTGACTGGTTTGATTTTGCTGTGAATGGAAGTGATCAAAAATCTAAGCTCGAATTTAGAAAGCCAAGCCAAATTGTCTTGATTTTAGGAGCTAAATGATGGTGCTGCAATGTAAAGACTCACACTAAACCCACAACAAACAAATGACAAAATAAAGTTTGTAAGGCCCCAAAAATGTAAACAGCTGCTGCCAGTGAATCAAACTGTGACGCTCACTATTTGTTCCAAGTCACTTCATACTGCACATTTGATGCAAATCACATGACAGCTGTGTACGACTGACACTCACTCTCTGTTAGCGGGATGGAGATGATCACCCCATTTCCAGTTCCCACCCACAGGCGATTTCCACCAATCAGAAGAGCCGTGATGCGCACAAATGAGAAGCCCAGCTTGCCGGTGCCTGCAAATCACAGATTGGAAGTCAAGCAGAATGTGATTATAGGATTCACACATATAAATCATATATCATTATTTTGCTGGCTATATCTTTTTTCAAGTTTCAAGGTGCAATAAAACTATTATGCATGCAAATTATGCATATCAACAAGTTCATACATTGTACATAGTAGGCGCATTAAAATTCATCTATCTATGAGTCTCCGCAAAAGACGTCCTCTCACCGAGCATCTTGCTGACATAGGGCTCGATGTCCACATCCTGCAGGTGCTGATGCGTGTGGGCGTGGTAGAGGCGCAGCGTGGAGTCGAGCCGGATCGACACCCACACGCCGTCGCCGATCCAAGCCAGCTGGCGCACCTGGCTCTCCCTACGAGGGTGGGCGTCGAAGGACTTCTATTGGAGAAGAAAGTGGGCCACGTGACAACGGTTTTACGCAACACAGCAGAAGAGGAAAAGGACGGGACTCGCCTCAATCTGCATGCTTTTAGGCTGAATGACGTGGATCTTGTTCTTGTAGCCGCACCACACTTTATCGTGCACGACGGCCATGCAACGGATGGAATGATGAGGTCGCCCCAGGTCCATGAGGTGATAGTTAGATAAATCCCATTGGCCGTCTGCATGAAGACCACAAACCCCTTCATAGCACTCAGGACAAGCAAGACATTCTCTGTTGGCCTAAACACTACCAGAAGCACTCACCTACATTTACATTTATAACCTGAATACTGTACTAATATTTGATCAATGAATTGTATTAAGGCATTCTCTTTATTTTGTAGGGTTTAGGTCGGTTGCCCTGCTTCCAGTACGTGTATATGGATGACATAGTTTTTGTCCAATTACATTTCAGGCTGTATGTGCTGCCATCTCATCTAACCTGCCCAGGGCCTTCACATTTTGTGGTGCTGCCAAAGTAACTTAAACTATATTAGCAACGGGACTGTTTCTTTAACCAATGAGAGTTCAAGTTCATTTTTCTGTCCTCTAAATTGCTTGCTCAAAGCAAGTCAAGTTTGACTATCAAAACACATCTGTAGCGATCCGCAAACATCAACATCTCTGGTGCATTTTGTTTGAATGTTTTATGTTTTTGTCATGCTACTGGATAAATATTGATTGTGAACTGCTTCAGACGATGTGCGTGGCACAGTTGTGTGCTGTTACACTGCCTTTTGTGTAGTATTGCTGTTTCATATACAGTAGTTGCGACATGAAATTGGCAGTGTTAAGAGGTAGATGAAGTCAGGTAAGTCCCAAGTGAAGGGTGAGGAATGCACAGCCCACCACTGATAGCACTTTACTTTGAGTAAACTGTCATAGATAAACTATCTTGAAAAAAAAGAGAGTAAACTCTCATCTGACCATTCACAATTTCAATTAATTCTCGTGCTCGTGAAAACCTGGGAAAACAATTTGGCCATTTAAAACACGTGTAAGCATTACCTTCTGATCTGTGAAATATGGCAAGGGTCCCGTCAGCGAGGGCGACCAGCACACGACCCTTCACGTGTCTGCGATGGAGAGAAAACACACCCTTAGAGAAACTCACAAGGCAACATTTGCATGAATCAATTTGTAAATAGTCAGTGGCATTGACTGTTTTCATTTACAGTATTTACCCAAATGAACTAATATTGCTCCGCAGTAATATGGTCAACATTTCTAACGTATGTGTTAATCTAAAAAAATTATTCCCCCATCAATCAAACCAAATGACACGAGCTCCTGGTAAACACTTTTTTCCAATTAACATTTTAAGACCTGTGTTAATCTAAAAAATAATTCCCCCATCAATCAAACCAAATGACATTGGCTGATGATAAACACATTTTGGTTCTGAAACACAATTCTTGATTGATTCAGGCACAAGCATGCATGCAAACAAATTCTGGCCAGAAAACAAAGATCAACAGTGATGTTTACAGGTGGAATCAATCAATTACTACCAAGTTTGTTTGCAAGAAAAGTCAACTACACGGAAGATTAGATGTCTTTAAAGCATTGGTTCTCAACTTTTTGTCTCCCCAGTACCTGCATTTTTCTATTGTTGCTAAGTTGCGACCCACTTTTACAGACGTTAGAAACTAACTATAAAGAACATATATTGCATATGAATATACATTTAAACATAACTACTCATACTTTAATGTTTAAAGTGCCTTTCAGAGCACCTTATTAAGAAACTGAGGATGACCATAACTGCACGTCCAAAAATGTATATCTTGGGACTGATCTCTTCTTTTTAGGAAAGTGTAACATCAATAGTTTATTTATTTATTTCTTTTAGGAAATGTAATGAAGGCTGCAGACCAAAGCAACTGTAACACTTTTAACAGTCAGAATTATTATGCTATACATTTTGTTATTACCTGTCCATGACCCAATTAAAATGGGTCCGTGACCCACTTTTGGGTCCCGAACCACCTATTGAGAATTAAAGTCTTAAAGAACCTCTCTAGTGCTGTGAACATGGGCACTTATTCCATAGTTCTGGACTTTAAAAACAATGTCTGCAGAAAACAAATCCTCCAAAAAACATATTTGGTTTTATTTTGGCCCACTCACATTAAGATCCAAAAAAGGCGGGAGCCTGCTGATGTCAGATTGATATACGAGCATATTTACTAATTAAAATAATGTGTTTTGCGGTGTTGCCTATATTAAAAGTATGTATGTTTTTTCATACAATAACCTTTGGGTGCTGTTGTGTTGATGTGAGTGTGCAACAATATATGATAGCAATACAAGGTAGAATACCAACTTGAACAACACACACTTGTTTGGAAATATAAATATTGCCACTTTATAGTATAGTACAGAATTTGGTCATCATGGGAGCGTATCGATTTTGGCGATGAAAATGGTGCGTTTCCGGGGGGAATTCGTTATCAACAGATTGCTCCAAAACAGATTGATATCATTGGAAGTGAGTGCCAGTTTCAATGACTTGAGAAAACAAAAACAAACCAAAAAAAGAACAGAAATGGAACTCATTGGTGAAATACAGGACATTTGTACACCATGGGTGTTTTAAACCATCAAACAAGGAAATGATGTGGCGCTTACACCAGACTGAGCACGGAGTCTTTGAGTTTGATGGAGTGGAGACAATTTTTCCAGTTGCCAACCGCAGAGTGGACATAAAGCCTGGAGGGTGACAGAGAAGAGTCATACAAACACAAATTCTTAGTCACAGGGTTCATTAGAGCAGTGGCGCCAGACGAGTGGAAGACCTTTGTGTATCAAAAAAAAGAATACAAAACTTGGTCACTGCCGAATTACATCCCTTCCCTAGGCTTCTCATGTTTGATGTACTGTATAATAAATTAGGCCAACATATAAGCCAAAATTAGTCTCTAGCTGAGCTTCTTTGATTAAAATATATAATGCACTGGAGGAATGGCATGAAAAGCCCTGTGTTGATATATATATATACAGTATACCCTGTAATATAACAACGTGCTTACTTACCAGCCGTTCTGGGCCCCGAGCCACATGGTGGGTGCCATGCTGGTGTAATTCTTGGACTCTTTACCACCATCTTCCATCTCTGGAGGTACTGACGTCTCCTCTTTGGACTGACCAGCGGCCCTGAGTGGACGGAAAGTATGCAGAGTTCAGTCTCCTCTTGATGGCTCTGCGCTGACACACTTTGATTCTACCTGTCAGGGCCGTCTGCTGGACGAGGCGGCGGATCAGTGAAGACGTGTTCCGTGAACGGTCCTGAAGGTGCGGATCCAAGTTCTGCGTGATTGGATGTTGACTCTGGAACTTCGGTGGCCTCTGTGGCCTCCTCAGCAGACTGGGCCGGGTGAATCTTGCCACTTGCGGGGGGAGCGACGGGTGCTAAAGCACGACATCATTAAAAAAATTAACACGACTCCTGGTAGAGCTGACACTGTCTCACCTCTCTGCGGTTAATACAAAGATGCAGGAGCATTCAGGATGTGCCCACCTTGTCCTTTGTCCATTATGGGAGTGTCAGTGCGTGAGGAGCAGTTGCTACGGGCAACACTGCAGTTAGTGGCGCAACCCACTAGCGTGATACCAGCCAACATACCCTCCACGCTGCCGGTGTCCTCGCCTCCCCCTGCACCACCATCACCTGGATCCAACACGATCTCACCAGCCGGATAATCGCTCTCACTGGCAGCTGTATAGGCACACAAACAAAAATATGAAAACACTTTCTGTTTTCTGTGTGAGCAAAAGACAGGAAATACATTTAAGCTACATAGTCATGCAATTCCCAACCAGTGCCCCAATATCAAATGACGGATGAAAAATGAGTGGGTTGCGTCAGGGTGGGCATCTGGCGTAAGATCTGTTCCAAACAAACCATGAGTTGCTGACGTGACAAGCCAAAGGTCGCAAACACATTTCTAAGAGGTTTTGTCAATATAGGTGTCAAGTAATGTAGGATTCTCGCCTTAAAACAATACGGCGCAAAGGGCAAGCCTCAAGGCCACTTTGGAATTATTCACTTTTAATTTATTCAACACGCAAACAGCGATCCATCAGAGTCGGAAAAGATATGCAAAGTAACTATGCATCCACTGTTAAACAACCCCTTACCAGTTACACTTTTCCATTTTTACCATTTTGTACCTTTTCTATTAAAATCTCTTTCTAATCTTTTAACTACTATTTTTATTCATTCGTACTTCTTCCATTTTTGACGTATTACTGCTTGTGTCAAACACAAATACAAAATGAGAACACTCACAAACAGCTACAGTAAACCAAAGCTCATACCCAAACGCTCACGCAGACTAACTGCTCATGTTCCTGATGTCGCTCACGAGGCCACGCCCCTTAAAGGTACACAGCTCAGGCGAACAGTTATTGTATTGTTGGGACTTCAGACTAGTCCCAATGTACAGTAATTACACTAAACCAGTTTATTTCTTTATATTCTATTTTATTATGTTAAATGCTATTTTTCTTTATTAAAAACACAACACTTAACTGATTTTTGGGGAATGGAATGGATTGGATTGCTGGAATTTAAATGGAGAATACTGGTTTGATATGTGAGTAAATTGAGTTAAGAGCTTGGTCACGGACCAAATTCAACTCGTAAGTCAAGGTACCACTGTATAAGGAAAGCACCAGCTGATGACGGGAGGTGTGATCTTCACCTGGCACACTAGAGATGCAGAGCACGTGAGCGTTGCAGACGTTGAATTGGTCGACGAGCGAGCCCGGCTGGTTGGCATCGATGATCACCACCTTGCTGGCAGAGTGGGTGCTGGTGAGGATCCAAACACGGCTGCTCATGGTGTCTGTTTCCTGCAGCTCCTTGGACTGGAGGAGGAGAGGAGCGTTGGAGGTGCAACCAGAGGGGGCAGAAGTACTCACGCTCTACTTAAGTAAATAGAGAGATATTTGTGTAAAGGAAAAAAAAAAAACTGGTAAAAGTAGAAGTTCTGATTAAATTTCGGTTCTTAAGTAAAACTAAAATAGTACAGACTTCGAAAGGTACTTCAGTAAAGAAGTAAAAAGTGAAGCAGTCAGTTCTATACAGTACAATACCCTTTTCGATAACTTGGCACAGTGGAAAGTAAAACCTAGTGCACATATAATAATTTCCCCGTTTGATTAACTTGCATAGTGCTTGTATTGAGATGAAGAAAAAGAAAATCATGTTACATGTCGCTTATTGTTTTTTCATACGTTCATCCTAACAAAACAATGTGACCGCATAGCTTTGCTATGTTGGCAACTGAGGATCAAAAAAATGCGACGTTAGCTATAATAAAAACTGAGGAAACACACCTTAAAGTACCTGTATGTGGGTTTTTTTTAGATTAGAAAGACAATTTTTGAATGCTAAAAGCTTGTGGTTTTTAGCATTGCAAAAAACACAACGCATTTGCCGCAAATCATTCTTGTAGCCGAAAACACCAAAGAATTCTCTTAAATAAGGTCATGCACGGGGAATACTGTATCTTCCCCCTATTATCTTTTGCTGTCGTCATTGTTGCTCCCTGGTTCATGTTACTCCATGTTGCTGTTTTTTTTTGCCATACAGTTTAAGACCACAAGATGTCAACTGCAGCCTCTCTGTTTGTCTTTTTTACATTGCGACGTCATCCACGGAGGTTGAAAACACTAACAAGCCTATTTTGACAAAGACGAGAGTCTAAAAACTAAAAAGTTGTCCGAAAAAGAAATACTCAGGTACAAACATTTGAAAAATGTACTTAAACCTACTATGAAGCGACTTCAGTCACAGGCTCACCTTCCTCTTCTCGGGAGAGTTGTGGTTGCTCTTCTTGCTTCCTTCATTCTCCTCTGCTTGCAGGGGGTCGCTGCCACTGGAGACCGCTTTAAGTGGTCCTGACTCCTGGCTGCTGGCTCTCCATCCTGTCAGGTCCACTCCGGCTGCACACCACAGCTGAGGCGGGCACAAACACAGGCTCACAACCACGGAAACTAATAAAAATCCAAGTGGAACATCTTAAATCATTCCCCGTGAACCAGTATGTGAAAAAGTTCCGCGCTTCACATTTTTTTCCCACCTTTGATAACATTTTGGCCTTGATGGAGGTCTGCGTTCTACTGAATGACATTCATGTATTCTAAAAACAGTGGTACCTTGACTTCGTGACCAAGCCGGTAACTCAATTTAGTCATATGGCAGAGCAATTGTCATCATTACAGTGAATTGAAATGTCATTAATCTGTTCCAGCTGTCCCCCAAAAAAACCCACAAAAATGTTTTGTGTTTATAATAATTAAAAATAACACTGTATTGTATAAAAACACAATACAACACAATAAAGGAGACTAAACATAAATAAATGAAATAACAATAATATTACAAATATTTAAAGATTAGTTTTTTTGGTCTTCTTTCAAACAGCAGCATAGCTCAATCTCGATTGTAATTCAAATTTTGGCTCGCAATGCAAAGCAAAAACAAAACAAAATAAAATAAAAAATAAAAAATTCGACCAAGCGACGGCTCATAACTCGACAAAAATCAAGGTGCTACTGTATGTATAATTCTTCATATTATTAATATTATTCTCAAGCATTATCACAGCTGTCCAGTCAATCTCCTAGGTTACCTCCAATTATGAACCTCTGATCTCCTGCAGAGTGCGGTGTGTAAATTTCATCTCGGTCTAGTTAAGTAGAAGAAAAAAAAAACTAAACAAAAACCAACAGAATTTCTTACCTTTCTGTTGGGGTCTTTCTCGACCAGGGGGCGACAGTAGACCGGGACAGGAACGTTCTTCATGCGATTATCCTCTTTTTCACTGTTAGTCTAAAAGCAAAAGGCAGCAAGCAGCCAGAAAAAAAAGTATTTAATTGCTGTGTAGTTCCTCTTCATACACATTCTGGGTTGCTGGCCAGGATATAAAAAAACCCCAACAACAACTAACTAACTAACATTAAGCTTGTCTACATTCTGGATACATGTACACTTTATACACAGCAGGCATTAGAGAAAATTCCACTTAAATCACCAATTTGTAGGGTTTGGTGTCATTAACAACTCATATTGTATCCTGTTTCCTCACTTTGTGTTGGACTGAGAGTGACCGAGAGGATGCACATATCCCCAAATCTAAAATCTATCTGTGTGTAATAAAGATGGTGATAATATGAATAGCATGGATTTAGAGTGGGTGTAACACCAAATACACTAATGTACTCATGAAAACTTTGAGATATTGTGGTATTTCGGGTGAAATTTCAGGATGAAACTAAAATGCTTTACAGATTGACTGAAGTTGACCTTTTCTCAACTTTTTAATGCACAGGTCCAGCTCTTCATTGCTCCAGTATACTTTTTGTACAACTTGCTATTCTCTACTGGGCACTGAATGTATGTATGGATCAAACACCCAACAGTTAGTATGAGAAATATTGATGTCTCCGCTTTAGTTGGCACGTCCGTGGCTCTCCTGTTACATGGGTCAGCGCTGTAGGGATGGGTGTTAAAAGGACGATCAAGCTGGGACTCTGTTGCTGTCACTTGCCTGTTGTCTTTTCAGCTGGCTGTCCTGAGCGCTGTCCGTCTGACCGCCGGTCTGTGGGAGACCAGAGTTAGAGCCACCTGCCTCCAAATACACTCTGACCTTTGGCCCTTCACACCTACAACCAGCCTGCCAAAGTGTGTGCTTCATTTTGACACTATGACATCACTCATTTGGAGAAAAAAAAAAGAGTGCCAGCACTCTCATATTGTCAAGGGACTTGAATGGAATAGCCTGCTCTAGTAGGTAATTTGTGTAAATTTTCATCTCTCATTACCAAAAGTAATATGCTATGAAACTGGTAGGAACGTGTTTTTATTCTAATGAGAAAGTTTCTCGTAAGAATGAGAAACAAGGTCCTCTTTTTTTTGTTACCCAGAAGGGGAAGCAAGCTTAAGTTGCTTGGACCAATAACATTGAGATTTGCTTTTTCTAAGCGAAGGGGGAAGGAAAAGGGGGAGATTTGATCTAAAGGCCATATAACCCAGCCCTAATCAGTATCGTATAGTGGAACCTCGGTTTACGACTCAGTTTATGGACAATTTTTAAAAGAACAATTACCTCGGGTTACACACTATTTTCGGTGTACGAACAGTCTTGGCCGCAGAAGACTCAGAACATTTTCTCGCACCACACAAACATCATTGACGACGTGCTTCAGGTATCTTTGTTTTTTGCCTAAAATGGCCAGCACATCCCACAATGCAATGCAAGAGCTGCGCACCATTGTGGGAAGTGGTGACCATTTCAAGCTAGCAGTAACCACACGGGTATTACTGTACCCGAAAAGGCTAAGGCACTGCACCGGGGCTTGCTCGCGAACCCATTGTTAAATGAATTATCTTTATCTCTCTATTTCTTTATTTTTCTTACCACACAACAATCAAAGTAAGGTAAATATAACATTGTCCTACAACTGGATGTATTAATTGCATTTCCAGTCATTTCAGTGGGAAACATTACCCCAGTTTGCTAACATTTCGATTTGAGAATGGCATCATGGAACAAATTCAATCTGTAAACCAAGGTTCCGCTATAATTCCTTCCTGTAATCGTATGTGTTTTTTTCCTATGGCGGCAACGGCAAGTGCATCTTGATCATTACTTTTTCGGGGTGACCTGTGTACCTGTTTGAAACGTGGCGGAACACTCCAGCCACAGGCCTGCATGATGCCATCGTCGCGACGCATGTGCTCGCGCACTTGCCGGTACTGTTCCCGCCGCTGCTCTCGGCGGGCCAACAGTGCCGAGTCACTGAGGAGAGACGCAACACCGTTACTGGCCAGTCTGGAAGCAACGGCCAGGTGGAAGGGGCGAGGAGAGAGAGAGCCAAGCGTTAGCGGGCAGCCAGCAGCGAGCCACAGACTGGAAGAAATATTGCAATTTGCCTCGCCTTCTTTTATACGATACAGTAATCCCCCACTATATCACGGCTCACCTATTGCGGTATGGTAAACATACACAGGTTTTTGTGTTGAAATACATTTACAACGTGTTCCAAAAGTGTGTTTAAATAAGTTACAATGTGAATTCAACTTGTGGGAGAGATCTTTTACACGGTTTGGACGTCAGCCTTCTCTGTTAGCCAAAACACTCTGACTACATTTACAAGCAAAATTCTAATTCTCAGCATCTAATTCTCAGTATTGTGTTTTTATGAACATTTTTAAAATTATTTTGTCATGTTATCAGATAAATATTTTAAATTGTTTCCTATAATGTCTTTGGCACAGCTGCGTGCCGTTGTATTGGATTTTTGTATAATATTGATGGTTTCTCGAATTGTGACGCGATAGTGGCGGTATTAAAAGGTGGCTTAAGTCGGGCAAGTCCCGACTGAAGGCCCAGGTACCAAATGCATGGCCTGCCACTGCTACTTTTAAGTTAGAAATCAAATGTCTAATTCCATTATTATTACATATTTTCTATATATTTTATGCTTGCATTTCTTTCCCATTGCATTCAAATTCGTCTACAATATGTGTATGTATTAAGTTTAAAGCTTGTGGGAGGAGTATTATAAGGCTTAAACTATATAAAACTGTTTGTTTTTTTTATATGGGCTTTATACCATCTCGCAGATTTTTCTTGTATTGCGGGTGGGTCTGCGGCGCATGTAGCTCCCGCCATGAACGGGGGATCACTGTCATTTAAATTCTTTTGTCTTTGTCGTGCATGAGGAGATTTAAAACAGCAAAAGCGAGCAAAGCGGCGAGGCGTTAACACGGAGAGGGAGGCAGCCGGTGTGCATATGCTCACTCTTCTGGGAAGAACTCCAACGTGCGGTTGGAGGTGGAGATCTGACACATGGTGTGGCTGCGGCGCTGAGGGAAGCCCGCCGGTGAGGGCGACTTGTAGTGAATGTTAACGCTGTAGTACGGACGCTTGACAGGCGGAGGACTGGACGATGAACTGAAGAGACGTGCAAAGCTGGAGGGACGCAGAGATATTGTAAGTTTGTTTCCCATTCTGGGTGGCAGGCGATTTTGTTTAAATCAGAAACTTACAACTGCCAGATGGTAGACTTCTTTTTCTCCTGGATTGCAGGACTCTCGCGGGAAGCCCTGGGGGAGGGAAAATATACATGGACATTAATGGGAAGTAAAGTGGACGTTTAAAAGTTGAACGGAAATCTATTCCAGGTTTTTTTCAGACTTAGAAATAATTATTGTATCCATCATTAACCTATATTTACAATACAGTGTGGCACTCATATTCGCAGATTATTTTTAACCTATCATCCTTTATTGGCTGAAAAAGTGACCTATTTGTTGTTTTCTGCTCAAGGTAGCCTTGTCTAATATAATGATTTGGCACCATCTCGTGGCATCTTGGTGCCAATGAATCTACAAATGAGTTGATGTGCTGCTACATGTCGTACTTGTGGCATCTATAGGCAATTATGAATCTTTCTAGGGTAGCATCAGTTACTTGCGTATTTTAACCCTTCGTGGCAAGGCTCGGCCACGATCCCGTGAGAATAGCAGGAGAACACTGTAAAAGCAATGTTTAAGTAACATTCGAAACTTCTTAGCTGCCATACAACAATAGAAAGATACAAAATTAACTACTGGTAATCTTAAAACAAAAGAAAACTTCAACAATAGCTGAACAATAAATAATGATGAGTGATAAACAAGTAGTATGGAGAAGTGAATTAGTGAGTCACTTAGCATGAAGACTTCATCCCTTTCACTTTTTATTGTTTTTAACTTTAACTGTCATACAACAGTAAAAAAAAAAAAAAAAAAAAAAGTCAGTCGCAGTTAATAGAAAAATGTAAAAACGTGGAATCAACTTGAACGTGTGTGCGTCTGTGGAGAGATTACTGCTTGCTCCCATAAAACCTTCATGCAACTCATCTTCAGCTGTACACAAATTCTGTTCTTTTTTATTATTAATGTTGAATTATTGTTCATTTAATCATATCGAACTTGAGGAGCCCGGACAGAGATGCTTTCCCACTTTGCGAAAAATCCACATTATGAATAAGTCAACATTTATCAGAATCTAAACTGTAAACACACTTGAAAAGTAAATTCTTAAGATGGCTCACAAGATATGCTGAGCTCTTGTGCAAAGAGATGTATGCTTCAGTTATGGATTTTTGTGCAACTTTGGAACCACATTACACTTAAATGTTTATGTCAAATTCAGACTGGACTGGCCTGCTGAGGCCTCAGAGGTTCCACTGCTTGAGCTTATTTGAGTGTAAAGCTTTGCTTACAATGGACTCAAATCCAACTATTCACATGATGTGGTTACATATAAAGTCAATGTAGTTTGCGTGAAACGGCACACGAACCCGTGGCGGACGACGACGCGTATGACAGGTATGACGCGACGCGTGTGGGGTGAACACGTGAAAATTTGATTCTTCCCTCATTTGTTCGGGTTGGGAAATTTGAACTACAAGTCACGGCAGTCAATCAGCTTCGAGAATGGTGAGCAAAGGGCCAGCCTTGGAGACGGGATGTCCCGCTGGCTGCCGTGGCCGCTCAAAGCGCTTCGTCGGAGCTGGAAAGGGGAGCCAAACTAGGAGCATCGGAAATCAAAGCCGGGGTGACTTTTCGTGCTGGCCGTGGCCGCTCACAGCACACCGTCGTTGGACGCGCCGCTGAAGAGGACCGAGGTGGGAGGAGCATATCAATGTGGCGCAAATGAAGCGAATGCACATTCAGTGTGTATAATCACTCCCGCAATCAAACCCGTGCGAGGGACGCAAGGCAAAAGTTTGTGCAAAATATGAGCGGCCGTGGGGAACATCAATCCGACTTCCTTCCAGACCTCTCAAACACTACTGAAATGCTTTCACACACAACAGATTTTCTTGGGTAGTGTGTGCGAGAGCGTTTCAGTAGTGCGTGAGAGAGGTCATTTTGAATTATGTCTATGATGGCCCCTCGCAGCAAACAGTATCACTATTTTTGCGTCTTCTTTGCTCTACATACCTGATCATCTCTGTCCACCGCACAGCCTCCTGCAGCTCCATCAGCCTCTCCTTGTACTGGTTCCTCTCCATCAACACCCTCGCCATCTCTACCCGGGTAAACCGCCGCCTCTGGGTCATGGTCATGTCGCCATCTTGTATGGGAGATGAAAACTGGGCGACAAGTGGCAGTTGTTTGGGGAGTGAAGCAAATATTTACATACACAGTTTGTATGTTCTTGCCCTGCTTCCGTAGGTTTTCTCCGTTTCCCCCCAAAATGCATGTTTGGTTAATTGATGTCCATAGTTGTGAATGTGAGCATGACTGGTTGTTTGTGTATATGCGCCCTGCGATTGGTTGGCAAAAAGTGCCTTCCTCTCGCCCAAGGTCAGCTGGGAAACGATTCAGCTCATTCACGACTTTAATGAGGGAACGTGGTCGAGAAAGCGAATGGATGATTAAATTACTACAATTATTGTGATCACTCTGGAGACTCATCACTTACATTTGACTATCGTTAGGTCATAGGGCTCCAAAACAAGAACACACATACTATTTAAACTCTGCTCGTTGGAGCAAGTGCACACACCATCACATCCGACATCATTGCAGTCACTTTACATTGTATTGTAGTTCAATTATCAATTATTTAACTTCTGCCCGAATTGTGTGTACGTGTTAGATAACATTCTCACTCAGTCTTCAATGCTACATTATACTCAATGTTGAAAATAAGGTAGAACAAAAGGGTGGAAAAGTCTATACTTCAACATTTAGTGATTGTAGTAGGATTACCTTAGATATTTGACAACGACACTATTTTTTTCTGTTGGATATTATTAGCGCAGGTGTATAGTGAGAAATAAGGACTCACATCATCATTTCCTTCATCCTTGGAGTCCCGAGATGCACCGAGAGCCTCTGCTCTTAACCTGCAGCCCAAATACAGAAACAGTTTTTGACGTGTACTACATGGTAACGGCTTGGTAACTAGGCAGGAAATAACTTATTTTTTTTGTTTTATTTCCATGAAGACAATAGCTCACTTCTAAATTTTTATCAACCGGTTCTGTACATTTGCCATTGCATTCATTAAATTGACAAACATATACAGTAGACATTCTCTGATTTAGACTTCATGTTGAGTGTACTTTCTTGACTGAGGACTTTGTCAATATATCAACAGCTAAAACTGGTCATCAACTGTATTTGACTTTTATAACTTAAAAACAAGTATTTTAAATAACGTATGCTTATGCTATTTGCTACATAACAAGGGAAAATATTACTAACAGCTCTCGAGATACAGTAGTACAGTTTTACACTATCTCTCTGATATTGTGCATATTTTCTTTTTTAAAAACTATACATTTACATAAATTCCGCTCAACAGTGGGGATCATCACAAGTGATCTACACGATAGAGATGTTTTGTCCCTTGGTGCTTAAACTCAGACAGAACAAACTTTTACAAGATGTTACTCTTTTCAGTTTCCATTGCTATGATCAATTTGTTTTTGAGTCTTTAAGGTATGTATTAACATTCTAAACTGGTACTGTATATGTATTTACGTGAAGGTATACGTAAGAAGTACTTAGTTGCAGGGGAGAACGTATGGACAGTACTTACAATCATCTGTCCAACAATATTCCTTCTTAAGATTCATATTAGTTTCCAATCATTTTCACCTCCGTAGTTCTTCTTCCAGCTCCTTGACTCTGGCGTCCACCTTGTTCTTGGACTGCCTCACGGCCTCCAGCTCCTCCCGTAGCACCTCATGCTCACTGGACAGCTCGTCCACTTTGGCAATAAGATCGTCTTTTACAATGTTGAGAGCGTTTCTGCGAAGTGAAAAGGAGAGGAACTTGAAGTCATTCCATAACCGCACATTTGAATCGAATGGAAAAATATCGCTTGTGGTTTTAAAATGGGATGCAGACGAGGAACAAACCTAAAATCAGAATGTAGAAGCTACTTTACAATTGGAATATGAATAAAACAAGGATCTTCATTAATGAAATACTTTTTAAATTGTGTTTGAAATTACAGCATAGTGCATTTTAGATTGACCCTAAAGGTGTACACGCAATATTACTACATTTTTGAGAGTAGTGTATTTTTGTGGCGCCGAAATGAAAAATCGGCCCATAATGCTGAGTGTCGAACATGAGGCAATTCCATGTTTCTTACTTGGTCTCTAGGAGCTGTTTGTTCTCTGTCAGCAGGTTCTCCACTTCCTTGCCCATCCCTGAAACACACACCTGTGTTACTCATCACACCACCACATGTATTTGTTTGGTAAAATCCCAAGCATTTACAATCTTTCTGCATGAACCTTTAGTAGGATAAATGATTAAAACTCTACCCAGAGTATTGATGTTGAATATTGGGTAAACAGTGAATAAATCCCGGAGGAAAATAAACATGATATATCTTTACTGATTGAGAGGTGCTCAAATTTGGGGGAAGTAAGTATTTCCTGGCATTCACAAAATCGGGGTTCATCACTGTTGTGGTTCACCAAGCAAGCATGTTGATCGAACGAGCTGCAGGGAAATGCAACACAAGCCAAACACAACCAATACAAGTTTTAAGCAAACAATTGGCCATGGAAAGAAAACTAGTGAGAACATAAACTAATAAAGAAAAGGCGGGTAAACTAAAACAGGACAAACTGTGAAACTACATCACTGAACATCTGAAGTAACATTGTTTTAAAAAAGGCTAAAACACATTGTCAAATGGATACACATACAGTTAATTTCATTCAACAAAATATGTGTAAAACAATAATATGATGCATTCTTTTGTAAATTGGTTTTTCGAAAGTTCAACTAAGTGTTAACGCTGCTGGCTGAAGTAAACAAACTGTATTTAAATGCAAAGGTGGCAAAATGTGTCAAAAACAAAACAAAACAATAAAGCCACACAACAAGTATTACAAGTGTGCTATCAGCCCAGTCAAAATGACATAACAAGCGAATGTGAGCTGAAGCAAATTCTTAAGGCAAGGGCACCTTACCAAAGAAATCATCTCGGACTGGAGGCAAAAGAAGAAGAGAGCGAAGCCAGAAGAAGGAAAGATGATGGATAGAGAAGAAAACGGGAGAGAAAGGTTGGAGAGAGAAGATGCTGGTGAGCATTTATCAAATTTAGATATGGACGGTTTAAGAATTAGAACATCAAATACCATCTGTCTCCTGAACCTTGAACAGAACCGGGGAAAAGCAGGGTATTTAAAAAATATATATTAATAATATAACATTATCAAAATAAATAATCAAAAGCATATCACAATATATTTTATTTAATAATAAATACCAAAATGAAACCCCAATTTTAAAATGTGTGGTTCTTTATAATTATTGGAGGAGAATATAACTGTTACACTTAAACCTTATCAAGCATTTGTTCTGATTTTCAAGTAGAAATTAATAGCTACTTTTTGAGAGACTGGGCATTTGCAGAGCAGCAAGAGGAAGATAAGATAATAATAATAATGTTTTAATACACACCTGAGAACTCGCCTATGGGTGTCACCGGCAGAAGCACAAAAAGGGGACAAAAGAAAAAGAGTGGGAGATTAACAGAATATAACCACTTCCTTCAATGTTGACATTAAAATGAGAAAATAATTTCAACTAAATAGGTTGCTTCAAGACTGAAAAAAAAAAAAAAAAAAGCTTTAGTGAAACTACTTTGCTGCCTTTTTTCATGTCCCTTACAGGGCATGATGCCTCTGCACAAGCCAAAAATAATCAACGAAATTAAAGGCGTAAATGAAATAAGCAGCATGGATTACAGAGACTGCCAGTCAGAGGATCTGAGGAAGACTGCAGTGACGCGTGAGCTGCTGAGCTGCGGCCGCACAGCGTATTCCAGCCTCAGCCATGCCATGTCAAATGCATTCACACACATATGCCTCAACTCGTATTTCCCTCAAAAGGAGTCTACTCTGCAAATGTCTCGTTCGCATGGGAGAATTGAAGTGGTCCTCCCAAAAGGGTGTGAAGGAGGTTACACATTTTGTCGTTGTCATACCAAGAAGCTCTGCACCGGCGTCTACATCTCCAATGATGTCCGACTTGGCGTCTTTGATCTCGTGGTACAACGAATCTGTGTTGATGCCGAAGGCCTCGTTCACTATTCCCTGGGAGGGGCTGCAACACCAACACATAGCACATATTGGACATTTCAGCCCAGCTTCATTAGGTACACGTGTACCATTTTATGAGATCCAATACTTAACGCAGTTAGGCAGTTAGGTTGGAAAGGTGTTTTGATATTTTTTTTATCCATCCATCTTTCATACCGCTTACCCTTCCGAGGGTCACGGGCGTGCTAGAGCCTATCCCAGCCGACTCTGGGCGAGAGGCGGGGTATATCCTCAACCGGTTACCAGACAATCGCAGGGCACACATAGACAAACAACTATTCGCACTCACATTCACACCTACGGGCAATTTCGAGTCTTCAATTGATCTCCCATGCATTTTCGGGGATGTGGGAGGAAACCGGATTACCCGGAGAAAACCCAACGCAGGGACGGGGAGAACATGCAAACTCCATACAGGCGAGGCCGGATTTGAACCCGGGTCCTCAGAACTGTGAGGCAGACGTGGATCCGGCACCCCCGCGATCCTCATGAGGATTTGCGGTACGGAAAATGAATGAATGAATGAATGAATGAATAAGCTACATGCATTGCACGCAACATTTTTTATTTTAAGTTTTGAAAAAAAAAACATTTTGTAAACTTAAACACATTCTGAAATTAATATCTTTCATAAACACTGAGAGGTCCATTACTAGCGTAGACTCTGCATATGTATGTGGTCAGCACATATTTATAGTGCACATTTTCCACAGCAGCTAGTCTTGACGAGTTTGAAATCTTGGTTGCGTAAAGAGCATTACGCCATGACAGCGTGAGAGTGCGTCAACATGAACAAACTGAAGCTACTACAAGCTGCCTCGCTATAATGATGTGTTATGTTTCGACTCAAGACGAATCAAGACATGCTGAAAGCTGATGATTATATTTAAAAACACTCAAAAGATGTGGTCTGGACTCTTTGTGGCCATATACAGCATTGTTTTGATTTTATTGAATTTTTGGGACGTGAATAAACGTGGACTAATTTTAGGACTGTTGAGGACCTTGTCAGGTCAGTACAAGTTTGACAAACATTAACTAGTCTGTGCTTTGTCATATCAACACCACATCAGTATAAACAGTTCAATTTGATTGTACAAACATTTGTCTGTTCATGAGAAATAATACAAATAAAAACACTGAAATGAATGCCTTGATCATCAACCAGAAATGTTTTTCAACAAATATTTAATGATATTATACTGTGAATATGGCAGGTCTCAAGACAGGGAGAGTCTGCTGTTGACACTTTGGCCTTCATAGTAAAAATAATGACTTATTTACAGTATTTTTAACGATTACAATTTTATTCTGGTAAGATTAAACTTCTCATAACTTTATAACTTTTTTTCTAGTAAATTTTCAGCGTGGCCTTTGTAGTATAAATCCTTTTGTACCTGTTTCCTCCTCCGTACACTCGGGGATCCACACACATGTCCAATTCAGGAGTAGAATCGATGATTTCTTGAAACTCTGACCACTCATCGCTGCTTCCCATACCTGAAAAAGAAAACCAGAAACAAGAAATTCAGCTGCAGAAAGCAACAGTTACAGGTGCTGGGTAGGGAGGGTGGAGGCGGGGATGTTGGGAGTAGTTATAGCGAGCATCAGTGACATTACCGATGCTCACGTTCCGGGTTTCCTGGGAAACCTGGACTTCCATATTACGGCTGAGGCGCTTGGCGCTTTTCCTACCCCGGCTTCCAGCCCGCATCACATCAAACTCAGAGGGCGGGAGGAAGCCCTCGTTGATAGGGGTGACAGTGGCGGAGGGGACGGAGGAGGTGGGTGTGTTGGACTTGCTTCCAGTGCTGCTGGGGGTGGCTGCCACAGAGTCAGACTCCGATCCATCCTCCTTTTGTGTGTGTTAGTGTGTAACAGTGGCATGAGAGGAGCAAGAGACAAGTATATACAGTATAAGCATCACATGGTGGAGGTACAGTCAAAAATCAACTTCAGCTCAAACATCTGTATGACCTATTTTATCTCAACTGGCGTTCAAACAGATATTATCTACAATAATAATATATTGCTGTTAGCTTTGCTTTGGTTTAAGTTACTTTATTCATGTCCTATATAGTGCTAGAGTGTTCCCCCGCTATCCACTGGGGATGGGGACTGAGCCCTGCCACGGACAGAGAAAATCCACGAAGAAGTTTATAATTGCTGATAGATTCCAAAAGATGGCAGCAAAGCACCACATGAAGCACTTCAACTCATTTCTACATATTTCCTCGGTACCAAGATGCCACCAGATGGTTCCAAAGCAATACTTTTACATTAGACAAGGCTTTGGCCAGAGCAAACAGTGAATTGGTGAGTTTTTCAGTGAACAAAGGGGGCTAGGTTAAAAAAATAATAATCCAAAACAGGTGAATCGACGTGAATATGCTGGGGAACACTATAGTTCTTCTTCTTCTTCAAGATATTTTACTAAACATTGTCTAAAGACGACAGGAGTTTTCAAGGCCCCTTGTAGCATATATATATATATATATATATATATATATATATATATATATATATATATATAATAACTATAAAAAAAACTAGCACTCTTTGATTGGCCATTACAATTGGCCAATTATTGACATAGATACAAATCTAATGAGTTATATTAAAGAAAAAAACATCAAATTTAGGATGACTTAATCATATAAAAGATAACAGCGTTCTCCCCTTGTCTCGTCTCCTTATTCCTCCATGTTTGCATAAGTTCAAACTTGCCTGCACCATTTTCCAAACACAGATGAGCTGAACGCGGAGCAACGGATTCAACAGCATTGCAGAACATTTCAGTTAGAATTCTTCCAATTTCTTATTTCAACTCATCGACTGCTGCCCCATTAAAAAAATCCATGAGCGTGAGGTCTGCAGAAAGTGCAGGGGAATTCCATCCAGTCACCCAATGAAAGTATTTGCACTTTTGTCCTGTTTTTGTACTTTCAGTAGCACTTTATGACAAATGTTCTTGCCTCAGAAGTTAATTGTACATTTGCCATTATATACGGTTACAAGCACCTGAAACAAAAAAATAATATATACATATATAAGTATTGGGCCGTCAAATAGTGAGTATATATAGTTATGCTTGATCATTCTACTTCTACCTACTACTATAATTGTTACTTTTTCTTTGATTGGCCAGGAAGCTTTTAAAGAGGTTAGGGTGGAATTTAGGCTTTTGGATATTATTCGCTATGTCAGGAACTTACACTAGCACATGTTAGTATGATCGTGTAATAGTAGAAAGAAGCAAGACAGCAATAAAATGTTTAAAAGTAGAGCACAAAAAGTTGAGCTAAAGATTTTTTCCCCCTTACCTAGAGTAGTATTAGACTCCTGCAATCTACATGTCCGAGTAAACAAATAACATCCAAAAGCATAAACCTCAACAAAACTTAAAACACAAGCACACAAGACAGAAGCTCCATGATCACAAATAAATGATCACAAATTTAAGAAGAAAGCCATCAAAAAGGACCCCAGCTTGCTTGAGTCAGCACACAAACATCCCAAATCGTATATTAGATGTGAATGAGAATTATATTATTACATCAAAAGTGACACAAGCAGGCATGGTGGGTTGGTCCTTGGAGGTGTGGCTTTCCGGACGGTCAGCGGTAAGGCTGGCCATGCTACGCAACCACTCCCCAGGCATCGCTTGTCAGAGGTGGGAGTAAGTCACCCATGTTCAAGTCACAAGTCTGAAGTCTTTACCTTCAAGCACGTCCCAAGTTATTGTGACAAAAATCAAGCAAGTCGAGTCGAGTCAAGTTATTACTTGGGTTAAACAAGTCATAAGTTAAGTCACACAATCTTGCTCAATCACAGCATATTGTATATTTACCCATTAACCACTTTGCACTCAGTATCTGTACTTGTGTTAGTTACCTGTACTGAAACATTTACAATCACGGTTTTTAATGGTCCCAAATCAGTCTCCGTATTGTCTTACTTTACTCTCTTCTCAATTAAACGCAAAACCGATATTAAGATTGGATGAATTTAGTCGAGTTGCAAATCTTGCATGTTGGCCTTCTGTTTTTCCGGATTTTTTTCAAAAACATATTCGTTGAATCCAAACTGAATAATCTTCAGAGCTCCCACCATGATACTGTGCCTTCTGCGGTCCTAAAAAGTCCTAAAATTGGCAACATACAGTAAGTCTGACTCGAGTCAAGTCATGTGACTTGAGTCCCCCACCTCTGGCGGTTGCGGAGAAAAGAGATGGCCGCTGTTTGTCCCACCTGATAGGCCGAACTGAGGGTGGACTGGCCGAGCTCGCTGACCTGCCAGATGTCTTTCACGGGCATCATCCTAGCCCCCCCGACGCCCCCACGTACCATGCCCTCGCCGGTGGGATACAGGCTCAACGATGGCGGCCGCTCTGCTTTGCTGTTGGCAGGGAACACATGCACGCACACGCACGCACACACACACACACACACACACGCACACAGGCGTAGACCAAATGTTAGTTATTGATTCCAAACAATATACATATTTTATGTTGTTATTCATAAGACAACTGAAGACTAGCCCAGCATGCAAATAAAAACACACAAATCAGTTTCAAATGTGTGAAACTTCTGTGAATATATCAACAGTTTGGCAAGTTCAGATCTTTTCAACCATACCGTTTGCATTAAGAGGTTTCAACTGCTCAACGCTGACCTTATTCGAACTCTTGTTTATTTGTTTCCATTTGAAGCTGTCATAAAGGCTTCACATATAATACATTAAATGTTTAATTATGTCAAGCACATTTTTTGTGTGTAAAAATAATAGAAACACATGATGAGGCAAAGTAAATGGAGGAATGTCACCTCTCTGGCAAGGAAGGAACCCGAGCTGGTGTGTAAGGTCGAGAAGTTCCGACTAGATATAGTCGGACACGCCTACACACACAGCTTGAGCTCTGGTACCAGTCCTCTCGAGAGGGGTTGGACTCTCTTCCACTCTGGAGTTGCCCACAGTGAGAGGCGCCGAGGAGGTGTCGGTGTACTTATTGCCCCCCGGCTCGGCGCCTGTACGTTAGGGTTCACCCCGGTAGACGAGAGAGTAGCCTCCCTCCGCCTTCGGGTGGGGGGACGGGTCCTGACTGTTGTTTGTGCCTATGCACCAAACAGCAGTTCAGAGTACCCACCCTTTTTGGAGTCCTTGGAGGGGGTGATGGAGAGCGCTCCCGCTGGGGACTCCATCGTTCTGCTGGGGGACTTCAATGCTCACGTGGGCAATGACAGGGAGACCTGGAAGGGCGTCATTGGGAGGACCGTCAAGCTGAAGAAGGAGTCCTATCGGGCTTTTTCGGCCCGTGGGACTCCTGAGGCAGCTGATGGGTACCGGCTGGCCAAGTGGAATGCAGCTTTGGTGGTCGCTGAAGCAGAAACTCGGGTATGGGAGGAGTTCGGTGAGGCCATGGAGAGAAACTTCCGGACGGCTTCGAGGAAATTCTGGTCCACCATCCGGCGTCTCAGGAGAGGAAAGCAGTGCACCACCAACACTGTGTATAGTGGGGCTGCGCTGCTGACCTCAACTCGGGACGTTGTGTGTCGGTGGGGAGAATACGTTGAAGACTTCCTCAATTCCACCGACATGCCTTCCCATGAGGAAGCAGAGTCTGGGTTCTCTGAGGCAGGCTCTCCTATCTCTGGGTTTGAGGTCACCGAGGTAGTTAAAAGGCTCCTCGGTGGCAAGGCCCCGAGGGTGGATTAGATTCGCCCGGAGTTCCTAAAGGCTCTGGATGTTGTGGGGCTGTCCTGATTGACACGCCTCTGCAACATCGCGTGGACATCGGGGACAGTGCCCCTGGATTGGCAGACTGGGGTGGTGGTTGCCCTTGATGGCCTCAGTATTGCATCTTTGCTTTTTGCAGATGATCTGGTTCTGTTGGCTTCATCAAGCCGTGAACTCGAACTCTCACTAGAGCAGTTTGCAGCCGAGTGTGACGCGGCTGGGATGAGAATCAGCACTTCCAAATCTGAGACCATGGTCATCAGTCGGAAAAAGGTGGCGTGCCTTCTACAGGTTGGGGATGAGATCCTGCCCCAAGTGGAGGAGTTCACGTATCTTGGGGTCTTGTTCATGAGTGACGGAAGAATGGAACGGGAGATCGACAGGCGGATCGGTGCAGCGTCTGCAGTGATGCGGACTTTGTATCGGTCCATTGTGGTAAAGAAGGAGCTAAACCGAAAGGCGGAGCTCTCAATTTACAGGTCGATCTACGTTTCTACCTCACCTATGATCACGAGCTGTGGGTCGTTACCGAAAGAACAAGATCCCGGATACAAGCGGCCGAAATTACTTTCCTCCGCAGGGTGTCCGGGCTCTCCCTTAGAGATAGGGTGAGAAGCTCGGTCATCCGGGAGGATCTCAGAGTAGAGACGCTGATCCTCCACATCGAGAGGAGCCAGATGAGGTGGCTGGGGCATCTGATTCAGATGCCTCCCGGACGCCTCCCTGGTGAGGTGTTCCGGGCACGACCCAGGACACGCTTGAGAGACTACGTCTATCGGCTGGCCTGGGAACGCCTTGGGATGCCCCCAGAAGAGCTGGATGAAGTGGCTGGGGAGAGGGAAATCTGGGCGTCCCTGTTAAAGTTACTGCCCCCGCGACCCGACCTCGGATAAGCGGTAGAAAATGGATGGATGGATGTTAAATAATACATAGATAACATACAATAAAATTCTAATCTTTGTGGTACTTCAAAATAGTCTAATTATCCATCTATCCACTTTCTATGCCACTTATCCTCATTAGGGTCACAGGTGAGCTGGAGCCTATCCCAGCTGACTTTGGGCGAGAGATGGAGTACACCCTGGACTGGTCGCCAACCAATGGCAGGGCATAGGTAGACAAATACATTTCACACTCACATTCACACTTATGGACAATTTTGTTTAGTCTTCAAATCCCTAACATTCATGCTTTTGGGATGTGGGAGGAAGCCGGAGTACTCGGAGAAAGGCCACACAAGCACAGGGAGAACATACAGTTTCCACACAGGAAGGCTGAGATTCGAACCCAGAACGTCAGAACTGTGCTACCGTGCTGCCCGAGTATTATTATCAATATTATTATTATTAGCATCATTAATGCTTTTTAGGGGATTTTCAACAAGGCCCCTATTTGTTTAGGCAGAAAAGGCAGTTTCTCACAATATTAAACATATCTGCCTCTTGATGAATTTAATGTCTAGAAAAATAATCTCCAAGAAAGTAACATACTAAAAACACAAGCCAGTCAAAGGGACAGGAAACAAGAATCCTCATCCCACATGCATAATCCTCTCTCTCTCTTTTTTTTTTTTTTTTTTTTTTAGCTTCACTTAAAATGAATGTATAACCATGAGACCAGGGAGACAAGAAGAAGATGCTCATAGATGGACACAAACACATGATGAGGCAAAGTAAATGGAGGAAAGTGATAAACCTGAGCGCATCACTGTACATGTTGGTTATCAGAATGAACCATAATTAAGACTGTCACTTGTTACAAGCAACAATTTACAATACTTAAAACTCATTATAAGGATTCAGCTTCCTGTTTTTTGAAACATGCTGAGCATTTAACAAGGTGGGAATCCGGAAAGTCAAATCCAAGCAGGCAGGTTGAGGAGTTGAGGGAAAAGGCGGGGACGACAGTTGCATGACCATGTTGGATTTACCTTTTCCTCCATGTGTGACGGTGACTGTGCGTGCACACAGCAGCACAGAGAGCAAGCCAGCAAGACACACAGGACACACAGTCTCAGATTAGCAAAAGACAATGACAAGACACATGAAACCACACTCTTAAATGTCATTAAAAAAAATGTTTCACTTGTTCACTCAGTTCTTGTTTTATTCTTGTCTACCTTATGATGTAACTAAAAAAAACACACATCATCATAATCACATGGCAGTGCTCAATTTCTTTCAGTCACTGCATGTTGGAAGGATTACGATTTGTTGACAATCTGTGCTTGAAGAGATTTTAGGGATGATGTATATGTAGCGGACAGGAGGTGATTAATCTGCGGTTCTCCAACAGCAACTGCACCAGATTGTATCATGCTCATAAGTATTTGGAACTCATTTGCTAGAGACTTCAAGCAGGCAAATTAAAACTTCTTTTTAAGATGAAAATCTTTTTTTTTTTTTTTTAGGTCTGTCCTAATCCCAGTTTCTGCATGTGATGGACTCTGAATAGCAAATGGCAGCAGCAGTGCAAGTGAAGAAATAAGAGGACTGATACATATAAAATGGAACATGAAACATCAGCAACAAGACCGTGGATGAAAATTCACAATTGAAAACGTCACAAAAACACACGCACACATTGTAAATACTCTCACACACACACACACACACACACATACTGTACTACTCACGTTCGTCCACTGCCATCTGATTGGCTGTTGCTCCCTGTCTGCTGCAATTTGGAGCGCTCAATATGCTCGACATACGTCTGGATCATCTTTAATACCGGAGGATGAGATCAAAGAGGAGAGGAAGTGCAGAGTGAAACGTTGATGGCGAAAAAGAATGGTCAGTCAATTAGCATCAACCAAAATTACTTTCATTATTTTGCAATCTGATTCATGCTCGATGAAAATATTGACAAAACACTTCAGTGAGGCTCATATTGTTTTGTTGCATTCCTGGTTTTGTTGTAAAAATGTGTGCTTCTCTATTTCGTAAAAAAAAATCACTCATTATTGAACAAACAATAACAAATTGTTTTGTTATTGTTTGTTATGACCAAACACCAATAGTGTTTGGCCATGTAACTATTCATGAATATTTTGCAGTATGTCCGTTTAAATGTAATGAACTGTATTTGGTGGGCAAAAATGTTGTTATTACTGTATTTAAAACTGTTTTTCTAGCCCTTTGTAGGGCTAGGAACCATATTTGGTGTTTTGAAATTTGAACTCAAAATTGATGCCACATTACAAAGTTATCTAGTTACGTTATAATTTCTCCCAGTCAGTCAACAAGAAAGGTAATGATAATAATGAATTACAGTACTGAACTTATACAGTAATAAAATACAATGGAAGCAAAGTGTATTACACAGTTATATAATGATTATAAATGTAATTCTAACAACGACAAGACCATATATTAATAATTAGCCATCTAAAGGTTTCATTAATAAAACTTCAAATAACAAATATAACATGTCCTCACCCTTTTGAGATATAATAATCTTTTTGAGGCATAATGTTTCAATCACAACATGCCTACTACTAATGCTAATTGCATTAGCTTTTTCATCACGGTATCTACTAACAGCGCAATGCTTGTTCTTTGACCTTCATGTTGAATACAGTCAAGTTGATTTAAATTCCTTCAAATTGTCTGTTCGCACTTACCTCAGTGTGGCGCTGGTGCAGAGCATTGTATTCTTTCTTCATTTCGGACTCTCTTTCCTCCAACCGTGTGACTAAAAAAAAAAAAAAAAAAAAAATGAATAATTTGCAGTAAGTAGTGTTGCACATTATATTGAGAGAAGACCATTTCATGACAAGCGAGAAATTATTTTTGACAGTTTTTTTTTTTTAAAGGAAAAACAACAAAGTATTTAATTGCAATATTATGGTGACAAGCGAAACACAATGTAAAAGTACAATTGAACTACTTCACCCTCCTTCTTTCAGTTCAATAAGGAATGTTTTTATTTTTTTTGTTTCCCCTGGAATTAATGCAGTTAAAGCGAGTTTGAGCTTGGACTGAGCTCTTTAGGCAACTCACTTTGGTCAGCGTAGTTCTTGGACTTGAGCTCCAGTTGTTTCCCCTGCAGCTCCAAAAACTCCACTTGTACCTGGAGGTCCTTCTTGTCTTCTTCCAACTCATCCTCAAACTCAATGAATTTCTACAGGGGAGGACAAGTGAGCACAACAAAGCTTTCAATCAAAATGTGCACAAAGGTACAAATGCCTGACATTATGAATATAATTACAACATATCATTTATAAGCAAATAAACACAACCTAATATTATTAATGCACCAATGGCCAGTAAATCTAATTGCATTGTGAAAGCAGCAGCATTGTAGAGCATTGCTTTATTAGTATGCACAGTATTTGGGAGAGAATAAAGAAATCTCTCCCTCCACTTTCTCCTATTCAGTCCATTCATCATTTTTTTTTTTTTTTTTTACTGCTTAACATGTTCAGGATCACAGCGAGTCCCTGACTCTGGGTAAGATAGCGGTGCACAGACAAATACACATATAGCTGCGCATCCATTGGAGCTGAGCGTACAGTAGATTTGTCAAACTTCTTTTCATGTTGCCGTTTTACAACAAAGCTGTTCACAATGGCATGCTTGTCCTGCTCTAATACAGTAATCCTCTGACTGCAGAGAGACTGTTGAAATATGTTGCAGATATCAAGTCATCACTGATGAATTAATTTATCATTATAGCACAGAAACCTATAGGTCATTTATGTGTTATATGGCTGGATAGTGATCAGCCACAACATTAGGTACATCTGCATAATATATGTATGACCTAGACAAGGGAAATTCACTCACACCCTGCACTCAAATTTCTGCCTTTGTAAAGACAATAAAGATGTTCCGATTGACACTGCAGAGAAAGAAAATGGAATACTGTACTATATTGAAGATTGTGGTTGGAGTTTGTTCTTATACGAAAAAACAATGACGAACTGATTCCGCTCATGCTATTTCTTAGCGGGAATTAAAGTCACTGGTCGCTTTTTAACAAAATAGTTGCTGGAGGTGTCGGTAAAGTTGCTAAATTCAGCTACCAAAACGCTAAGTTGCCAACACTGACTGTGCTTTTGGAAACTAGTTCCTGTCTGTTTACACCCTTGTTGTTAGTGGATGCAGCGCACGTCAGCGGTGTTCTGCTTTGAACTGAGGAAGCTGCTGGAAAAAAAACAAAAATCTATTTTAAAAAGAAATTATCCTGAAAAACTCAAAATAAATGATAAAATTGATTAATCACCCAGGCCAAGTAAATAATTCTCCTGCACATAAGGGTGTCAAGGAGGAGACAATGAGTTTTTGGCTTTGTTTACTAATTAGCTTGCGTCTGATAACCTTGTAATCTGAGCCGCTGTTTGCTCGTTGCTGTTTTTGCTCCCAGTGCGAGCAGCATTGTTTTTCTCAGACACCTTCCATATGCATTCTTCCGCTACATTCTGTGAACTGCGTGGCTCTCTCGACCTCGGTTTACTTCGATTTCTCAGCTTTTTGTTGTTCTGTTTCTACTCCTTGAAAGCACAAATCCGGTTACAGTGCCAGACCCCCTATTGACGGTATTGATTCCCAGCGATCATGTCCTCCCCTCCCCCATTGTGGCCCTGAGATCATTACATCCTCTGTTTTTATCTCGCATTCGAATGCCTCCGGCAAAGTCCTGCGGGATCATGGGAACTGCAGTTCTCACGTCACCTTAACTCATATAATCTTGTTTTATTGTATGGATTTTAAAAAAAAGGCGGCACGGTGGGTGACTGGTTAGAGCGTCAGCCTCACAGTTCTGAGGACCCGGGTTCAATCCCTGGCCCCGCCTGTGTGGAGTTTGCATGTTCTCCCCGTGCCTGTGTGGGTTTTCTCCGGGCACTCCGGTTTCCTCCCACATCCCAAAAACATGCATTAATTGGAGACTCTAAAAATTGCCCGTAGGTGTGACTGTGAGTGTGAATGGTTGTTTGTTTGTATGTGCCCTGCGATTGGCTGGCAACCAGTTCAGGGTGTACCCCACCTCCTGCCCGATGACAGCTGGGATAGGCTCCAGCACGCCCGCGACCCTAGTGAGGAGAAGCGGCTCAGAAAATGGATGGATGGATTAAAAAAAAGAGACCGTGTTCCTCTCTCTCTGATATTTTATTATCACTTTGTGAGACAAAGTGAGATGTCTGTGGTTGGGGGCTCCCAGTTGCATGAGGCAGATGATAACTTTTTCGTTAACCAGCCCTTTCAATGCAACATGAATTTTTCGATCATGATGAATAGCATCTATCTTGCAAACATGACAATTTTCATATCAACCATCAAGCCCTTCAGATTTTCCTATTAAAGTTGTCATGGGCAGCAACAAACAATCTAATATGTCGAAGCCTTTGTGGGTGGGAAGAGGATTATTTAGATCACCCTCAAGATCCCACCACTGCCGCGACTCACCTCCTCCGCCTGCTTACGCAACGCCTTCTCCCTCTCGTACTGGGTGATGAGCTGCTCGTTGTCCTCCTTCAGGAGCTCCAACTCCACTTCATGCTCCTGGTTCTCCAACAGCACAGCGTCCAGGTTCTCCAGGACGTTCACCACCAGCGGCATGAGCTCCTTCACAACCTCCTCATCGTAGCTGCGGATCAGCCTCTCAAACTCCCGGTAGATGCTGTTGGCCAGGCCCGACACCCGCTCCGACATGACGGTACAGGAGCCGTAGTCGTCCTGGTGGTAGGGTTGCAAAATTCGGAATTGGAAACTTTCATGGTAATTTGTAGGAATTAACAGGAATTTAGAGTAAAAAATAGTGCTGAGCTGTTGCATGGTCGATTTATTTGCTTTGTGTTGTGGGACAAAATTGGAAGTACAAGCACGCTCGAGTGGAGTGTTTTTTTTTTTTTTTCAATTACAGTACTTTAATGCCCTTTCATGTGGGCAAGCAACGCTATCTATTTTGTGTGGATGTCTGCTAATGCCGACTGGTTAGAGCGTCAGCCTCACAGCTCTGAGGACCCGGGTTCAATCCCCGGCCCCGCCTGTGTGGAGTTTCCATGTTCTGCCCGTGCTTGCATGGGTTTTCTCCGCGCACTCCGGTTTCCTCCCACATCCCAAAAACATGCATGAATTGGAGACTCTAAATTGCCCATAGGCATGACTGTGAGTGCGAATGGTTGTTTGTTCCTATGACAGCTGGGATAGGCTCCAGCACGCCCGCGACCCTAGTGAGGAGAAGTGGCTCAGAAAATGGATGGATGGATGTCTGCTAATGGCAAATCAAAAATGTTTCTATTAATGTTTGAATATGAAACCTTTCCATTAAATTAGCCTCAATATCCAGGCAATTTCCGTAAATTCTAATGAATTCCAATTATTTCCACGTTGCCCATTTGGAAGGCTTATCCTCAGTAGGGTGACGGGTGAGCTGGAGCATATCCCTGCTGATTTTGGGCCAGAGGCGGCATACACCCTGGACATGCGTGTGTGGGTTTTCGTCGGGTATTCAGGCTTCATCCCACATTCCAAAAACGCATTCCCATAATTCCCATGAAAAGTTTCCAATTTGGAATATTTCCAACATTCCTCATCTTAGTTTCCCATGGAAAAGTGTACACCTGTGCAAGCCTACCTGGTAGACCACCTCGTCTATCTGGAGCTCCATCATCTTGGCGGCTGCAGCTGGCTGCGGTGATCCAGATGAGGACTTTCAAAGGTCTTGTCGACTGTGGAGGTGTTTTCGGACGGGGGGGTCAACGCAGGAAAAACGTGTGATTCCGCATAACAGTCACCTCGGCGAAGGAAATAGAATAGAATGAAAATATACAGAGGGCCACTCGTACTCCTCCGCCAGCGCCAGCTCGTCGTGTACGGCCCAGCTGGATGAGTCCCTCCGAACAGCGGCCTCAGAGGGAGCGGACACCGCGGGGCTGTCTCTCCAGTGGATGTGGCCTCTCCCGGGCCATGCCGAGTTGGGAGAGAGATGCCTTCGTCGATAATGCCGCACCTGCCTCTTAGCAGCCGCAACCACCGATCCCAGCCATTGCTGGCTGGGGAAATTAATACATTAATTAATGAAGAGAATAATATTGAAAAACCCCAACGACGACGGACGCCACCATGAACAGGTTTGTGGCAATTATTTCGGGGTCGGGAGGTGATGGTGATGTCTCCTAGTGGGAGAGGTTCTCGCTACAGTTCAGATGGAGGAGCCAGCTGACCCAATAGCGATGACGTCACGCCGCCTGCGTCAAGTTAGCACCAGGAACCGGAAATTAGGGTGAAGACTTCAAGTTAAAACGCGGAGATATTTAAATAGAAGTAATTTTAAAAATATATATTATTTTTTTTAAATAAGCACTAACACTGAAATGTATTTAACTCAAGTGGAAAAAGTAAAAATTAATGTTTATTATCAATTAACATTACATAAAGGCACACTTTAATAACTTGGCACAATGGGAATAAAAATGATCCGCACATAAAACTATCCATCCATCCATTTTCTGCGCCGCTTTGTTAACGTTGCATGAATTTCTTAACCAAATGTCATATGAGTACACATCAATGAATTATTACTTACATAGCAGCTCATTTTGAAGTATAAATTGTTTGGTGAGATATAATCACGTGAAAGCAATATTTTACTTCTGCTGGCTAAAACCGGAAGTCGACTATCATCCAAGGAGCTTTGGCCTTAAAAGTGCCCGGTGATCCAATATAATAATAATGACGACGCACTCTGAAATTGATGCTTCACTGTTGAGACAAAGACAGTCGATGAAACACTGCTTCAGTGATACGCCTCGCTGATAAGAGCTGGACAGAATATAAAAGTAATCTTCAGTCATTGATGGAAGCATTGTGTTTACTTACATAGCAGCATAATGTAAAAGTGGTGAAGTCACAACTCAGCAAAAAGTAAAATGTGATAATTTATCAAATTGTTGCATTTGGCATTGTCTAATGAAAAACATGCAACATCAATTTCACACAAGATGATTTGAAACTGATGGGTCACAAGACCTTTCATACTGAAAGCTTTGTTTAGTGTGTGGAGGGAAATTTTACCAATAAAGGACAACGAAGCAGGGGGGAAAAAATGATCAGTGAGGGTATGAAGTACAGAAAATGGATGGATTGATGAAGAAATGTTTAATTAGCTCATCAGTCTGGCTACTGAAGTGCTCAATGACCAACCCCCTTTGCACACAGCTGTCGGACCTGTATTATGTACACCGCTGGAGAGAAGCATCATTTAATTTTGAAGCAATTCTCGTCGTACAAGGGCCAAGAAGTAAAAACAGGAAGTTAACAGCCTATAGTTCTGCGCATGAACATCATAAGTGAATGTCAGGCTGTCGGCGAGAAAAATGGCTCCAACAGTGGGTAGCTGGACAAACAGCACGATATGGTTAAAAGACAAGTACAAATAACAAATGCTTGGTACATATAACCTCTGAGTGTTATGAAACAATAATTTTGCATCGAGGCTAACTATAAATGCACGGTCAACTGTGCAAAAAGTCGTATCATTGGTGACAATGCAGACATGTCATTCATATTCCCGTTATTTTAAACGTGAAAGATAATGGAAATTGGATTTGTTGTAGAATTAACATAATCGTGACTTGTTTATTGAGACATTAGTGGAAACCTGCTTGGTCATTAATTTTTCACTGCTGTACTGTAGTATTTTTGTAGACCACTACAAATAGGGACCTCAAGGTGGCAGTATTCTTCAATCAAATCACTCTAGCAGCTGGGCAAATGTAGTGGTGGTAATGATATTTTAAGCCAATGTTTTGCAACCATGCCTAAAATAGGCATTTGCCGATTGGAGTCGAACAAGCTGGATTTTGACCAGGGACAAAGGATGGCATTTGTGTAAGGGCAAGAATAGTCAACAACGGAAGAAAACAAGACATGCTTTGTCTGCTGAATTTACACTGCTGCAAACATTCAGGACATACGCAGTATGTTCTGCAAGCCTTTCACATTTTTGTATTTTATTTTAGCTACGGGTAAAGCTGACGTATTCACAGAATGACACTCAGTCATCCAACTGCAAAAACATTTTATTGCAATACACAGGATTGAATTCCGCTGCACTCATTGCTGCCAGGCACATCTACACACAGGGGACAGGCCGTTGCCAGAATAGCTTCAAGGAGCATCATGAAATGGGTGAGGAGCTGATACCCAAGTAGCTCACCTGAACTCAGGTGGGCCACAAGCTTGTCCAGAGACCCCCCCCCATCTCCAACTGTTTTAATTTAAAACATAAACAGAGGCCAACCCCGAGGGGAAAAAAACCAAACAAAAGGCATGTTCTCAGATAAAGCAAGCAATGAGGGCAAAGCAGAAACTACACAATTGCATAAAATCAAGATGGAATTTCTGTAGGGAAAGCAGAACAAGTTCAGAGTAAAGAACCACATTCATCTTTGATTCAATGTCAATTTTTTTGGTATTTTGTTCCATGACAGGAGACCTTTTGTGTCTGGCACTTACATGAAGAGTTGGACGAAAGAGAACAAAGATAACAGAACTGCTCTCATTGGTGGTCTGGAGTACGCCAATGAGGTAAACGAAGGTGATTTCAAAGGCCACAGAGTTACTTAAAAGGCAAAACTTTAGGGATCATACACCCAGGAGTTTAAGTGATGGTCTGGCGTATTAAAACAGTATTGAGATAGAACCATAGTGGTTCTAAGTGTTGATTGAAAAGGAGGTGATTGTGTAATGCAGGTTTAAGGATTAAATGGATGGAGGGGGAAAAGAGCTGAAGGGCTGTAAGTCAGGCTGAAAGTGCAACACGTTGAAGACATCAAATCAGACTATTTGCTTTCAAGAACAACAGAGCTTGATCTTTTCATGTACATGTGTGACAACCATGAGGGGTGGTGGGCGTGGGAATGAAAGAAGATGCATGGGGGAGCAGACAAAATGTGTACAGAGTAGACCCACAGTGGGAGAAGGTGTGGGGTCAGCAGATCAGTAGAACACCACACTGGACTTTCCTCCGGGGGGGTTAAGGACCCTGTTGTGAGAGCGAGGCTTGGGTCCCAGGTGTGGCTCGTAGTTCTTCATGTCATGAGGCGGTGGAGGGGACGAGGAGGAAGAGGCAGGCTCTGGGGCAGCTGGGGCGGCTGGAGGAGCAGCGGCGGCTGGAGGAGCCGTGGCGGCTGGAGGAGCAGTGGCAGCTGGAGGAGCAGTGGGCTCCTCCTCAGCTAGCACAACAGCAGGTGAGCCAATTTGCTCTTTCACCTCAGGCTGGATGACCTTGACCTCAGGCGAGCTGACTTTGATCTCAGTTGCTTTAAAATGAAAGAAATCCATTGTGAAAATACCAGAAGGGGGAAAAGAACTCCAAAGCCATGCTTGTGGAAAGCTGTAAATGGCAAATAGCAGCAAGACATCCTTGCAGGTAAACGAGAACAATTAAAAAGTTCAAAAGCATGGCTCGATACGACAATTTATATCTGCAATGTTAAAACACTATACAGGCAAGTCCAAATTTAGAGTTGCGCGCCGTACGCATCCAGTTGGTGCTGCAACATGTTGCACACGACTGAGGTCGACTGGAAGAGATGCAGTGTAATTTAAGAACGAGAAGATGACAACCGTTGAGTGTAATACGGTTTTGCTGTTTAAATAGTCGCCATTTCTGCAGATATGCCTTTGAGTATTATTGTATGCTCTGTTTAATATGTTGCTGCTCCATGTGTGTTAAATTCGCAGTTGTTTGAAGCTTTATTATTACAGTAACATCTGTTAATTTCTGTTAGCATGTCATTGGCGTTATTTAGTATATATGTAGCATTAAGTTAGAGGACTTTCATTGGGTTAGGTTGTTAGGCAAAATTATATGGTTTGGTTGAAAATGTTGGTGTTCTATTTTGTTATACATGTCAACTGAGTGCAACAAACAGCTTGACGCAAGCATGCTTGGTCTCTTATCTGGTGAACTGTGCGGGCAAGAGTGAGAAGAGGCACTAAGAAATACTTTAAATAGGTGTTTTTTGATATGTTTAAATGCATTCAAAGCATGTGGGAGAGGTTAAAATAGTTTCCCTCCCTATATCGCGAGTGGGACTGGAACATATCCACTGTGATAAATGGAGGTTCAAAGTCTGGGTTCTTAACAGTGCACGACAAAGTTTACTGTGGAAAATTAAGCTCTATCTAAAAATAATACATTTATAATACACTTTACATCAATCTCTCTCTCAGTAAACACGAAAACAATTATGAGAATTGTCATGATTATTACACTCAATTATAGTTGAATTCTTGTGATAAAAAAAACATTTTCACCTAAAATTTGGCCTTTTTTTTTTTAAACTTTCATGTTTGCAGTACATATTTTTCTAGCATTTCAACCTGTCTAAATAACACATTTATCTGTATGAATAAATCTAATTAGCAATTCCCACATTAAGGGAAATATTCTGGAGTAGAGTAGAAAATACTGATTGAATAATATGTGAAACCTGGAATATTTCTTATTTTTTGTGATTTTCTGACACAGGCAAGATAACAATGACAACATTCAGCTTTATAAATACATTGTTTTAAAATTCTGTACAAAACTGATATACTGTACATATTTTAATAGCGTTGTCTGAAGGTGCTCACCTGGTGATTTAGGTACAGATCCAACAGATATATTGTCCTGTAAAAAAAAAGAAGAACAATTAAAACTCAAAGCTTTATTTGTATGGCATTTGGCAATAACAAACTATTGACCTTTGAGGGAACAAGCAGCACTGCACTAGGACACTCAGCATATTTCAAATGGACTTTCAATCATAAATCAATGGCAAACATCGCTGAACAAGCTGGACATGCTTAGTCAGCGGGGAAAGGTGATATTAAAATATTGAGTAGACGTCACCTTTGGCTTATTTGGGTGGCTTTGGCTGTGGACATCTGCACTATCCCCAGACCCAAATATGTTGCTGCTTGGTCCACCTGGGGGAAGGGGTCTCTGTGGTTGGACTGGAGGTTCAGGTTCCCCAAATATTCCACTGCTCTTCCCACCTACATGACACCAACATGTGTGTTATGTCACAGAGTATTAATGGCATATTTCCTTTTTTTCCTTCCTTCAACCAATTTGTTGTCCATTATACACAACCATGGCAAAATGTCATGTTTGGTTACTTAACGAGGGATTAAAATACACAACATTTGGAGGTAACAAACATCATCACGCGACAAGATGGCACACTCAGTTACCACTGCCATGCTTAGAGTTTTTCATTTCATTTGTTTTACAAGCCTGGCCTAGACTTTCCTTCCATCCATTTTATATACCGCTTATCCTTATTAGGGGAACTTCAAAGTGTTTTTCATTTAAATATGTACTGTAATTATGACTTCAGGACTGCATTAAGTTATAGACTATGGCACGTTTTGACAGAAATATGGGTTACATCGCCAGCATAGGAAGGGGGCTTCATCGTAAACCGAGGACCCCGATACATATACTGTAATAAGATTGCCCCTGACGCTAAATTATAATTTCATTTTTGGAACTGCAACTATGCCGGGTGTCAGGTGTCACACAAGACAGAGTTTGAACCTCTGTGATTCTGACATCACGTCATCATGTAATTGTGTTCTTATAATTTTGGTTGTGACCAGAGAGTAGTACCTACCTAGCATTCATGTTAGGCACTGTGGGAATATCAACATTGGTCAATATATTTTTACACTATGAGAGTTAATGTTAAATTATTAACACATTCACTGCCATTGACGGCTTTAGAAGTCAAATATCAATTGTAACTGCGAAGGCTGGCAGTGAATGAATTAAATATAAAATTATTATTCCCATTGGGAAATTTGATTCCCAGTAAGCATCCTGCAACGGCCTTTGTTCAACCTTGCGTTTGATGTGCATGTTAAGGTATGACTTCTTTATCATTAGTCACATTAGGTCACACTTTGCACAAAGTCTCATATTGATGACTCATGACTTATAGATACCATGCACTAACTTGGGAAAACGCTTAGCAAAACTACAGTTTAGGGTCAAGAGGAGAACAGTGGAAATGTCTATGCAGAGATTATCACATGAAAGTAACAGTTTTCACACACTGCCACTTCCCCACATCAATTATACGCGTCTCTCACCTGGAGGGTTGGAGCGCCTGGGTGCACTCTGGGGCTCCTCTGGTGAGGCAAACACATTAGAGGCCATCTTATTTGGTCTTCTAGACTGTGGGGCTTCCTCTTCGTAACCACCAAACAGATTACTGGAGCCACCACCAGGAGGCCGCAGCACCCTGCAGAGGACACACTCTTAGCTCAACTTCAAAGGGAATTAGGTTTCCAATCCAATTATATGAAGTCTAACCTCTTTAATGTGGATTTCGAAATACATACAAGAACTATCAAAACCTAGCAACTATGTAGTGTGACATTTATTTTGGTTGACGTGCGTTTTATGAATTGCGATGGAATATTCATATATAGTGAAGCTCGTTGCAGATTTTTTTTTAACCTATCCTCCATCCTTTTGCTGAAAAACCTCACCTACTTGCTATATTTGTGCTCATGCTAAAGCAATAAAAGTCTTACTTTGGTGCCATCTAGGTGGCAAGGACATTTGTTGAAGTGATTTGAGGAGCTTCATTTACACAAGAATATTTGCTGCCATCTTGTGGTATTTCGGTGCCAAGGAAGTACAGTAAGTTGAAGTCAGTTGAGTTTCATTTAGATACCATCCAGTGTCAATTACTAGCGGACTTTCACTATTTGCTGCAGGGCTTAGTTCCCCATCCTGTACTGTATGTCAGTGATTCCCAACCACTGTGCTGTGAGAGATCATCAGGTGGGCAAGTGTGTTTCTCTTAATTGGTCTGGCATTACTTACATTGTCACCACAAATAATGCATACTTGTTTCTCTATCTTTGCCAACAACATATAGGGACATGCATGTCTCTTAAATGCTCTTCCACTGCTAACGTGCATTATTTCGACACACGCATACACTTTTGTAACAACATTTGGTGGTGCGCCGTGAGATTTTTCTACGTGCCTTGGCTTAATATTGTGAAGCAATGCTGTATGCTACACTGGAATGCTAAATCAGAATGGGCAGTTAACATTGCAGTCCGTCCACGCTGACAGACAAACATGATCATATGGTCGGAAAGGGCGCCATTTGTCAAGAAAGATTTGCGAGACTTTGTCAAGGTCCCAAAGAAAAACACAAGATTTACTTTGGACTAGGAGACAATAGAGCTGACAAAGGTAAATGTAGCTTCCATACGCATACCATTTCACATTTCACAATGTAGCCGCGTAGCCATCGCAGCTAGCACAAAGGCGAGAGAGGAGCTTCACACTTCCGCAGGCGCAGCAGACAACGCCTGCTCCCTTAGCATAAAAGCTCAACATTTGCTCGCCAAGGCAACTTTATAACACGGCAGCTCTCGCTGAACCAAACAAAAGATAAGGTACAGAAACAATACTGGTATCATACTTGGAGGGGGGGGGGGGGGGGGGGGGGGGGGGGAATAACCACTTATATCAAACGCTACGACGTATCTGTAACTCACATGACGTGAGCTCAGCTAGATTAGAGTTACCGAAGCTTCTATTACGCTTCAACACACTACAGTATTTATTATTCACCTTGAGCTTGGTTTTGAACCACTGTCAAAGCCTTGAAACATGTTCGTCGAAGTCATTGTGGGTTTTGTTGGGAGCCTTCAAGTTTCCGAAGACAACTTCGTCACTCTGCCAACTGGGCGACTTGTAGGTTCCTCCTCGTCTCGTCTGCTCCCACCCAAGCTCCTTTGCGAAGAGTGTCAGTCATCGCGAGAGCGACACCGCGCAATATGACTGCTCACTTGCCGAGCTGCTGGGATGGGATGCGCTTGTTTGGGATCACACGACAGCCCGCTGTAACGATCAGCAATACTATTCACCATTCGTCTCTTTTTTTTTTTAAACAAAAGTACTCACACTCTGTACTTAAGTAGAAGTTCATATACCTGTACCTTTGTAGAAAGACCAAAGTACTGATTCAACTCATGATGGAAGTAAAAAAAATAAAAAATAAAAAAAATCTGCAACGGTGTCATCCATATTTGACCACATCTGAGGGCATTACAGTATGCAGTGTGTGTGTGTGTATATATACTATATCTATCTATTATATATATATCTGTGTGTATATATATATTTAAAAAAAAAAAAAAAAACACACACACGTTAACTATTTTCTATTTTTCTGAGTAGTTATTTTCTGTTTTTCGGGATAATTGTTGTTTTTCGGAGTTTTTTGCTTTCGACAATTCCCCCCCCCCCCCCCAGTTTTTCGGAGGGTTTTTTCTGAATTATCGAGACACTTCGAACCCCCGCGACAATTGATCCCCCCCCCCCCCACAAAAAAAAAAGAATCCAATACGCTTCCGAACTTCCCACCACTGCATCTCAACAAGGATTACCCTGCGTTCGATTTGAACTCGGAAGCCGTAATTTCCGAGTTCTTAGAAGTTTCAAATGGAACGCCCTCTGAAATCGGATTTCTTCGTGCAAGAAGCAGTGCTGCGCATGGCCAGCACAAAAACAACTAATGATTAACCTAATATGTTTTATAATATAGTTTGGAATTTCTAAACATAAATATAACAGACAAATATGTATCATGTTGATTCATTCAGTCGTTACATAGTAGATCGTTTGTAGTTAATGTCAATCATAATTTGTCATGACGCATGACTACAGAAAATTCGCCCTTGCGTCACGATAATGTTGGCCAAAATTAAATAACAAATAATTTTATCGTTGGCCCGTTTTGGTACTTAAAAAACAATAATTAAAAATTATTTTATTTTATTTATTTAAAATACACGACAGGAAAAGAAATACAATTGGTCCGTCGCTTGGCATTTGTGGTTATCAATTGGTGGAGCTTCGCGTCAATCAAGTTTTAACCGCGGTCCTCGTGGATTACCCAACCAATCACAGGATTTGTTTTCGAGTTGTAGTGGGCGTGCCAAAGCGCGTGGAGTAGCAAGCAAGCCACATGAAGAAGTGTCATATCTGTGCCCATATAGGCTGTGTCGGACATCGAATGGAAACGCCACATTCGGACTTTTACTGCAGGTAATTTCCTAAACATGTAATATTGTTCTGAGAAGCGACTGGCTGTACTTATTTAAGGAGACACTTTACACGAACAGATATGGTGGAGGCATGACTTTCAACAGTCACGTAGTGTTAACGCTAGCTGGCGATGTTAGCCGGTATGCTAGGAATAACGTTATGAATGGAGATGACTGTAATATACTTTATGCATACTCTTATTTATAACAATGGTCACTTAAACTAATTGCCCGACTCATTTAAAACGCTGTCACGTCTCATATGTAAAGTATTGTTCAGCCTCTTATCAACGATCCTAAAACTACGAGCTAATTTGCATTCACGAGATATTTGCGTTAGTATTACTATGAATACAGTACGTGCAAGTAAAACTGCTCAATTTGAAATGCACCTGAAGTCACAAAGAGCATATTGGAGGGTTAAAATAAAAACGGATGTGTTGTCACATTATTTCATGTTGATTCCACGAGTTTCCCACCCGAGTTATAAGATGGAGGCTACAGTGTATTGTGTCCCAACAAAGTAGATTGGAGTTGTTTTGAGGGCGATGTCATTTATTACCCAGTTGGCTTGCAGACGAGAGAGAACAGCAATTTAAAGGCCGTGTCTAATGCTGAAGGGAGGCGATTTCTTGTCCCTTTCAAACCTAAAACTACCCATGGCCGTTCATCAGTCTGTTTTTGTCGTGGCCGTTATACGTCGTTGCTTCATCATTAGAACATCCGCATCTCAAATAACAGCACCGGCGTTCATTCAACTTTAAGCTAAAATGCACCAGGAGAACTTTGTAACATCGCTTTGCCGATGTCGGAGTAGCACGCGAGGTGGTTGATGTTGACGCTCTCGCACAACGTTTTGATTTCGAGACAGAATTCCAAGTGTGCCAACAGTACAATTTGAAATGAGATTGCGATGGACAAGATCAAACATCGCCGGGATGTATATGGAAGAAATATGGATGAGTAGAGGGCACGTCTTCAGGCAGACGGTGACGTAGCGACGTGCCAAGGGCTGTAAGGTTTATTAAAGTATTATCGTGGCGAATGAGGTCAAGTTAGCGCGCCGGAGATGAATATTGTTGCGAATGCGACTTTGTCGCGGTGGCTGTAAAAGTTTTGACGAGTTGTATTGTGGAAGCATTGAGTAATATGACTGATTGGAGAAGCAGTCGAACTGCGCAGAGTTGTCGCCTCAGTCGGAGCTGGACGACGGCAGAGCAGCAGAGAGCGACGAGACCGCGCTGGCTTCGATTATGCCCAATTCGATCACTTATTGCCAGACGAACCGGGCGGACCCATGGTGAAGAGAAAGAAGACGTCGGCCACTTCCGAAGAGCACGACATTTGGTATAATTGCGCTGGAAAGAAACACTTTAGATCGAGGTCGAACGCACCGACGGGTTCTCGTTGTCGTTTCTGCACGGCGCTAAACTGAAAAGCGCTCGCATTTGAATTTAGTTGATATTCGGCAATAAAAATGGCCAATTTCAACACTCGGACGGCTAGTAAACACTCGCGGCAGTTCCCGCAACGCGTGGGTGGTTAGGGGAAATTTATTTGGATGCTTTAAATGAATATATTTGGTGTTGTTTTGTCGGGAATGGAGAGGGGATTTGAAACAAACAGCGGCGGCCATGTTGAGAGACAGCAAACGTCGCGTTTAGAAGTTCCTTTTGCTCTCCGCCTTGCTCCTCATGTATCTTTTGGGACTGTGTGTGTTGCGGCAGCATGACACCGGGCTCCAGGGAGGGAATCGGTGTCGATGGGACGACGAATCCGTCCAGAAAAGCCGACGGTTGCGACGAGGAGGAGAGCGGAGAGCAGGCGACCGAGGAGCGCAGTACAAAGGGAGACGAGCGAGTGGAAATTCTTAATCCGGCACCCACTACTCCCAGCCCCGGTTCGGGTTCTAGCCAGCAGACCCAGCCCTCGGCGGAGCCCACCGGCACCCCGTGTCCCGACCAACATCATTTTCTCCGATCGAGCGTTCGACCTCCAAGCAAAAGGATCCGGAAGGATTCCATCGGCTCGACCATCAACGGCCATGGCGGGGCCAAATCGAAAGGTAACATCAAACACGAGTGTGCCTCAAGTGTTTCATCTCGTAATCCCGACCACTTGCGCTGGTTCCGAACATGATCTCTGATTCGGCACAGTCTGTGACAAGTCACTAATCTAAAACGCGCATTGTCACCCCACTAGTTTTGAGTCTACAAGTTAAAGGGGGGCCTTTCCGCTGTGCGGGGAAATGCAGGCGTCTCATGAAAGATTTGACATCATTTCCACCAAAGCAAAAGGGGTCTCAAGGATGCTAACAGAAACATAAAGGCAGTTTCTTTCATCATCCTCATGCTGTTGTCAAAATTTGGTGGTGAATGCAAAGTGGTTTTGGGGGAAAAAAATGTGACTATGCTGCATTTTCCTATCACACATTTGTTGATTATAAAGATCATTAACAGCCGTGTTTCTGTTGTGTATTGTAATGCAAAAAAACCATACACTGCAACATTCTGATCATCTCAAGTAAATGGGATCCGATGCAAAAAAAGAGGTGTATTAGTAATGAAAATAATACTCAGTATTGTGGTGGTAATGTAGAAATATTTTCAGTGTTGTCGTTGTCGGCAAATGCTGTAGAGCCGCATCAATCTGAGAGTTGAGTGTAATCACTTGACTGTCATGTCACTAAATGAGGTAGAACCAGCTCGCAATATGATTTGATGCATAACAAATACAATAAATGAGCTGTTTAAAGCCTCTCTGACAGAATTAATCAAAGCCAAGCATTAGTATTTGTGTAAAGATAACTTTAATGCCTGTCGTGTTTGATTTGTGCACGTGGTCATAATTATGCGGCCAGGCATTATGGTTCTAAGTTTTCTCAATAAAAGTGCATTTGTATGGCCATAGGAAGCATTTAAAGCATGGATGGTATTTTGTCCTATTTCTTGAGTTGCTGGCAAAAAGAAAATATTTTTTAGGGGCTGCCCAAGTGTCAATGAATTGACCAAGGTATGTGCATTGATGCTAGATTGGTGCTCATCTATTTCGAGAGCGACGCGTCTAGTTTAGTGTCTCTGAGGTTCACACATAGTGACCAACTCCCTCTGTTTCTGTTTGTGCTTTATTCTTGCCCAAATTTGGCCTTTGAAGCCCACCCGGAGTTAGTTTTGGACCTGTGTGCTGTAGACTTGGCCAAAGGGACCGGTTTGCTTTTCTTGCTTTTCTGCCAGAACTCAACCCCAGTTAGAACATTTCTACCGATTATGTGCTTCAATTACCTCACACAAATACACCCTTTTCTAGTTATGCTAGAAGTTTGGTTCAACCTTGACTGTTTTATGGATGTCTGTGCGTTATAGGGGCAGAGAACGGTACCTCTTCCCAGGGTGCAGTGGGACAGTCTGGGCCCGTGGCCGGGTCTACGGGAGGAGTTTCCAAGACCACCAAGGGCCAAGGACCTGCTGAGAAGGAGGAGCAAGCTGGTAACCAAAAGCGGGCCCGTCGGCAGTGGGAATCTTGGAGCGCAGAGGATAAAAACAGCTTTTTTGAAGGGCTCTATGAGGTAGGAGGTGGAAGTGTCATTTTCCATTAAATGGGCCTTCTCATGTATTTATATCATCCCCCTCTCCAGCATGGCAAGGATTTCGAGGCCATCCAGAACAACATTGCCATGAAGTACAAGAAGAGAGGCAAGCCAGCAAACATGGTGAAAAACAAGGAACAGGTCCGCCACTTCTACTACCGCACGTGGCACAAGATCTCCAAGCACATTGACTTTGCCAATGGTACTTTGACAGTTTAACACTAACCTGGAGCATGTTATTTATTGAATTGAATTGAATTGAATTTAATTTATTTATTTATTTTTGTTTATTGTCTTTTTTCCCCTAAATAACTTTGGACCATGTCTGCACAACAATGAATATGATTTTATGCATTTTGGAATTTTGGCAAATTGTTTTGGGCCACTGAAAACCGACTTTTTGGAAAAACTGCAGTCAGGGTGAATATTTTTCCAAATGCAGTTTCGCTAATATTTTTCCTTACTCGTGTAATTGGCTAAAATGGGTGGGATTATAGCACCACCTGCTGCTTTGGCACGTGCTACTGTTTTGGGGGAGGCATGTTATTATTATTATTATTTTACAAATACATTTGTACATGGGGAGATGCAGTTACTGTATTTTGGTGTAAATACAGTCTTCACAATGACATGACAGAGTTGCTCGTTGAAAAAAAAAAATCATCACTTTTCCACTTGTATTTGGAAAGTGTAACGCACGATGAGTGCTCCAGATGCTCATGACTCCTTTGCCCTGCTTCCATCAATATTACTGTCCCGATACCTTTATCTTGCGTACAAATGCTTTGTCCATCACACGGAGCATCTGTGTGGTGACTTGTCCTTTCTCTCCTCCGCAGTGTACACCCGAGTGCTAAAAAAATCCTCTCAGGAACTTTACGGTCTCATCTGCTATGCTGAACTCCGCAAAAAAGTTGGAGGGCGTAAGTTCTGCACAAGTTTCCTGAACCACGGTTTGCGCATGTGGATGTGGGGTCATGAGGGATCCAATTAAGTGTGGCATGCAAACAACCTGCTCCTCACACACACACACACGTTTGATCTTTTGTGAAAGCAGCTCCTCAGGAACGCTGTTGTAATCAATTCTTTGGCTTTGCATTTTCTCATATATAGTTATGGATGACAAGAATGTGGCAAAGCTGAATGAACTCATCCAACAAGGGTAAGTTGCATCATTATGTTAAATAGCACAAACCAATGATATTAATGCTCTTTAAATACAAATACACAAGCAGTTAAATTTGCACTGTATATGTTTCCAAAATAGTCTGGGTTTAACAGGATGCGGGACAAAAGACTGAACACCAGTGAGGGGGGAAATTGTTTATAACAGTACTGTACTTAATATCTCAACAGCAAGATCTCTTTCTTCAATTTTATTAGATAGTTTTTATCTTATTATTGGAACTTGATTGTTTTGTTCAACAATGTCTATGGAACCTATACAGTATCATAAACAATTGGCCCATATTCAAAGGAATTCCAGTCCTATTTGTTCAAATGTGATCATTGTTGAAAGGGTTTGCTCTTTCAGTCATGTAAATATATTACAGGTAGTTGTTGACTGAGCCAATTGACTCAGGCTCACACTGTTCACTGTTTGATCAGGGCCACCACTGTGCGCTCCAAAGGGAGGAACTTGCGAATTAAAGCACCCATGTGCCGTGCACTGAAGAAACTTTGTGACCCAGATGGTGAGAGTACACATAAACACACACAGATGCACTGGAGAAAATGCTTAGTAAACAAACAGTGATGCTAAAACTGCAAAGCGTGTCAATCACGAGGTACATGATTTTGTTGGGGTGGGTTTTTAACAATAGCATTGAGGGGGCTGGTGGTGTTCCCATGGTAACACCACATGGGGAAGAGGCTGTGCAGTAGGGAGACGGTGCAGGAGATTGGATGGCTGATCTGTCAGATGATCAGTAGCACTCACCTCTCATGTCATTGAATCACCAAGTTAGTGTTTAGTGAATGATGCTCTTTATGTTTTGATCTGTTCGCTGTACTCGTGTTTAATTTTGAGAATGCTCCTCCATAAAGTGTGGAAACTCCAAAACAACTCTTCATTGCTGTCATTTTGTGTGGCGCCACTGAGTTTTTGTCATCTGCTTCACTGTGCTCTTTATGTCCCGGCAGGAGTAAGTGACGAGGAGGACCAGAAGCCGGTGCGTTTACCCCTGAAGGTGGCGGTGGAGCTTCAGCCACGCAGCAACTATTCCTGGGCCCGTGTTCAGAGTCTAGCGCACAACCCTCGCCTAAGGTCAGTAACAAAAGTTAACTAAGCCACGTCCACATATACAGTGCATCAGTGCAGATAACACAATGTATTCCAGGAGATTGTTTGACCTTTGCTTTGTTTAGATTTCATTTACATTTTCTATTAAAGAAATAATAAAAAACATTTACATCCAGCAAAAACGATAACATTTTAGTGTAGTTAATTGTCATATAAGTGTAAAAATATATGTTTTAATGTTTTTTGAAATGTATTATTTAGTTATTTTATTTTTTTTACCTGTCCTGCGTGGCGCGCGGCAGTGATATGTGGACAAATGCACATGCTTGAAACACGTACAGCCGTGCACCCCGAAATGCAATATGAATGTGACCGCGTGCGCATCCGCAGTCCACTTGTAGTCTGCGGACAGGCAATGTGGAAAGTATGAATTGGCCTAAACACAGCACAATAATTGGACTATTTTATCCAAAGGGCAACCCTGAAGAAAATAATTTCCAGAAAAGGGGAATCATATGTATAGATTGGTAGTGGAATAAAGGTAGTTCTAACTGTCCTGCTCGAATATAAAGTTACAAAAGACAAACATGTCTAACACAAAGAATTAGGAAGCATAGTATGACAACAACAAAAGGGTCAAGCAATAGATAGACTGTTTTTTTCTAAATGCAGAGTGCTGCTAAACTCCAGTTTTCATGTGGACAAAAGACCAGAAAGCAAAAAAAGCAATGTGTGACTGGATATGACATCTAATACAATTTCATGAAATTACTGAATGGAAATCTAAAATTTAAGATGTCCTGATGAAAATCTTTACAAAAACTGTTTATATTGAATTAGTGGATATAAATTGAATTTTGAAAAAAAGTAACGTTTTTTTATTTGCACCAGGATGGTGGTGGAGCTTCACAGGAAAGTTTCCAGCCTCATTGAGTACCTGAAACAGAAGTGGGCCTATCACGACCAGAGAATTGTATCTTTAACATCTCTGGACTTTTTGCACAAATGTATTCATGTGAAGCAGCAATGTTGTTGTGCACAGGATATTTTCTTAACTCTGCTCTTTTAGATAAAAAGTCTGATGGAAAGGGAAGCATTAGACGGGACTCAGTCCCCTTCGCCAAACAAATCCCCACCTGAGGAGCTCTTTCTTTTCCCGGCAGAGAGCAGCTCCCTGACTACACTACCCGGCGTGGCTCGTGTGGTTCACTCCAAAGCCTCATGCACTGTACACTGGCAAGAAAGCGGCAAGGCCCGGCCCAACGCCAAAGAGCTACCCGCTGCCCAGATCCTGGGTATTCATACAGCTCCACCCTCACGGACAAGCACCAAATCTGGACGAGGAAACACAGCTCCAACAGCTTCAGTGACCCCACAGAGTGACACTTGTCAAACAGAGCCCTCCAGCCTTGAGACTTCACCCAATGGTTCTGGCAAGCTAGAGGAGAGGAGGCCTTCATCTCTATCTGCACTTCCCCAGCAAGCTGTGATTCCCACAGAGGAGGCAACTGAGGGAGGACTTGTTGAGGGGAGCAAAACCTGCACTACTGGTGTGGATTCCAATGGAAGCCTAGCAGGGACCAAAACGATAGATGCATTGTGTAGTAGTGCAGAGAGCGCACTGGAGCAGTGCAAGGAGGAGCAGAGCGTGAGCTCCTCCTCCCCAGACGGCATCCAGACTGCGCCAGCCAAGCTTTCCATGGCTGGCTCAGAAGAAGGAATGCCGCAGAGCTCGGCCCCCGCAGCCAAAGAGCGAACTGTCGAACAGATCAGAGGGGAAGGCTGGAACGTCCGTGACGCAGAGAACGTCACGCTGGCTGAGTTGTATTTGATGTTTGGGAAGCCTGGTAAGCTGCAGCTCGAGTACGAGTGGCAGTCCATCTCACAAGCACCATCGCAGCCGAGAACACACGGGAAGCAACGAGTACTACGCTGTCTGCTAAGACTGGTCACCACAGAGGTCAACCCCAAACCTTTGGTAGGAATTAGTTGGTTCTTTATGCACTGGTGTTGATATTCATTTTGACATCACAATGTAAGCTTACAGCTTTAACCTGAAAACCAAAAGCATACTTTCTTATTCTGCCTTTGCAATTTGCACATTTTACATGTACACTCATGACTCAGTAACATAACATTTGCACATTCTCATGACATCCATCCTTCCATCCATTTTTTTAAAATAGCACTTATCCTCATTAGAGTCACAGGTGAGCTGCCAGCCTATCCCAGCTGATTTTGGGCGAGGCGGCCCACACCCTGGACTGGGCTTCAGCCAATTGCAAAGCACATATAGACAAACTACTCACAATCACACCAATTTAATACACACACCAAAAAAAATCATTTATTGATTAAAATGGCTGCTCACGACGACTGACCGCAGAGTGAGGGAAAAGGTGGAGATTTAAAATCTTTCTCAGACAGTGGAGTGTTCAAGAGTGTTAACAGATTTGGTTCCCTTGCTATTTTCACCACTTTAAATTGGTTATTACTTAAAAATAACAGACGACGTGGGGACAAACCAATAGGATATCGCCTGCAAAATCCTTCGTTCTCTGCAATCTGTCATTGCACACAGTTCAATTGAGAAAAAACAAAATAGAAAAAAAATATATATGATGCAGTCTTACACCACTGCGACCTATTTTATTTTATTACACACCACTGTATATTTTTGTTGCCCATCACACAGATCACGTTGCTGTCTCCTTCAGTGTGTTTGATGCTTCTTGCCGTGTATTCTCCTCCAGGCTCCAGAGCTTTGTTCCACAGCTACGTCACCCCTCAAGACTCCTCAGGAGGAACAAAACCAGGCGCTCACGCCTCCAGGAAAAGGTCCTATTGCAGGGGTCCGTAGCCCAAGTTGTGGCCGGCAGCAGGCCTCTGTCCGAGGGGCCAAGTTGCACCTGACAAACGTAGGAGGCTCAGGTATCAGCAGATCAGTATTCTCAGTCGGCTTTTTTCGGAATTGCTCCCTATTCACTGTTTCCCAACCGTTTTTGAGCCAAAGCACCCATTATACATTTAAAAAAAAAAAAAAAAACATCTCCAAAAATGTCAAGTCTCAGTGAATGATTCTGACGACTGCCATAGATTGTGTACAACTGGAATACCACGAGACAACATGAAATGAAGTCATCATCATATTTACCTTCCTCCTCAGGTGCACGCATCCTTCCCCGCTCTTTGCTGGGCTCGTCAGGAGCAGCAGCCAGCGACTCTGAAGGCAATGTCTTTGCAGTACCCACCACACTCCCACCAAATAGTTCCCGCCACAGCCGAATGTTCTCCCCCAACAAGGAGGCTGAGCTGGCCCTGAGGCAGCAGCTCGACTCCATCAGTGTAAGACGCGTGCACGTCGCACCTCCAAATTCCAAGCCTGCATTCTTATGCAGTCATATTGATTATGAATCTCTTGTACTCATAGATGCAGTCAGATCTTTTCCTCTCACGACAAAGAAAACCTCGAAACAAACTCCGGAAACCGCTCGTAGTTCAGGTGAGTTTCTTTGTGTCCCCGATGATGACCTAACATGTCAGACATCCAGCTAAGCTGCTTGTTTCTTGTCTATAGCGAACTCTTCTACCGCGAACTACGGGGGACACTTCGCAGCACGTCTGCTCCGTCTCCATCCTCTCCAACTCCTCTGCCACAGGTATTAACTTCAGGAGGCTGCGGTTGATTATTAACAGCAGGGGGTGGAAATGATAGTCTCAATTTTGATCTATTTAACAGAAACCGACTGGGTCACAGTTGTCCAATTATTATTCGTCTCTCTCATTTGCTGTTTCTTGCCTCAGGAACTGGATCTTTCCGGCCAATTCAAACCCGGCTTGCTCCTGCCTCCCTCCCTCCACCGTCCAAGGCTTCCTCTTCGGCTGCCTCTGACTCTGCGGTAGCCAGTCAACTCTCCAGTATGTATTGCTGCTGTGTTTTGTTTTTACTACGTGAAAGTACATACATGTTGAGTTCCGTTTGTAAGGTTGTCATAAACATGATGTACTGGTCCAACATAACATTTTTTCTGCGAGGGAACACTTATTTTCATATTATCTGTAAAGTAAAAAGTTAATTCTGGGGAAACAAATAGCCAATCTTGTTTTCAATTATCTTCTTGACATTTGCTTTTTCTATAAGGGGAAAAATTGGCTAAAATTGGAAATCAGATCTTTGTGGAAAAATATAGGGCATATTGCCCAGCCCAACAAATGAATCAATTCGACTCAAGTCAGTGTGTTTTATCCAAATAGCTGTTTTCTCCTGCAAGTTTCTGACTAATTATCTCTTTTTTTTTTAGGTGCACTTGACCTTGCAGCTAAGACTGCAGGCATCATTCCAGGAAGTCCTTGTCGGGAGCCAGATCCTCCTGGCCTGGTCACCCCCGCACCAGTTGTTGATGCTGAACCAGACCCTCAGCTCCTCCAGCACAATGTCTCAGAGGTCAGGAAAATACAAATACATACACACATGCTCAGTCTTGCGTAATTTCGATAAGATAAAAGCCAGCTACAATGCAATATAGTGACATCAAATACAAGAAGAAGAAAAATCACCTTTTATTGTCATGAACATTCATGCATGCACACAACATTTGTTCTCTGCATTTGACCCATCACAGTGAACACACTGGAGCAGGGGGCAGCTGAAGCGCCCGGGGAGAAAGAGAAATTCAAACTGCTGCCTATTTGTTAAGATAATCATGCTCAATTTTGATGGATGCTGTTGGGAGAAATATTAATTGCCATGATGAAAGATTTTCCCAATATTTAGCCGCTCTCGGGTAACTAAATGGTAACCAAAATAACGACACTGCTTAGTACGATGCAGTGCAGCTCTACCCAAAACACATTGGCGGGCCAAGCATTTGGTTCCTGGGCCTTCAGTTGGCACTTACCTGACATAAGCCACCTCTTAATACCACCACTACCATGTCGCTTTTATAGCAAAAACAATAAAACAGCACACAACGGTGTCACGGACATCATCTGCTAAAGTTGGCTGTCACAAGTTTTGCTCTGTCCAACCAATCAGAGGACAGAAAAACTTTGACATCATGAAGGGCCAGCACTCCGGCCCTGTGAGGACAAATTTGTAATTAGATTGGTTAACAAAACGGTCCCACTGCAAATAGTTTGTTATATCAGCCAGCAATACTGTTTACGATGGCCCTCGGCAGATTAGATTGACATGGCTGAAATCTAATCTGATTGGACAAAAAAAAATAAATCTAAAATCCATATACACATACTGGAACTCCTGGAGTGCAACTAAGAGAAATGCTACGGAATGAAGAGAATGTACAGTTTGAAATAAATATAATTCAATGGAGCAGATGAGAATTTAGGTTGTTGATCAGTGCGAAAACAAAAGATGATGTGCCTTCCACAGAATGGCCTGCCTCCGCCATCTCCCGGAGTGACAGGGGGTGGAGACTCACTCCTCTCTCCACCCAGCGTTGCCTCACTCCTGGACATCTCTCTGCCGGGCCCCCCCGAGGAGGCCATGACCCCCGGAGAGAATCAAACACACATCAGCGACTCCATCATCGAGCTCGCCATCAATTCTGCCCACTACGGTGCGTGAACATGGAGAAAGACAAGTAATGTTGAATGAAGATCAGAGCAGTAATGGGAGTTGTTATGGAAATAATTTGAATGCTGTCGTGATGCAGGCGAGGAGGCGGCGCTCTCTCCGGCCAAACTAAGTAGCAACGACGGCTCCAAACTGCTGGCCTCATCTCCCTCCATCAGCCCGTCCCGGGGCTGGATTCCTTCACCCAGCCACGACCCACAGTGGTATCCCAGCGACTCTTCCGACTCCACACTGGGATGCCTCCTCTGTGAGTTTGTCTGTCTTCTAAAGCAGTGTTTCTCAACTGGTGTGTCGTGGACCCTATATGGGTGGTTAAAAAAAACTAATTACATGGGTCCTCAGTTTACAACGGTACCAAATTAGGCATACAATGAACTAGTTTGTGCAGTAGTATAAGAATACATCATCACGTGGTAGAAGAAGGAAGTTAGTGCTGTATGTACTGCTTTTCATTGGATTGTTTTATATTTATGTCCCAGATTTAAAAAAAAAAAAAACAAAGTTTAAGCAACATAGACTGCTTCCTCTTAATATTAATATTGTAATATCGCGCCCTGATGTCATGTCATTCCAGCCAGCATGGTGTCTTCTGATAAGGGCAGGCGGAGCACCCTCACCCCCTCCAGTGGCACAGCTTTGCTGGGTCCCAGCCTCCTTGACTGCAACTCCCATGATTCCTTTCAGTCACGAGGGCTTCCTGATGTGGCCGAGGTATGTTTGGAGCTTTGTTGTTTTGTTTTTTCCAGTGCTACACAACAAGTCACTCGTAAAACATCCATTATTTCGCTCCACATTTACGCCGTCAGCCCCATATAATTAACATTAACTGTACAGCCAATTTATTGTTTACATTTTAGAATACAAATAAGTCAACCACAGTTAAAAACAAAACAGGTTTTCACGTAGTGCTAGGACGAATGACTGAGGATTACATCTTGGCGGTCACCTCACCGAACATTCTTGACTGTCTAGAGTAAATAGAAGTACTGTTTTGTGTACTCACCCTTAAATTTGTTGATGTGACATGGTGACAGAGCTGCACAAGGAAGTTCCTGATTGTGCTTTCTTTTGCCTGTGTACGTTCTGTTCGTTCTTTTATAATTGTCGACAAACGTTCCATTTCTATGGTCATCGTTAAATTTTCCCTCTTTGCCATCACGTGCGGCACAAAAAAGAAGAAAAGACAAAGAAAAACACACTTTGTCACGTTAATCTTTTAGATTAGGGGAGTCAAACTCATTTTTGCCGTAGGCCACATCGTAGATATGTTTTTTCTCGGGGGGCCGTTATGACTGTGAACACATACGAAATGTATGATCGCCTCATATAATTACAAAACAATTTATGGATAAGTTTTGAAATCATAAGCCAGTAATAAGTTGCTGGCTCAACTATTATTTATTTTATTTTTTTCTGAAAGGGGGACTGTTGACAATAAAATTGCTTGTTATATCTCAATGTTATTAAAAGTGAGGACAATTTTCAATTTTGGTATTTTATTGAGAAATACGAATTCGACACACATGATTTGCTTTCAGGGGCCACATAAAACGATGTGGCGGGCCAGATCTGGCCCCTGGGCCTTGCCTTTGACAGGTGTGTTTAAGATACTCACTGTACGGTGGTACCTTGACCTACAAGAGCCCTGACTTAGTTTTTGGAGTTAGAAGTTTTTTTTGCCTTGTCTTGCGAGCCAAAATTTGAATTGCAAGCAGGTTTCAGGTATACGGAAGCGTATTGCATTCACATGGATTAAAAAAAAAATCTTGAGTTTTTCTGAGTAATTTTTTTGAGGGCTTTGTTTTTTTGAATATTTTTTTCATTTTTTCTGACAATTTTTTTCCACCTGTTTTTCGGACCATTTTTTCAGTTTTTCTGACTAATTTTTTCCACCTGTTTTTCTGACATTCTTTTCCACCTGTTTTTCTGACTATTTTTTTCTGCTTTTCTGACTAACTTTTTTCCACCCTTTTTTCTGACCTTTTTTTTCTGTTTTTCTGACAAATTTATTTCCACCTGTTTTTCTGACAATTTTTTTCCACCTGTTTTTCGGACCATTTTTTCAGTTTTTCTGAGAAAAAATTTGTATCCACCTGTTTTTCTGACTAATTTTTTTCCACCTGTTTTTGTGACTATTTTTTTCTGATTTTGTGACTAATTTCTTTTCCACCTGTTTTTCTGACTATTTTATCTGTTTTTATGACAAATTTTTTTTCACCTGTTTTTCTGACTATTTTTTTCAGTTTTTCTGACAAATTTTTTTAGAGAGATAAGTTTCCTCAAAAATTCACAAATAGGCGACTTGACAAATGTCAAACCCTGTATATGCAGGGCTTTAATATAATGGCTTTTCAAATCATTTAAATGGGGAAAGGTTATTTTGATATACGAGTAAATTGGTGTTCCGAGTTTGGTGGGGGAACTAATTAAACTCAGAAGTCAAGGTACCGCTGTACTAAAGGCCTTCCACAGTGTCTTTTTGCCTATTGAATTCCAGCTCACTCCATATGTATCCTTCCTTCCCCTATTCATTGTTGCTTTTCAGGCTTTATTGTGTATAAAATATTCTGTATTGCATCTGCAGATGGACTCTCAGCTTGCCTGCATGATGAACGAGAGCAGCGTGGACTACATCGCGCGCTTTAACGACCTGGCTCAGGAGCTCGCTGTGGCCGAACCCTCGATTTCGCCACCCTGAGGGGGAGGCAGAGCGGCTCCGCAGACCCAACGCCATCTGGACAAAACAAATGAGCGCATGCTACCCGCCACCTAGGAGCAAAGACGCCTGTGGAAACAGAGCAGTACCTAAAGCCATCCCTGCCCTGTTTGTTAAAGTGCAATAATGTGAGAGGCGCATCGTTCAAACACGCGTTGGCTTCACTAAACTTTTTGCAATGAGATCAAAAAAACTCCCTTTAAAGACTTCCGTTTACAATTCACAACCTCATGTACAGGAAAATACTCTGCCATATCTGAATGAAAATCTTTCACTGATCCTTTGTCTTTTCCTGCTATTTTTGTTTGTCTTCTACATGTAAACTTTGCCCCTCAAAATGTGCAAATCCACCAAAAATGTGCAGTTTCACCACTCCCAATAAGTTAGGGATATTCGTCTTTTGGGTGAAATTACAAGATAAACACTAAAATGCACTAACCTTTCCAGATTACTGTAATTTGACCTTTTCTAAACTTTTGATTGCAAATGCCTAACTGTTATGCTTCAATACCTTTTGCACAATTTACTGTTCCCTAACAAGGAGCTGATTGTCAGTGTCATCAGCAGGTTGCAACAGAGATGCAGAGAAATTGGAAGAGTCACAGAAAGGCATAGAAGTGGACATCCTTGGAAATTTTCATGGACCAAACACCTGTTTGGAGTTTTGCCAATTACCTCCTTATTAGAGAGAACAGCTCAAGTTGAACTTGTGCATTTAAAAGTTTCAAGAAGGTCAAAAGTTCACCTGTAATTGGTTGGACCTCATTTTAGGTTCATCCTCATATTTCACCCGAAATTGCAATATTGCTAACTTTTTGTGAGTAGTGTGTATATCCTGAAAGAAAGGTGGTTGATAAAGAGCTCATCACTCGAATCTCAGTCATGCGCTTGTTTTAGTTGCCTTGTATTTCATATTCATTTCATCTCCATTAATTCCGTTTTATCGAGGTAGTGAACATTTGAAACATACTTTCAGTATTTTTTAAGGCTGTATGCAAAATGGCAGCTTTGGTTGGCAGAAGGTTTGAAGATCGCTTCAGTGACTTCATTTCAATTTGTTGCTGAAATGATATATGAATTAAGTGTAAATATCCGTCTGTGATGAGATAATACGTCAGGCTGCATCGACTGGTTGAAAGAAAACAGTTGTACATTCTATAGCTTCACGTTTGAAACCTTTTAATTTAACCAAGGACGCGCATATTCATTTTACTCAGAGATGTATTTTCCTTTTTTAAATTGAACAGTAACACTTAATTAAAACTCTACGAAAGTGAGTATTCAACTTATTTACCTTTCATTACTTAACGTTAGACTGGTTGTGTTGAATTCCGTTGAAATGTTGACTTGATACTGTATGTGAACGCTTGTGCCAAAGTCACTACAAATGGTGATCGTATGAGACCAACCGACGCTTTCCTTTTTTGGTGTTCAGTCATTTACTGCAAATACACGCATTTCAAAGTCCACTATCATTGCATTAAGGGGTTTATCGAACCAGATCCCAGCTTGAATTTGTCGTTTGAGTTGACTGGGTTTTAAATATTCCCCTTGCGGGGGAATGTGGGGAAATAGGATTGTGAGAACTCACCACGCTGTTTAAAATTCAAATTTGCGATTGTTTTAGAAAAGGAACTAACAGGCTTTAAAGTAAATTGTTGTTTTTGTTTGTTTTTTTTTGAAGGACTTATTTGTACAAATGGTGATTCCAGTATTCACTGTGCTTTTGTAACATAATGTAAATTATTTGGAATATTTATTGTTAACATTTCTAAAAAGTGGTTCTCTTTAACTTAAAACTATCTAAAGATGGAACAACTTGTTTGAAATTTCCATTGGTTAAAGGTGTTTTTATTGTGTATAAAGTTCACTATATATAAAAAAAAAACTTTGTATTTGTTTTTTTTTACCAAAGCAATCTGAATGTTCATGAACAGTGAGATGTTTTGAATATTAAAACTGGGATATGTGGATATTACATAGTTTCTCATCCGCTCGGGGTCAAGTACAAAAGTGACTTGACTTTTTTTTTTTTTTTTAAATCTGCTGAAATAGACCCTAAGGTTTTTAAGTGCACAATTTAGAGCAGTGATGACTCATTTTTGTTGCAGGCCACATTTTGGTTATGGTTTCCCTCAGAGGGCCGTTTCTAACGGAAACCATATGAATGTAAATTGACTCATCATACACAACATATTGACGGATGACTAGTTTTGAAATCAGACATCAAAGAAAATAGTTTGTTCAACTATTGTTCTGTTTATTTTGAAAAGGGAACAGACAAAAAAAATGCTTGGAATAATGTTATTAAAAGGGAAGACAATTTGAAACTTTGGTACAGATTTTGGCATGAAGTAGATACATGGGTTGTTTAGGACTTAGGACTACCACCATATTTGTGACCTTGAACAAAGTATGCAACTGCAACTAATTACTGAAAATGGAGCTGCAAAGTTTCCCCCCCAAAAAATTTCTTTTTTAGGTGCCTAAAACGTAGAGCTCAGAAATAAGGTCACATACAAAAAAAAACATGCTTTTTAAACACTAATGTTGAAAATGTGACAAGTAAAATATTTACTTCCCAAAATTATACAAACAACCAACATTATTTATTCACAAGTTTTCTGGTTTATTTCACAGACAGACAACATCCCGTGTCCATATTTGTCCTTGTGGCCTCAAGTATTTTTCTGTTTGTGCTCCTTACGAGCGCGGGACGACGTGATTTTAAAGAAAAGGGCAGGCCACAGTGTGCGGAGATAAATGGCCACCATGGGCATAGGTCCAGCCAAAACAACGTCTTTGCTCTTGTGACGCACAGCTTTCAGAACTGCGTGAGCCACATCCCTGGGATCCCGACCCGTCGCTGTGGTCGTGTCCACAACTGAAAGTAGCGACAAGAAACAAAACATGCATCAAAACATCACACTACAAAAATTTTGCTCCTGTCCATCGTGCACTTGATTGTTTCCTGTCTTGTCATTTGAAATTAACTTTGGTTCCATTACTGCATAGCTGATGCAACACTGGCAACCTTTATTCCCGTTAAGTCAAAGATGTTCATGTAGTTTTAAGTGAAAGTGAATGTTGACTGGATCTTTTTTTGACACACAACACAAGAACGTGGAAAAAGACTTAACTCTATGCTTTATGCACACAAGTTTTATGTAAAAATGTATTCAAACCATTTATCAAGACACAGCTAAAGTTGTGTGTGCATCTATATGGGATCAGAATGTTTTAAGTCAGGGGTCACCAACATGGTGCTCAAGACAGATACCAATTTTTTAAAAATACTTTTAACTCTGTTTGGCCAGCATATGAATAATTTTGCATTACATTAGATGCTAAAAACACTACAGTCAATTGTACTGCAATAACAGAGAAAACACGATTGTGCTGAATTACCTGCAATTTTTTTTACTAATTTATGCAGCATATTTTCACGTATGAGTAAGTTTCCATATACTTTCAACAAAAAAAGATCAGGTCATTATGCAGAATCAAACAAACTTATAAATATAATAAAAAAGATGCATTCAGTGGTTAAATTGGGTAAAAGGTGAAAGCTATGTTTCGATGAATAATGACTCTCATTCCTCAGTAACATAAGAACACGCACAATAGCTTCTCCTAGTTTGGTAACTCAATTTAGGTATGTGCTTTGTTTACATTGACAAAGCAAAAACAATATAAAGTATAAACAACAAAGTAAAACCAATATAACAATACAGTTAATGGAGGTGTGTGGCCTTTGTTGAGATAATAAACATAAAAAATGAATAATGCTTACAGTGTCCAACGAACAGGTGACATTATTATCTTTGTAAAGGCTAAATTGTTGGATTGGATGTTTTAAGAAGTCAAGGAGAGTCAATATATTCAATTTTTACAGTTCATTCCATCCAATGCACTGCAATGCAAAAATACATTTACAAGTGTTAACTTGCCTGTTTCTCAGGTTGTGTCGCTTACTCTAGATTTGATTGCTTGTGTGTAGAAATGCAAGGTGGAGTGTGTCCCAATATAAGATGACATTATGTTTGCCATGGAATGTACCTTCGGGGACCCTTTTTGCCATTCCCTTGTGCGATATTTTGAGAGTACAATAAAATCTTTGTTCAGCCTTACCGCCATATTTGGAGCCGTCGCCCATGACAGCATTGACGGACAGATTTGTCCTGATATATCCTGGACTAATGACAGTCACTGGAATTCCGTAACACTCTACCTCAGCCCGTAAACAATCAAAGTAGGCCTGGGTGGCGTGTTTGGACGCTGCATCTGACCGCACAGGGTACAAAGCAGGATCCTGTTTCATTGCATTCAACGTGAGACAAACATTTATAAAATAAAGAAAACTTACAGGCCGATCTGTAAGGAATAGCGATCTTGCCCTGAACGCTGCTGATGACAACAATGTGGCCACTGCGCTGTCGAACCATGGATGGCAGGAGAGCTGACGAGAAGAAAGGGAAGAATTAGAAAAAAAAATAATAATAATTTTTGTCTCCTTCCACCAAAGGTTATGGATTTGGGGCTTTTGGGTGAAATTCAGGATGAACTTCATTTGTTTAACTTTTGTAAACGTTTAAATGCACGTCCAACTGTTCAATGTTTCAGTACTTTTAGCACAACTTGCTGTTCTCTAACAAGGACCTGAAGGTCAAAATCCACAACAGGTGTTTGGCGAATGAATAAATTGACCAATAGCAAACGTGCTAACCACTATCCCACCGAGCTAACGTCACTCTCCTCACTGACCTTGCGTAAGAGCGATTGGCCCGAAGTAATTTGTTTCCATGACATCCCTCTGAACCGATATGTGAGTATCCAGTATGTTGCCACGGTAACTGATCCCGGCATTATTGATGAGGACATCCACTCGTCCGTAACACTTCAAGATGTCCTCGGCCGCTCTGTCTATCGAATGTGTGTCGGCCAGGTCGAAGGTAACAGTGCTGGGAACGTACCTCTGCAGGTGAACACAGAACCATTATTCCTCACAAACATTTGAGACAAAAAAAATAATAATAAATCAGTTCTTAATGCAAGAGAATCTGACAAGTGGTGATAAAGCAAACTTTTAAACAGGCACAGTTCTTTGGAAATAAAACAACACTGAGTAAATACCAAAATTATCAGTACTGAAGAAATGTACTGCAGCATGGTGCTTGTAATATTTGTCTACTTATTCATTGCACGCAAACTAGTTTATCGCTTGCCATTTGTAACCTCATGATGTCATAGGAACGGCAAATATTTGTATGGAAACCACTTCTCGGCCATGAATATAAAACAAATGAAAAGCACTAAGTAATGTGGTAAAAAAAAAAAAAAAGCCTGTCTCCTTGTGAATTCTTATGCCAAGTTAGTCACCAACCTACAGTAACGTAGTCATAAAGTCATAATTGCAGTAAATATATAGTAATTAAAAAGAGTAAGTACGTCAGTAAGTGAGAGTGTTTTCTTGTGCCATTTTGTTGACGTATTCCTATTCCGCGCCGTTTGTAACTTCGAAATGTCGCAGGTCGGGGCCGTCGTAAACCGAGGACCCCTTGTAGTGATGCAGTTCAGTTCTAAACCACCGCAAAACTGCAGCCCCACTAATGAACATACTGTAACTGAATAACCCTCTGGCAGTGTCAACACGAAAGCTAAATACAGTTGTACCTTGATTTACTACAGTACATAACATACAGTAACTACAGTTTATAAAACCAATTTATTTCTATTTCTTATTTCTATGTTTTGTTGTCGTGTTTTTATACAGAGTAGTGCTATTCAAATCAAGTCCAGTGAATACCTGCGGCTTTCCGCCCCTTGCGCTTGCATTCAGCTCCTTCACCACCTGCTGCAGTCGACCTGCATCTCGACCACATAATACCAATCGAGCTCCTGCGCTGTGGAACACGTGTGCACATTCTACACTGGCAAAATCACAAAAGAACAAAAGCTACATCGATCAGAGTATCAACGTGTCAGCTGAAGCCGAGAAGATGTGAGCAGGATGCTGACCTTTGCCCAATCCAGAGGTGGCGCCCGTGATGACCACCACTGCATCCTGCAGAGCAGCTCCAGCTCGAAGTCGGCCAAGTATGCGACAGAGAACTAAAAACCCCACGCTTGCGAGAAGCAGTGCTGGCAGCGTTCCTCCACCAGTGACGCGCTCCATCACCTAAACTAGAGATAGACCCGATACATCTTTTTCTGGGCTGATATTGATACCAATTAGTAGTAGTCAAGGAGGCCGAAAAAACAATATTTGGAAAATTAAAATGTTGGCATCAAAATTTTGAATAATACAAACTCATTGACTTTGATTAAATGCCTTGAAGCAATTGTTTATTAAGCAGATTTTCAGATTTCTAACATGTTAAAGAATTAATCTTTCACTTATATTTTCTTTAAATTCAAATTATTTATTCACTACAAATAATTAATATTTGTTCGTCTATCTATGCCAGCGACGTATAGTTACAGAAAGAACAATTCAATTCTCTTCCACAAGGTGGCAGAACGAAGGTACAATTAAACTGTGTATCTACTTGTTGCCGTAGCTTTGTGTTCAACTTGGCTCAAATTTCGAGCAAAGTTAATTTGTGGGAAGACTGACCTCCAATTCTACCGAAGAACATAGTTCAATGTAGCACCGTTTGGTCATCACAAATACTGTAATTCGTGGCTAATGCTAACGTTAGCCAGCTCCGCCAGTGCAACAAATATTTTAATAACAATACAGTACCCACCTTGATTTGCACAGTGGCTCACTTGAGTCTCGACTCGTATCTAGTTTTCACATACACAACACTGACTGACGTCTACCTCGCAGGACGCCTAAGGACCACGCCATTTACTTCCGGGTTGTATCTCGCAATGGTTCATGGGAGTTGACGTTTTACTCTGCCCGTCACCAGCAGCATAAAAACGATTCACGTGTTGTACAAAACGCGTTACTATGTTTATTTTGTGTGAATGTGTGTTGTTTATTTTGTTTTACATAAACGTAAGATTAAAAACACGTTAGATGCTCTGGTTTGATATTGTTGTGCCTCTGAAAGATGTGTTAAAATAACTAATGGCACATTTATACAGTAATCCTCTATTCCAAAATGTTGCATTAGTTCCAACTACAACTGCTACTTACAGTTGTTAGAGGTTAGGAAAAGAGAACAAAAAAAAGTCGCGGCCCGGGTATAACCTGCCGGCCGTACAAACCTCTCTTGCCCGGTTCCTTTATTCTGGTCGAGGTAGAACTTCAATGATTAGGCCGAAGTAAAAGTTTAACAATTTAGTCGAAAATACAAAGTCAAACAATAAGGTTGGTGCAGATTCAACACTGAACTCCCATTCACTTGGTTCAGAACAACGCTCATAGAAGAGAGACGGCAAAGTTTCTCGACCGCTTGTGTTATGGCCCAAAACGGGTTCCCGTCGTGACGTCATGCAGTAATCGACCAATCCGAGCTCCAGCCTAGTGTTTGGGGTCCGTTCAGAAATTCAGTCCGATGTTCCCAGCGCGTCACGTGACCGCAGCACCCAGAGACAGTGCGTGTTCCACTTTCTATAACGTTACTACTGAACGTGTTGGCTATTGCTAGGGATGCGTCAGTACATTGAATGTGTCAGTTTTACTTTTATCGAGTGGCACACACACTACCAACGCTCTGAGTTACCGAAGGTTCCGGGTTGCGATGAGCGCGCCCAGAGTATACTCCCCAACGCACCCTATGTTGATATGGTGTGCGTTTGTTGTGTCGGTGCGAGTAAGTGTAATGCAATTATATGTCTATAAGGATATCTGGATGTGTAGCTGTAATGCAATGTATCAAATAAAAGTGTATGCTGTGTTGTGTAAGCATGCAGCCAATCATTTCTAACACAGGTAGACATATAAATATAACTTTGATTGTCTGTTGATTGATTAGCTGTTGCTTTTCTAAAAATTACCTAACTGCCCAAAATTAAAGTTGCTTAAAATTATATATTTCCTTAAAACCATATATTTGTGAAATAAGTATAAGTGAAATATACTGTAAGCTTCATGAGGCTGTAATGCTGACCCGTCAACACAGATGTTAACCTTTAAAATCAATAATTATCTCTAAAGTTTTCATCAAAGCTCAGTCAAGACTTTCTTTTTTTAATAGCCCGTCTAGTTTTTTTATAGATCAGCTTTTGAAAGATATTCCCATTAAATCTCTGTGAGAATCCAAAAGTCAGGCAAAGCTGATTTGTTTGGAGTGGAACTCACTGTGTGATTGCAGTGTCAAAAGTAGGATTTGATCAGGATTGCACATTTACAAGTGGAAAACCAATTTTAGCATTTCCAGAAGCATTCAACTTGGATTTTGAAGAAATTGTGGTCGTGGATTATTCTTATTTCAGCTATCAATATTTTAGTTGGACTGTGTTGACTCAAGAATTGATGGAATACATCTCAAAAGCCTGTTATTATAGTGACAATCCAATCAACCTATTTTTATGACACTGAAGCTCTCCTGTACAATGTCAATGTCATCACTTTTTTCTGACATCATTACCGACACGCTCAGGCATTTATTCACCTCTGCCTTTCCAAATCAGTTTATTGCTGCAACTGTGTGGGTTGTGACACAACCGTCATGGTATCCCATAATCAGGAAATAGTTGTTGGACAATTGCTTTCATCACACACACTGTGAAAGAAGCATTGGGTATAAAAGTTCCCATCCTGGCACTGTAGGATACCGTTAGACAGAGCGTTCCGCTTCTTCGACTACCCAAGATGGGCAGAAAACTGGCAAGTCGATCTTGTCCTCGTATTGTATTTGTTTCAATAAGGGTTTGGTTTGCTGTTAAACCCACATACATTTAGGGTCTTCCCTTTGAAGGTTGTGTTGGGTTTTAAATGAGAACATTCAGTGACAGCATTCATCATCGTCACACAAGGTCTCGACTGGATAAGTGCTGGATATTAAAGCTACATGAACAAGACACAACAGTGAACCCTCACTATATCACAGTTCATCATTCACACCACTGATATATCTCAGATTTTTAAAGGTCCGTGTTTTGGTTATTTAAACCTCCAGAGTGACTCTCTAACATGGATTTAGTATTAAAGTTCATTTCAAAAGACACCTTGGTTTTGTCATATGAGGATCCACATAGGTCGGCACGGTGAACGACTGGTTAGAGCGTCAGCCTCACAGTTCTGAGGACCGGGGTTCAATCCCCAGCCCCGCCTGTGTGGAGTTTGCATGTTCTCCCCGTGCCTGCGTTGGATTTCTCCAGGCACTCCGGTTTCCTCCCACATCCCAAAAACATGCATGGTAGGTTAATTGACAACTCTGAATTGCCCGTAGGTGTGAATGTGAGTGCGAATGGTTGTTTGTTTCTTTGTGCCCTGCAATTGGCTGGCGACCAGTTCAGGGTGTACCACGCCTTTCGCCCGAAGATAGCTGTGATAGGCTCCAGCACGCCCGCGACCCTAGTGAGGAGAAGCGGCTCATTTTTGTCACGGGCCACAATGTTTGTGGAGTTTCCCTTCGAGGGCGGTGAGGACTGTGAAACCAAATAAATGTTTCATCACCTCATCATTACATCACATATATGCAACATATTGATGGCTAAATAGATTGGAAATTAGAAGTCAAACATAATAGTTTGTTCAACTATTGTTCAAGCTACTGTATAAAGAAATGGATTTGGTAACAAAAAAACGCTTGCAATATATTATGATTTGAAATTTTGTCACAGATTTTTAGCAAGAACAATGGAAATTTTATTTTATTTCACAAAAAATGACGTGGTGGGCCAGGTGTGGCCCCCCGGGTCTGGAGTTTGGCACCTGTTGTATGCGCTGGAATGTGTTGCAAGTATCAGTTGTTTGAAGGTTTATAATTACCATAACATTTATGCAAATTTCTATTGCGTTTTGCATTGTTAGCATTAAGCTAGCAGACGTCCTTCATTTTAACATTGGATGGAACATTTTGGTGTTTAAATGTGGAATGTTTTATTCTCCTGTGCTGTGTTTTACAGTAAACTTCAACTGGGTGTAAACAAATAACTTGAAGCAAGCACACTTGAAAACTTATTTGGAGAACTGTGCAAGCGAGAGTGATATCAGCTGCTGAGAAATACTAAATAATGATAGAAAAAGTGAATTTTAGTAAGTTTAAATGTTTGAAGTGTGCAGGTGTAAAACAAAATTTTCTCTAGCACAGATTTTCACCTATCGTACATTGGTCTGAAATGTATCACCCGCGATAAATGGGGTTTCACTGTATACAAATTTTAATGGTTTCTGTTAAATGGACATGATCTGTTTGCTGGGAGAAAGTCACATACAGAAACACGCCTTTGAAATAGCCTAATGTTTAATGAAAGGTGAGTTACTGATCAGCAAGTAAGGGAGTACAGCAAAACTACGAGGGAAAGGGTAAAGCTCTAATCACATCCGTTCAGCTCAACCAGGCAGGTTCTGTTGGAGCCTTTACACGAACTTTGAAGGGTCAGAATGCAGGTAAGGAGGCACAAGGGTACTACAGAGATCGTGTGTGTGCTGTGGTTGTCACTTAAAGAAAACAAATGGGGGGGAAAAAAAAAGACTTCCTTCTCGTTTTAACTATATCCCTCTGATCAAAGTTCAACATGGGAGCAGCCACCACAGGTGCTGTGGGCCCGATTGTGACCTTCCACTTTTCCTACACCAGACTGTGGATAGGTTTGTTGTTGTTTTTTTTAATTTTCCTTTTTTCCCCATTGGTTCTTAAATGGTCTTCAGAGTGCACTCATACAGCATAGAGTTCATATATCTTCTTGGCGCAGTACGCCAGCGCGGCCAGTGCTATCGTGTTATGGAGTCTCTTTCTGTGGATGTCATCCCTGCGTACCAAGACCACGGGCGTGGAGGAGGTGAGTGTATGCAGGGGCAGCCGCGACAGTTTTTGGCTGTCATATTCCACCTGGTACTTGCAGCAGGGGTCAAACTGCCACGAAATTCCGTAGAGGGCAGCGCAGGCCACACTGAGGGCGCCGGCGGGCAGCGCCACGTAGCGCGAGTATTCCGGAGGCAGGGAAAGCGGTGTCAGGAGGCAAGCGGCGCCTGACAACACGGCCGTCTTGTGCAAGCAGTTGCCCACCGTAATCCACCGCGCCGTCTCATCTCCGATGCGCGTGGGCTCAATAACAATGTATTTGTACTGGGCCTCCAGTGCTTGCTCCAGCTCATACTCAAACTGGTCCTGTGCGTTCTCCCCATTGTAGATCTCGTGAACAATGTAGCAGTCGGTCGCCGCCATCACTCCCCTGTACAGACGGGGTGACAGGAAGGGAATACTGAGGACAAAAAAATAAAACACCACTCATTGTATACACTGGACTGTCTATATTTTCACCCGAGCCTTCACACTCGCTCTTTTACTGCGGATAACTCCCACTACAATATAACACCTAAAAGAACAACAACATAACATGCACAAGTTGTTTCATGTAAGATTTTAAGCAACATTTTGCCAATACTTCAAACAGCCTCTTGTAACATTATCTGTATTTCAATTGTTGTTTTATTGCAACCCATTTGAAACTTTCCAGACCCTACTTACCAGATTTTCTTAATATAAAAAAAATAAACAAAAGAAATTCTTCAAAAAAACAACAATTCTCTCTCTCAAAAAAACTAAACAAACATCACAAAACAAACACATTTTACTAAATGGATGTATCATGTAGCTAAACATATTAATCATTAAATCGTAAGCAATGATTTCTTGCATGATTTTACTGAATATGTACAGTCATGGAAAAAAATTAGACCACCCTTGTTTCTTCAGTTTCTTGTTTATTTTAAATGCCTGGTATAACTAAAGGTACATTTGTTTGGACATGATGACAACCAAAATAGATCATAAGAGTTTGATTTGAGAGCTGATATCTAGCCATTTCCCTTGTTTTCTTGATAGTAACCAAAATCACTAGTAATACTATTAACGTCTATGCTAAGTAGGACATACTATGGAATCAGCTGCATTTTTGTCACATTAATTGTATTCTTCAAGTAATTAAACTTTTGTGGTACTAGGCATTAAAATGATCAAGAAATTGAAGAAACAAATTGGTGTTTCATTAGGTCACCAAAGTACCCTCCCCCCCCCCCCCCCCCTTTTTTTTTTAGATTGTTTTGTTTTCTAAAACTGAGACTGTCTGTTACCACTGTTCAATTTTTGGTTGGTTAAGTTGTAAACCATTTGAACTGCAAACTAGTAGCAAAGGAATACAGTGGTACTCCGACTTACAAGGTTTGTGAGATACGAGTTGTTGCTTGGCTGTGTGGTTTTTTTTTTTTTGTTTGTTTGTTTTTTGGGCGGGGGGTCTTGAGTTGCAAGCAAAAATTTGGCAGATTGTGAAGAATCCTTGAAAAAGGAAACAAAGTGCTTACTTGAAGCTGTTTATTGCCACTTCCAGTTGACATTTACTTTAAAATAAACATAAAACAAAGAATTAGACTTGTGTATTAAACCAAAGCACATTACCTTTGTTCTGCAAAAGTCTGCTAGCTTAATGCTAACAGAGAATGCAAAATGCCATAGATGAACTAACAGAAATGCCGTGGTATTTCTAAACCTTTAAACAACTCTTATTTCAACACAAGCAGTAGCAACACATGCAAACAGACCATACAACAATCCTCACAGGCATATATGCGTTATCCTTTGCAAAACATTGCAACTTTGTTGAAACGGTGGTATTTTGTGTTTTATCTTCAAATCTCCGTGTAGGGGTTCTGTATGTATTATTCTTCCCCTGGTGACCAAGGCCAGAATGAGCAGCACAATAGCCGTTGAATTATCATGATGTACAAACTGTTTAATTCTTTAACATTACGCTTTTACTATACGTTTTTAAAGTACAATACTGTAAAGTGCTATTTTTCTGATTAAAAAATATGCAACAAAAAAATTAGTTGGTGTTTTTTGGGACGGATTAATGGTGTTTCAATTAGAGGTGCAACAATTAATCGAATAATCGACAATTAATTGATTATCAAATGAATTGGATAATAGTCTGACAATCAATTATTCAGAGACACTGCTGAACATAAAATTGTCCAAATCCTCAGAATTTCAGGATCTCAACATGAAATATTCTCAGATTTATGTGGTCCTCCATGAAAGCAGACTGATTATCTTTGTGTTTAATCAAATAATACATTTGCAAACATTTGCTTTTACTTTGGAAAACAGTGATCAACATTTTCACCTATTCTTTGACATGTGAGACTGAATCATAATCAACGCATGTGTGTGCATTTTTTACACTGTCAATTTGAAATGTCCTTAATTTTAATAAAGGGACGGAAGTTACGGTTTTTAAAATCCAATTCATCAATGAAAAAAAGATTACAAAATTATTAAAATAAGCATTGGTTACAAACTTACAACTCTAATTTCCATTCATTTCAATGTGGAAAGCTGAATAGAAATGCGTGTTTTAAATTCCTAACGTGGTCACGGAATGAATTTAACTAACTAAATCAAGGCACTCCTCTATACGAGACGTGAATGATGAATGTTTATAAAATCAGATTTTGCATCAATGTTGCTCCACAGTAATTATGTTCAGATACATATATTAAGAGGGAAATTAAGAATACGTTCAACGCTATAAGATAACAAAAATACGGCCTCTGTAAAGATTAACTCATGAACATTAATTTAAGAAGGATTCCGAAATCAACTAAAAAGCCCAAGGTTGTTGCATTCGAACAAGAAACGGGTACGGTAGCTTTTTGTAACCCACACAGGACACCGCGAAACCAAGCGAGGCGAACTGGCTTGCATGGAAGAAAGTTATGTGATTAGCCAGCTAAGTTAAGAAGGCTCCATGTTACTTAGCGAAAACAACGTAGCATATTCAAGACACAATACACCATTTAGCGTATCATTGAGAGACAATTGCACAAATTACCACCGAGGTGAATATTAAAAAAATTCCCAGGGGTTTCGGTTGATCTGAAATAACCAAACATCACATGAGAGCCTAGTTTGCTTCCTTGCTAGCACTAGCTAGCAGACGCGTTAGCAACTTAGCATGCTAATATTAGCTAAGCACATAATAAAATTCAGATTCTCCGAGAAGGCTTCTCGTTCAATACCTGAAAGATAGACACGCTCTTTGTCTAACGAGAGGTGACATAGACAAACGGTTGAATTACGCCGAAACATTTTGGTGAAATGAGCACGATGTGAAGTAACTGACCTCTCCCTGCTTACTGGGACACCGCGCCTCCTTCCCAGCGACGCCATGTTGGAGATAGAGTCGTGATGCCAAGTGACGCATTGTGGTACAAGTCTCACTGGGTAATGTAGTTTTCAGAAAGCAATTTACAATTACTTCTAAGCAAAATTAAACTACAATTCCTACAATGCATAGAATAAGTGCGTCTACGTGACGTACTTAAGACGAGAACGTTGCCGTTTTGAGAGGTCAAAAGAAATATATACTTATGACGCATTCAACGTACTATATGTGAGCAGAAATTTGACGATTACTCGAATTAACCGTCAAAACAAATACATTTTAAATCCTACATGAACTGAGAAAGATGCTTGACATTTTTATCAGTTAATGAGTAGGAAAAAAAGCGTATGTATCATATTCTGTTTTTTTGGACAATTATTTATGTATTGTTGAGTGCCGGGGCGGGTACTCACCCATGCTGTTCCTTCGCGTGCTCTGCCTCCGGGTTCCTGCTCTCGAGGCTGTGTACGTGCTGTAACCTGACGCCAACATAACAACGACTTCACGTTTTGGATGTGACACCAGAAGCCCCAACATGCTGTGCTATATGCTGATGACTGTTACATTTATACTTAGCTCCAATGAGAGAGCAAATGAAATCACACAGTGCAATTCCTATACAGCATGACAGTTTGTCTAAATCACACTCACGGCCTCATCGTAAACGTTATTTATTTTGTAGGTATGAGGCTTCTCCAAATGTTCCTGTATAGGGCATCCTTTCACCAGATCTGATTCAATACAATGCACTTTCCATCCGGTTCTTGGTCTTCCTTGTTTTCAAGTCTTCCCTGTATTGGACTTAGATCTGCATCACTTCTCTTCCTACATTGCTATCCTTCAGTTCATCATATGTCCAAACCACTCAGTTTTCTTTGTTGACCTACTTTCTTTGAAACTTGGGTTACCTTCGCTGAACCCCTCGAAGTATTCATTTCTTATTATTTCTTTTTCATTACTCCAGACATCCATTGCAACATCTTCATTAAACATCTTTTCTTATACTTTCTTGCGTGGTGTTCCTTCCAATCCGTACATCAAGGCTGGTCTAACCACTTCTTCATGGACTTTACCTTTTAATTTTACATGGACTCTTCTGTGACATACTGTGTCACACCCATACCTTTCGACAGTTTTCCCATCCACATTTTGATAGTTCACTTCCCTCCAAGGTCTCTTATTTCCATCAAACCAATTGCATTTGTTTACCAATGCAATAAATCAAATCAATAAAGTCACCACGATAATGTTCTTCTCGGCCAGGAACTGTCAGATGCTCAGGGCATTGTCATGGCGAAGCAGCCACCAGTTGTCTGCCTCTTCATGCGCAATGAACTACGCAAATGGCGCAGGATGTGTTTGTAGACGTGTTGGTTGATCATCTGGCACTGTGGCAAGAATTCAGTGGGCGATGCCCCTTACATCGGAGAATGTGATCAACATGACTTTGACTTAGGGTGTGGACAGTCTTGCTTTCTTCAGTCTTAGCGACTTTAGATTTTTCCACTGAAGGCTGATTTGATCTCCAGGTCGCACTTGAAGATCCATGACACATCACCAGTGATTAATCTCCCTAGCAAGTCTGGTCTCATTGGTATCATCATTGCTTGGCGACATGGTGCAGAAAAAAAAGTTCAATGGCTGCAGAGAGTTGGTCACAAGCATATACTCATGAGTGATTAAATTGGAGGGGAAAACCTATAGTTTGTCGTTTCGGTTTGAAATGTATAGTTTGTGAGACCGGTCCTGGAACCTTTCTGACACACCTCGTATGTGTACTACAGCTAATAATAATACAATAATTGTTCATGTATGCATGTAGGTACCCACATGGGTAAAAAAGGCAGTTTTCTGTTTCCCTTAGAAACATCACCACCATGAGATCTGTAAACAACCAAAAACAAAAAGGTAAATTTCACAAAATCACTCACGTTCGTTTCCAGTAATATTATAAATGTGTATGTATTGTAACTCTTCCACCACTTTTTGTGAATTACATTGCTCCCTAAAAAAACATGTTTGTGTATATTTTTTACTTTATTCATACAATAAAGTGTCAAGCACAAAACAACACATTTTACCAGTCAAGTGAATGTTTGAAAGGGTTAAGTCAATCTGCTCTCAAGATAATGCACACATACATATACACAAAAAATGAAATATTGCCTATTAATAGGTGATTGCCACCTAAGCTTGTGATTTTCTGCATTTAAAGCAGACAATTGGCCCTGCATGTGAATGTAGTTCTGCCAGAGTGTAAGCAACTTCCTGAGGTTTGTTTCTCCTCAACACCTAGATTGTCAACAGCAAAGTGAGCCAAACTAGGGGAAACCACAGTGAAACATTTGAAACACAATATCATCTCATTGTGAAATCCACAAGTATGATTCATTGTGATTCAGAAAGAAAATGACAACAATAGAATGTGGTGTGTAAACTTCAGCCATCCAGTTTCAAGTTCTAGAATCAACAAAGGATGTGGTGGAACTTGAATAGAAATGCCCTGGATGCAGCTGTGCTGTTTTTAAAATGCTGGTTTGTCCATTTGCACGCGTCACAGTGACAGGCTATCTATCACATGGGTGCCATAAATAAAAAGGCTTGTGTCATCTGTATTCTTTCCAGATAAAAAAAAAAAACACCAAAATAAAACAAACTTTGGCTTAAACAAGCCAATGTATGACCCCGTAGTAAAGTGGTTACAGACCAACAGAAAAAAAAGAGAAAAGGGGTTGGGTAAATATGTGGAGGAAATCACATGGATATATTCGGTATATTGTTATAGAGCACCCGAACATCCCCAAAATATGCATTTTCAACAAAATTTCAGCCCAAGAAAAAAACTTAAAAGCTGTGTTGCGAAATGAGTTTTAACAAACTGTCTAATTTGTAAATTTCTTGTGAGGTTGAAAATACATTCTTACCAAACTATAGATTTGTTTGATTTCTTTTAAACTAGCGCAAGGTTGTCTTGCATCATTTACTTTGTCTGGTGCTAATTTACATTTTTACACATTTGAAGTCATAACCCCAGTGAAAAAAATGACCACAACATGCATTTCAACAGAACATGGCGGCAGAGGGAAGGTCAAATGAAAACAAATGCCAAATTACGTGAAAATTCTGTTAAACCATCGTGAAGAAAAACAAAGGTGCAGACACCTTATAAGCTCTGGCTTCTACCTGTGAGGAAATAAAATGAGACCCCCATTTCATTCAGATACACACAGGTGAAGAATTCACACCCTGAAGCTTTTCCATCTGATAGAGACATTGGACTCAAGTCAGCTGATGGATGTCCTGTTTTCTGCCGAAGGAGCTTCCCCTTGTTGCGGATAGATGTGACCAAGTCAAGTCAGCGTTGAAGTTTCGTGCAAGGAGATCAGCTGCTTCCTTCTCACAATGCCTGGAAGGTCTTTTTTTGTATGGAAGCCTTTAAATCCAAAGCTTATCTCACTTCTGAGAGTCACTCTCTCTCTCTCGCCTGTCTTTTGGCACCACGTGAGGTCATTGGTAAATATGTTCGAAGTAACGAGGTTGAGGATTTTCTTTGACGTATTTCTGAATGTACCAACAGGTCAGGTGAGCTTTCAGATCTTCTTCCACCACAAAGTCCATGGCCGCCTGTGGTCAAAGAACACTAGTTGTATTACTCTTTGTAACTTTGCCATTTATTTAGTGGTAATAGTAATGGTGCATCATGTATTCTGCAGTAATGAGGTGGGCCTTGTTGGAAACGCATGACAAATAACAATTTTGCAGTGTCTTTTCTTAATGCTAATCCGTGCTGGTGGACTTTACCTTGGCCAGGTGTTTGGCAATTCCTCTCCCTCTGTAAGCATCTGGAACTTCAGTGTGTTGCAGGTCCACCGTCTTCTTCCCAACGTATTCATACAGAAGAACTGCACGATCGTGAGACCCTGAGGGGAGTCAGTCAGCACTGTTAGTTTGTCTCCACCCATTTTACTAGTTTACATTAGTTTTCCTTCCACCACTCATTGGTAAACACCAAGGATGAATGTGACCGAATGTGCAATCTGGACACCAACAGAGGTGATACTCCATTACTCGCACATCAAAGAGAAAGAGCACTCCTTTGAGGACAAACATTTACATATTCTGGACTGAGAAGGCATGGTTTGAAAGAGCAGAGAAGAAGGCTATCTACATCAATGTGGAAAAACCTCTAGAGAGAGGAAGAGGCTTAAGACACCACATATCTCCAACATTTAATGCTATCCTTTCATTGCTTCTGCAGAGATTGAATAATTCAGCCTCGAACAAATAAGATGCTAAATTTGATAATTTTACCGCTAACAAATAAGAAACAAACACACACAGTCACTTAGCCTTCAGGGGCCTCCACAACCATTGTTATAACTGAATGGAATATTAACAGGCGATTTCACCCACACGACTGCCCCTGCTTGCGTAGTCCTCTCCTATTTATCGTAACAACCATTGTTTTGCATGCCAAAGGAGTAAAACCATTCTTGGTTGGGGCGTGCCTTTAATTTAGAGGATAAATACTTGGGTTTCCCCACCATGCCTAAGATAGACCCGTCCCATACTTTAAGCATGAACTGATGAAACCTGCTCAGGTAAGAGGCAAAACATCATCTAAAACAACCAGAACAGTCTCGTATAGAGCAGTGTAAACTGTAGAATTTAACATTTGGTGATTTGATTCAATGCTGCAATAATACCTCTCTGAAAATGTTCATCTAAACAGAGCATTATTCTATTTTTGTAAGAGTCGATTCACTTGTGACAATTTGTGTCAAACTGTCTCCTGGGGATAATTTCAACAGACAGATCAAATTGATTATTTTGGGAGATAAACAAGCCTGTGTCTCTGGGCAAATGGTACATATTGGTAACACAACCAAATACATTGTATTGAAAGGGGATTTTTACTTGAATTGATAAACTAGTGAAGCTAAAAGTACAGGCAGCAGCTTCCAGTTGTTTTTCTGAACTCATGTCTGATTAAAGACTTGCATTGTAATTAAAATCCCTGTGACCGGGATTTCCGAAAAGCAAACAAATGGTTTGATTGATTTGTGTTTATGTAGTTCATAAGTTTGCCCTGCCCCCCCCAAAAAATGCAATGTTCAAAATGTTACTATTTATTATTATTTATATTTATTATTATTATCTATTTTATCCTAAATTGTGTGTTTTTTTAAACACCAGCAAGTGCAGGTAATTTCTTAGCATTTATTTTCTGTAATAAGTCATTTCTGCATGTTTAAATGGAAAAAAGTGGATTAGTTGGTTCTCTAAAAGGTTTTCTAATACCAATTCGCATTGCTTTCTTTTGTGATAAGAATTTAACGTTTGTATTAGTCTCATACCTGTTTCCCCATAATTCAACACAAAAATCATGTATGGGACTATGAGTGAATAGTATAATGTATACAATGATAACTAGTTTATGAAGTCTTGCGGTTCATACGGTCAATTAAGCTAATTTAACAACAAGCTGTGAGCTAACATTAGCCAAAAGCTACCACCACCATCAACACGTTGAACATACCGTTTAGTCTTATGACAAACTGTCGACGCTTTTTGTCGTGTTCCACCTGGATTTGAGGGTTGTTGGCGTCGAAGGCATTTGCTTGTGCTGTATGAGCCATAACGGCAGGTTTATAAAAACAAAAACACGACGATGACGATGTGAACACGACCGTGCAGCAATGGCTACAAACAGAACACTACATGCAGTAACGAAATCAGCTGGAGGGTCACGTGACTCCTGGCCAATAAGCGTCTGCTTGTCAGAGGTGGGCGGGAGCTAACGTCCAAACCGTAGAAAACCAAGTCTGGACACTATTTGAACTCATCGCACTGCTCCGCATTGGTTATCTCTATGTCACATGGTTTACAGACGCCATGTTGTATCTTTTCCCGGCATTTCCTTGCATTGGCCTCGGACAGTTTTTGGAATTTTAAGTCGATTTTTTTTCGATTTTTGGCAAAATGGTTGGTTGTGTGGCAGTAGGCTGTTTCACTCATCCCTGTAAATCCGTGCGGGTGCACCGTTTCCCGAAAAAACAAAAAGACGAGGCCTGTGGGAGGTAACACCTATATTAATCACATATTAATTAAACAAAATATACCATAATTACTTTAAAGAGATGAATAATGAATTCATTTTGTGTCAAAAATTATATTTATTGAAAACCGAGGTTCTCGCCAACACACGCCCCACTGCCTCCAGACGGGCATGGAAAAAGAAATAAATACATAAATACAATAAGTGCAATAAAATAAAAAATGTTGTCTTAATAATCGAAACATTTTTCTTTTATAGGTCACTAACTGGATATGATGATAATCTCAGATTAAGATAAAAGATATGTAGTGTGGTTTCTGTGGGAATATCCCTGACACGGTTAATTTGAAGAAAAAGACTATTTTTGTATTGCATAGTGATATTGTGTCAAGTCGGGTAACAATATGGTTCAGTCTCCTGTCATTGGCCAGACCTTGTTCTCTACACCTTTGCTATAAATGACAATTCTCCTAGAAATAGATGATAATACAACCAATAACACGTTGCTGATTATTACCTCACAACATATTCATCGTACTGTACTGAGCAGTATCAGAATAACATCAGAGCACCTGGAGTGAGCTGAGTCCATGTTTTGATTTTACAATAATGACTTCATTGCTCCATCATTGCCTGTTTGTGTGACACACTACAAAAGTTTTTCCATCTTTTCTTGAGCCAAAGTCTGTATTGTATTTTACATTCAAAGAAATCTCGCAGAACACCACCAAACAAAGATGTCACAAAAAGTACAGTGGTACCTTGACTGACGAGTGCCCCCAACTTACTGGCATCATCTGGGGGCATTTTGGTGCCAAGAAAACGATTGAAGTGAGTTGAGGAAATTCATTTGGACAAAAGCAGTTATTTGCCACCATCAGGGTGAGTCAATTACTCACAAAGTTTTGGGTTCACTGTATGTTTCATTGTAGTCATACTTAATAAATCTGGAAGTGTTTTGTACAAAACCCAATTCCGATTAAATTGGGACATTGTGTAAAATGTAAATAAAAACAGAAAACACTGATTTGCAAATCCCTTTCAACACATTCAATTCAAAGACAATATATTTAATGTTCAAACTGATGAAGGTTATTGTTTTTTTGTGTGCAAATATTCTCTCGTTAGGAAAGTTGAATAAAACACGTTTGGAACATTCCACAGGTGAACAGGTTAATTGGAAATGATTGGGTATAAAAGGAGCGGCACGGTGGCCGACTGGTTAGAGCGTCAGCCTCACATTTCTGAGGACCCGGGTTCAATCCTCAGCCCCGCCTGTGTGGAGTTTGCATGCTCTCCCCGTGCCTGCGTGGGTTTTCTCGGCACTCTGGTTTCCTCCCACATCCCAAAAACATGCATTAATTGGAGACTCTAAATTGCCCATAGGTGTGAGTATGAATGGTTGTTTCTGTTGTTGTCCTGTTTAAAGATGTGCCAAGTGACTGTGATGTAATCCTGTTAATCTTTTGACCTCATCCCTCAAAACTAATGGAGTTTGTCGACTCTGTCACGGATTACGCATGTGTAACACTTCTTCACAGACCTGTTAGTGATTTGTTCACTTATTTTGTGAGCGGAAGCAAAACAGTTTTTTTTTTTTTAGAGTGGATTGAATAATTTAGCCAGGTCTCACATTTGCCTTAACATTTTTTTAAATTTCGTTCTTTTTACTAGCTTAAGTAATTTAATAATTCAGTAATTTCAGTATTTTTTTACACTTTGATGCAGTAAATTGGATTTTCACTCAGTACTTTCTTCAAAATCAGTGAAAATGATGTCTAAGGCTCCAAGGTAAGTAACACTATGGCACCACATTTTTGGTAAAAAATAATTAAGAAAAAAAAAAAAAGTAAAAACTTCACACAAGTAAAAAATTGTGCATTGTGTGCATATTGAATTCTGAAACAAGACAACAAAAATAAGTTTCCAGTGTGCCAATTTATTGAGTTCCTTTCATTTGCTATACTATATTTGTAAGGAAAAACACATTTCATGGCAATTAATTGAAAAGCAACTGTGATTTAGTGCAGTTAACATTGTCTGTCTGTCTTTAGGATGACAACTTTAATTAACATGATCCACTTTGTTTGAATATCAGGTGGCCTGAGGTCCTTGTGAACACTAAGATTCATAAACCTACACAAAAGAAAGCAGGAAAGGTACGATTACCATTATTCTGCCTTGTTTTATTGTAGCCATCTGCAAGGTGTGGCCACATTTGTTCAATTGAAGTAGTCATTAATGGGTGAGCATAACTCAATTAAAAAAATATATTTTTAGAACATGTGGTTCGTAGGTAGGGCTTGTGGTCCAGACCCACATTGATTGCCTCTTAAGTAGGTAAGGCTGAGAAGAGTGATAGATTGTGTGTGTGCGTGTGTGTGTGTGTGCGTGTGTGTGTGCGTGTGCGTGTGTCTGTGTCTATGATCACTGAGTTAGTCAGATGGCACTTAAGTAAATTAAGAGATCTTGTTGGGATTTAATGGTTTGCAAGAGTGGTTATTGGATTGAACAAGTCAAAAGAGTCCAAATTGGTATGCGGGTGAATGCGATGTCTGACAATTCTACACACTCATCTTCAAAACAATAATCACGACAACAACAATGACGACAACAACAAATCAATTTCATTTTTCTATCCCTGCTCATATTATTACTAAGTCTCATCAGAATTGTAAGTCAGTTGTTTCTCTGTAACTATAGCAATAAAACAAAGATTTGTATCTATCTGATGGACTATTATGTTCATCCATCCATCCATCCATTTTCTGAGCCGCTTCTCCTCACTAGGGTCGCGGACATGCTGGAGCCTATCCCAGCTGTCATCGGGCAGGTACACCCTGAAATGGTTGCCAGCCAATCGCAGGGCACATACAAACAAACAACCATTCGCACTCACATTCACACCTACGGGCAATTTAGAGTTGTCAATTAACCTACCATGCATGTTTTTTGGGATGTGGGAGGAAACCGGAGTGCCCGGGAGAACATGCAAACTCCACACAGGCGGGGCCAGGGATTGAACCCCGGTCCTCAGAACTGGGAGGCAGATGCTCTAACCAGTTGTCCACTGTGCCGCCTATTATGTTCAGTAACTGTAAATTACAAACTTCCGTTGCAGACAAGAATTGAGTTTTGTGCTCTAAAAGTCAAGTATCACTTATCTTATTAACCCTCCCCAAGGGCCTCCCTCACATATTTGTCACGACCGTTTTTATATTTGCTACTCACAAAACGTTAGAGATATTTGGCTTTTGGGTGAAATTTAAGGATGGAGCTAAAATGCTTTATAACTTTTACAGGTGAAGTTAATTTGACCTTGTCTAAATTTATGAATGTCTAGCTGTTCAATGTTTCAGTGCTTTTTGCACCAACTTGCTGTTCTCTCACAAGAAGCTAAATGGCAAAATTCACAACATGTTTGATCCATTAATTGACTAATACATTTCCTAGTTTGATTAGAATTGCAATCTCTCTGAAACAGCGATACAGAGAGACTAAAAGAGTCACAGAAAGGCATAGACGTAAACGCCTTTGGAAATGTAATGGTTTATTTATGCATCAGCTCCTTGTTAGGGAAAAGCAAGTTTCGCAACAAGTAGTGACTAACCCTATGTATCTCTGTTGCAATTTTATGATTACAGTCTAAGCTCAGTGAGAACATCCTGTTTGAAGCCTCACAATGGCAAAGTGTTGATCAAATGTTAGCTGTCGTCTTTGTCTCATGAAGTCAAAATGTGAACAGAGTGATGAAGAGGAGTGTTTGAAAACCAATTCTAATCGAACTAGGAAATGTATCGGTCGATTCAAGGCTTAAGCATGTTGTGAATTTGCCTCCTTTTTATGGCGAGTGTATATTCACCTAAAATTATTTCTTTTATGATAGTTATTTTTACAAGTGTCTTTCCATTACACTTTCTTCAGAGCCTCGGAATGTTTCAATGGGGTGGCCAGACATTTTGTGGCGTGGGCATGAAATGAAAGAACTATATATATTTGCATACTAAGTCATAAGTAGTATGTCAAACCAAGTTTCATTGAGATAAAGGTGTAGCAAAGTATTGGCAGAGGTCCTGTTTCTGATGCAAACAGTCAAGAATCAAGAATTGAATTTGATTTTCGTTGTTGTTTTGCTTTCGCTGGACTTTATGTCCCTTTCCTTCATCAAAAAAGTGTTTGAGGTCTGTATCGTTCTCTCTGTCTCTCTCAAAGGAGGCATCATCATTAACAGTGCCCGTATCTAGTAGAAGTAAACAGGCTGGCAGCAGTGCATCGAAAGCTACTTTAAATGGTCGAAGGAGTAACAGCGTCAGCAGCAGCGATGGAGACAGTAAGGCTGTTGCCACTTTGAAAAGAAGCAGCTACAAAGGTCGTGGGGGTCATTGGGCTTCCAGGCCGTCATCTCATCCAACCAGACCTGCTCTGCAGCTCTGTAGCAGCCGGAGCTTTTCATCCCTCCACACCTCCTCCCTCACTAATGCCCCGTTCATGAGGAACAGTCGCTCTCTCAACAGACTTGACCAGAGGGCAACCGGAGACGGTAATGTAAATATATACATTATTATTGGTGATGGAGCCCAACAGAAATGACACAGGCAGTATTTCTTAAACAGAATCTGATGTGGATGCAAAGGCTCAGTTTAGGAAAAAAAAAGTCCTCGTTTCTGGAAAGCTGTCCTCTGAAGAGTCAGTCAGGTTGGTTGTTTTCCGAGCAATGTGTCCATGTGATATACTGTATCTCTCATGATGCCAGTGATGTTCATTGTCTTTGTCTATTATTTTATTTTTTATTTTTCCACCCTGGAAGGAATAACAAAGAGCGGTATTGTGGCGATAAGGATGAAAAGACGGAAATAAGCAGCTCATCTGAAACGCTGGAATCTTCTTCTTCTGATCTTTCTAGCAGCGCATGTCTTCAACCTGGTGGGAAAGTCAAGAAAGAGGTAATCATCAGTTAGGTCAAATGTATCATTAAAAGCTCGCATGCACAGACATGCCAGACATGCCTGGCTCCAGAGGGGGGGCCCGGTGACCTGCGTCCGGGCAAGGGAAAACTGAGTCCATCGTTTGTCATCATCATAAGGGATCTTTGAGCCGTGCTTTGTCTGGTCCCTCACCTAGGACCTGTTTGTCATGGGTGACCCTGCCAGGGGCATAAAGCCCCAGACAACTTAGCTCCTAGGATCATTGGGACACACAAACCCCTCCACCACGATAATGTGACGGCTCAAGGAGGGGACATACAAATTAACCTTTTTTTTAACCTCTTTCCTCAAAATTCAATGTGGTAGTAGCTCATCTGTGGAACCCAGCAAATGGGTTTTGGAACCAGAAGGTTATGGTTTGAGTCCTGCTGTGGACAATTGTAAAATGGTTAATGGAGAGATGCCAGTATGGTTTCTGACTACTGTCGAGGTACCCTTGAGCAAGACACCGACTCCCCAAACTGAGAAAATTAACTAACATTTTTTAAGTTTGTTGTTCCAGATGGTTTCCAAGTTAACAAATCTCATTTAATCCTTTTGTAAATCAGGAATGAACAAGTAAATGTTTAAAAAAAAAACAATGGCTGATGAGGAGAATCCAACATAATGGAAATGGTGTCAACATCTTCTCATTAACTAGAATGTGTGTAATGAGTATAGCTGTATGTGTTTGTTTGTACAGAATAAAGAGGGAGGGTACTCTCCAGTGACTACTGGGACTGGACGCAATTTTATGCAAACAGTGTTGAAAAATATGAGGCCCACACCTGTTGCTGTAAGGTAAATCCAAAACATTTGGAGCACTTAACTAACATGCTAGTATCCTTGTTTTCTGTTTAAAAACTCATTTTGCATATTTTCCCCACAGCAATCAATTAGTACTGAACGCTAGGGACGATTCTGAAGTGGAGCATCAAGATAACCGCTTGCAAGAGAACACATGCTGTGAAGGTGCAGAAGACTCAGAAAAACCAAAAGAAGTGATCGAACTGCAGCAAACGATGGAGGAAACTGCTGACAAAAGCTCTGTGTCATCTCCCAGCCTGTCGCCCACCTCCTCACCCTGCACTGACTATCCATCTCCTATCAGTCAAACACGGCAGCTGGAAGATGACAAAGGTACTTATGTTTTTCTTGCTATCACCTCTTCCTAAGGAGGTTTTTGTCTCAAGAGTTATAGTCCCTTTAATCTCTTTAGCAAACTATATCAAAAATAATAATAACTATATGTAAATTGGTTAGAGCGTCAGTCTCACAGTTCTGAGGATCCGGGTTCAATCCCCGGCCACGCCTGTGTGGATTTTGTATGTTCTCCCCATGCCTGCGTGGGTTTTCTCCGGGCACTCCGGTTTCCTACCACATCCCAAAAACATGCATGAATTGGAGACTATAAATTGCGCGTAGGTGTGAATGTGAGTGTGAATGGTTGTTTGTTTGTATGTGCCCTGCAATTGGCTGGCAACCAGTTCAGGGTGTACCCCGCCTCCTGCCCGATGATAGCTGGGTTAGGCTCCAGCACGCCCGCGACCCTAGTGAGGAGAAGCGGCTCAGAAAATGGATGGATGGATGGATGGATAGTTTACTTTTGTACTTTAATAAAGTTCCTAGACTAAACAGAAAAATTAACATTGAATAATCATCCCCAATGAATGCACAGTTCCATGCAGGTTAGGCTATTTTGTTATTTTGCTGTATAATCTTCTGGAATGTGGATACTGTTCCACAAATGTGCGATTTATCTTATCACTTTTTTCATTTCTATTGTTTTGCATGATGTCTGCATAACCTGCAAGTGGAGGACTCTAATGACTGGATGTTGTTCTTTGACGAGATCTAATTGTGTGTATTTGTGTGTGGCTTTCCATGCAGAGGGCTCTACATATTCACCATCATGTGTGATGCCGTCAAATGAACAAGAGCATCGTCCTTGTGAGGCCGAAAGAGAGCAACTTGTCAAAGAGGTGAGACAGACGTGCATACGAGGGAATTTAATAAAACAAAAATACTAATTCGAATTAATTTGAGTGCTCGTTTCCATCAACAGCTGGAGCAAACGCAGAAGGAATTGTCTCTGCTTCAACAGTTAAGCAGCAACCTGCAAAATGAGCTACAGCAGGAGAGGGAGAGTCATTTAAGAGAAAAGGTTATTTAAATTAATGTATGGGATATCCATCCATCCATTTTCTGAGCCGCTTCTCCTCACTAGGGTCGCGGTCGTGCTGGAGCCTATCCCAGCTATCATAGGGCAGGAGGCGGGGTACACCCTGAACTGGTTGCCAGCCAATCGCAGGGCACATACAAACAAACAACCATCCGCACTCACATTCACACCTACGGGCAATTTACAGTTGTCAATTAACCTACCATGCATGTTTTTGGGATGTGGGAGGAAACCGGAGTGCCCGGAGAAAACCCACGCAGGCACGGGGAGAACATGTAAACTCCACACAGGCGGGGCCGGGGATTGAACCCCGGTCCTCAGAACTGTGAGGCAGTCGTCCACCGTGCCTATGTATGGGATATACAGTTTCGATTATATTTTGTATTTATCATGGTATCTGTGTGCACACGATTTAGAGTAAAAGATCTGCAAAAAGATGCACATGATCAAAGACGATTTCACAATTAATTTGTTGCAAAGCAGTTATCTACAGTACTGTCTGCTGTTGTCCATATATATATTTTTTTTGCATTGTAGAATGAGCTTCTGTTCAATTCTAACTCGTCATCAGAGCCAGCTTCGACACTGCAGCGACTACAGAAGATGAACCATGAACTCCGTGTTGAGTTGGAAGCACAAAAAACAATACAGGAGGAAGCCAGGGAAGCTGAACTACGTCAGAGAGTGGACCTCTTGGCTCAACAAGCACAGCTACTTGTGACAGGGGATGCAACAGCGCTTGCTCAGGCCCATCTAGAGCAAGAACGTAGATGTTTCCACGGGCAGCGGGTGGAGTGGGAACGTTCTGTCAGCTCCTTGAAGACCCAGCTGAGCTTCAGTGAAGAAAAGAGGAAAGAGTCAGAGCTGCGCATAACTCACCTGCAGGAGGAGTTGTACAGTCACCAGGCTGTCTGGAAGGAGGCTGAGGAGCTGAAGAAGACTCTCCAAGAGGCCACAACACAACTCCGCACCAATGAGGATGCACAAGCTCAAAAAGAATCGCTCCTGCAGAAGCATCTGATGCTCCTTCGAGCTAGCCAAGACCGAGAACGGAAGAGTTTGACAGCCAGCTTGGCGCGGGCTGAGCAACATTCGCAAGAACTTCAGGAGAGACTGGAAAGAACTGAGCAGCAAGTTGAGAGCCAAGAAAAGACACACATGAGGAGTACGGACATCGAAGACACCCAACAACAACTCCAAGAGGAGTTAGCTTCGTCAGTGGCTGCTGTGCAAAAGTATCGAGATGAAAAAGAACAAATTGAGCGACAATGTCAAGAGCTGCAGTATCACTTGTCAGAGGCTCATGAAGAGGTGAGCATGCTGCAGAGTAGCTTGACAACACAAGAGACACACTACCAAGACCTTAAACAGTCATATGAGAGCATCTCAGAGAAACTGCTGGAGGCTTTTGAGAAGGCGCAGCAAAGGGAAGCTGAAACTCAGGAAATGCGTGACAGCTTTGAGAGGCACCTTGACACGAAGGAGCAAGAGCTGAATGAGGTTTTGCTGAAGATGGAGGTCTTAGGTAATAGTCTGGAGGAGACGGAAGCACACCTCAATGAGATGCTCAAAGTTTGTACCTGTGCCTCTTCTCACGAGGAGGACGAGTCTTTGGAGGCAGTGCTGCACACTGAGGTGATAGTGGAGCCCCAATTCCCAAGTGACAGCAGGTCAGAGGAAAGAGACGTGTTTTCTAGCAGCCCGAATGATCTGAACACCCATCATCGCGCAAGAGTCCGGTCCCACTCACTTGGCCCATCGCACCAGTACGTCATCACTTCAGGAGATGACCCGGAACGGTTTACAACGGTGATCCAGTTACTTGAAACAAAGCTTTTCGTAACAGAGGAGAAACTAAGGGAAATCACCGAACGTTTGGAGGAACACCAGGACCACAAGACCTGCCAGGACCCCCATCTTGACTCCCAGCTCACCCAAAGCCGAGGCTCAGCCCAGCATCTCGCGCTGCCGCTTCACAGCCGGACCAGGCAAAGCCCGCGCTTTGCTCAGGAGACGGAGAACATTTGCAGGCTTTTGGCCGCTCGCTTTCAGCTTGCACTAAACATCATACAAAGCTGTCGAGAAAAACTTCAAACCAGCACCACAATTGAGTTGACTGACTTTGAGAGGAGACTATCAGCTGTTGAGACATGTCTTCAGCAAGGACAGCATGATGCAGAAAAACAACAACATGCATCTTTTAATGCCTACGAAGTGGAGGACAAAATCCCCAGTGATGTATTGGCCGAAGCTGAGAGCAGCATTAATGCAAATGGGGAACTCACCAACACAGTACATTCAGAGGACATCATAAGTGTTGGGCAGTGCTTGATGAGAGAATTAGTGTTAGTCGAAAAAATGTTGGCAGCCCTAAAGAGTTCAAATGAGCAACTCAAGTTTTTAGTGCCAAGAAAAGATGGTATGAGTGTGGCACAAAGGTACAAACTCATCATCTCCCAAATTCTGACCTTAAATAAGACTAATTTAGAGGGACGAGAAGAAAGCAAAGACCACAAAATCATCATTAGAGCCTGTGTTGAAGCAGAGTTCATTTATACTGCCTTTAAAATCCAGCAGCAATATCAGAATGAGTCCCAAGGGTACAAAAGCGAAGGTCCTGCAGACACCAGCCCTCCAGATTTCTCTTCCTATGAAGGGCAGGAGAATAAAGAGGATGTGGTTTTAGAGTTAACAGCAGCTCTTCAATCTGAGGACATGGCACCTTGGTTCGAGCGACTTATAACTAGGCTACAAAGAAGAGCTAAAGTTTTGGGGCAACTCAGTCAGGAGGTCACTTGTACGGTGGACAACTGTGAAACAGCCCCTGGAGTGGACCTGAACTGGATGCAGGAGCAAGCAAAGCTGCTTTATTTGACAGACAGGCTGTACTTAGATTTGGAGCAGGAGCAGCAGCGATGCGTAGTGTTGCAGGACAAACTGCAGGCTTTGTGCAAACAGCAGGTTGCCTCATTAACGGATGAGCGGGAGGCTTTTAATCACACCTTATGTGAACTCCAGAAGGACAACAGAGCATTGAAAGAGGAACTGGAGCATGCTGAGGACAAGATAATATCCATGGAGACCGGAAACCAGAGACTCCAGGAAAACAAACAGAGAATTGAGGATTACCATAGGGAAAGAATGCAAAAACTGGAAGCCGAGTTTCAAATGAAGATAAAGGAACAGAGGCAGATCCACGAAGAGGAGATGAAACATTTGCATGAACACCACATGAGATATTTTGTTTCAAAAGAAAAACACACTGCAGACTGCAAAGACACGCCTTCATTGCATAAAGGCAGCTCATCCCCAACAGAGCAGCAAGAAGCTTGCCTTGACTTTGAAAATCATCAGGTAACACTCCTCGACTCTTAAACAGATCATCATGCTTACAATTGAAATGGTTGATACTTATGAGAAAATGGTGAGGTACTGGGGCCTGGAAGCGGTGCCTAATATTTTGCCTCCCTCATTTACAGTATATACTGTACTGTAGTATCGGTAGTTGGACTGAATTCTCAATATAATACATTCTTGTACCGGCAAGGCAAGTTTATTTGTAGAGCAAAAACTAAAGCACCGCCTCACTGGGTTTCGTGCTGACTCTGCACCAGCAGGACACCAATCGCTGAGGTTCTCAGAGCCAGAGAAGGTTCATATTACTCTCACATGTCAAGTGATAAACTTTGGCACCAGACCATAAAGGGACTTGTGCATAAGCAGAGTACAAGCTCTGAGTGACAGGAACCAATCACAAAGATGTGCACTAGTTCAGCACAATTCCTTTATGAGTGTACAGTTATGAAATAAGGAATTATTTTTAAATCCTAAAACACTTTTTCTTCAGATATCTTTAATGTGTATTTGGAGTTTACTGGATGTTACCCGTTATTCGAAATATGGCCCAAAGCCCACTTTAGTAATTTTCCTCGTAAAATTAGTTCATTAAAATGTATTTATTCTTTTTTCATTTATCTCTTTAAATGATTGGTTAATTAATTTAATGTAAATAAAGAGCTAATTATTCATTAATTCATTATAATTACATTGGTAATTTATTTATAAGTATTATAACACAATTGAAAATGAAAATTGTTATTTTATTATCATAATTAAGTCACCTCTTTGACAAATGACCTGGCCCAACTGTGGCCCTTGAGCAAAGAAGTTTTCCCACCTCTGCTGCTCTATTTTTACACATACATCACACGGACAAAGACATTAGTTCACATGTTTTAATTCATTATTATACATTTGTATTCATTCTTAATATTAATTAATTAAACAATCAATCAGGGGCCAACCCCATCAAACCACATGGAACACCATATTTTATTTTGTTCCAGTAACTGTAAATTCTTGTCATACATTTGTCCCTCTTGTGTACCCTTTACTTTTCTTCATATGTCCTATTCTTCTCAGGTCTTCTGTGGTGAGCATTTCACTGGCATGGAGGAAATGCACAGGAAGTTGATAGCAGAGCTGCAGCAGCAACATGAGAAACAAGTGGAAGAACTTCTACAGGAAAAGGAGCAGCTGATACAGGAAGAGACAACTACCGCAATAGCATGTAAGGGATTAATGACATTAAATTGAAATTAGTGAATTTGATCTATCTATCTGTCTATCTGTCTATTTATCTATCTATCTCTCCACCCACCCAACCATCGATCCATCCATGCATCTAATTAATATAATCCAGCTACTGTATCTTCGTAAGCAGCAATTCACAAGCGTTATATACTGTACTATTGTCTTCCAGATATTGCTGCAATGAGGAGAGTCCATAAAGTTGACCCGGAGAGCGGTCGACAGCCTCAACATGCGTATGAGAGTGATGACATCACACAGATGCACAATGAATATCAGTGAGTGTCTGCTCAGGTCATCAGACACTTGAAGAATATCTGAGAAACAGCTGTAGTAGTACACATTGTGAATGATCTGGGTTTGACTCAGCTTTGTTGACTATAGATAAACTGTTGGAATTATAGCATGAAAAAGAACAAGAAATTGTAAACATTATTTGTGTCTGTCATATTTTTTTTACTGCAGAAAGGCGATGGAGTTATTGAATAAGGAGCTGGAGATGTTGTCACTTCAGCACACTCAAAAATGCCTCGAGAACTCTCAGCTGAGAGGCGAGCTGCAATTTGGGAGAAATTTCTTCAGGAAGCAGAGAGAAAGCCCAGAGATTAAACCAAAGCAGGTCTGTACTAACAAATGTGGGATTTAGTATTTTGTAGTACAATGGTGCCTTGAAGCTGGGATAGGCTCCAGCAGCTCGAGACCGTAGTGAGGATAAGCGGTAAAGAAAATGGATGCATGGATGGATGTTGCCTTGAGGCACGAGTGATCCGATTTACGAGATATGAGCCATCATTCGGCCGATTTAGGATATGCTAAAAATGCCCTAAAATGTTAACATTTAAGAAGTATTCTATAGTATACAGTTGATTTTATTATTAAAGCAAAGTGAATACTTGTCAACCTAATACAGGTTCTAAAGTCATCTGTCATGTACTGTAAATGTGTATTCTCTACGTGAGCCTTGTTGTCCTGACAGAGAGCCAAATGAAAAGAGTCACCTTCCTTTCTCCATGAATGGAAAAGCTTTTGATGTATTTCTATTTGTTCCATTTGACTGTTTTTGACATGTTACAATTTATTTTACTGTATCTCTGTGTCACAGTCAAGTTTGCAGGCGAGGGAGACTGAGATACACCTCCTAAGACAAGAACTATTTTCTCTCAGGGAAGAGTTGAAGATTGCCCGAACGGTATGGTTGTCTTGCAATCCATGGAGAAAAAAAGAATCATTTTAGGAGAGAAATGACATTATATTGACGATGACAATACATTGTTATGTTCTTCACAGATGTAAGATTTTTAACTGTTTCATAAATTGTAACAAAACACTGTACACCATTGAATAATTGGATAAAATGTACACCCAGAGCAAGATGAAGGACTTTTATGAAAACAACCATGCTGATTCCTATCAAGATGTCAAGGCACTAAGTGAAGATGTTCGGTTTGCCAACCTGTCTTCCAGTAGAGTCGGAGCTGGACAAAAGCCTGGTAAGAGAATGTTAAGGTGTATGGCCAACCACCAATACTTTTCTTGATACAGTACACACAATATTTCATTGTCTTATTTTCATAGATGTCAATGCTGCGAACAAAAACAACGCTGCGTTCGTGAAGAAAACTGACAAACCTTCTCTCCTGCGTCGGCTTAGAGCAGTAAGGTCAAAGGTAAAATCTGATGCTACAGTACATGCTGTAGCTACAATAAAATTACAGAGTAGGAAAACTAGTTACAAATTACAATAATTCAGTCCCTCTTTTATTCTTTTTTTCTTTATTCATGAAAAGTTTTTTATTGGGTTTTGGGTTTGCCTTGCAGAGTTTGAAAGAGGGCCTTTCTGGACAAGAAAGGCTGAAGCTGTTTGATTCATTTTGATCATCCAGGGATGATTACAATGCAAAAATGTTGCACATGCATCCTATACAGTGCAGAGATGACCTGCTTTCCTTCCCATTTGAATATGCATTGTCTCGGTGTTTTACAGCACTGAAAAATAAAAAAAATAACTGTGATTAACATATTTTACCACTAGATGTAGCATGATGCAAAATCTTGTGACCTAACTGGAGACCAACTTGTAATACAGAATTGATACCACAACAGGTCACTATCACCCATACATAAATCAGATGTACTGCAATTGGCCTCAGATAACCCTGAATTGCACTGGATGCAATTTTGGGCTGGTCTTCCACTGAAATAGTACCAATAGTTTTAACATATAAAAGAGTATGGGATGCTGCGATTCATCGTCCACATCATTCATTGTTAATATAACGATTTTCATATAGACCACTGCTTCTAACAGCTTCAGTTTAAAGAGATTCAATACAAGAGATGTATAGAAAAGTTGCCTTCACAAAGTATTAAGCCTTATTTTCAATATTATAATGAACGCTTTAGCTGCAGGTTTTCATAGTGTAAAGATTTGAGATAATGTATGGAATCACAGATTTACAATAATTAACAATTACAATTAATGCAAATGTAATAAATCACTGTGCCCTTGCAAAGGTCCTGTTCTTGAATGTTGCTCACTTCCATGGAATCACATTTCTCAAGAGGAACATCACACCTCATTAAACCCTGCGCTCCTTTCCTGTGACTCCAATGTGAGGAGTTCCAATCATGTGAGGCAACGTTTCCAAAAGAGCAACACTGGTTCTTAATGCTATCCATCATGGATAATTCTACAGGGTGAACTTTTCTTGCTTAAAATAACATTCACACAACCATTATATACAACCCCAATTCCAATGAAGTTGGGATGTTGTGTTAAACATAAATAAAAACAGAATACAATGATTTGCAAATCATGTTCATCCTATATTTAATTGAATATACTACAAATACATTTAATGTTCAAACTGATAAACTTTATTGTTTTTAGCAAATAATCATTAACTTGGAATTTTATGGCTGCAACACGTTCCAAAACAGCTGGGACAGGTGGCAAAAAAGACTGAGAAAGTTGAGGAATGCTCATCAAACACATGTTTGGAAGATCCCACAGGTGAAGAGGCTAATTGGGAACAGGTGGGTGCCATGATTGGTTATAAAAGGAGCTTCCCTGAATTGCTCAGTCATTCACAAGAAAAGATGGGGCGAGGTTCACCTCTTTGTGAACAAGTGCGTGAGAAAACAGTTTAAGGACAATGTGCCTCAATGTACAATTGCAAGGAATTTAGGGATTTCCTCATCTACGGTCCATAATATCATCAAAAGGTTCAGAGAATCTGGAGAAATCAGTGCATGTAAGCGGCAAGACCAAAAACCAACATTGAATGCCCGTGACCTTCGATCCCTCAGGTGGCACTGCATCAAAAACAATCATCAATGTGTAAAGGATATCACCACATGGGCTCAGGAACACTTCAGAAAACCAATGTCAGGAAACACAATTCGGTGCTACATCCGTAAGTGCCACTTGAAACTCTACTATGCAAAGCAAAAGCCATTTATCAACAACACCCAGAAATTCCGCCAGCTTCTCCGGGCCCAAGCTCAACTAAGATGGACCGATGCGAAGTGGAAAAGTGTTCTGTGGTCCGACGAGTTTTTCAAATTGTTTTTGGAAATTGTGGACATCTTGTTCTCCGGGCCAAAGAGGAAAAGAACCATCCAGACTGTTGTGGACGCAAAGTTCAAAAGCCAGCATCTGTGATGGTATGGGGCTGTGTTAGTGCCACTGGCATGGGTAACTTACACATTTGTGAAGGCACCATTAATGCTGAAAGGTTCATACAGGTTTTGGAGAAACATATGTGTTACAACAGCATGGCTTCATGGTAAAAGAGTGCGGGTACTAGACTGGCCTGCCTGCAGTCCAGACCTGTCTCCCATTGAAAATGTGTGGCGCATTATCCATCCATTTTCTGAGCCGCTTCTCCTCACTAGGGTCGCGGGCGTGCTGGAGCCTATCCCAGCTGTCATCGGGCAGGAGGCAGGGTACACCCTGAACTGGTTGCCAGCGAATCGCAGGGCACATAGAAACAAACAACCATTCGCACTCACAATCATGCCTACGGGCAATTTAGAGTCTCCAATTAATGCATGTTTTTGGGATGTGGGAGGAAACCGGAGTGCCCGGAGAAAACCCACGCTGGCACGGGGAGAACATGCAAACTCCACACAGGCGGGGCCGGGGATTGAACCCGGGTCCTCAGAACTGTGAGGCTGACGCTCTAACCAGTCGGCCACCGTGCCGCAGTGTGGCGCATTATGAAGCGTAAAATACGACAACGGAGACCCCGGACTGTTGAACAGCTGAAGATGTACATCAAGCAAGAATGGGAAAGAATTCCACCTACAAAGCTTCAACAATTAGTGTTTTCAGTTCCCAAATGTTTATTGAATGTTGTTAAAAGAAAAGGTGATGTAACACAGTAGTAAGCATGACCCTGTCCCAGCTTTTTTGGAACGTGTTGCAGCCATAATATTCTAAGTTAATAATTATTTGCTAAAAACAATCAAGTTTATCAGTTTGAACATTAAATATCTTGTCTTTGTAGTGTGTTCAATTAAATATAGGTTGAACATGATTTGCAAATCATTGTATTCTGTTTTTATTTATGTTTAACACAATGTCCCAATGTCATTGGAATTGGGGTTGTAAATTCACATAATTTAGAATACACACTTATGCTGGACTTCAAATAGCCGGGTGTAGGGCGAAATATGTAAACAAAAACAAAAAAAACATGTTGGATATCTTGGTAACGTGACTTAAGCAGACATGGCGGAGGACAGTGAAATGTTAAATAAAGAGCAGGAGGAGGCATCTCAACCTACACAAAATGAGGAAGATGAACTTGCTTTTGTGTTTTTGTCTTAGATAGTATGTCTCCAATTTTGGAGGAAATCTGAAATTCCCTAAAAATCTGTTTGTTCATAAGCTTCGCTAAAAATGTGCAACTTTTTTTTTTAACATGGATATCTCTGAATTAACACATCACCTTGCAGTCTTTTGCTACTTGTGTCATTTCCAAATAAAAGATGCAAATTCCTCAAATAAAATTCACTACATACTGTATCATGTGTATGACACTTGCTTATGTACAGTAGCCGTGCTATACAAAATGTTTGCCTTTTATATATATATATATATATATATATATATATATATATATATATACACAAACACACACACACACATATATACACACATACACCATTAGTTAGCAGTGGCTCTCCTGGCCGTACAATAGTTGTCCCTAACAATAAATCATTTATATACACTTCTCCTGACATTTATACTACAATGTAAAAGTAATGAATACAAATGTCATGTCTATTCCTAATGGGGAAAGTGGCACCCAACTCAAAGCTGTTTTTCTGCATTCCCAATGTGTGTGCGTGACATCATGTTCTTCGTGCGTGTGAGCGCCCGTGGGATTCCTTCTGAGCTGTGCTGGCCCACAAAAGCTCCCGGGCCTCATGACTGATCATTGGCTGATACAGAATCACCAGCACACAGGTGCACCTGCACAGGCTACAAAAATAAATGTCCTATTTATTCATGCAAAGATCAGTGACTGCAACCAGCAAAAAAACAACAACAACACACTCAAGTTGCGTGGCCACCAAAAGGACGACAACTCACAATGCGTTTACTGACATGTGATGAGCATAGAGTGGACTTTACACAGGCGTGTGACCCACATGCATCCTTTGTGCTCTGAGCAACATTTTGTCAGTGTTTCCATGACAATGGATAGAAAGCCTACAATGTTCACCAGAGCCAAAAATAAATTTGGCCAGCTCCAACATTAGTTTAACATCTCCAACCTCAGCATGGAGGATGATGTGGCTGATTGATATTTGGGGAAGTGCTGTAAAAGAGCCAACTCACTCGGAAAAAAGAAAAGAAAAAAGCTTTTCATGCACTTTCATAGCCAAATAAACATAGTAACACACTGTAAGTTGGTTTGTCATATTTATAGCCATTATGAGTTGAAAATATGGAAGTCATGGCAAACAAAGGGTAATTCCACCAATCCATTTTCTATAGCTATTGCATGTTTCACCTCCTTCCGTAGATGTCCAAAAGGACTTAGACAAGGTTCTTCAAAATAGTCTGATGTTTTGTCCTCACATTAGGATTCATTGTCCTGTTGGTTGAATCATAATGAACGACAGCTAAGACCAAGCTTTCTAACAGTGGCCAGCACATTTTTCTCTAGAATACCTTGATATTCTTGAGATTTCTGTGTAACTGTTTCAGGTGTAGCTTAGCACACTCAGAAAATAACTGAGCCTCTTCCATGAGTAGGTACAATGTTCTTTTCTGAAGACCAGTTTCTCAAACTTCATGCATTATATGTAGTATAAGGCTCACATAAGGTTTAAGAAACTCAGACTGTAAGGTACAAATTAATATGACTTTACACCTGTATAGGGTTACCAGCTGAAACCATCTGCTAAAGTTAATTACTTTCACAAATCAAGACTTAATTGGCCAGATAATTTGTCACTGTCCAATGAAACATATATACAGTTTATATATATATATATATATATATATATATATATATATATATATATATATATATATACAACTATAGAGTTTTATCTATTATCTAGACAATGCTAATAATAAAAACTGGAAAAATGTTTGAATTCAGAATTTAAAGGAATGGTCACATTGGGCGAAGTCCAAAATTATTCATACCCTCTCCGAATTTAGAAATTTTTAGTTAAATGGCTATCTAAGAAAGTGTCAACCAGAGACTATTGTGATAATAGAGATATTAAATGTGCTATTGCCATATTTCTTTAAATCTAGAAAAAGAGTTCCATCTCCCAAATTAGTCAGTCTTCCTCCATACAGGCATACATAAATGTTGGAAGTATAATTAATTTCTCTCTGTTGTAGATTTTTCTGGAAGTTACCAGGATCCTTCAGATTGGTAGAAAAGACTGTGCTTCTTCAACATTGTAAAATAATCCAATCCAGCCAATAATTTGAATTCATATCTTTAACAGAACATCTTACAGCCATTTTGTCTGACACATTTTCATGATTTCCATTTTACAACCTGAAGATAAATTCAACAAATAAAAATAATAACAGAAAATGTTTTCAGGTTGCTTAAATATAGGAAATGTCTGTCTTGTGCTGATCATATAAAAAGCAACAAAAGCCCCACCTCAGCTATATAGCTAAATAAGAAAAGAAAACTTTGAATTAGAAACAGCAGAGCACTTCTTTACTGCTGCAAACAACAAGTATAATAATAAACATATTGTTTCAGTAATACATCTGACAGATTCAAATGGAGAAATCTGATAGCACTTTGTACACTTAAATTTTGCTTTGGAGCTCAATTAGAAGGTAATGAAGTGCCTAGAGAGTGTATAAAATAGAACAATAGCAAAAATGAAGTGCGGAGACACGCAACAAACAAAACACGACCAGCGTGAGCGCTGCTCGTACCGGCCTTAACAGATGGTTCCAGTCTTACATAATAATTGTTTACCTGCCATGTTAATCCTGCCATAAACAGTCCACCTAGGCACTAAAACATAAACATGATTGACGTCTCCTCTTCCCACAGGTCAAACCACAACATGCATAACTTTGTGGCTGAATCAGGGCTGTGTCTGCTATTAATTTGAAAGGTGATCAGAATATGATCAAATGCAGCCCGAGTCCCCAGTGGGCTCCAGGCTGGCCCACTTTGCAGACTTTAAATAACTTGCAGAGTGTGTTCCACTGGCTGTAAACCCCACATCCGATCTGCCATATATTGACAGGATTTCTAACCCATTTAAAAGTTGAGAGCATCACTTTCACAAGCCCACAGTTTTGCTTTCATTATAGATTCCCTATATGAAGCAAGACTTTTTTTTTTTTTTTTTTGCTTGGTACAAAAACATTACTTTACACTCGCACTTGTGTGAGTACAATACCACAAAGCAATTGACAATTCAACATATTATAATTTTTACACTTTTGGTCCACAGGGCAAAAATGACTGTATACGGAGCATAATCCAAAAGCATACTCCCAAATATCCAGTTTGATCTATTATGATCTGAAAAACGACACCCATATTTGCCGTGACTTTGGTGGCTGTTGTATAGATATACATACACACAATATTGAGTGACAGAAGCTGCTGAATGTGGGTCAGGCCAATGACCCTCAGATCCTAAAACTATCTTGTGAATCTAACCAAGTACTGAAAAATTTCCAAAGCTAATTAGTTTCTGATTCTTCACAAACAGGTAGAATAAAGCTCTTGACCCAATATACATGCACTAACTAAAGACAGTATTAGATACACATCCATTAATGGGATTCTGTGGGAGGAAACTGAAATACTGTACCTTGACAGAACAGATTAAGAAAAAGGACAAAACCCTCTTGCTATGGGGCAGTAGCACTAGCCACAGCATTGCTATTGTCAATCGAAGTACAGGGAACCCCCATTACTTGCCCTAGTATGGTAGCGAAAATTTGCGAGTAATTGACAACCCCCTGTCCCCCCCCCCCCCCCCCCCCAAAAAAAAAAACCCAGTGTATATGTATTGCATGTAGGTATCACAACATTGCAGCAAAAGACTCATTTCTTCTAAACAAGGTTCTCACTTCACGTTCCTTGGCACCAAGATGCCACCAAAGGGCACCAAAAAAAGCAAATGGGTGCGTTTTAGCAAATAACGGAGGATAGGTTTCAAGGTTCACCATTTGCGAATTTGACTATTTACGTGGGTTCACAGTAGATCCAATACATCCAAAAACAATAGTAGCACTCAGTATAGTGCAGATGTCTGCCAAGGTTCAACTGTTAACAAAAGTGAAAACAAATAATGGCGTGCCATATTTGTGTTTGTTTATCTGATCATTTTCTCTTGTATGTGAAAATAAATGGCTTTAATTGTAAAGCCACACAAAACACCCCAACCAAACACGTCAAGGAGGTTAACTCTTGGTGCAACATCAAATCTTGTCATTAGTACACAATCAGCAGAACTAACATACCTACGTAAACCATAATCACATCCAGTCAAATCCAGTGGAATAATGTTCGAGGTCTACATTGGACATTCGTCTTGTATAAGCTAGTAGGTATAGTGTAAGTATTTCTGACCGGTGCCACACTCGGTAAGGCAAGAGCGCTCCGTCTCCAAATACCAAGTATGTACCATGACACAGTCAAAGGGAGGGAAGGGGAGGGCTGAGCAGTGCGCAATAGTCCTGTGGATGTGGGATACAAAGTGGGATCTTCAGCAAAACCAGCAGACATAGCAGATACACTGACAAAGTGTTGCGGACACATGGAAGAGGATGACAGATTACTCCAAAATTATCCTTGAGGGATTGATTTTTACTTCTCTTTGCATTTCAGAGGCCATGCAAGCCCAAATATATCTAAATTGGGACAAAAGAGGAGCTGTGCTTAACTCATTGTAATAATTCAAGCTGGAAATTTTGGGACTTTGATCAAAGGTACCTTGCACTACTTTCTTTTGCTGTCAACCAAGCAGTAACTTGGTTAAGGACGGGGTTGTAATGCTGCCCTCGGTGACCAGAGGAACAGGTGCATTTAAACTTGTGGAGATGAATGTGTTGAGTGGCCATGCACTTTTTTGCCTCACAAGGATAGAGTGGTTCTACCCATAACAGAAAAACAAACGAAGAAGCTTGCAGAGAAACATGCAGCAGTTTGGCCAAAAGAAAAAGTTCTGGAAGTAAAATAAAAATCAACATTTCACCTGCACTTAAGGTAAGCAGCCTCTACATTTGTATTCATTCTTCATGGCAGCAGAGGATTAAATTAATTTCTGCTACAGCATTGAGATCACAGCAGCAGGCGGACAGTTATTATAGCATATATTAGATAATAGTGCACCTCGGACACTCATCATCATCATCCTGACGCCTAGCAACTAGAGCAGTGTGAGGCAGCAAGTGTGAAGTAACTCACGTACACACACAAATTCATATACAGACACAACTTGGTGATGCACTACAAATAAATCATACTCTGCAAATACGCAAATAGTCTATGGTATTTACTTGTGGCTCCATCCATTTTCCACACCGCATATCCTCATTAGGGTCATTGGAGAAGGGTGAATTGGAGCCGATCGCAACAGACTGGGCGCAAGACGGGGTACAACCTGGTCCTGAACTGGTTGCCAGGGCTCTTATAGACAAACGACCATTCATAATTCATCTTCAATAAACCTAACATGTATGTTTTTGGAATGTGGGAGGAAGCCTGAGGAGAACACACAGGATTGGAACCCCCAACCTCAGACCTGTGAGGCGGATCTGCTAACCACTAACGCATTGAGCCGCCTACTTGTGGTTCCTACGAACACAATCAATCCATACCCACCAGAAAACCTTTTTCGATTTCAATACTAGAACGCAGATGTTGGCTCACAATCTCTCTTCTAGTTCACCCCGAAGGTCAGGGCTCTTTCAAGTACAAACTCTTCGAAGCTTGTTTGGAACAGAAAAGGGTCTTCACCAAACGCTTCCTACAAATTTGGAAGCATATTATAATAAGATGAAGAACTAGGATTCAGGGGGAAACTAAGGAGTCTAGCCCAACACCCGATTGATTACTTAACTGATTAAGGGCTGCGACCTAATACTGTATCCCATGTGGTTCATGTACTGTATAAAAATAAAGGAAGAACATACAGTATACACTGGTAAGATTCAAGCAGAATTAAGGGGGCTAGTCCAAGCCCACATTAATGAACTAACCAGCCACATATCAATCTTGTCCATATAGTGCATTTTCGACTTAAATAAAGTGTTAGGATGGAATGTAACCAAATGATAGCCCAACCAACCAATGTGCTTGCAGCGAACTGCCAAGCATCGTGTCGTTTTGCACTGACCCAGTTAAAGTCCTGTCCTTGGGGTCCCTGCAGCTTAATAGAGTAAAGTTTTGATGACGTCAAATGAATCGAATTTCCATTGAAGACCAATACGTGTAGTTGGTGACTTTAACATATGACACCAGTTTAGTCTGCATTAACATAAATAACTTTTGTGTGCCAAAACTTCAATTTCATGCTTCACTGACTTGTAATCTTGGGACTCCGCAATTATGACCTAACAGACGACACGTAATAACATTAGCCTAAATCCTTTATCAGGAGCCAGGAGGCAGAACTGTCTAATTTCCCCCAGCCAATCAGCAATAAAATAAAGAAAAACATTATGAAATGCAATGATATAATATATAGCAGTGTAAGTAATATGATGAAAAGTTGTTTTTTTAAGTATTGTAATGAGGACATTTTGAAAATATGAATATTCACTTAGAATTGATTGATAATTTCATCTTCTCTCACAGTACTTGAAGCACTTGCATAAAGTTTGCATGGGAAATTATGATGTCCTATCTTTTTTCGAGACACAGTGGTTTCCAGCACATTCTCACAAGGGAATCAGACAGCCTCATCAGTGGCTCCGGCCTAATAGTTATGCCAGCTGTGAGAAACAGATGATACGTCACATAAAGTGGGAGCGCATTAGATTAGCTGGCTATTTCTGTACCGTGTTCAACAGGAAAAAAAAATCACTGAAGTGAAGGTAACTTTATTTTCAGTTTGTATCTTTCCCATCTTGACTGGTACTCCGGTATGCATCCATCTTCTGAAGACTTTATCAATAGCTACAAACACAAATGTCGTTACTGAGGAAACCATTTGAGAACCTAATTCCTTAAATCATCATCAACTATCATATGTGTACAGTATATATAGACAGGAGTGTGAGCTAAAGCAGTTTCAGAGCAAGAAACCTTATTTGGTGCATCACAGCCTTGTAAGGCGCAGTTTACTTCAACAGACTTGCTCAAAATGAACAAACATATTTATATCCACTTATTTTTGGTACCACTCACTGGGCTCGATACCACGTCAATAAGTGTGTGTTTAAAGTACAATCTGAACAACTTTCTGTTAGATTGTATCATTGAAATATCTCCCAGCTAATCAGCAAAATGATAATTATTCCATTGTAATAGCAATAAATATAATAGAATAAAAATGTTGTCTTGTTGTTGTTTTGACTTTCAGCTTTTGCCCGACAAGGGTCGCTACATAATTAGACCAGTGGAGCGTTGCAGTGATATAATGACCATATGTATCTACAGTTTTACTCAGTAGACCAAAGACTTCTATCAAACCCTAACTGTTCACAAAAATGGTTTACAAAAGTGTCCATATGTTTGTTAACTAGGACAACGGTTCTGAACGTGGGATCTGAAGGTCAATGAGCTGTAACTTCGGGATCCGCAAAGTAATATCCCATAAATTATATTGTATCTTTAAAAAAAATGGCTTAGATATGGCAGCCAGTGTGCAAATAAAACATAACCTCCCTACCTTAGCTTTGGGCCAATTAAAAGTGTTGATATTATTGCGACATAGCATAAATCTGACACCCCTGCGCACGTGCAGGATTCAAGCTCTCCTGCTCTTTTGCCATGAAAGTTGTACAGGTGAGGCAAGGCCACCTTTGGGAAATATTCACAGCTTGGAAGCACATACCTTGGATCAAAAGTTTCAAATATGCCATATTATGGTATGGACAGCAAAATTGGCTCTGTCATTTTCTTCCACTCAGGTCCTTTCTTGTCATACGGAGAATAATGTGAACATGATTCTGCTCATGTTGTCTGTTTCTTAGCGGGGATAAATCAGTTTTTGAAAAAAAGAAGACCGTTTGTAAAAATAAAGAAATAAATGTTTTTAAATAAAATAAAAAAGAAATTGCTAAAATATTGATTCCATATCATTTAGTTGTGAACACTGTCTGTGCTTTATAAAGTAACTCCTCTCTGTTCACAGCCATCTTGTTAGTGGAAGCAGTGCATGTCAGCAAGCGACGATGGATAAATGTTAAATTAAATATATTTGATTTAACTGACTTTTGTTAACTTTTATTATTCTATTATTAGACAGGTTATAATTAATTAATGAAGTGGAATATTTGTTTTTAAATCATTCCCGTGGCATTTTCGGGGTGCACATTGTTGTTAAATTAAGGCTTTAGGATTATGATGGGGTACTTGAAAAATTCATCCCCTGTAAAGAGGTCTGTGGATTCAAAAAGTTTGAGAAAACCTGAGCTTGGAGATTACTTCCTAGTTTCTGAAGGTTGACAAGCTGATGGGATGTCCCATTAAGATTATGAACACGGCAATTCAATTGACACCACTGTGAGTCAAATGGTAAAAATAAATGACTAAAGTCACACTTTTTATCCAACATGCAAAAGATTCTGTGACTTATAATTGTATCTGCCCTTATATTTACTGTTTTACTGTGTCAAAAGAATCAGAATAATCTTTACTGGAAATTGTACTGTATGTTTAAACACCCAAAGAATTTGGGTTTTTTGTGTCATACATTTGTCAACGCGTCATAATGAGTTTCCCCATTAAGGGTTAAAATCCCTTTCTTTACAGAGAGCTATCAGTCTGCATTGGACGGAGCCAAGCCTGTGGTGTATGTCTCAGCCCGATCGCGTGAAGCCACGTGGCCGTCCTCGCTGAGGCATGAATGTGGGAAGAGCCAACCAGCACGGTTTGCTGACGTGTGAAGAAGAAGGCCTGAGACTGACCAGCATGCCTGCTGTGGGAAGCTTCGGCAATGGCAAGATCCACACCAGACGCCAAAGACACAGCCGCTTCGTCAGCAAGACGGGCCAGTGCAACATCCACTTCTTAAACATGGACGACAAGTCAAGTCGTTACATATCGGATATGTTCACCACTTGTGTGGACATACGCTGGCGCTACATGTTCCTGGTCTTCAGCCTGGTGTTTGTGGTGTCCTGGCTGATGTTCGGCTTGGCCTTCTGGATAATCGGCCTCCTGCACGGCGACATGGAGCATCCCGCTGAGGATGATAGTTTCGTACCATGCGTCACACAGGTGAACACCTTCGTGGCTGCTTTCCTGTTCTCCATTGAGACCCAGACTACCATCGGGTACGGAGCTCGCTGCGTGACAGAGGAATGTCCCACTGCCGTCTTCATGGTGGTCTTTCAGTCAATTGTAGGCTGCGTCATCGACGCCTTTATGATTGGCGCCATTATGGCGAAGATGGCGAGGCCGAAAAAGCGAGCGGAGACACTTCTGTTCAGCCGCAACGCAGTAATTGCCATGCGTGACGGAAAGTTGTGCCTCATGTTTAGGGTAGCCAATCTAAGAAAAAGCCATATAGTGGAGGCTCACGTGCGAGCCCAGCTGGTCAAGCCTCGTTACACAGAGGAGGGCGAGTACATCCCTCTGGATCAGATCGACATGAACGTAGGCTACGACAGAGGCACCGACCGCCTCTTTCTGGTCGCGCCAATCACCGTCATCCATGAGATCGATGAAGACAGTCCTCTGTTTGGCATCAGCAAACAAGATCTGGAGGTCTCCGACTTCGAGATTGTGATCATACTAGAAGGTCTGGTGGAAGCCACCGCCATGACGACGCAGGCGCGCAGTTCCTACCTGTCGTCAGAGATCCTTTGGGGTCACCGCTTCGAGCCGCTCATCTTCGAGGAGAAGAGCCAGTACAGGATAGATTACGTCTACTTTCACAAGACCTTCGAGGTACCATCCACCCCGAGGTGCAGCGCTAGGGACATGGAGGACAGGAAGTTTCCAACATCGGGCGCTAACTCCTTCTGCTACGAGAACGAGCTGGCCTTCATCAGTAGAGATGAGCAGGAGGAAGCAGACTTTGACAAAGAAGAAGACAGACAGTGTTCTACGGCCCTGCTGAGTGAGCACAGCACCCTTGAACGTGATCAAAAATCATCCAGTAAAGAATCAGAGATTTAAACTTGACATTTACAGAACTTTGATGTATTGGTTTGCTGTTGGATGGATAAAAATGCATATAAAGACACCACACTAACTATTTATAGGATTCTTGTTATAGTGTGCATGACTGCAACGTTTATAGGGTTGCAAAATCCTCAGAATTTTCAAAGTGGGAAACTTTCTGGGAACTAATGGAAATTCATGGGAATAAATGGAAATAAACTAGGCATTTACAAAATTGAAGAGTAGAACTTAATATGGAATTGAAATAAAGTTGGGGAAATACATCTTAGCATAGTCCTGACTAAAACAACTAGCTTTCATGCTAGTAGGGACCTAACCAGTTTATAATTGCCTATAGGTGCCATAAGATGGTGCAAAGCACTACTATTCTCGAAATGAAACTCCTCAACTCACTTCAACATAGTTCCGTGGCACCAAGATGCAACAATGTGGTGGGTGACAAAGCATTACTTTTGTCTTAATAAAAATTCCTCAACTTACTTCAACAGTTCCTTGGCAGCAAGATGCCACAAGATGGTGCCAAAGTAATACTTTAATTGTGATGGCCGAAGCAAAAACAGCAAGTAAGTTTTTCAGCAAATAACGGAGGACAGGTTTAAAAATTTAAGATGCATACAGATAGGTGATTAGGTCCCCATCTTAAATTTCCATAGAAATTTACCAGAAACTTTCAATGAATTTTCCAGAAATTTTCCACCCCTTTGAATACCCAATAGTTTATAATGTGTAATTTAAAAAAATAAATAATAATAACAATACACCAGCGCATTTGTCAACCCTTCAGCGTACACTTATTTCTGACCCTTTTAACTTCACATAGCATACCGGCCACAACATTAGGTAAACCTGAACAATCATACTGAGGAGCATGTTAATATTTTGCTGCTTTCCTTTACTGTAGCTATATAACCAAAATATAGACATTGTATTTATTGCAATGTAGCCATGGTGGTAGATCAGGGCCAGCAATGCCTTTTCTGCTGGCTTAAACAATAGCAGAAGTACTGATCTAAATTTATAACCTAAATAAAATATTTGTTCCATGAAATTGTATTAATTTATTCCCAACAGCCATCCATTCATTTCGTAGCATTTCTCTTGGCTGCACTGCTTCAAGTATGTTTATGTGGATGTTAGATTTTTTTTGTCCAATCAGATTTCAGTCTCTATGTACTGCCATGTCAATCTAGAAGAATTAGCAGTGTCTGTCATCCATCCATCCATCCATTTTCTGAGCCGCTTCTCCTCACTCGGGTCGCGGGCGTGCTGGAGCCTATCCCAGCTGTCATCGGGCAGGAGGCGGGGTACACCCTGAACTGATTGCCAGCCAATCGTAGGGCACATACAAACAAACAACCGGTCGCACTCACAGTCACACCTACGGGCAATTTAGAGTCTCCAATTAATGCATGTTTTTGGGATGTGGGAGGAAACCGGAGTGCCCGGAGAAAACCCACGATTGAACTGTGAGGCTGACGCTCTAACCAGTCGGCAACCGTGCCGCCTCAGTGTCTGTCAATGTGACTTAAATTATATTAGCAATGGGACTTCTTCCTTTAACCAATCAGATTTCAAATTCATCCTGACAGGGTCAGATCACCGGCCCTTGATGATGTCAGCATTTTTCCGTCCTGATCGTTTGGTCAGAACAAAACTTGTTACAGGCAACTTTGGCAATTAAAATACTGTCCGTCTGTAGCGATTGCCATATGTTAATACATTTAATAATCAACATCTCTGGTGAGTATGATGTATTTTATGAAATGTTTTATGTTTTTGTCATATTATTAGATACTTTAAGTATTGATTCTGAACTGCTCCAGATGATGTATGGGGCACAGTTGTGTGCTGTTATATTGCGCTTTTGTATAGTATTGATGGTTTCTATGTTTGTATAATTGCGATGTGATAGTGGTGGTCTTGAGCGGTCCAGGTACCATGGCCCGCCACTGCAATATAGAAACCACAACAATATACATATTAAAATAATATCTTTCTGACTGGGTCAATCAAAATGTTATCTTTGCAAAGTTAGGATTGTACATATTACCCATTAGATTCTTCAGGTGTACCTAATGTTACTAGTTTGTATATATTACAGACAATATCCACACAGGGTTGATATGCCAGCTGCATGGCAGTCTTTTGATAATAAATCGAGGAACGGTAGTTTTTCCTGTCAATTATGCATAAAACTGAGGAAAATATTCCATTGCCTAACCATTACTGTCATTACGTTTGCATTGTGGCCGTGGGAGAACAATTGTGTTCGTGGCATTCATGTGAAGTGTGGATGGAGTAGAAAATACAGTAGAGTGGCAGTGTGTTTTGCATTTTTTAGTTATTGGCGGCATCCCACAACCACAAGAGCGTGTAAAAAGTCTGGCAAGAATGTATAGGAGTGTTTTTGTTTTTAGCTACAACTGCATATCTGTAGCACACCTATAGACATTCGATGCATGTTGTGGGTCTAAATCCATATTTTAAGGCACAACGGACCACCAGTTGAATGACAACTGCTGGACTTTGTAGCTTTGATGGATTCATGAATTGAACTTTCTCAGTTGTCAATTAAAGAAATTTATGAAATGTATTAAATTAATTATACAATTCAAATTTATTCTTATTAGTGAGAAAAATACATCACTCATCAGAATGTACAGATGCACAAAATATGCTGTACACAACAAATAGTTATGCTAATATTTTCAAAAATTCCATACATTAAACTCTAAAATGAAGATGACGATTTGTCATTTCTTAATATGTGCAGTTATGTGTTCTCCCGGTGATCAAGACATTATTTCAGAGATCAGACTAATGGAATTCTACATGTGAAAAGCCTTATTGTGTGAATATGAGAATATATAAAGACTTAACCAAAATATTCCACCAATAAAGGGTCAAAGGTTTTGTATTCTTTCTTTCTGTCTTCTATTTGAGTTGTTGTGCTCTTTGTACACCTGACTGCCATTTCAGCATAACTGTACACATTTGCATTTGGATCTTGATCTTGGACTCATGTTAAAAATAACAAAGGTTTTCTCTGAAAAATGAATGCTTTTGCCATTTTCAGCAAAAAGCAGAATGCAGGACGGGATGACTACAGTGTATACTACTGTACATTAGTCAGGTCTGTATTGTAAATAAACATGCTTCTTTCTTTGTTGCTGTTCATTTTTGGTCAGTTGCTTTATTGCATCATTGATTGATGCTTGAGAAATGACATTGAAATAACATTGACCTGCCATGCAACTAAATTGAAGCCATGTTGACCTTTGACCTAAATGCCATTCATTTTTTTCCCTCAATAGGGCACAGACAAACACATAGAGAGGAAGGAATGCAGGCATGAGACTTTTTGGGTAACAGCATCTGATTGGGGTCAAAGGTTTCTTCTTTCACTCTTATGCAACCCGTCAGAAGCATCTTTGCTATGGACACACCGCACTAGGAAGAGCTGCTCCACTTCACTGACCTTTGACCTTAATAGCAGCCCTTACTGTAATATAAGAAGCAGTGACTTTTTCTATTTTAAACTACTACCTTTTAACAAAAGTTATAGTATAAAAGTATCTGCTACCCAAATATCATGGTATGCTATCTTATAATAATGGGCATATAATTGCCAACCCTGGGCGACCTTTCGAAATTAACTGTTAATGCTCCAAGTTGTGTGTTTTACGTGTATAAACTCTAATTTAAAAGACAATACTTAATTCAGGATATCATGGCCCTGTACATTGCCCTCAGTTTTAAGTTAAATATTGGAAATTTTGCAAAGTTTATTGCGAATATTCTTTTAGACTCATATGTGATAAAGGGGCAGGTTCTTTGTGACGGACCTCATGCCAATAAGGAATTTAAACCAGTTGTAATCCAGCTTTGTTTGTTTATCTTTCCATAAATTAATTAGCAGGCTACTTCCTGGTTCATGGACAATGACAACATTATCCCAAAAAAAATAAAAATAAATAAAAATAATGTCCACCCTGTCATTGTCCAGGTTTTTCAACAAGCTTATACATTCTGGGGTGTGTTACAGCTTGACTGTGACTCCAATAGCAAAAGTAAAAAGTCAATTCCCTAATCTGCATTTTTATCTTGATTTGTTCATTTATTAGCGCACGTGGCAAAGTTTTGTGGAAATTGGTAATTTTTTTTGCAAACAATCAAACTGAGCAAATATCCATCCATCCATTTTCGCTTGTCCTTATTGGGGTTGCGGGTGAGCTAGGGCCTATCACGAGTGACTTTGGGCGACAGGCGGTACACCCTGGACTGGTTGCAAGCCACTCCCAACTAGGGCTACACAATATATTGTTTGAGTATCGTCATCGCAATGTACATGTGCGCAATAGTCACATCACAGGGTCCTGCCAATGTTAGTGTATTAATATGCAATCAATCAACTGCAATATTAATGAGTGACCAGCAGAGGGACCTGGTTGGACATGCTAATAAGATTAGCGTCGATATTAAGGTAGATTTTAACCTATCAAACAACACACACTGAGCAGCCCAGAGTGTTATATACATTTTCTTTGGTTAACTATAAAAATCAAAATCTTGACACAGGAAAGAATTACACGCCTGCATTTACTGTATCTCTCTTCAGAATGTATCAAACGAATGCATGTTGCAAAAGATTAAACTTGGGGGGAAGGGGAACAGCCACGACATTATTGAAGGGACAAACTTCACGTGTACCCAACAATGTGGTTTGCTTAATCTAATACACTAAAATATAGAAATACTAATGCATATGTTAAAACGTAGGTGTACAATAACTGATTAAAAACAAATGAATAGTGTTAGGAATGTGCTAATGTCTTCAGTATAACTACACATGAAAAGGAATGATTTTAACCTTTTAAAACCTCTCACTTTTGTGCAGGTAATAATCCCCAACTTTTGCTTCAGTTGTGACAACAAAAGTAATAATTATAATGTGAGAAAACTACTTGTTAATCTACAAAAATCACACCAGATCAGATGATACTCAACAGAATAAACTTTATATCTTTCCATACTATATACATTTAACATGACCATAGTTGAATCTGTGAATCCTCCCATGAGAATGTTGAGTGATGTGGTGCGATGCAAGCATAATGTGGAGAAAATAACGGGATGAATCCCACCCACTCCACAGTGTTGGAGGAGGAGAACCTGTGGAAAGTCAGTCTTTCAACATGAAGAGTGGGCTGCAGCCTTAATTATCACAACCCTGCTTCTTCTTCACTGTTTGCCTGCAGGTGTGAGAAGGAGGTGGAGGTTGAAAAAAAAGTAACATTACTTTAATACTACTTAAAGCTTTATGTTTTTTGTTCTTCAGTAACAGTCCTGTATCATATTATGAGTACTGATGTCTATTTAGGATCTGGAATTACAGCATCTATTTATTTACTTACCTTTGTATTGATTTATAATTTTTGTATGATGAGTATCAGTCACTGGCATTTTGAGAGCATTTGGTCCAAGCTAAGTCGTTACATAATATTATCGCCCTGAAGATGATGAGAGCACAATTCCTCTTTGTTGAGGCTACTGTAGTACAATTAGCACCTTCCAGTGAGTGATAACCGGCCTGCCAAAATCTCTTACAGCTTCAAAAAAAAGACGCTGATGAAATGACAAAAGCTGTTAGAAAGTTTTATATATTTTGGATATTACATTATAGCACTCTTCAAGAGCTCTAAAGGGAATGAACTGACAACATGTTGATAAAATATCAGCCACTGTTTTGGGAAATGAATGCCCTTGTTAAAAATGTCAAGGGAAAGTCATCTTTGGCCTGTGGATGTCAGATGTCAAGCAATCAATCTTCACATCTTTTCCCATGTGAGAGACTATTTCTTAATATAATTTTGCACTTTTCTTTTCCATTCACATTGGACAGCTAGTTTTTTTTCCCTTCTCCTTCTGAGGGTGCAGATAGCTTTATGTTATGAAAAATGGGAACATGGGAATGGAAGAAATATCCAGTAGGACAGGGAGAGTCTGAGAAAGGAAAGGGAACAAACTGGTTTGGGAAATAAATGTAACAATAATAATGAGATGATTTATATTACTAATGTAATAATAAACCTGTATAGCGTACTTCAAGGGACCCAAGAATGCTTAAAAAAGTAATAGTAAAACAAAGGGATCAAGCTGAAACTGCACGGTCAAAGTATAACTGCTCAGAGAACGCAACAAGTTTCATCAGCCATCCATGCATCCATCAATCTTCTACAGCGCTTGTCCTCAGACCCTTCAATCAACCTAATTAACATGCATGTTTTTGGAAGGTGGTTTGCTTCTTCTGCTTCTTTTAAAGCATTGTCCAAGCACGACTCTGCAAACATGACAGCTACCCATGGGAGAGCAGTTCCGTGCAGTTCGGAGTACCATCGACTCAGCAGAGGAATCAAGGTCACTGAAACATAAGCGTGTTTACTGTCTGGGCATATCGCTTTACGTTGTAGTTCTGGAGCATGGTGACGTGCAGCTGAGCACGTCGCTCACGGGTACCAGCTCGGTCCAGTCCACACATACAGTGTGCGATTATGGCAACAAGCCGATCGGATTACCGGACAAGGCACTGATTCGAATAGCGGAAGTAAACACAGTTGACAAACTTCCTGTGTGGAGTGCAGAGAGTACAACAGAGGTGACAAGTACTCAGACTCTGTACTTAAATGGAAGTAAGATACTGTGAATAATACCATGGTTGATCTAGAAATACTGACGCAACACCTTTACTTAAGTAAAATTTAAAAAAGTACAGACTCAGAAATGTAATTAAGCATGAAAGTAAAAAGTCAAGTTTTTTATTATTTCAATTGTCAAACTGACAAAACCGGTTTCTATAACTTGTGACAACGAAAAGACTTATCTGCACACAAAATAGTTTCCCTCTTTTATTTACTCATCACTATTTACTCATGTGTTCCCATTCACATTGTGAACAAAAAATGCTAAATTTGATAATGACAACTGTAAAAAAAAAAAAAAAAAAAATGTTTCTTCTTTCAGATTAGACAGAATTTTTTTTTATGCCAGAAGCTAGTGTTTTTTAGGCTGACACAACATAATACATTCATCACAAATCAAGTCTTGGACCAGACAACATCAAACAAATATTTTAAATAAGGCCATGGATGGGAAAAACTGTACCTTGCTTCTTTCATCTATTGTAAGAAATAAATTTTAAAAAATAAATTAAAAAACTCAAGGTACCTGAACAACCTACTTGACTATAGCAAAACTGGAGCCCACCAACACACACACACACACACACACACACACACACACAGAGAGACCGAACATCAAGGCCATTGAAAGCCAATGTATGTACAGTATATACAGTGAACCCCCGTTTGTTGCGTGGGATACGTTCCAGACCCGCCCACAATAGGTGAAAATCTGATATAGAGGTACTATTTTTTGTTTTTTAACAGGTAAACACCTCCAACATGCTTTAAACAAATTTAAACTTATTAAAACACACTTGAACTTAACACACTTTTTTAATGTATTCCTTAGTTGGATTAGTAGTAATATATTGAGTAGTGTTTTTTTTTAATGTTCTGTATTCCTTTGTTCTTACGCTCTCGCTTGTAAAGTTCGCCAAATAAGAGCAATGCATGCTTGCTTCAAGCTGTTTAATTTTCACTGCTTGTTGAAGTTCACTGTAAAAGTGACACGTAAAACAAAAGAGAATTAAACATTGTATATTTACACACCAAAATGATGACCCACCATTTATTAACTCTTAATGCTCACATAAATATGGAACACCCTAGACAAGCCTAATGGGCGTTAGTATGCACGTTACGGTAATTATAAACCTTCATACACTGCTACTTTAACACACATGGAGCAGCAGCACATACAACAAGAGAATGGTCTGTTCCTTTATACTTCTCTAATTGATTTTTTTGCTACTATACTGTATTAATTTTACACAAATATTTTTTCATGTGCAAATTCAAACTGTTTAAATGGACATGCTCTTATTTTTAAATTCACATAGATTAAATAACCATCCTGTATATAGAGAAAAGCTAAATATAGTATTTACAATCAATCTTGGTTTAACTAATCTACACCAAGACAGTACTAACTGAATTCCAGTGGTACGATTCCAAAAAGGCGCTCAAAGCCTCTTTGCTGCCCTCGTGTGTTGACGTAGTGAACTAAGTACTGTCATCTGTCCTGTTTCACATGAGTGTTTGCCTATAGGTGGGAGGGGCAAAAAAACTAATAAAAACTGAAGTTGTTATTTAATAAAATTTTATTATATAAATGACATGAAGCAGTCTGGCCCTTTACAAATATTTTGGATGAATGTAATATCGCAACACATGGGATGAAGCTGTAAAGTATCCTGTGTATTTGCAATTTGGGGGGATTACAGTATTTCATTGAGGCAGACACAGACAACCACCTTCCATTAAGTTCGTGCCAAATACCCCCTGCCCCCCCCAACCCCGAGTTCCCTTTACACCTTCTTATGAGACCCACTGGTCTTCGTCTGTCATTGTCAGGATGTCCGTCACCAGGCCAGTGCCGATAGTTCTGTTGCCGTCTCTAAGAGTGAACCTTTGACCTTTCTCCAGGACCATTGGTTGTCGGAGCGTGAGGGTCAAGGAGGTGTCCTCCCCCGGCATCACCATTTCCTGGACGGGACAAGATCAGATGGCATGTTTACTATAACTAGTAAAATTGAGATTTTGTGTAGTTTTTAATGTGAAAAAATAAAAAATTTACTCCGATTGCAGACCGCCAAATGTTTGTTGATGGTTGACGGACCTTCCTGACCAATTTGGCCTGTGAACCACTGGTTTAAAAGCATAGTAATCTTACTGTAGTTAAACTTCTGACTTTGGGGGGGGAGGGGAATAAAATTTGCCTAAAAGAAAATCATTCTCTCATTATTCTGGCATTTAGCAAATATAAATAATTTTGGTATTCCTAATTGACCTAAAACAGGAAAAATGTAGTCTTATTTTATGTCAGACAGTGAGGAAAAAAAGATGTCTTTTTATATACCAATATCACGGTGAGTACTAGTATTGTATAATAGGGAGAATGTGAAAGGTATAACAAGATGGATGAAGTTCAACAATATTTGCTTTTGGAGCAAAATCAGTAGAAATACAAGCACACACCTTGCCAGAAGGCAGAGTGACTCTGCAGGCCATGTCCCACGTTAAGGAGAACACCACCGGCATGAAGTTGGTGACAAACGGCTTGTGTCGTCCTCCCTCCTCTTTACTTAGAACATACACCTGCAACACACGAAGCACGTGTGACTCGGAGCAGCTACAACAGTCTGCCTTTGTCAGAGCTCACCCTGCTGGTGAGAAATGAGAACGTCTTAAAATAGCATTAACATGAGTGCATAGGTAGGATGTGCAAACATTATGGACTTTGTGCGTATTACTGCATGTGTCAGTTAGAACTATTATAACATTGTCTTCCAAACCTGAGCGTTGACTTTCTGGTGAGGCTTGATCGATCCCGGCTTACACATCACCATCCCTCTTTTCACGTCCTCCCTCTTCAGGCCTCGGACAAGAGCACCCAGGTTGTCTCCAGCCTCGGCCCGTTCCAGAGATTTATGGAACATCTCGATGCCTGAGCCCAACAGCACGGACACCCGAGTTAAACACAAATGTATCATTATTATTTTTGTTTTGCTTTTGTATTGGATCTCATTAGGATTTGCAAAGTCTCAAGTAAAGTGACTGGTGAGGTTCACTCTGCAGTATAAATCCAGCCTTATCTTTCCTCATAGGAAATAACCACTTATACTCTTGTCTCCACTGAGGTTTTTACTGTTTTTTTATTTTGTGTCTTACACTCACCTGTAACCACAGATTTGAAGCTGCGATTGTGACCCACAAACTCACAGTCGTCCCCTTTCTTAATAATGCCCCTCTCCATGGTGCCGGTCACTACCGTCCCCCTGCCTGAATGCAGACAAAAAACACAATAGATTCAATGCATTTGAAACTAAAAACACTGCACAAAATGCAGCTTTGAGTCAAACAATTACAATATTCAAAGTGGACACATTCCTTTATTTATAAAAAAAAAAAAAAAAAAAAGTTCAATATATACAGTACAGCCATTTAACAGAAAACAGCGCAGCTACAGAATCTAATGAGTTACAGTACAAATTCAATAAAATATTTTGTAACAACGATAATAATCCTCAGCATTAATGGACAGCATCAGAGATATTAATTTACCTATGTTTATTAGTGTGCTTATAGCCTTGAACTTGTTAACGTGTTTTGCATTGCATCTCTATGGCACCGTACACTGCTACATAACCATTAATAATTACATAAATAAATACATACCTTACTGACAATGTAAACTGAGCATTACCATCTTTGTAATGGTAGACTTTAAAGAGCTGTTGTGTTCACTGTTCATTAGACAGTGCAGGTCTACCTAATGTTCAGACCTGTGAGGTTATGTTATGAGATTAACCAATATTAAATGTAGACTTCATTTTGTTATTAGTAACATAATTATGTTTCCATCCGTTTCCTCATTTGGGTTGCGGGTGAGCTAGCGCCAATTAAAGCTGACTTTGGGTGAGAAGTGGGGCACTTGTACACCCTGGACTGGTCGCCATCTGAGCACATATAGACAAACTTCTATTCCATCTCATAGTCATACCTCTGGACAAGTTATAGCTTTAAAATGTATTTTATTAAAAATTAAATTTTTGGAATCTGGAAGGAGACTGAGATTCAAACCCAGAACCTCAGAAGTGTGAGGCAGTCATGCTAACTACTAGGTCAATGTGCTTCAATACAGTTATTACTAAATTTAAAATGGAAAAAAAAAAACATGAAATATGGATACATATGAAGCATTAAATACATTAACTAATACATACACTGGATTAAACCTTGACATCTTGAAATGGGTTCATACCTGGGATAGAATAAACACCTTCGACAGGCAGAAGGAACGCCTTTTCCAGTTCTCTTTTGGGCAATGGAACATACGAATCCACAATCTCCAGCAGTTTAATGACTGCACTGATTCCAAGCTCTGGCTCACGACCCTGAAAAGAAGCATCACAAACATTCAGTCAAGACTCAGAAGTGTGCTACAGGTGATCAATTCCTTGGGGCCGGTTGCTGCCTTCACTCACCTCCAGAGCACAGAGGGCAGAGCCTATCACTACAGGCGTGTTGTTGCCGTCGTAGCCGAACTCTGTAAGAAGCTCACGAATCTCGATCTCCACCAGCTCAAGCATCTCCTTGTCCTCCACCGCGTCCGCCTTGTTGATGAACACCACCACGTGCTCGACCCCGATCTGCCTCGCCAGCAGCAGGTGCTCACGTGTTTGGGGCATCTGGCCGTCAGTGGCCGCCACCACCAGGATGCAGCCGTCCATCTGAGCAGTGCCTGTAATCATGTTCTGGGGAAGGGGGAGGAAAAAAAAAAATAATAAAAATTGGCACTTACAACAAAGCATAAACTTAAATTTTGCGACGGTTCGTAAAACTCATAAGTTTGGGCACTCGTAATTCAACGCCCCAATGTTTCTGTGGCTTGTTCTCACAGTTAGACAGCTTACCTTGACATAGTCAGCATGACCGGGGCAGTCTGTGTGAGCGTAATGTCTGTTGGCTGTGGTATATTCAACATGAGAGGCGTTGATGGTGATTCCTCGGGCCTTTTCCTCAGGGGCGTTGTCAATATCCTCATACTTTTTAAAGTTGGCACCACCGGCATCGGCAAGTACTGACAATTTAAAACAAACAGCGGTAAAATGCCTGTGAACCAGAATACAATAGATTCTCAATAATCGAGCCTATTAAATTGTACAAAACGTCAGATTGAACCATTGTAATTGATTGTGTCACTTGAGACCTCAGCATGTCTCACTAGATTTACCGTAATTGCTCGTGTATAATGCGCATCCCCCCCCCCCCCCCCCCCTAAAGAAATTGTCAAAAATAAATAGTGCGCATTATACATAGGTATAGAGGGAAAATGGGGCGGGGAACTTTCACATTTTATAAATGTATGCCCCCATCTAGAGGTTATGAAAAAGCTGTATACGTTCACTCCAAAATGCCACCGCCACCTAGAGGTTATGAGAAAGGTGTACCCTTTCATTTTAATATGCCACCTAGTGGTTATGAAAAAGATGTAGCCTACACTTTCATTCCATTATGACAGGGGACAGGGGTACGTATGACTGCATATATGTACAGTTGCGGTCATAAGTTTACATACATACCCTGGCAGATTTGTGAAATATTATTGTTGGGTTTTTTTGTTTTTTTTATAAATATGACTGATGACTGAACAACAACCATCGTTCATTTCTTTATGGTTATGTTTTGATTAATGATAATGATTGTCTGAAATGCTTGACTGTTTAATTGTAATCCCATTAAAATAAAATTAAATGTGTTTCGCCTGGTCCATCTTGGTTTCTTTAAAGAATTGTAGCCATCTTAGAAATTTTGCCTGGGCAATCAAACATGAGCACAACTGTGTGTTTTCTAATTTACTAAATAAAAGTAGGGCTGTGAATTTCAAAATAAGAGCAAGTAAATAAAACAAATTGTTACGTGTTCAAATAAAGTGGTTAACTTCGGAAAAATTATTTGAAAAAACTAATACAGATAATCCTTCATGTTTTGATCATATGGGTAGAATCATGCATTGTAAAATGCATTAGACATAGGTAGAAGGGTTTTCCAGAATTTTGAGGTCAACTTTGGGGGTGTGTATTATACATGGGTGCGCATTATACATGCGAAATTACGGTACTCACAGCTCCAAAAATATATTTGGTTTAATTTTTCTTTTTTTTGTGGGTGTTTTTTGGAACAACACACAGGGGTACTAGTGGGGAAAAAAGAGAAAAAGTGTGATGATGATCATCGAGCTTGAAATTAAACTGAATGGGACAATAACAAAGTGGTACACACATCTCTGTCTTGGCTACTAAGTATAGTATGGGTAACGCAGCAATGCACTCACATCAATAACAAAAGATGAAGATTACCAAGAGTGAATAATCGTAATTTAAATTTATTTTTTTCACTCTGTTACATTACAGAGTGACTGGCCTGTACTGTATTCTACCTTGCCTAAACAGCTGTTAATGGTTTTATGATAGCTACCATTCATCCTGGAAGAGACAAGTGTTTACTTCCATAACTTCCTATCAGAAAAGTTGATTCATTTTATTTCCCCACCAGACCGTCCCAGCATCCCAGGTAAGATGATGTGGTAATAAACCCTTACCCTTTGTTATGGCTGCAGTTAGGGTGGTCTTGCCATGATCGACATGTCCAATGGTTCCAACGTTGACGTGGGGCTTGTCTCTGCTGTAAATCTTCTTAGCCTCTGCAGCGAAGGTCCGCCGACTCAGAGGCACAGCACACTACAACATACATAAATGTATATAGATAAATACAGATAAGGATTTATACAGTTAGAAACACAGATTAATTGAATCTGTACAGGATAGTTTAGGTGCACACTCACTAGTTTAAATGAGCTCTGCACAAGGCTCGGTGAGGACAGTTGAAGAGCTGAAGGAAACAAAAACACAACATTGTTAATACTATATCTCGTAAAAAAAAATAGGCCCGTGCTAAAGAATGCCATTTAGTTTCAATCAGCTCATGTGGGAAAATCACAACTCCTTAGCCAACTAATCTGACCAAAAAGCACATCATCCCATCATTAAACGCTAAGCAAGTCTTAACAAAGCTGACGAAACACATTAAAACGGAAAGTTAGCTTCGAATAAAGCTCCATGTCATACTACCATATATCAGACCATTTCCTGTCTAAACATAAAATAAGTTCCAATATCAACAAATAATGATTGATCACTTTCTTCATTCTAGTTAGCTGTAACGTTAGCTTACGAGCACCGGTAACGTGACCTTGCTGTCCTAATAGAATAGACAGCATCATCCCCTTTTCGTGTTTAATGCTGCAACAGCCCACAAGAGCATTTTCAGAGCACCACAGAGTGCTGCAAACGAACAAACAATCAGAAACACAAAGACAGCATAATGTGGTGAAGAATTGGAATTTTAGACAATTTTACCGGAGACGCAAGCACGGAGTCCTAATAGCGCTGCCATCTTGGACAGTCATACAAACTAGACAAAGACCAACAATTCGCCAAGAGCAATTTGTAGTACGGGCGCAATCCACTGGAATAATACCTACTTTTCCTCGTTACCCCTTCTTGGGTTTATTTTATTCATTTCATCCCCATTAGTACAATCTAAATACAATTTAATAATTTGACATCAACACATTACGAATTTATTTATTTTTAAATGACAAACGTTTAATTATCTTGCTTCTACTAATACTCTCTGAAAGTTCCAAGTTCCAACTGGTACGCAATTGAATCGCTAATAGACAATTGAGCGTTTTTCTTCTTGAATATAATAATTTAATCAGCCTTTATTAAGGTGTTTGGCAACTGTTAAAATAAAAACAAATGTAAAAATTTAATCGACTATCGTCTGACTGTAAAGACAGCTGTAAATTCCAAATGTCTTTGCGGCTTTAATTTTACCATTACGGTAAAACATGGCGGCTTACTTAGTTGCCACCCATGCGCTAGCTTTAGCTAGAATGTTCTAGCGTCTTCATGTGTCTACTAGGTTAAAGAGGCGTCCACCTTCTGGGCCGTCAAAAATAGTCCGTGTTTACATTTGTTCAGTATCATTTCATGAACCTCTAAAGGTAAATTGGATTTGAACATTGTAATGTAATTTAAGGTAGAGTTATGAAGGTTGTATGTATTCTGGATTCTCGGACCCGTTATTATGGGTTAGGGTTGTGGACAGGTAGTGAAAAGTTAAAAGGGATCCCGTGTTTACGATGGTCCGGACATACGACCATTAACTACTTTCCGCAGCGTCATCACGCGGTGCAGGAAGGCACGCTCAGTTACCACCGTGTTGACTATTTATAAATAATTGGATTGGTTTATATTTATTACACGAGTCGCCGCTAACCCGGACGAATTATACAGTCGGAGCCGGAGCGCTCGCTTCCGTTATAATATCGTTGTGTTATGACGTTTGTATTTGTTGTTACCTTTCTTGGCCGCCACCGAAGTTTACTGAACGGGAAAAACAGTCAAACAAGAATACTAAATGAGAATACTTGTTAGGAGTTGCTGGAGGGCCAAGTTAACACCCAGACGCTCACACGCAACTAACCTGAATGCTTAAACTCACGAGATACTACAGTAAAGTAATTAATTACACTTTATAAAACAGTTTATTTCTTTACATTCGGTTGTATAATTTTAGGGAAATGCAGGTCCCAGGGTGACAACAGTTGACAATCACTGGTGATTGAGCATTGTTTTTAAACATGGACTGGCTAATATGGGCTAAACTTACATTTGATCAAAGTGTATGTATGACCTTAGGTCCTGCTCAGTTTGTCTTTTACTTGATGCACTTCACCTCCCCCCCCCCCCCTTTCAAGCAACATGGCAGAAGACGGACAAAATAGAAGATACCCTCAGAATCTTCAGGGGGTCCTGCAGTTGGCAATCGATGCTGGCTCCGGTGCAGAGGGGCCTGCTCCTGTCGAACCCATTTCGGAGGAGGTTGGTCCTGTGGACTTTGAACCCCACCCCCGATCGCCAAACACATGCACACACGCACACACATAGAGATATAGAGGTGCTTTATTATTTTTTTAATATATAAATAGGTTAACCCCTCTAACAAGCTTTAAACAAATTCAAACTTATTAAAACACCCTGGAACTTATTAACACCAAAATGATGAACCACCGTGTACTTTAATGCACATGGAGCAGCATCAAATACAACAAAAGAGAATTCAATTGTTCGTTTAACCACCAGTGAAATCTTAATCAAAGAAATATGGTGTGATAGTCTTTATTTTCCATCTTTCAGAGGAGTGCGTGGCTAAGGGAGGCTCTCGCAGATGTCTGCAAAGGGCAGATGGATGAAGTGGAGCAGATGAAGCAGTGCTTGGCTGTCCTGAACAAGGAGGAGCTGAACGGTGAGGGGGATAGGGATGAGGAAGATGAAGATGAGCGGGAATCAGCCTTTGAGTTGCTGTCAGATTTGTGTGAGAACCTTGACAATGCCAGAGGTCAGTATTTATTTTTTCATATGATATGAATTCATTAAATGAGGGTAATATTAATGCAATTGACAGTATCCTATTTGTGTCCCCATGTCTCTCACAGACCTGATGGTTCTGGGAGGCCTGGATGTGTGCGTGTCCAAATATTTGTGTCATGCCCAAAGTAGGCTGAGGCGGAGCGCTGCTCAGCTGATCGCTACCTGTGCCCAGAACATGCCACAAGTGCAGGATCACTTGCTAAAGATGAGCACTTTACCAAAGCTTCTACAGCTGACAGACTCAGACCCCCATCCCACAGTCAGAGTCAAAGCCCTTTATGCAGTCTCATGTGAGTGCAGTGTGTCGTAGTGACTTCAATGCAGAGTGTGAAGCATTTCAAACAGATTATGTTCGTGTCATCCATCTGGTGTTGTGACTGCAGGTCTGGTCCGAGAGAAGGACACGGGAATGGAGGCCTTTTTGTCCCATGATGGCTTCTCAGTGCTAATGAGAGGCATGCAGTCAGAACATGAGAAGCTCCAGACCAAGTCGGCGTTCCTTCTGTTCAACCTGCTGACGTCACATCCTGAACAAAAAGGTGCAAAACATGATGATGAGTTATTTATGAATTATTTTCGTTATCTCTAAGGAACCTATCCTCTGGTAGCCTAAATTGTGTATGTGAGAGAGGTGGCAAAAGTACTCACACTCTGTACTTAAGTAGAAGTACAGTAAAACCCCACATATTTGCAGTTTGGGATTTGCAAATGTGCCAATTTAAATACTTTATTTATTTTTTAAACCTGTCCTCTGGTATTTGATTAAAAAAAACTCATCTATTTGTTTTTGTGCTTGGCCCAAAGCCAAGCCACGTCTAATTCAGGAAGTCCTCGATTTACAAACGAGTTCCGTTCCTCCGCTGGCGACGTAACACGATTTTCCACGTAAGTCGGATTTTACCATTAAAGTCGAAATTTACGGCGAAATACTTCTGTTACGGGTATTGTCCCACGTGTTTGTGACAGCAAGCTCAGTGTGTGTGGGCGTGTGCGTCTGTGTGAGTGAGAAGGGACTGCAAAGGAGGAAGGAGTGCACGCAGGTGCGAATGTGTACAGTGGCAAGTGTAGTGATGGCGACCGGGGAAGAGTAGCGATTAGCGGAGGACCCGTTGACGTTGAATGTGCAGAGGAGTTAATGAAGCCATTAAAGCAGCAAATCGGTGTTTCGTGCCTTTATTGTTGCTGCCACCCAGCTCAGCTGCGCAACGAGAGAAGGGAGCTAACCCCTGCGTCTCCCGACCACGGTCAGGTGACCGTAGCAGGAAAGGTTAACGCTCTTTATAAAGAAACTAAAATACATGAAAATATATATTTTTTTTTTAAAGATTCTGTACTTACCATTACTGCTGAGTGTGTGAAAAAAGGAGGGCGAAAAAGGCAAAGATACTCCCACCGCACAAACACAGACAAGCACTATGCACTAGCTAAGCAGAAACACTATGGTGCTGGGACAAAATGGCGGACAAGGCACGGGCGTCGTAAAGTCAAAATGTCGTAGGTCGAGTGCCTCGTAACGCGAGGACTTCCTGTATTAAAAAAAAATAAAAAATCCTTTGGCGCCATCTTGTGGCATCTTAGTTCCTTGGCCTCATGTTAAAGTGAGGCCAGTTCCATTTAGTCAAGCCATAGCCTTCTCTAATAGGAAAAACGTGCTTTGCCGCCTTGTGGAATCTATAGGCAATTAGAAACCTTTTTGGCAAGTTCAAAAAAGTAACAAGCCTATTTTGACAAAGTAAGGAGTAAAAAGTATCTGTTTCAAATTTAGGGAGTAAAAAGTTTATTTGAGAAATAAATGCTGAAGCACAGTTACCTGTAAAATCTATTTAAGTACTCTAACAAAGTACAGTCAATTCCCGCATATTCACAAATTCACCTAGTTGATGTTGTTAGGGGGGACCTATCCTCTATTTGCTGAAAAACTCCCCTAATTGTTGTTTTTAATGCTCAGGCCAAAGCAATACAAGTATGACTTTGGCACCATCTCGGGGCATCTTGGTGCCAAGGAACTATGTTTAAGTGAGTTGAAGAGTTTGATTTTGACAAAAGTAGTGCTTTGCTGCCATCTTGTGGCCTAAATGGATATAAACCTTTTTGGGCGGTGTCAATTACTTGCAGATTGTCTCTGTTTGCTGCAGGACTTGGTCCTTATCCCCTGTGAATAGCGGTGGAACATTGTAATTGTACTTACAGTATTTACCTACCACCACTGGAGATGGGTATCACAGACCTCATTTGTTGCGTCATTCATTCTTCCCGTAGACACAGTGGTCTCCATGGGGATGGTGCAGCAGCTGGTCTCGGTGCTGCGTTGTCCACACTCACCTTTTCATGAGCACGTGCTTGGTGTTCTTTGCTGGTAAGACGCCTAGTTTATCTTCTTCTGTCCTCCGCATATAGCAGTTGACATTGATGATGGGGTAAATGACAGTGTAGGTTTGTTTTTAGCCCAAGTCAGCTGGGATATGCCATGACCATAAACAGGAAAAAATAGGTTTAAAACATGGATGATGAATGCACTGCCTTGCCACTTGTCTGTCCAGCCTGGTGGAAGACTGTGTGAAGGGGCTCAAAGATTGTAGGGATCCATCTCTCGGTCTCGAAGAGTTACTGCGACTGCGCGCCAGAGAACTCCAAGGCCAAGAAGAAAGTCAGGTACAGTATGTCACCTACTGTTTTAAATGTAAACTAGAATGCTACTCAGTGGAGCTCAACAATTTCCACCTCACATCGTCTCAACTTGAAGTAGTTAAGACTTAATTGTTCTGAATGGCCAATTTCATTTACAGCAAGGCACAACACAAAGAACATTGGTGGTAAAACATAAAGGAAGCGCAGTTTTGACAAAGAGTACTGTGGTACTCTGGGATAGAGCGCACAGTTTAGAAACAAGAGTGTGAAGTATCATCAATAACAACAAATAATAAAAACAGACAACAGAAATGTAAAGAAAAAAAACCCAAGATGTTTCAATAAAGGATTGGCATCCACCTTTTATATTTCTATACAGCGGAACCCAGCATACTCGTAGTTCGGCACCTGCGGACTTTCAGGGTTTTTTTTCTTTAGTGGGGGCGACAAACCCCGAAAACGCTTATTGGTGGTTTAAGAATTTTGGGGGTTTTATACGCTCCAAAAAGAGCATTAAACAGCTGCAGCTCGGGTTCTGAGCAGAACAAAGAGGTCAGAGCATATTACTCCAATTATAAAGTCTTTACCCTGGCTTCCAGTCAGCTTTAGAATAGATTTTAAAGTTCTGCTACTGGTCTATAAATCACTAAATGGTTCAGGTCCTGAATACATGAAAGAAATGCTAATGGAATATAAACCCAGTAGGGCTCTGAGATCGACAGACTCGGGTCAACTAGTGGAGCACAGTCCAAAGCAAACTTGGTGAAGCAGCATTTAGCTAGTATGCTGCACATAAATGGAATAAGTTACAAACAGAAGTGACATCAGCCCCAAGTGTGAATGTTTTTAACTCCAGGTCATAAAGTTGACTTTTTGACTCGATTTGACAGCATGTATATATATATATATATATATATATTTAAAAAAAAACAACAAACAAACTTGCCATTCGACTTGGACACCATAAATTTCATGAGTTTTTGACTTGACAGCATGTAAAAAAATATATTTTTACTCACCTCAGACTTGAAAACCAATGACTTGTGACTTAATTTGGACTTGTTTACGTGTATTTCTTTTTTTTAATTCATTTTATTTACCAATCAATCAGCACACAGCAGGTATCTATTTAACATGAAACTACATTCTTGATTCTTCTTTGTGTCCTTTTCTTCTTCGCCTCTTTTTGACGTAATATTTTTACACAGAGCCCCCTTAGTGTTCCGTCTGAGATACCACAGTTGGATAAAGTTGTACCTTTATAACAAGATGACAAACTTGTGTTCCTCTTTTTTGAAATTGCCTGATGTTTTTGATACACACAAGAAATGCCAAGTTTAAACTGAAATCTATATTTGCGTTTGAAATTGCCTCACTAGGAATGTTTAGAGACAAGAAAATGCAGTTTTCCTTCTATATGCACAATGTGAATGTAAGAAAAATACTGTTGATTATCTAAAGGAGGAAACCAATTTGTCATTCCTTAAGTGAATCTCATTTTCTCTTGTGTATTCATAATTGCTCTTTAACTAAGCAAAAATATATTTTATCCTTATACTTGGATTATTCCAATAGAATTGTCAGTAGAATAATCATTACTAATTGCAGCACTACTGGATGCAAATTCTCATTTGTGACATGTCTGTTTAATGTCCCTTCAGAGGTCACAGCATTTTCATAGAAGTGAACCACCCCCCAATTGGTTTTGAAAGTATAAAAGTTTTGATCAACCCCCTACTTTTCTGATAAGGGTTCATCACTTATTAAATTTGTTTTGATATAAATATTGATTTTAAAATATATTTAATAAATGCAGTATATAATATACATAATGAAACAAATTATCTTGGGGGTGTCGCGATGAGCAGCTGTTTTAGTTCTGACAAATCCCTAACCATGTCCTTGGTAAGCATTGTCATACCTTTTATAAAAAAATAAAATAAAATAAAAAAAGACCAAAACATTGGATTTCATTACTTTGGAACAGAATGCCGATAACTGTAATTTTTTTTATTGTGTCTGTTTACTTGGTGGCTACAGCAGAAGTGGTGAAAGAATGCGCTCTTGAGGATAGCCAGTAGCTGACCTTCGCTCAGAGTGACAACCACTAATTTGCTTCAGAACGAAATGATACAACTTAATAGGAACTCGTCCAAGATTTCTGCATTTTTCACAATTAATGAAAAAAATAAGAATTGGGCAGCACAGAGTGGTTTGCACATTTGTCCTCCAACAGTGACAGACCCCTCTCCATTTACCTCACAGTCAAGAGGTCCTGAGTTCAAATCTTTGCTCGGACCATCCTGTAGTATGGAGTTTGCGTGTTCTCCCCAATGCTTGTGTAGGTATTCTCCGGATATATACATTTTTGTAAAGTCATTTGGTGACCACTGTCAGTGGTGGAATGGTGCACCCTCTATTAACCAACAGCCTCTAATAGGGGGCGCTAGGCCTGGTGAAACCTGTTGTTTTTCAATCTATCAATGTACAATGTGTTGGTAAGAGAGCAATTCCTGTAATTTGTTTTTTTCCCTCTCACAACAGGAAGAGCTGGAATTCTGTGAACGCTTAAGGGTGGCTTGTTTCCGTGGACACCAGCCCGATGACCATGGGATGGACCGCTGACCTCAAATGTGTTGTTGTTGTTGTTAGTGTGCTAATATACATTCATCATCTGGATTTATGGTTAAAGTGTTTGTCAGTCATTTTCTGCATGTCATCCAACATGGTAACTTCTTCAGTGTTGTAAGACAGTGCAAGTAGTTTGTAAAATGTCTGTTTCAATACCTGTGGAACTGTTTTCACTCCTCAAAGGAATTTTAAGTTGTCTGTTAAAACAAGACTCAGATATTGTATATGGATGTCATCAATTTTCTTTACACCATATTTATGAACAAAGAGTATTTTTATAGCTATAGCAAGCTCACATGAACAGCTTTTGCTTTAATATGAATTTTACATGTCACTGTTATATTCAAATATGGCAATAAAATTAGTCCAAAACATTTTTAGTTATCATTTTAAAGCAATATCCAATACATACAAACATTTTTACATTTCAGTGTCATCATCATCCAGCAGCTACGAGTATTAGGCAGTAGTATGTTACTCTGGATGCTTCCAAAGTTAGGAATGCTGCATGAATATTGGCTAGGACCTCTTCCATTTTTCAAAATCATTTTTGTTTTCCACTGCCCTCATGTCCCCCACACTAATTAGTAGTTGCGCTAAGTAATATGTCACCATGACAACAGTGTTACTGTATTCCACAGATGCTGTCACCTTAAACTCTTGCAAAGCCAACACAAGGTCAGACACCATGAAGGACAAACTTCCTAATAGTGTAAATGCACGACGGGTCCTGATGGCTAATATTGCCATGATTGTGATTAAGACAATGTAGACCCCCACAGCAGGAGTTATGAGGTCTGAGTTTGGGTTCTTCTGCAAAAATGGAAACAAGTATGTGTAAACACCTCCTGCAATCACAACCAGGATCAGATATAGCAGGCCAGTCCATGAGGAGGAGGATGAATATGGCTCATAACGGGATGAGAGAAAGGTGACGGAGTAGAGAAGATGAGCCAGTGCAAATGCAGCCATTCCTAAAAGAGACGACATATGGTAGTACAGTTTAAACAGTAGGTTCATAAATTTGGTGAAGAGTGGCTGAAGATGTGCTTTCTTTGTGACTTGGATACGTCAGTTTCCCAGCTTTGCATTCTTTACAGTAGAAAAATTTGACAAAAAGGTATATACAGGATACTGGAATAATGATTGTCTCATCTCAATTTACAAATTTAGAGTGAAATCTGGGACTGTTAAATTGAAAACAAAAGAAAAAGACAGACCATTTAAGTGAAATCCTATTATGCAATGAGGGCACCCATCATGATTTTTCTACTTTTGTTATGTAAAAACATCCTTAATTATGCTTTATAAATAATATTACACGGTACTTTAACACCTACTTAACAGAAATAGGTTACATGCAATTTCTCCCATACAAATCACTGTTTGTGATTTTGTGTGTATATATATATATATAGAAATTAAATGGTGTGGAACATGTTTACGTACAAATATCAAGTAAAATCGATCCATTCATCCATTTTCTATTGTACTTGACCTAAGGAGCGCCATGAGCTGGAGCCTGTCCCAGCTGACAGGCGAGAGGTGGAGTACATCTTGGAATGTTCACCAGTCAATCAGGGCACATATAGACAAACAACCATTCACACTCACATTCACATATGAGCAATTTTGAGTGTTCAATGAACCTAACATGCATGATTTTGGAAGGTGGGATGGGAGTTGGACTACCTGGAGAAAATCCACATAAACAAGAAAGCCAGAGCCAAGATTGGAACTCTCAACTTTAAGAACTGTGAGATGAGGAGATAATCACTAGCATGACATACTGCTCATAAAATCCCTTCTTTTTATTTTGCACACAGTTTTCAACTAATTGTATTTAGTTCATTAAAAAATATATATTTATTTTTTGCAAATATTTGATTGAATATAGTTTCATAGTAGGAATAGTGTGACGTTACACTCACACAAAACAACTTAACACAATGTTCTATGTTTGTTTACACACAAAACAATGATAAATGTCAAACTTGAGATTTAGGTTGATTCGGCAGACTTTTTGTGTTGAACGAATGGAAATGCAAATGTATGGAACGGATTGACTGAACTCATAAGTCAGTGTTTTTCTTTTCTGATTGTGAATTTCATTATTTGCAACTATGTCTCCTCCCTAATAGGGGTTATATTGAGATAATTTATTGATGAAATGAATTAAAATTAACAAATACAAATGTGTTTCCTACCATGGAGGAAAAGCTCAGGCCACACCAGGCAGCAGTCGCCCACAGCTGAGAGGACAAGTCCTCCCACCACACCCAGTACACTCTGACCTCCATTCCAGCTCAGCACTGCCACGGCCAGCAGAAGCGCCGGTGCCGATTTGACACCCGCCAGTATGATGGATGCTGGGGAGTCTGGAGTCCACAGGTAGAAGTACACAGCTGAGGCCAAAAAGAAAGGTGTGAGAGAGAAGAGCAGAGCGCGGGACTGAAAGAGAGGGAAACAGACAGTGACTATGAAAAATAGGAACAGATCAATGATGATATCATTTAGAACGATCAAAATGACGAATCAATGTAAATGAGATCTTACCGTATTTCTTCTCTGCCGCCTGTCATAAGCATCTGTCTCAAAGATGTCCATGTTCTCCACTGGGAAGAGCTCAACCTCCTGTTTTGCTGTGCTCTTGCAGTGCCGCCTTCACTAATCTGGGAAGAAGAAGGGAAAAAAAACAAAACAGAAAAAGCTAAAAGACCTCCCTCTTGTGCTGCTGTTTCTGTCAGAAGGAAATCTGTGCTGTGTCTACTGGTGTTTCAGAGCCATGAACTTTAGACTGATCCTTTCTGTGTGATTACGTCCCTGATTATCAACCGTCTCCCTGTTTCGAGTCATCGTGAACAGAAAGTTGACCTTTGACCTCTCCAGAGGGAATACATCAGTGATATCAACACATAGGGCAAAGGTGAAGAAAGCAATGCACTGGTTACATAAAATGATCAGTTGTTGGTTGTAACACCTTGGATTTTGGCATAAAAGACAATGGAGTAATAATTGTATACAGCACATATTACAAGAAAGCACAGTGGACTAATAGCCAGCAGTATGTAACCTCACAGTTCTGAGGTTCGACTCTAGGCTCCAACCTTCCTGCGTGGAGCTCGCGTGTTCTCCCTGTTCTTACGTGGGTTTTCTCCAAGTAATCTGGCATCCTCTTAGTACATTCCAAACACATGCATGTTAGGTTATCATAAACTCTAAATTGTCTTTCGGTATAAATGCGAGAGTGAGTGTGTATGTGCCCTGCGACTAGCTGGCGACCAGTCCAGAGTGTACCCCACTGCTCACCCAAAATAAGCTTGGATAGGCTCCAGCCCACCCGCGACCCTAATGAGGACATGGACAATAGAAAATGCATGGCTGGATACAGTGAACCCTCGCAATAGTGGTGGTTTGGCATTTAAAAATTCACCTGTTTGCAGATTTGTTTTTCTGTCATACACTAAAAAGTTCACCCATTTGCTGTTTCTGTGCGCATGCAAATGCAATAAAAGTATTATTTTGGCGCCATCCTATGGCATATCAACAGTTGAGGAGTTTCATTTAGACATATATAAACCTTTTAGAGGGTGTCAGTTAATCACGCGTTTCTGCGCTTCGGAGCAAGGCTTGGTCCCGATCCCCAGTGAATAGGGGGTTCACTGTATATTATCACAGTATATTAGAAGATAAGGCAGTTGGCAGTATATTTAAAATCATTTCATGTATTGCATCTTTATCCAACTTTTGTGGGAAGGCCTAAACCCTGCTTAGATGAGTTTGGTGTTGAAGACCTTTAGATCCCTGACTTCCACCCTATCAAACACCATTGGGATGAACTGCAACCTCTCTCAGTTCCAACATCAGGATGAATGGACAAAGATTCCCACAGACACACTTGGTTGTCAAAGAGTGGGCACTGTTATAGCTGTGAAGGTGGACAACCACCATGTGAAAGAACATTCACATCACTCACTTGCCACTAAACTTCAGTCTGCACTGCGACACTGAGCCGGTCTCTTTTTTTTTAACCGCTGATCCTGTTCAGGGTCATAAGGAAACTGGAGCGCATCACAGCTGACTTTGGGCAAGATGTAGAGTACATCCTGGACCGCTTGCCAGTCAAATAGGGAGCACATACTGCATACTGTAGACCAGTGATTACCAAACACTGCGTCGTGTGACAAATCAGTGTGCTGTGAAAGATAATCAGGTGCGCCGAAGGACATTATCCAATTTCACTTAATTGGTCTGCAAATTATTATCTTTTTTCAACCATCTATGCCAGTGATGTATGTTGACAGGCAAAACTATTAAATGTTCTTCCACTTGATGGCAGAAAATACAATTAGCCTGTGTAATCACCGGTTGCCATTCATACAAGAGAATAATATATTTGTGTTCAATTAAACAAGCCCGTATTTCAGTAAGTAAATCGAGACTAGAACATTATTTCTGTATATATACATTTTGGGAGATTTTTGTTTGGTGGTGTGCCCGTGAGATTTTAAATATGTGCCATGGCTCAATACAGGTTGAGAAACTGCTGAATAGACAGACAATCATTGGCACTCAAAGTCACACCTATAGACAATTTTTAGTTTTCCGTTACATGCATGTTTTCGGGAAGTGGGAGGAAGCCAGAGTATGTACCTGGGAAAAAAACAAGCACAGGGAGAACATGCAAACTCCACACAGAAAAGTCAATCCGTAACCTTTGATTGAGGCGGACTGTCTGAAAAAATCTCAAAAGAAAACAGAAATAAGTCTGTGATGTTTTAGAAAGCCGATAATTCCAATCCAACGGCTCAAGAACTAACAATGATTAACTTTGGCGTCTGCGGGTCAAACTTTGTACTGTGCGCTCTCCCATAATTCCTTTGTCAGACGTGCTTCATTCAGATTGGGAGACCCAGGAAAGGTGTGGGATTATCGGTGAGTCGAGTAATAACACTGATTGAGGGAGCGTTGATATGAAGTTAAGCGTAAACATGTTTATATATGCCGCCTTGTTATGCAGGTGAATGTTCCGGACCTTTATGAGCCCGTTTTCATCCCCTGCGCAGGAAAATGGCAGCAGGATCCTCTTCCCTGCATATTGGAATTGTAGGATTTGGAAATTTAGGTGTGAACTGTTCCATAGCATGAACACTCACTGCCATACACATTCATGAAGCTCTTTGTACATGAATATCATTACATCTGGCAGTTTACTTTTGTTTTTTGTTTTGTTTTTCACCCTGCAGGACAGTTCTTAGTGGAGAGAATCACTAAAGATGGAGCCCCTCTAGGATTAGCTCTGGCTTTTGTTTGGAACCGAAATACTGAGAAACTGAAAGGTTTAGTCCCAGATGAGCTTGTATTGGGTAACCTGTCATCCTTCGCAGACAGGTGCCAACGTAAATATTATGCCAGTAATGAATGCAAATCTTATTGTTAGCTAAATATTTCTGACATTGTGCACCAAATGCTCATCAACATCTAATTTTGTTTAACAAATGTTCTTCAGGCAATGTGATGTCATTGTGGAAGTGTGCCATCCTCGGGTGGTGAAAGAATTTGGGGTCCACTTCCTGTCTCGCTCACATTTTATGGTGAGACGTTCCCCCTTCTTTCTGTCCTTTGACTAAGAACACAGAAAAATATTTGATGTAGTGCAAGACATAATGTATAGTAGTAGAATTTTATTTAAATAAAAAAAAAAAGTAATCATTTATTATTGTCAGAAAAAGTGTTCTGTTCTGCAGGAACAGTGTACTCATGATTTAGTTTGATGAATTGGTATAGTAATATTTTTGCTTTGGTAGGTTTATTACTTTTCTCATTTAAATATTTTTGACTATCATATAATGATAGACCCTTCACTGTTGTGAGGTTTGGGGTCCGTATCCGGCTTCTGGCCTTCCTGTTTGGCGTTTGTATGTTCTCCCCATGCTTGTTTGCATTTTATCGGTTTACCCGTGTACTCAGCCTTCCTCCCACATTCCAAAAATATGCATGTTAGGTTCATTGAATACTCTAAATTGTCCTTTGGTATTAATGTGAGTGTAAATGATTAAGTCAGATGCGATAGGGTTCGGCACCCCCCCGACCCTAACGAGGATAAGCAGTAAAAAATGATGTATGGATGTTAGCAGAGATCATAAATTCCCCCTCGACACAATTTAGATCTCGTCCAATTGATGTTTAGTCGTTAATAATTGATTCATAATCATTAACTCTCAATTGGTTACAAACTTAAACGAGGGAAAAATGTCAAATAGAATCAATAACTGGATTGTCCATTGGGCAGAAAATGGAAGTGCAAAAGGAATTCTAAATTGAAGTCATACATACATTTTGAATTAATATTTTCATGTTAGAGTGACCCGATTGTCTTTGGTAAGATCACTGGTCATGAGCACTACTTTAAATTTTAAACATCTCTCTTGTGAAATTAAAAAAATAATATATATATATATATATATATATATATACCTGAATGCTGTGAATGACATGAAGATGGTTAAAAGATCAGAGCATATACTAGCACTTCCTAAATACCATGCATGCTATTAAACTGGATGCACAGTGAATGATATGATCTTCTAATGAGGCCATGACATCAACATTAACTGTTCTGCCCTCACACAAGTACTACAGTTTTTGGAAAGCTCACTGGCTCAGCATTCATACTGACTGATGACCCAACATGTGTCCGTGGCAGGAGATGGGACCACCTAAAAGGTGAAGTTACATACTGTATCATGGCCTCGGGTATCCTCCTTCCTGCAGGTCGGCTCCCCCTCGGCCCTTGCTGATCACGACCTGAATGAGAAGCTTCGTCAGGCGGCGCGGCTGAATGGAAGAACGCTCTACATCCCCAGTGGCGCGTTGTGGGGAGGTCAGGACATCCAGAGGTTGAATGATAGCGGGGCATTGCAGGTAAAACTGCTTACAGTATACTCATGCAGGAGTCAGATACTGCAGACTAGAGCAGGGGTTCTCAAACTTTTTGGGTCTTGGTCTCATAATCCTAACACCATAACTAATGTCCACCCATAAGAATTCTAAAGTTGCCTATTTTTAGAGACAAAATCGCAAATCTTACAATAGCAATTTTATATTTCTCAAAGATAAAATTGGAATATTATGATACTGAAGTCAAAGTTTAACAGGGGAAGAAAATTCAATTTGAAGTTGTAATGTTATAATAGTTGCATTTTTTTTTAAAAGAAAAAGTCATATGTTAAAATCAAAGTTTAATGTGGGAAAGTAATATTTCCAAAAATGTATATAACTATAACTATATTTCCATAATATTACACTCAAAGAGGTGCCTCTATTCCCCCCACCAAAAAGGACTATATTGTCTAATAAATATAAATTTTTTTCTCTCTAAAAATGACTTTTCCTGTAATACCTTATGTTCTAAAATACAAATAAATCTTGCAGCAACATTTCAGAACCCTCTATCAACTATTTTTATATTTAATTGACTACCAAGTTTAATTCCTGCTAAGAAGCAGACAACATGAGCAAATCATTTTCACACTGTTGTGCGTATGACTAGAAGCCAATCACCGAGTCGTTTAGGCTCAACATTTTCAGACATTGTGCCCACTTATACGTTGCAAAAGCAATCATTTAGGTTGGAAACTTTTGACCCGAGGTATGTGCTCCCAGGACACCATTATTTTGCAGAGGTCACATTGCCTCACCTGTACAACTCTACATAAGAAAAGATCATGAGAAAGCTAGAAATGCTGGATGCGTGAAAGTATGTCAGATTTATGTGATGATACATTACAATCGTATCCGAGCTTGTACTTGGCCCAAAGCTAAGGCAAGGAGAAGTTATTGGTTTAGCTTTTTTTTTTTTTTGGTCCCCATATGTACAGTATGTGTATGCACTTTTTTTTTTTTTAAATGATGCAATTTATTGCAAATTATATTGCAAACCACCAAGCCTGCACAGCTCACAGACCCCATTTTGAGAACCACTGGACTAGTCTCATATGGTTCTGAAAATTTTATTAGCTGAATAAGCTTCATTCTCATCTCTCTGGATGTCTGCAGGCTTTATTCATAAGGATGTCCAAGCATCCATCCTGCTTCCGGCTAACAGGAGATGTCCTCTCTGAGTGGACAGAGGGGGAAGGGAGGCGGGTTTTATTTAGCGGCTCGGTGGCGGAGCTGTGCCCTCTCGCTCCCAACAATGTCAACACTATGGCGGCGGCGGCACTGGCTGCAGGGAAGCTCGGCTTTAACGGCGTTCAGGGAGAGATCGTGTCTGACACGGCGTGAGTCTCCCTCTCATAATCTGGATGGGAAAGCAGCCTAGCACACCATTCGCAAATGATGTAATCACCCTATGTCTGGGCCCAGGTTGAGTGACTTTCATGTGGTGGAGGTGGAGGTGACAGGGCCTGGTGGTTTCTCAGTGCACACGGTGAGGAAGAATCCAGCCCGTCTGGGTGCTGTAACCGGTAGTGCAACATACAACTCATTTTGGAATAGTTTACTTGGTAAGTTTCCAAGTTTCTCAGGGTTCAGTGCAAATTTAAATTTTAGATCAAATAATGGCAGTTGATAGTCAGCTGTCATATGAAAACACTACATCCATCCATTCATTCATTTTCTGAGCCGCTTCTCCTCACTAGGGTCGCGGGCGTGCTGGAGCCTATCCCAGCTGTCATCGGGCAGGAGGCGGGGTACACCCTGAACTGGTTGCCAGCCAATCGCAGGGCACATACAATGATTACAATACAAACAACCATTCGCACTCACAGTCATACCTACGGGGAATTTAGAGTCTCCAATTCATGCATGTTTTTGGGATGTGGGAGGAAACCGGAGTGCCCGGAGAAAACCCACGCAGGCACGGGGAGAACATGCAAACGCCACACAGGCGGGGCCGGGGATTGAACCCGGGTCCTCAGAACTGTGAGGCTGACGCTCTAACCAGTCGGCCACCGTGCCGCCTGAAAACACTACAGCAACTTAAAAATAAATAAATCTTTCAAATGCCTCCCGCGTTGATGTATCGTTACATACAAATTCCGTTTTGAGACAGTCTCAATCCCAGCTGATCATAAGGTTGACACAGACAAACATTTACATGCACAGTATCACTACTTTGCAGTAATTGCATGACCAGTTAACTTACCTGCTGTAGTGTCTTGCCTGGTGTAAACCAGGCATGCCTTACTTTAACCCTGCATGTTTGGCAGGACCTCTCAACATTCTAGAGATGTTAACAAAGAACACAGGTGTGCGCACTAATCACAGCAGGTCTGCATCATTAACTAAAGCTTCATCTAAAGAGAAAGTACTTACAAAGACATTCGGGTGTTGTTGTTGTTGTGGCTCAACCGCCGTGGCTGGTGAACGACCATTCTGCATACCTGTTCTGTCGCCTGGCAGCAAAACGGCTCGTTAGGGCCACACTCTTCCTGTGGAATGAGACAATCTTTGTCACTACACCTGTGCCTGAAAAAAGAAAGGAGGCGGAATGTGGTAGGTCCTTGGCTTCCTGGCAGGAAAAAAAAAAAACTCAGAAGGATTTTCTGCAAAAATAACATACAAATGTATTTCAAACCCATTAACACGCTTCAGACAAGAGCTCGTTCAACCCAAGGATAAAATCCCATGACACAAACTCAGCAATGTTTTTTATGTGGCGCAGTGAATAGAGGAGTGCAATGACCTCTACATTGGTGGGACCAAGCAGCCTTTACACAAGCGCATGGCACAACATCGGGGAGTAGCTTTTTTTTTTTTTTAGTCTAAAGTCAGAAGTTTATTTGTATCTAAAAAAAAAAAAGGACATTCCTTTGAGAATGAAGATGTCAAAATTCTGGATAGGGAGAACAGATGGTTTAAAAGAAGTGTAAAAGAAGCCATCTACAAACTAGAACTAGAAAATCCTTCTCCAAACGGAAGTGGTTTGCATCACCTATCATCTGCTTATACCCAGTGGTGTTTTGAAACCAGTTGAGTGAATGAACAGTTGGAAGTCAGGACGGTCGTTCCCCAGCCACACCAAAACTTTTGACCTAAAGAAGCCTAATGGATTAAAGGTGAAATGTCTTCACAAATAAAGGGTCCAGTTGCCTCGATTCAACCTTGGCAGGTAACCAGGATGCCTGAGAATTTTACTTACCTACTTTAAAAAAAACAAAGACTTGAAAAAGTGATTACTCCACAACCAAAAATGACTTTTTTTTCATATTTTCTCTTTTCAGTTTGCAAAGGTCACGGGGGTCAGGTTTATTTGTGCTGAAACATCCAATGGCCAAAGACCGACTGCAAATAGAGGTGAACAGTGGATATTCCATGTGGTTGTTGCCATGTAAACAGCCAGAGGCTCTTGTGGTCCAATAAAACACACATTCAAGCAAAGAAGAGCAGTTATCCTTTGTAAAATGTTGACATGTCCTATATATTTACTCTTTTATTAAGTTCATATGGTGCAAGATTGGAAATGATACAACTCTCACATCTAGTATACATACATCTTGCAAAATGTTCTTCCTTCTACCACTTTCCAGCTCCTATTCTAGGCTCATCTCGCATGTGCAAACACAGTTGCAATCTCTAAAATGCCCCCCCCCCCCCCCCCCCCCCCCCCCCCCCCTCAATCATAAATACTCGTCAGTACACAAGCACAAAAGTGGGAGTGTGAGGTCATTCACAGTAATCGCAGCAGAAATTTAAGGCTTGGAAATAAAATTAAAACACAAAAACAAAGTCCTCAGTGTGAAAGGCCAAAGATTTTTGGTGCCATTTTTCTTTAGTATATGTTTTGTTTTAAATATTTTTTTTTCCATTCTGGGGTTTGACAAAGACAAACAAGGCATTTGAAAGACTGGGAAAAGTGCTACAAGTGAGTGTGAAACACAGTGTAATGGAGACACTTTAAGCGCCCTTACTGGCTACTCACAGCAAACGATGCTGTCTGTTTTCCAATTAGGAAAGAAGAGGTTCCTGCTTTGGAGTAGAAAGTTGATAAGACGGTAAAAAGGAGGATTGTGTTGTTTTTCCTGCTCATTAAAAAACCCTTAGCGACTCATAATTATGTTATGTCACTATCTTAATCCAGTGTTAGTAAAATACAGCAATTGTGACATTTTCACTGTGTGGTGTGCTGCTTATCCTTCAAAACAAACCACTTGTAGGACTGCTGGTGTGACTGAAAGAATCAAAACTTATATTTTTCAAACCTCTGAGGTACCCACTGGCTGGGAAGACGCAGATTCACATCAAACGTATTTTAAATTCATTATATAATTTGTTCTCTAAATGCGTGGTTGATTATTAGTCATCCAAAATCTCACAAGTGACGTTTAGCGTGTTCAGTTTCTCTCGCTTATGACACTGTTGCCATTCCCGCTGGCTTTTGCAGAAATCTTGTTTTTAAATGGCAACGTGCAGGGCTGGCGAATGTTGACTCTGTCCTTTTCTGCCTCCAGATCTTCGTCGTAGCGTTCGTCCTCATCGTTGTCCTCGACATCGCTGGGGTGGGGGGAGGAGTGGCGGGAGAGGGAAGGAGATGGCGGCACGGAGGCAGGACGGGGGTAACGGAAACCTGACGTCTGACGAGAAACATGAGAGGGACATCAGAGGGTATAGGATGGGATTTTCTACTAGGATAAAATGAATGATTACGCCAAGTTTAACTGATTTCCCCACATAAATATACAAGTTAACTTACTGAGGTGGGGTCATGAGGTTCGTACAGGAAGGTGTCAGGGAAGGCTTTAGCCAGGGCCATGTGACGTGCAGCGACATAATACTGACGCAAAAGAGAAATACGCAGTAGAATAGGTTTCAAAATGATCACGTAAAAAAAAATTGAACGATGCACCCTATTTGAACTCATACCCTGCCGAGGTATCTCCAGTCCAGGAGGTCGCTTAGACGTTCCGTGCGGTTCCTCTGGATGATTCTCTGGCGCCGGCTCTGCTTGCAGAACTGGAACAGGAAGGAAGTGAGCTGGTTACACGACTCGTCCACCCCTCGAAACCGCCGGTCCAGGATGTAAATCCCTGTAAAGGTGAAAGGTGTGAGAAGGAGCATATCCCTCTTACCTCATTTTTTTAATTATTCTGAAGATAAAATAGAATGAAGAAACCCACCATATGCTGAGGGATCTGCTATGTGTTCCTCCATGAAACAACCAAAGCCTGACAGGTTTGTTGAGATTGATGGAATTCCCATGACCGTGCACTCGGCTAACAATGATATGTAGAGTTTAGTTCACATTTACTCTTTCATTTAAAATACCAGCATCTAGTCAGCATGCATGAGTCATACCTGGTGTGTAGCCCCAAGGTTCATAGTAAGAGGGGAAGACGCCCAAGTGGCAACCTCTTACGAACTCCTCATAATCCATCGGAAGCAGCGGAGAGGTGGAGGACAGGAACTCGGGATGGAATATAATCTGGATGGAAGCATCACATAGGTGCCAGTTTAATGGCAATCTGTAGCTACAAGATGCTGCTGTTTAATAAACAGGCGGCCTCAATAGCTTCTTTTCTTTAATTCTGTAGCACCACATCGACTAAATATAGCTAGAATAAACTCACTTGAGCATAGACACTGCCCAACCAGAAAAGTCCATCACACATTTGACTGAAAATCTAAATTGGTTAGGTAGGACATGCAGTTCAACTCCCGTCCAGTAGATGACAGTGATTTACATCACAAAGTGGGTGGACAAGGCAAAAGTGTTTTTATTCATCTATTTATCCATCACAGCTCTGTGGCGGGTCACTGCCTCAATGACAAGCATGATTATCTGGAATTACACAGACATTAAATGGCATTTTGCACAATTTTTATACAAAGTGATGAAAACGGTTTGTGTGTAATCCTGTTTAGTAACCTACTAACAAACCAACCAAACAACAATGGCGATCCTAATATGACCTCAACTCTGTGTGCTTGATGGAGGATATTAAGTAAATACCTCACTAGCAGAATGAAATCTGAGCATTATTACCTTTGAAAGAGAAGATTTTTCAATATTGCTTTCGTATTGGATCTTAACTCATTCACTGCCAGCCCTCCCAGTTAACATGGATTTGACTTCTAAAGCCGTCAATGGCAGTGAATGTGTTTTAATACATTGTGCAGGTGTGTCTTACGCCGTGGTAAGTATTAATGTGTACTAGTCTATGGTTTTATTGTGGCTGAGGTCAGCTAACTTGTAAACATACCTTGATACGGTCAGAAGAGCTGTTGAAAAGGCCGATGCGCCGCACAGAGTTTAGAATGGGGTCGCCGCTGTCCTCCAGCATGTTATGAGTGCAGACCGGAGGCTGGCACTGTCTTTGAGTGGCGAAGATGGCACGCTTCATCATGGTGAAGTCTTCTTTGTCCAGCATCTTTGACACATCTGGCAGCTGCCCACTAAGAAAACGGATAGATCAAATATACTGTATTAGCTTGCAAAGTGATCTATTTGAAGCACATTTTCTATCAACATGGGGATAGTGTTACAAGATGTGAAAGAGGACTTACACTAGCAGTGACTCATAAAGTTTCTTTCCAAATCGCTCCTTCACAGTTTGAGCAGTATCCCTGTAGTGTAGAATAAAAGAAAAGCAATTATCATAAAACTACATCTACAAACGTGTATGGTGAAGACTACCTTGAGTGTCAGATAATTGTGACTTGAAATTCATGTCTGGTCTCAAATTTCTTAACATCTAGATTTAAATAAACTATATGGACTAAAGTACTGAAACACACTTAATAATTATCAATCCGGTTTGGTTAATTCATTTTCACATTTTGCATGTGTGCAGGGCTTGGTGAGCCAATACTTTTGTCCACATAGTCTACATTCAAAACGGCAGCCTCACCACAGTTGCTTCCTGACCGCTTGACCCTTTAAGGTCTCCACATTGAAGTTGTTTGTCCGAGCCGGCATAATAAAAAATGCAATGACGGTCACATCGCTGTGATTTACCTGCAAGTGTGTGAAATATGCAAATTTGTTTCATTATGAGAGGTGAATATACACATATGCCACTAGGACAAAACACCAAACACACTTACTCTTAGCAGGTAGTTGAGTCTGGCCAAAGACTCCAAGAAGATGTCAGCTCCTTTGTTGGAGAATTCATATCTTCCAGCAATGAAGAGGAACAAACACTTGTCCAGGTTGAAGTCAAGGTGCCTGATGGTCATGACAAAGCAGTATCACCAGTCATATGACTTTAATAAGCAATTAAGATCACTGCTCGACATCTACGCAATGATATAAGCAGAATTATAATAACTAGAAAATTACCCTATTGCAACCCAAATGTTTTTATGTGTGTGGTATTAGATTTCTGACCCGTAAAAGTGTCCCCTGACAAACTCCTGAATCCGATTCTTGCTCTGCGCGTGGAGGTTCTGAAACTCATGCACGGCTGAGAACTTCTTTACGTTGAGTCCGTTGGGAGTGACAATGTCTGTATGGGGTGTGAGGAATACATTACATTAGGCAATACACAAAATTAAAGACATCAAAGACCCATGCAGCGAATCTGCATTAATGCTGCCTTAAAAACTGCAGGGAAATTAGAAGAATCCCTCTTGAAGTATAATAATGTTCCAATCCAGCATGAACAAAACAAAACAAAAAAATGCTAGTATTTGCTTTGTTCTGTCAGCAAACCTGATCTTAAATGGCAATATCTAAGATAACCAATAAATACAGATACAGTAGATAATGTGTACTGTAGTATCTGAGAAAGTATTTTTTTGCACCTGTTGGTGACATCATAATACTGCATCTCTGCGTGGTCCGAGACAAGGCTCGAAAGATTCTGACTTCCCAATTTTATGGAATGCAAGATAAGGGATGAGTTGGTGAGGCAGTGATCCACTATATCATGGATTTTTGAGCATTTTCTTTACGGGTTTTTACAGTACATATACTGCCAAGACCAAAGATAGTGTTCCGTGCCTTCAGTGTAGTGCCGCAATACGCCGGGCAGTACTAAGCTATACTGGATCAAGATGCAGCGTAATGTTTTTTCTTAGTTTTTTACAAAATGTAATGCTGGTCCAGGTGTGTTAAAGTAGCAGTTTTTTGAAGATGTGCAATTATCCTAACATCTATGTTCACTCCCGTTGGCCCCGCTATGACATTTTGCAATACAGTATCAATAAGCTAGAAGACGTTGATTATAATATGGCTTGGTTGAACATTTGAGTTACAAAAATCTTCAAGCAAGCATGCTTTGAGTGTTATTTAGAGTACTGTGCAACCAAGGGACTCTTTTCATTTCCTGAAAGTGATGTTATACAGTATGATAGCCTGCGATTTCTTGACAGCGAGAGAGTCAGAACAGGTGCTAAGAAATACTTTCAAGTGTGTTTTAATACATTTAAATGTGTTTAAAGCAAATATATTTTAAAAACATATATTTAAAAAAAAAAAAAAAATTTTTATATGCTGTCAGTTTTCACTTATGTGTGCGTCCGGAACATATGCCTGCAATAAACGATGGTCCACTGTATTCATGCATACATAATGTACACATAAACTCGACTCATAACCCCTGTACTAATACAACCCCAATTCCAATGAAATTGGGATGTTGTGTTAAACATAAATAAAAACAGAATACAATGATTTGCAAATCATGTTCAACCTATATTTAATTGAATACATGACAAAGCCAAGATATTTAATGTTCAAACTGATAAACTTGATTGTTTTTAGCAAATAATCATTAACTTTGAATTTTATGGCTGCAACACCTTCCAAAAAAGCTGGGACAGGTGGCAAAAAAGACTGAGAAAGATGAGGAATGCTCATCAAACACCTGTTTGGAACATCCCACAGGTGAACAGGCTAATTGGGAACAGGTGGGTGCCATGATTGGGTATAAAAGGAGCTTCCCTGAATTGCTCAGTCATTCACAAGCAAAGATGGGGATAGGTTCACCTCTTTGTGAACAAGTGCGTGAGAAAACAGTCGAACAGTTTAAGGACAATGTTCCTCAATGTACAATTGAAAGGAATTTGGGGATTTCATCATCTACGGTCCATAATATCAATGTGTAAAGGATATCACCACATTGGCTCATGAACACTTCAGAAAACCAATGTCAGTAAATACAGTTCGGCGCTACATCCGTAAGTGCAATTTGAAACAGCAAAGCAAAAGCCATTTATCAACAACACCCAGAAACGCCGCCGGCTTGTCTGGGCCCAAGCTCATCTAAGATGGACTGATGCAAAGTGGAAAAGTGTTCTGTGGTCCGACGAGTCCACATTTCAAACTGTTTTTGGAAATTGTGGACGTCGTGTCCTCCGGGCCAAAGAGGAAAAGAACCATCTGGACTGTTATGGATGCAAAGTTCAAAAGCCAGAATCTGTGATGGTATGGGGCTGTGTTAGTGCCAATGGCATGGGTAACATCTGTGAAGGCACCATTAATGCTGAAAGGTAGATACAGGTTTTGGAGAAACATATGCTGCCATCCAAGCAACGTCTTTTTCATGGACGCCCCTGCTTATTTCAGCAAGACAATGCCAAACCACATTCTGCACGTGTTACAACAGTGTGGCTTCGTAGTAAAAGAGTGTGGGTACTAGACTGGCCTGCCTGCAGTCCAGACCTGTCTCCCATTGAAAATGTGTGGCGCATTATGAAGCGTAAAATACGACAACGGAGACCCCGGACTGTTGAACAGCTGAAGCTGTACATCAAGCAAGAATGGAAAAGAATTTCACCTATAAAGCTTCAACAATTAGTGTACTCAGTTCCCAAAGGTTTATTGAATGTTGTTAAAAGAAAAGGTGATGTAACACAGTGGTAATCATGACCCTGTCCCAGCTTTTTTGGAACGTGTTGCAGCCATAAAATTCGAAGTTAATGATTATTTGATAAAAACAATAAAGTTTATTAGTTTGAACATTAAATAGCTTGTCTTTTTAGTGTATTCAATTAAATATAGGTTGAACATGATTTGCAAATCATTGTATTCTGTTTTTATTTATGTTTAACACAACGTCCCAACTTCATTGGAATTGGGGTTGTACTTTGGCTCCTATAATAAATTCCTTAGTGTTTGTGCTGTCAGGAGTCAGCCCGGTGACACAGCAACTTTTAAAAAGTCATGTGGGCATTGTTGACATATAACATTTATTTCACTGGCCTATGGGGCCCAACATAATGCTCTGGCTAAATGATCAGGAGGAAGAAGCAGAGCAGGCCTGGTGATCTCCTTTAGACTTTTCTCTCATTACACATAACTAAGTTAATTCTATGTAGTCCATCTTCGTTGATGGTACTTCGGTAACTTTTGTTTTTCTTAAAAAAAACTTCACTTAACCCATGTGTCTCCCTCCAGTGAAAGCGGTTTGCAGTCTCTACACACCTGGTTTTCTTTTGAGCAGGTTTTCTGCCTCAATGGCTGTGATCTGGGACACAGTGGTGAAGACGTGGGCACAGTGGGCAGCTGCTCGCTCCAAACAGTAGCGATGGTAGATCTGTCTGTCGCCTGCTTCCTTATCTACGTTGAACTGACAAACACGCAGGCACGCACGCGCGCACACACACACACAAAGCCAGTGAGAAAATAATGTTTTCTTGTCTAGTTAGCTCTGCGAAAGATTACGTTAACAATGAATAATTTCATTTAGGTTGCATGATGGGCCAGTGGTTAGCACATCCGCCTCAAAGTTCTGAGGTTGTTGGTTTGAATCCAAGCTCGGGCATTCCTGTGTGGAGTTTGTATGTTCTCCCCATGCTTGCGTGTTTTTTTTTTTTTTGTTACTCTGGTTTCCACCCACATTCCAAAAACATAAATGTCAGGTTTATTGAAGACTCTAAATTGTGCTTTTTGTTTTCTTTTTTTTTTTTACTGTAAATGTGAATGCTTGTTTGTCTATTATGAGCCCTGCGATTGGTTGATGACCAGTCCAGGGTGTTCCCTGTAAAAAGCATATAACTGTCTGATGTGACAATTTGAAAATTTTCCTTGGTCGCTTATTTTACACTTTTTTCTGAACTCCTGTTTAAATTTCTTGTGCAGCTTAGTTCTTTAGTAATAACTTATTTTGGTAATAAATTCCTTATCACATTGGATCTCAAACTTTTTACACAAGGTTTTATTCCTAAAAAGTACATTTAACGTAATTGTAAGCCACTAACACTATGCAGTGTGAACATTTGCACTGCGCTTAAATATTGTGAAATAATTTTTTAAAAAATGCTACTTAAATGATTCAATTAAATTGTGTTGCACAAAGATTTTTAAAAATCATCTAAATAATGTTTCAAAACAAACAGCTCTGTAAGATTAATACAAGTTTTTAACTTAAAATACGACTGAATTGTATTTGGGTAGTCATTCTTTTGCATACCACGAGAGGAAGCCCGCGTAACGGTGGTGGTACTCATGCCACACTGAGAATCACTGCATTATCAGATTCATTTATGGGATTTTCTCCCTTCAAATTATGCATCCCAGAAAAGGATACATTTGTGTACACAGGTCATTATCCTGCTTACGCAATGTAAGAACCTGCACTAATACCACCTGTTGGGCAAAGAATTTCTTAAGCAAAAAATGATTTGTTATTTGAACTGAACTTGTGCGCACACCCAACTCCGTACTTTAGACCAGTATAGTCGCCTTCTCCAAACTATTCCCAGCATAAAATTGTCAAAAATGTCTTGCTTAGATGACGATTTGAGGGAGAAATAAAGACCCCAAAACACTGCGCACTGAACCGGCACCGGTTCGTAGGGCGTTTTGTATCGAGCCGTACAGAGAGATTGAACAAAAAATATTTCTTTGATCATCAGAGTCTATGTTAAAAGTAACATCTGCTTGCGCCTCTGTACACGTCAACCGCTCGTCTCAGTCATGTTATATTGTAGTGACAAAGTACGCCCCGAAAGCGAGCAAAAATGAACCAAAAACAAAGATCTTTGAGCGCTTCTTCAGAAAGGAGAAAGTGCAAAATTATGAGATGAAGAGCCTACATCTTCCAAGAAAAAGAAAACTGCATTTAAGAGTCAGCAGTCATACTTCAAATACGCATATATCGCTACAGGTGAGTCTTTTGCACCAAGCCCACTCTTCATAGTATGTGGCGCCAGCCTCACAAATGAAGCATGGCAATCAAACAGAATGACGCTTGTACAGTAACTAAGTATACAGCCAGGTTTTTTTTTAATCCAGCATAGAACATTTTTCACTTTTCATGTACAGTACAATTTTTAATGTACAGTTTAGTTGTATTTGCATTTTGTATGTAGAATATATTTGCATTTACTCTAACAACTGTTTTTACACATTTATTTAAGGGTACAATTTTTATTTAACTTTTAATGCGCAATGTTATATTTAATTCCATTACTTGCAAGTTCAGTTTTTTTTCTCTTCCTATATTTCAGCACAGTGTGATTGTTGAAACTACATAATGTTACAGTGGCTTACAATATTAAGTATACCGGAACTTTTTAGGAATAAAACCTTAGCCTCGTTTTTGATGTGCACTACTCATTACTGTATTTTAATGTCGCTATTAATGTTTTGTACTCAGAGAACTACCGTATTTTCACGACCATAAGGCGCACTTAAAAGTCTTAAATTTTCTCCAAAATGGACAGGGCGTCTTATAATGCGGCTTATGTGTGCACCGAGTTCCAAAATCTGTAAATGTTGTGTGACTTTGATGAGCGCTCCGCTTGACTGACGGGAAGCATTTCCTGCCGACACCCTGCGTATATAGAGGAAAGGCGGACGTGACTGAGGACAGCATGAGAACGTTAACGGGGGAAGGGTGCGCGTGAAAGAGGACGCTAAAGGCACGACCCAGTAGGTATATATGCTGGTATGTGCCATCTTCCGCTCCTTCTGTAGTAAAAAGATTGCCGACAAATACATCCAGCCCAACCACATCACCAACATGGACGAGGTGCCACTGACTTTCGACATCCCGGTGAACCACACTGTAGAGAAGAAGGGGACCACCACGGTAGCGATACGCACAACGGGGCACGAGAAGTCGGCTTTTACTGTTGTGCTTTGTTGCCATGGTAATGGACAGAAACTGCCACCTATGGTGATTTTTAAGAGGAAGACGCTGCCGAAAGAAAAGTTTCCAGCCGAAGTCATCGTTAAGGCCAATCAAAAGGGCTGGATGGACGAGGAGAAAATGAGAGAGTGGCTGAGTGAGGTGTACGTAAAGAGACCGGATGTTTTTTTTCCATGCGTGACCGTCCCAGTTGATCTGTGACTCCATGTGCGCCCATCTCACAGCCGCTGTGAAAAACCAAGTGCAACTAAGACTGGGAGGCAACACCGGGCGAGTTACGCCACCATATGTGAATGGATTGTGGATGCTTGGGCTAAGGTATCCGCTTTGACTGTGGTCTGAGCTTTCGCGAAAGCCGGCATCATTGCTGAACAGCCCCCCGGCAACGAGACTGACTCCGACAATGACGAGAGGGAACACGTCGTGTTTGTTGGAGAACTTGCCCAGCTGTTCATTTCAGATACAGAAGATGAGGACTTTGATGGATTTGTGGATGAGGATTGATCAAAAAATAACAGGAGTACATTGTTAAATCCTCAATAAAGTACAACCGAACTTTTGCTCCCGCTGCCTATTTAAAAAACATTGTTTTAGCGTGCATGCATGCTACCGTATGTTTTAAGCTAGCGTATGTTTTACCATGCCTGCGCCCAATAATACGGTGCACCTTATGTATGTGTTAAATACAGAAATAGACCCCGTAACTGAGACTGCGCCCTTTAATACGGTGCGCCCTATGGTTGTATAAAATACGGTAAGTATATTTTGAGGTGGTACATCAAAAAAAGTTTTGAGAACCACTGCTATAGATGATACGTCTCATACCCTTCTGTGTCAACGAAGTGTCAAATGCACACAGGTCAACACGTTCAAACACAAACCTCTGAAAGTTTGTTGTAGAAGTCGACATTTCCAGCGCACAGGTAGCGTCCCAGGAGTGTGGCGTGAGTGGTGAAGATAGTTGCTATGGGCAACTGTCTCTGTCTACACAACACCAAGCCCAGGCCGGCCAACCACTCGTGGAAATGGGCCACGACGTGAGGAGTCTCATCACACTGGGCCGCATACTGCAGTTCAGGGGAAAATATAGTTAGTCATAGGGAGATAATGGGATGTCCTTTTTAATGTCTGGAACTTAGCGGGAATCTCTGACCTCTCCAAGGAGCCAGGCTGTCAAAAAGCCAAACAGCACGGCATCGTTGGCCTCGCGGTCGAACCACGGAACACCGATGTCACAGAGATCCCACAGCTCACTCTTCCAGGTGTCCAGAGACCAGGCAGTGAAGCCCACATCGATCAGAACCACATACGGGCTGCCCTCGATGAGCCATCGACCAAAGTAGATCTGCCAAAGGGTAAGTGGTGTTGCAAGTGTGGGAAGTAAAAAGTAGGTGTCATGAGTAAAAGAAAATATTACATTCCAAAAATTTAACAAGAATGGTACCACACCTAACAATCTTGATTTCGATGAGCACCAAATTGAAAATACAGTACAGATACCGCCTTCATATGTCTGATATTGTCATTATGGTTCATGCATTATTCACTGAGAACTTAAGGGTAACCTCGCCCTATCGTGCAATGTAGAGCTCTTCTTCCTTCATCCTCATCACACCCCTCCAAAATGTTTGGTGGAAAACACTTCAGTATTTTTTGCGGCACATTAGCAAATGTAACATTGAAAACAAAACCTCTTTGGCTGAGGGGAGCTGTTTGTTTACACGCCGTTATGTTTCTTTCACACAGAGCAATAAAGGACTGAAACTGAAACACCCTGTTGGACTTATTTTGTCCTGGCAGTCAATTAAGCAGCCATGTGGTACTACTTGGGCTTATTTAAAAATACCACTTAAAAAAAAAAGAAAGAAAAAAAAAACACCACCTAGAGCTGTAAAACACAAAGCCTGTGCTTAATGATCTGTGTGCCCGCGCGTGCATATGTTCGAGTGAATGGAATTTCATACAACCTCTAACCTTTACGAGGAAATGTCACAGCAGTTTAGAGGCATGATCTCTCCATCGGGACATTCAGTTCTAACTCAGGCATGTGTGCGTGTGTGTGTTTGTTGTGCATGTGTGGTGATACTTTACCTTACACCCACTGGAGTTCATCTTGTCAATGGTCCTCTTGAGCACAGGGTTTGTGGGCTCGATGAGCTCCACTTGTGTGCGCACGTTGCTCTCCACGTAAGGGCCCACCAGGAAATAGTTCTCCCCCCATTCCTCGGACGTCAGGCGGGCTTTGGTCTGGATGACTGTGTAGATGCCGCCGACTGCACGCAAACAGCACCAAAATACATATCGTGAACCGATGTGTGTGTGGGTGTGTGTGTGCGCGTGCGTGCGTGTCACTTGCCTTTGTTCGCAACCTCCCAGGCAATTTCAAAAAGTACGGCGTCCTCCAAATCAAAATCCTCGTCCCATTCCTCCAAACCAGGTAGGGACGTGACAGACAAGCTGCGAGCCAGCGGCATACTGGGAAAACAGAAAACACACTGCACTGAAGTGACTGCACAATAACGTGTGCACAACATGATCATTAAATGATAGTTATTGAGAGTGGGACTCAAAAGTATCAATCTATTTTCTGTGCCACATGACGTCATTAGGGTCACGGGTCACTCAGAACTGTGAGGCGGCTGTGCTAATCAATTGCCCACCGTGCCGTCATAATAGTATTTCTTGAGTATTTATTTTTCTGACGACATTTTACTTTTATTCCTGACATTTGAATACAGATTTCTTTACTTTCGACTCCTTACTTTTTCAAAATAGGCTTGTTTCATTTATTTATTCTTTTTAACCCTCGTGGATACAGACACGACGTAAAAATAACAGAGAGTTAAAGTCAACCGCGGTTCAGATCATGACAGATAATGAGGAAAAAAAGGGAGTGACATGGAGGAACGTGAACCAGGGAGCATCATGACAGCAGCAACAGACTCAGAGAAGCAAGATATTAAATGTATTAATTTTTTAATAAATGATAAATTGACATTTAACATTTATTTACTTTTGTTATTAAGTATATTTTCGAGTCTGTACTTTTTTCCTTTTACTTATGTACAGGAGTTGAATCATTTTTTACCCAAGTATCTGTACTTTTACTTTTGCCACCAATGCTTATGGACAATGCAAAATCTTTAATTAACCTACCATGCATGCTTTTGGTTATGGCCAGGATTGACAAAGGTGCTTTTGAAAGTCGATCACCAGTTCGCTCGTGAGAGAGCAAATGTTTGTCAAGGGATAATTAAACTTTGGCGGGAAAAAATGTCATTGCCCTTGAGGGTTTACCTTAACTGACATGGTTAAGTCAATACTACAATAATTTGCATATTTGGAGAATGTTGGGAAGCATGGGCAGAACATCGTGTCCATCCATCCATTAATTATCTTAAACGCTTAACCCTCACTAGGGTCGCAGGCATGCTGGTGCCTATCCCAGCTGACTTCGGACAAGAGGCGGGGTACACCCTCAACTGGTCGCCAGCCAATCGCTGGGCACATATAGACAAACAGCCATTCACACTCACATTCACACATAAGGGCAATTTAGAGTCTTCAATTAACCTACCATGCATGGCTTTGGAATGTGGGAGGAAACCGGAGTACCTGGAAAAAACCCATGCAGGATTTCATTCAAAGCTACTGTATTTATCTAATTATTCAGTCCCATCCCATCCCGAATATATGAAATCTTAATTCTCTCTACATGAGTGGCCATAATGTAATGATAGCTAATAAACAGATCTTAACCATTAAATGTTCGGAACCTGTGTGTTTATGTTGATAAAATACTCCACCACTATCGTTGTTGTTTTTAATCACCCATTTCACAGCAGACACAAAAAGCAATATTATTAGTACAAACCCCAATTCCAATGAAGTTGGGACCAATGGGATGTTTTGTAAAATGTAAATAAAAAGAGAATACAATGATTTGTAAATCCTATTCAACCTATATTCAATTGAATACAACCCCAATTCCAATGAAGTTGGGACGTTGTGTTAAACATAAATAAAAACAGAATACAATGATTTGCAAATCATGTTCAACCTATATTTAATTGAATACATGACAAAGCCAAGATATTTAATGTTCAAACTGATAAACTTGATTGTTTTGAGCAAATAATCATTAACGTAGAACTTTATGGCTGGAACACGTTCCAAAAAAGCTGGGACAGGGTCATGTTTACCACTGTGTTACATCACCTTTTCTTTTAACAACAATCAATAAACGTTCGGGAACTGAGGACACTAATTGTTGAAGCTTTGTAGGTAGAATTCTTTCCCATTCTTGCCTGATGTACAGCTTCAGCTGTTCAACAGTCCGGGGTCTCCGTTGTCGTATTTTACGCTTCATAATGTTCCACACATTTTCAATGGGAGACAGGTCTGGACTGCAGGCAGGCCAGTCTAGTACCCGCACTCTTTTACTACGAAGCCACGCTGTTGTAACACGTGCAGAATTTGGTTTGGCATTGTCTTGCTGAAATAAGCAGGGGCGTCCATGAAAAAGACATTGCTTGGAAGGCAGCATATATTGCTCCAAAACCTGTATGTACCTTTCAGAATGAATGGTGCCTTCACAGATGTGCAATTTACCCATGCCATGGGCACTAACACACCCCCATGCCATCAAAGATGCAGGCTTTTGAACTTTGCATTGATAACAATCCAGATGTCCCTTTTTACTCTTTGGTCCAGAGGACACGACATCCATCCATCCATTCATTTTCTCTACTGCTTAGTCTGCCTTTTGATGTAAGCTGGGATGGGCTCCATCGCCCCGCGACCCTGAATAGGATAAGTGTAGAGAATGGATGGATGGATGGACGCGACATCCATGATTTCCAAAAACAATATGAAATGTGGAATCATCAGACCACAGCACACTTTTTCACTTTCCGTCAGTCCATCTCAGATGAGCTCAAGCAATATCCTTTCCACAATGATGCCAGTTTTTAATGCAGTGCCTGAGGAATCAAAGGTAACGGGCATTCAATGTAGGTTTTCACCCTTGCCGCTTATGTGCAGGGATTTCTGCAGATTCTCTGAATCTTTTCATGATATTACAACCTGTAGGTGAAATCCGGGAAGTCCTTGCAATTGTACATTGAAAAATGTTGGTCTTAAACTGTTGGACTACTTGCTCACATAGTTGTTCACAAAGTGGTGAACATCACCCCATCTTTGCTTGGAAACAACTGAGCTTTTCGGGGATGCTCCGTTTATACCCAGTCATGCCACTCACCTGTTTCCAATTAACCTGTTAACCTGTGGAATATTTCAAACAGGTGGGTTTTTTTTAGCGTTCCAGTCTCTTGTTGTCCTTGTGCCAGCTTTTTTTTCAAATGTGCTGCAGGTACCAAGTTCGAAATGAGTCAATATTCACACATACAAAAAAAAAAACACTAACAGTCATGAGTTTAAATATTAAATATCTTGTTTTTGAAGTGTATTCAATTGAATATAGATAAAAAAATATTTGCTAATCATTGTATTCTGTTTTTATTTACATTTAACATCCCAACTACTTTGTAATTGGGTTTTGTAAGTGGCTGGGACACATCCATCCATCCATCCATCCATTTTCTATACCGCTTATCCTCACTAGGGTCACTGATGAGCCTATCCCAGCTGACTTTTCCAAAGAGCCGTTGTACACCCTGGACTGGTTGCCAGCAAATTGCAAGGCAAAGCACATGTAGACAGACAACCGTACACAGTAGATGGATAACACAAAAAAATGACATGAAACCTTTTAGAGGGTTGGTGCATGGGCCAAGAAAAGCAAATCAATGGTACAATCCACCCTCCAGAATCACATAGTCACCACCCATCAAACCAGGAACACATTGTGGTACTGCTAACTAACATGCACAAACCAACAACCATTTTGCATAGTCTGTAGGGTGTCTGCACTCTATTTATTGACATTCTAGTTGTCCATTCATTCAGTCATTATAGCAACGCTAAAACAACAAATGTAATGGTGGCTTCAGATATTTGCGCAATATGCGCAGTAATCTGTTGAGAAGCAGTGTGTTTCCAAGTTAAGGCAAAAGCCCAACCAGTCTGTTTTCGCCATAAGGTTCACTGTGTAATTTAGAGCCACCATTGTGTCTGTGTGTACATGTTTGAGCGTGAGAGAGTCTTTTATAGAGATACTTGGGAAGGTAGCCAGAAGAAGCCCTTTGACCATCTCAGATTGTAAATAGACCAATACTGCAAACACACACACACACAGTGTGCTCAACAACTCACCCCGAGTCCACCTAAGAGTTCTTTTTAACAACATAGAAAAGCTATATAACCCAAACTGGGTTATACACTCTTACCGATACAGCTCCAAATTCAAGGAGGGCAAAAATTTGATTATCTACATCGTTATTGTTGTCTCATCATGGAGGAGGATCATTTGGGGAGTAGTGGCACTAAGAACATGGCTTTGCGTTTAGTTCCTGCTTGCTCAAATGATGCAACCTGATGAACAAATGGTGAAAATGAGAACCAATTAGACGACGCAAAGGTGAAGCAAGGCCCACAAGAGGCTGGGTCAAGTATAAACTTGATTTACTTTTCGTGACATTCCAAATGTGAACTACTTGTAATGTGAAGTTGGGAAATATTTGACACAACAAATGTGTGGTTGACTTTGGAGCTGATATCAGACTGCTATGAATTTGTGCTGAGCTGACAGCAGTAAACAAAGGGGACACATGAGTGAACAGGCTCTGTGTAGTCCAGTTGTTGAACATGATCGCTTTCAAACTTACCTTTAAATAGATGTTGACAGTCTTCTTTAGGTTCACATAAGGGGGAGGTCGTATTTAGATACTTGAGGTGTGAAAATTAAATACTACAATGCTACACTTTATACAGAAATTGGGATACAGTGGGACTTCATTGACAGCAATATATAGGGTATTATTATTAGCCCAAAATCTTATCAGGATGCGCCTAGGCTGTCAAACGTACCACCCCAGTGACAAGCTTTTAAAATCGGGAAAGCTAAAATTTTGTTTGCATGGGATACCACCTCTGAGACGCTCGTCGTCGTCATCATCATCATCATCATCATCATCATCATCATCATGCCCTTGTCCACTTGTTGTCCACTAGTTTGATTACTGGGCGCATATAAAGGCCTACAGGCAAAACAAATACAACTCTGGGTATGGAAGACGCATTTGCACGCCCACCATAAAAATATAAGCACGGAACTCCAGAAATCAAGTTCCTGCCTGGACATGCGAGTATGGTTACATATAAAGCGTCTTTGATGGAGCGAACGGGAGGACGCTCGCCTGCGGAAACACGCGAAGGACACGACACATTTGACCCGCGCCAGCGTCGGACGAGGAAGTATTGCACTGTCGTTCATTTGCAAAGATAAAGGACGCGGATGTCTACTCACCCTTTTGCTTCAACGTCAAGTGGTCGGGCCACACATTGCCAGCTGTCGCGGTCAGTCGGATGGGGGGGGGGACTGTGGGAAAAGGGGGCGGTAGCTTTTGTCAAATGTCATCCACTCACATTGACTACGTGCGTTTGCACACTGACGTCAGGGATGGGGCGCGCGTGCCCTGTGATACTACACTCAAATTGGGTCCATGAACGCACCGCCTATTGCTGTTTAACAGTCTTCATGAACTGCACTCCCATTGGCTCCAGGCTCGCTCTGTTTCCGCCTCTGCGTGTAACGTGACCGGTAGTAGGCGGCTCCCTTAACGGGGTGGAGGGGGGGGGGGGGACACAATTGGCTGCTCAACTTTAATTATCGATTGTCACTGAGGGCACATTTTTCACTGAGGAGGGAGAGGAGATATTTATAACACATTCTCGCATTTCGAGGAAGAACAAAGGTTCTTAAACTTTTTTACACCAAGTACTTTACCACAAAAATACTTTGCTCTCCAAGCACCACGGTCCTCATAACATTGAATACAGTTGTGTAGTAGGCCTAAGTGTTCATCATAAACATGACAGAGGTTTTATTCCCCAAATAATATAAACAATAATGTTGGAAGCCTCTGTAACATTATACATAATTTGAACATTAGCACTGCACTTAAATGTAAGAAAATAAAAAATAGTACTTAAATAATAATTATATTAAAATGTACTGCACATAAAAGTTAAATGAAATTGTAACTAAATAAGTTAAAAAACAGTTCTTTAAATACTAAATGGACTGTATTTGGTGGAACTGTGGACGACTGGTTAACACATCTGCCTCACAGGTCTGAGGACTCGGGTTCAAATCCGGCCTCCCCTGTGTGGAGTTTGCATGTTCTTCCCGTGCCTGCGTGGGTTTTCTCCGGGTACTCCAATTTCCTCCCGAATTCCAAAAACATGCATGGTAGGTTGGTTGAAGACTAAATTGCCCATAGCTGCGAATGGTTGTTTGTTTATATGTGCACTGCGATTGGCTGGTGACCAGTTCAGGGTCTTCAGAACTGTGAGGCAGACGTGCTAACCATGCTGCCACTTTGAGAATTACCATACTAGATAACACTGGGGAACAACTTGTAAAACAAAAAATCTGTTGAGTTAGATTTTTATGCTGATTAAAACTAAAATTGGCATGCTGATTCCAAAATTGCAGTCAGTTTTTTTCTAGCACGTCAAGTTTTTTCTCCACAGCTTACCCTCCAGATAAGCAAAATTCCACTGATTATCTGTAGTAAGACTTGCCAGCTGATTACGATTGGACTCATCTACAGCTACGTGGCAACTTGTTTGTGCAGTCACAATTGAGACAGTGCGGCGAGAGGTGTGTGCAGCTCCCAATAGGTCAGTACTATCAATATCTGCAAACAGAAAGCTAGCATGGTAGGAATTAAGAGGATTTGTGCCATATCCTTTGTAAAACATAATAGTGTTAAATAAACATTTCAGTCATGCCTGTTTCTTTCATATTTCATTGTATGTCAATATTTGAAGTTTTATGAAGCAACCACATATCTGTTAAGTACAGTATTTTTCATATTTTTTAAGAAAACGGGGATCTATAGTTCAAAAACTTGACGTGATAGAGAAAAACTGAGATCAGTTTTGGAATCTGCACCCAAAAATTAGTTAAAAATAGCTGTCAGACTTAACTCAACAAAAATTGTGTTCTCAGTGTAATTTAAAGTGTTTTTGTCAGAAATGGGAGTCCATTTGTTTCCCCGGAAACACCATCTGAATTAATCCGGCCTCCCCTCTGGTAAAGCAAGTTAATCTATAGCACCCTTCAGACGTACACAAGGAAAATTCCCAGTGCTTTACAAATATAAACTAAAGAAATTATAATTAAAAACAAGATTAAGATGAAAATCAAGATGAAATCCCAACATAAAGAACAAAAAGAAAAACTAAAATAACAAAACAGTGTATCAGGTTAAAATGGGAAAATAAAAGCAAGATGCTGAAATAATATTTTTGATTTATAAAAAAAAGGTGTCCAGCAAATTTCCTCCACAGTTAAGGAGAATAGAAACAGAATGCTGCTTCACGTTGAATCTTGAAACACTCAGTTACCCCTCTCTCGAAAATGTGAGGGGTATGGAAGTCTCATAGCTGACTAAATATAGGACTCAGTAACACTGCCATGAGGCACAGGTATGCTTCCATGCTGTTAACAAGTGTCAAACCAAAGACTCTTTTATCATGTACAACCCCAATTCCAATGAAGTTGGGATGTTGCATTAAACATAAATAAAAACAGAATACAATGATTTGCAAATCATGTTGTACCTATATTTAATTGAATACACTACAAAGACAAGATATTTTATGTTCAAACTGATAAACTTGATTGTTTTTAGCAAATAATCATTAACTTTGAATTTTATGGCTGCAACACGTTCCAAATAAGGTGGGTCATGTTTACCACTGTGTTACATCACCTTTTCTTTTAACAACATTCAATAAACGTTTGGGAACTGAGGACACTTATTGTTGAAGCTTTGTAGGTAGAATTCTTTCCCATTCTTGCTTGATGTACAGCTTCAGCTGTTCAACAGTCCGGGGTCTCCGTTGTCGTATTTTACGGTTCATAATGTGCCACACATTTTCAATGGGAGACAGGTCTGGACTGCAGGCAGGCCAATCTAGTACCTGCACTCTTTTACTACGAAGCCACACTGTTGTAACACGTGCAGAATGTGGTTCGGCATTGTCTTGAGGGGCGTCCATGAAAAAGACATTGCTTGGATGGCAGCATATGTTTCCCCAAAACCTGTACGTACCTTTCAGCATTACTGGTGCCTTCACAGATGTGTAGGTTAGCCATGCCATTGGCACTAACACAGCTCAATACCATCACAGATGCTGGCTTTTCAACTTTGCATCCATAACAGTCCGGATGGTTCTTTTCCTCTTTGGCCCGGAGGACACGACGTCCACAATTCCCAAAAACAATTTGAAATGTGGACTCGTCGGACCAAAGAACACTTTTCCACTTTGCATCAGTCCATTTTAGATGAGCTCGGGCCCTGAGAAGCCAGCTGCGTTTCTGGGTGTTGTTGATAAATGGCTTTTGCTTTGCAGAGTAGAGTTTCAAGTTGCACTTACGGATGTCGCGCCGAACTGTATTTACTGACATTGGTTTTCTGAAGTGTTCCTGAGCCCATGTGGTGATATCCTTTACACATTGATGTCGGTTTTTGATGCCGTGCCGCTGAGGGATCGAAGGCCACGGGCATTCAATGGTGGTTTTCGGCCTTGCCGCTTACATGCAGTGATTTCTCCAGATTATCTGAACCTTTTAATGACATTATGGGCCATAGATGATGAAATCCGTAAATTCCTTGCAATAGTACGTTGAGGAACATTGTCCTTAAACTGTTCGACTATTTTCTCACACACTTGTTCACAAAGAAGTGAACCTCGCCCTATCTTTGCTTGTGAAAGACTGAGCAATTCAGGAAAGCTCCTTTTATACCCAATCATGGCACCCACCTGTTCCCAATTAGCCTGTTCACTTGTGGGATGTTCCAAACAGGTGTGCATGTTTGATGAGCATTCCTCAACTTTCTCAGTCTTTTTTCCACCTGTCCCAGCTTTTTTGGAATGTGTTGCAGCCATAAAATTCTAAGTTAATGATTGTTTGCTAAAAACAATAAAGTTTATCAGTTTGAACATTAAATATCTTGTCTTTGTAGTGTATTCAATTAAATATAGGTTGAACATGATTTGCAAATCATTGTATTCTGTTTTTATTTATGTTCAACACAACATCCCAACTTTATTGGAATTGGGGTTCTATAATGCACCACATATGTATAAACAGCAGAACGTCTTCATTTAACCCATCACAGTTGTAAACACAGTAAGTACAACGGATGTGGTGGACAACTTTCCAGTTGGAGCTAGGTGAGGCAATCAGTTGGGTGCCTTTCTTAAAGGCACCTCAGACATGAATGCAAGGAAAATAGAACCTTCGGCCTTTTGGTCAATGGCCACATTCTTACGTAACAATTTTCAACATGTTGAATGTGACAGACCCAACGCTTAACAATCATCAAGTGCGTGTGCTCTAAAGAGTGTGGGCTGTACTTAAGTATACAACAGATACAATATGAGATGAGTCTACACCCACCAACTCGGTATTGACTACACACACCAGCAGTTGATGACAGAAACATTGTGAAAGCTGTTAAGAAAGAACCATAGACAATAGTCAGTGACATCACTGCCAACTGTTCGAAGAAGACTTCGCGAGAAGAAATGTAGAGGCCATACCACAAGATGAAAACCACTCATCAGGCCAGATTGGACTTTGCAAAGAAGTACAGAGATGAGCCACCAAAGTTTTATGGACTGGACTGATGAGATCAAGATTAACCTCTACCAAAGTAATGGAAAGGCCAAAGTATGGAGAAAGAAAGGATCTGCTTATGATCCAAAACACACAAGCTCATCTGTGAAGCATGGTGGAGGTAATGTCATGGCTTGGGCTTGCATGGCTGCTCCTGGAATGGGCTCACTCATCTTTATTGATGATGCAACTCATGATGGTAGCAGCAGAAAGAATTCTGAAGTCTACAAAACCATTTTGTCTAGCAATTTAAAGAATAATGCATCCAAACTAATCGGGAGAAGCTTCATCATGCAACAAGATGATGACCCAAAACACACTGCCAACACAACAAAGGACTTCATCATGGGAAAAAGTGGAAGGTCTTAAACTGGCCAAGTCAATCACCGAACCTTAACCCAATAGAGCATGCATTTTATATCCTGAAGAGGAGACTGAAGGGAGAAACCCCCAGAAAAAAAAAACAAGAACTGAAAGAGGCTGCAGTAAAGGGCTGGAAAAGCATTTCAAATGAAGAATGCAACAGTCTGGTGAAGGCAATGAATCGCAGGCTTGATGCAGTCATTGCAAGTAAGGGTTACGCCACCAAATATTATTCACTTTGTTAATGTAATCATGTCTGTTCCAATACTTTTCCTCACTTCAAAAGTGGGTGGGTTCAAACAGAAGGTACTCTGTCCTTACCATTATAAAAGCTACAATTTTTGTCTCATATTCATCTTTTGATCTGAAACCCAAATGTCTTCAGTATACAACAAAAACAAAGGAATTGACCTTGCCCTTCCAATAGTTTTGAAGGGGACTGTATACCCCTATGGAATCCAGCCATTTGCTATACCGCTGCGCTCATTAGGGTAAAGGGTGAGTTGGAGCCTATCCCAGGTGACTTTGGACAGGAGACAGAGTACATCCTGGACTGGTTGCCAGTCAATTACAGGGCACATATAGACAAACAACTATTCACAGTAGATGGATAACAATTGTCTTTAATGAAGGTAACATGCATGATGATGGAATGTGGGGGGAGGCGAAGAAAATGCACATAAAGGTCCATGCTGAAGTTTCGAATTCAGATATTTTTGATGAGTGAGGCAGATGTACTACACTTGCTTCACTGTGTTGCCAAACATATAACACATAACATGAATTTCTGCTCATAATATACAGTATATAGACACAGACCTCAGCTATATAAAACATAACTTTAAAAGTGTTATTGCTCCCACACACTTTAAACACTTAAAGTTATTAAAAACACACTTTGGAAGTATTCTTCGGTGCCTGTTTTCACTCTCATGCAGCCAAAAAAGAGGCACAGCGTGCTTGCTTCTTGCTGTATTTGTAACTCCCAGTTGAATTTCATTGTAAAACCGACTTACAACAAAACAAACATAAAATGTTCAACTAAACCATGTAATTTCATCTCTACAAAGTCCGCTAGCTAGTATGAAACGCCATAGATGTCTTTGTTCTTGGGGTTGTCTCCTGCAAACTGTAATATGTATTCCCATGGCAACGAGGCAGCGTCCGTCACAGCGTCCACTTGAGACACCTGGTCTCTCGGTGCGTCACCAAACACTTGCCGGAGCAGTAGCGCCCCCCGCATGTCGTGCACGTGTAGTTGGACGGAAAGCCGCACACGCAGCAAAAATGGCGCGGCGGGAGCGAGGACGGCGGAACCAGCGCCGAAAGGTAGTTGGGCTCCGGCTTGTCCGCTAAGTTCTCCTCCTCCAGAAGCGCCGTGAAGTTTTTCCTGAAGCGCAACTTGAAGTGGTCGCCCCGTGTCTTCCTCTTCTTTTTCTCAGGTTCCTCCGTTTCACTGAAGGCGGGGAGACGGGCAGTCGGACCGGGCGGGGGGAGCGAGCTCAGAGGGTCGTCCTGGAAGTTGTCTTTCTCCAAAGCCTCGAGCTGCCTGCTCAGCCTTCTCTGACGGGTGCCGTCGTCAAGAACCCGCCGCTGGCCCGCCGTCTCGACCCGAGCCGAGCCCTTTTTTTCCAGCACCATCTTAGTTACCTCCCGTAATAGCGATAGAGACCGAGCACTTCCGGTTCGACTACAAACACCGCCTATTATAGACGTCACTTCCCCCTCCTCGCAGAATGGGGCCGGGCTACAACCGGAAATCGGTTTCCGCGCTCTCTGCGCAGAATTAAAGAAGAGTGGCGGGAGCCGTTGGGAAAACGTAAGCTAACTTTCACGCATTTCGACAGAAAGACAGCAGACAGACAGCAGTTTTCACACTGAGACATATGTGAACCTTTGATTAGATCCGCGATGGAGCGACACGGATGCGGTTGTGATTGTTACTTAGTTACCTGTTTTAGTTTCGGACTGTAATATGCGCAACTCCTGAAACGAGGCAGACGTCTTGTAAACAAGGTTCATACAATATTCTAACATAAATGCCAATGTTGAATAGTAGAGTGCAACAGCAACAACTGCATGACAAGTTTTACACACGTTAACTAGGAGGCCACTAAGTTGCCAAATTATTGTTAGAATTCCATGTAGTAACTTTCCATTTTGTGGGCCCGCAGCTCTACCGCTTATTCCGTCGTGTAGTTTATAAGCGAATCAACAGCTCCTATGTTAGTGCTCTTTCATTATTATTATTTTATTTTATTTTAATCTCGAGTAAGCGGTTTAACACATGGGCGACTTACCATGTTCGCCAGAAAGAAAGGAATATCCATGTTCACAATTTTCTGTCATTGTGTTAATTGAAATTTTATGTATCAAAAGTACCAGTGGAATCGGTGAGTGCTCAAGAGTAAATAGTCGTACTGGTATCGGTCTGAAAAAGGGTAGTATCAAACACCCCTTATAGTCATCAACAATACTTGAACACTTCTCTGTCCAATGTTTGTAAAAAATAAAGTTTTTAAAGTCAGACATAGTCAAATTCATAATGTGGGAGATAATAATTAGATTATACCCTTAAGATGGGAAACTTTTTTGGGGTAGTTTTGATCAAATAACTCATTAGATTCATGACCTGCTATGATTAAAGTGACGTGTAAATGCGTTTTGTTGTCATCATTGACCGGCACAGTGTTGAAATAAGTGTGTTTTGTATTTCAGTTGTAGTCATGGATAATAAAAGGCGCAACGGTAGACCTTTCGTGGGTGGCGTTTCCCAGGCCAAACGCAGCAAAACAGCCAGTGAATGGGAGGACAGTCCTTCACACTTTGAGGAGGAATTGTCCATGTTTGATGACGTAGACATGGATTCAGAGGAGATGGAGGGGCAGGCCGGGCATGATGTAATTCCTGTTGGTATGTAAGAAGTATTGTTGTTGAAAATTATATTTGGTACTGTCGTTAGATTAACGTCGATAACCCTTTTTTTTGCCAGGTGACCTCTTTTCGGCAGACCTCAAACCTCACTGGCGGAGGCCTCATGCCCCTTCACTGGATCTAGCCTCTGATTCTTTGGTTTTTCAACAGATTGATCTGGACTATTACTTAGGTACAGTGAACACTCGCTAAACGGGGTTTAGGGACCAAGACCCCCCACGAATAGCAAATAGTACATGCCCCCCCCCCCAAAAAAAAATGGCAATATTTGCCTATAATTATATTGTAGTTTAAACCCAAAATACAGGGTGATTAAAAAAAAATACGTCAAAATCATTACGCATTTATTAAGTTTAAAAGCATTGTAATGGACTGAATCAGTGGTCATTTGATAGGGGAGTTATTCAAGTTTGATTGGGTGTGAAAGTCACCGCTGTGGTGACGTACTCCTCTGACGCCGTTCAATTTCCAACAAAATTAAATTTTTTTCCCACTCTAAATGGCGTCTCCTCAGCAGAAAGCGTTTTGTGTGCTTGAGTTTACGAAAACAAATGCCATTGTCACGGTGCAGCGTGCTTTTAGACTTTTTCTTGTGGTGGTATGTTAAAGACAAAGTTTATGTTCTACCACTTCCAGCAAATATCGATGACATGAAAGATCAAATAATAGCTCCAATCAACACGGTGGACCGTGACACCCTGAGGCGCGTTTGCGAAGAATTCTCATATCGGCTTGATGTTGTCCATGCTGCCGGTGGTGGCCTCATTGAGCACTTGTAAAACATGAAATAAAAACTTTAAAGTATGGACAACATATGTGTCCAAGCTGGAGTTTTCTATTGTTATTTGTTTTTGAAATATTGCGTGCTGATTTTGGCGCATTCGTTTTGAATCACCCTGTATACCCCAAGCTATGATCCCAAAACACTTTAAGATCATTCCAAAACCCTCGGCTTCCAGACGATTTAATGTTTAAAAAAAATGCAACACAAGTAAGAGGATGCTGCCGCAAATGGTCCCGCTTTGCAACCTGAAAACACAGACGACTACTTTCCTAATAGCTATTTTATTACGTTTTTGACACAGTGATACATGCAGTACTGTACTCACAAAAAGTTGGGGTGATTTGGCTTTCTGGTGAAATTACAGGATGAACCTTAAATGTCCTCTTCTTCATGCTGTTCACATTTTGACATGGTGAGACCAAGACCTGATCCTGAAATTTCATTGAACGCTGAATATGCCTAACTTTTTCCAAGTAGTGTAAATAATCTCATTTTTCAAATTACATAGATCGCAAACTACTTTTTCCCTTTATTTGGTCACTTAGTGTACCTGATGTTAAGCAGCTCAGCTAGCTGTAACCAGCCGATCAGCCGGTTAACTTCCACCCCTGCATTCTCTTGAGAAGTTTACCTCCCCGCTTTATCCAGTGTCAACTCCACAAGGAGCCTCGCCTACCCATCTGACCTCTACTGGGTCATCAATCATGCTGCTGTTCACTGTCAAACCGGCCGGCTATCAGCTAGTGGCCAACGCTAGCTATGCCTCCTCTAGCATGCCGCCGCAGAAAGAGCAGAGCGTTTGGGCAGCATCGTAGAGCGTTACAGAAAGAGTGCAAAAATACGCTGCTCGGTGTGTTTTTCATTGAATAGTTTGTTATGTTTTACATAAAAAAATTCAAAATGTAAAATGTACATTATTTTTAGTGTTTTTGTTTTTTTGTTGTTGTGTGTCAGATCTTTAATCCCAGTATGTATCCACCAGCTACCCTCTGGACTTTAAGTTCTGTTATGTTATGCAGGAGCGGCTGTGGCAGGCATGCCCGGTCAGTTACATGGGAAAGTCCCCATCATTCGGATGTTTGGAGTGACAGACAGCGGAAACAGCGTGTGTTGTCATGTTCACGGGTTTGCACCCTACTTCTATGTCCCAGCCCCAAATGGTGAATATTTCCTTTAGTCTGTCAATTTTTTCATTGTGCGGATGTTTTGTAGGGAAATGCTTTCCACTCTTAAATGTCTTCCTTTTTTTTTTTAAAAGGGTTCACACCGGATTACTTGGGTGAGTTTATAAGAGAGCTCAACTCTGCTGTGCTGAAGGATATGCGCTCCAACAAAGACACCATCTCGGTCACCGTGTTGGCTGTGGACATCACCCGCAAAGAAAGTGAGGATGTGGACAACAGGCAGATTATGATCAGACTGATAATGCTGAACCAAAACGGAAAACAAAAAAAAATGTTTTGTGATGTCTGTCAGTCTTTATCATTGTATTTGTTTCACACTTTCTCCAGATATGTACGGTTACCACGGCCAACAAATCTTGGATTTCTTGCGGATAACCATGGCGATGCCTCGTCTCATTGCCCCCGCCAAACGACTGCTGGAACAGGGCTTGAAATTCGGACCTTTTCCTGTCCATTGTTTCCAATCCTTTGAGGCCAACATAGATTTTGAAATAAGGTGTGTTTTTATATTGAATTTTATAAGGTGTGGCAGCACGGTAGACTGGCGGTTACTTCATCTTCCTCACGGTTCTGAGGTTTGAATCTCTCCTCTGGCCTTCCTGAGTGGAATTTGTGTATGTTCTTCCCGGGTTTGTGTGGGTTTTCCCTGGGCAGTCCAGCTTCTTTCCACATTCCAAAAACTTGCATTTTAGGTTAATGGAAGACTTTGAATTGTTCGTAATAGGTGTGAATATGAGCATTAATGATTAGGCTTTACACGATCAGGATTTTTGGGGCCAATCAGCGAGTTTAAAAAAACGATAACCGATCACAAGATTGAGGAATGTGTCTATTTAAATGACCTGTTCATTTACTGTATATACTTGTGTACTTAATTGCTAAAAAAATATATTTACAATCAATAATGTATCTTTGTTCCTCTATTTATGCCAGTGAGGCATAGTGACAGACAGAACAAATGAATGGTCTTCTATTAGATGGCAGGAAGTAAATACAGTAATTAATGTATCCACCTTTTGTGACATTTTTGTCGGTGGCCGACTGGTTAGAGCGTCAGCCTCACAGTTCTGAGGACCCGGGTTCAATCCGCGGCCCCGACTGTGTGGAGTTTGCATGTTCTCCCCGTGCCTGCGTGGGTTTTCTCCGGGCACTCCGGTTTCCTCCCACATCCCAAAAACATGCATAAATTGGAGACTCTAAATTGCCCGTAGGTGTGACTGTGAGTGCGAATGGTTGTCTGTTTGTATGTGCCCTGCGATTGGCTGGCAACCAGTTCAGGGTTTACCCCGCCTCCTGCCCGATGACAGCTGGGATAGGCTCCAGCACGCCCGCGACCCTAGTGAGGATAAGCGGCTCAGAAAATGGATGGATGGGCTCCATAAAGGTTGGAAATCACTGCTATAGTCAGATCGTGTATTCTAATCAGTCAGGTCAAACAAACATTACAACTTGACAGAAATAATGGCTGCTAACGTACTGTAATGAAATTATTGTAATTAAATTACTTCACCCTCACTGACACTTTAGAGCATGATTCGACAGAACGGTGGCATGTTTACGTCCAACTGTTCGTGCTACCGCTAGCTTGCTAGGCTACATAACATTTTATTGCCTGCTTGTCAGCTGTATCATATTAAAAGTACGTGAACATACCTCAAGCAAGCCTTAAACGAACATCCTCTCCTGTCCTGAGCACCGGTGACCACCAACACACGTTTTCCCCCATTTTGTTGTTATAATACAGTCTGGGCGATCCACTCTTGTTGTCGTCGCTACGGTAACGAGTGCATCCGGTCATATTTGAGTTGACAAAATAAAGCCCAATGATCGTAAAAAACGGGATGCGGTGGTATTGGAATACAAGATTTTGTTGCAGTAGTCTGACAGTGCAAACGCGAAAGAGCAAATTTGTCTTGTAGTCTGGTCCGGGCATTAGGTGTTGTCTGTCTCAGGTGTTGTCTGTCCCACAACGTTTTTTAAAATGTTTATTTTATTTTAATTTTTTTTTTAAATAACTTCAAAAGACACGCAACAAGGCTAAAAATAAACTAGCTTTTGGATTCAAATATACTGTGCACGCGGCGACGCGGAGTTAATGTCTTTTGCAGAGCCGATCAATGAAGTCATCGATGGGATCGGTGAATTATGATATTAAAGCCGATCAGCATAAAATTCTAAATATCGGCCGGTACCGATCAGCCCGATCAAATTAGTGTAAAGTCTATTAATGATAGTTTGTGTCTATGAGCCCTGTGATTAACTGGTGAGCAGTCCAAGCTGCACCCCGCCTCTCGTTTAAAGTCAGCTGGGAAAGTCAGCTCCAGCTCACCGAAAGAGGACAGGCGGTACAGAAAGTGGATCGATTTTGTAACGTGATATGTAGAACCTGGAAGAAGAACTTGACATATTGATACTTTTATAGTCTACTTGAGATATAGCCTTGTATGTAAATTAGACTGTGACAATGATTTAGTAGAATGCTAACATGTTGTAGTTATCCTTATGAGTGTTTTGTGTTGTCAGATTCATGGTGGACAGCAATGTTGTTGGATGCTGCTGGATCGAACTGCCTCCAGGCAAGTACAGAGTCCGTGAAGAAAAGAGTTCAGGGGACACAGATTCCAAGCATCCAGGCAAGGTAGGTTGACCTTACATGACATTAGCCGCCTTTTGCTGCATACAGCAGATTGTTATGATGCTGCAGCGCACCACACAGTGGAATAAATATAACAATTTTACTTTCTTTGGCTTTTAGGAGTCTTTGTGTCAGTATGAGGTGGATGTAGCATGGACTGACTTGATCAGTCACCCAGCAGAAGGAGACTGGCAGAGGATCGCACCGCTCCGCGTCCTCAGCTTTGACATTGAATGTGCTGGAAGAAAAGGTGCCGCAAATGTCCCGTCTGTTGGGTTGTTGTCAACAATTACGCAACAGCAGAGGTGTCCAAAGTTGTAAAATGTAAATGTATCAATACTTAAGTTAAAAAAAATACATATATTCTGGTAAAAGTAGAAGTTCTTATTCCATTTTATTGAAGTGAAAGTAAAAACTACGGCATGAAATTTATAGTACTTGAGTACAAAAGTTAAAATGTATTTTGACGATCAATTATATACAAAAACTTTAAATAGTTTCTCATAATGAAAAAAACCTTATCTTGCACACAAAATATTCTCCCTCTTTTTTGCCTCATCAAAAAATGTGTTCCCATAGCTTTGTTAATGCTGTGACTGCCAAATTAGGTAAAGATAACAACTGGGAAATTACACTTTACCTGTATGGGTTTTTTTCAGATTATACAGATTTTTTTCATGCAAGAAGTTGGTGGTTTTTAGCCTGGCAGAAGAAAACCCATTCGCTGTGAATCATTTTTGCAACCAACAAACATTTCTCTTAAATAAGGCCAGAGATAGAGAATATTTTGCTTCTCTGAATCTGGTGCGTTGTTGTCGTTATTGCTCCCTGGTTTGTGTTCCTCCATGTCACTGCAGTCCCTTGTATTTCTTTTAAGTCCCCGAGATCTCAATCAGTCAATCAAGATCTCAACCGTGGTAGATGTTAACCTTTTCTTTTTAGTTTTTATTCGTATATTTTACATCGTGTCATCATCCAGAGGGATTGAAAAAAGTAACAAGCCGAAAATACAAGTATGCTTTCAAATGGAGAGAGTAAAAGTAAAATAACTGTCGGAAAAAGGCTCAAACTACAGATAGAGTACCGGAAAAAAAATCTACTTAAGTACAGTAATACCACCACTGCCTGACAGCAAAAAGGCCATTCCAGACTATGCAACATTTTCAGCTTTTTCTGTTCACGCCCCCACAGGAATCTTCCCAGAAGCAGACAAAGACCCCGTGATTCAGATAGCTTCCATGGTGCAGCGCCAGGGTGAGACGGAGCCCTTCATTCGTACAGTCTTCACGCTCCAGTCCTGCGCCAGCATTGTGGGCTCTCAGATTTTGTGCTTCACTCAAGAGAGCCAGCTTCTGCAGGCAAACACTGCTTGTTTAAGTGCAATGACACATTCTGCAACAATTGCTTTTTTAACAGGCTTAACATGTAATTGTGTGTTTGAGCAGAGCTGGGCTGAGTTTTTAAGAACAGTGGACGCGGACATCATCACCGGATACAACATCCAAAACTTTGACTTTCCCTACTTGCTCAACAGGGCTGCTGCTTTAAAGGTTTGCCGCATCATTTGCTGCGCATGAATACTTCAGTACTGCCTGTCCTCTCTTTATTTGATAATTTCCTCTCTTCGGTGTGCAGGCCGATCTGTTTCCATATTTGGGCCGTGTGAGAGGGATCAAGTCAGTGTTGCGAGACCTCAATTTCCAGAGCAAGCAGATGGGCCGCAGAGAGAACAAAATCATCAACATGGAGGGCCGTGTTCAGTTTGATCTACTCCAGGTCAGCATGGATTTCTCTCAGTACATTAAACCACGTACTGTGAGTACATAAGAACACATGTATTTTTGAAAAACATACATTCATATATGTATATATATCTAAATATGTATCTGTCAATATTTGCATGAAAAACACCCTCTACTCTCTATGTGCGTCTTCAGGTTCTCCTCAGAGACTACAAACTGCGCTCCTACACGCTGAATGCTGTGAGTTTCCACTTTCTGCAAGAACAGAAGGAGGATGTACAGCACTCCATCATCACCGATCTTCAGGTAATGCGCACTCACGCGCGTCGCTCACATTGACCTTGTCGCAATGCTACCGAAATTGGTCGTCCTCTTCACCTGTACTCATTCAAAATGTTTCCGACCAATCTCAGAACGGCAACGAACAAACGCGGCGACGTTTGGCCGTCTATTGCCTGAAAGACTCCTATCTGCCGCTGCGGCTGCTGCAGAAGTTGATGTGCGTGATCAATTACATGGAGATGGCCAGAGTGACCGGCGTGCCTCTCACCTACCTGTTGTCCAGAGGGCAACAGATCAAAGTTGTCTCCCAGCTACTGCGACAGGTAAGAGAGGTACAGGTACGAGGCACTTGGCCGAACGTGTCCTCACACACACACACACACACACACACACAGGTTGTGTTCACAATCATTCACTCATGCACTACTCCATAATCAGTATAGAGTGAAACCCGCATGCCTTACGTTCATGTTCAGGCAGCCAAACAGGATCTGGTGATGCCTGTTGTGAAGTCGCAGGGAGGAGAAGATTACACTGGTGCCACTGTTATTGAGCCAGAGAAAGGGTACGTGCTAGCGTCCACTATGCTTTTGTGTTGTTAATTTTAAGTGCATGCATTCCATACTGTATTTGTGGTCTCGCTCTATCAGCTATTACAGCGTTCCCATCGCCACGTTAGATTTTTCATCCTTGTATCCGTCCATTATGATGGCTCACAATCTGTGTTACACCACCCTGCTGCAGAAAGGTGCCGTGGAAAAACTGGGGTGAGTTTGTTTAATTATTTCTCAAGTCTTAAAAACAAGAGCATCCTCTAGAAACTGTATGAAGCAGTTGAAGGTATGGAATGTAATTGGTGGTCTTCGGAATGCAGGTTGTCACCAGCGGACTTCATCAAGACACCCACTGGTGATCAGTTTGTAACAAGTTCTGTGAGGAAAGGGCTCCTACCTCAGATCCTGGAGAACCTGCTTTCGGCCAGAAAGAGGTCTTAATAATAACTCTTGGTGTACAAATGTAAACAAATCCTGCAAAGCATGCTCTTCAGGTGTGCCCAGATTTCAGCAATGTGTCGTGTCTCACTCCGTCCACAGAGCGAAGGCGGAGCTCAAAAACGAAACTGACCCTTTTAAGAAGCAGGTGTTGGATGGCCGACAGCTGGCCCTCAAAATCAGTGCAAACTCTGTCTATGGCTTCACGGGGGCTCAGGTGGGCAAGCTGCCCTGCCTGGAGATCTCCCAGGTAAGTGCTTTCGCTTGCACCACAGTCAAACACAGCACTGTAAAAACAGTTATGGACTCGATGAGGCAGTCCCTGACTGTTAGTCACAATTTTATTCGTCAAATCCAGCATTTTCTTGCATTTGTAAGCATGTGACTTAAAATGAGCAAAGATTAAATGGAGGCAGGAAATGGGAAAATAATGCCCTGACTTGCTTTGACTGTAATTTGTTCCATGACTACTCAAAACAACTTTAACCTTTGAAATGAGTGGAAATGCCATTAATTTGTTCCAACCCCCCCCCCTCCAAAAAAAAAAAAAACCACCGCATTTTTGTGACAGCACAAATATAAAAATATAAAAACCTAAATATGGGCACAGTTATTACATTTGCAAAGAAATTTTGTTTTTTTGCTTGCCATTATTGTAATATGGTATCACGTTATAGGCCAACAGTTATTACATTATAGGTTCAGGTATTTTATTACATTATAGGCCTGTATAAATATTTTTTTAAATTTATTACATTATGGGCCATTATTACTTTATAGGGAATTATTACGTAATGGGCTTCTGCAGAGAGCAGTTCTCTCACAGAAGTCTGATGATCGACGCAAAAGCCAGTGGGGTACAGGTTATAGCTGTGTATAGATATGTTTTACTGGCCTGCGTGTAAGTGTAGCAAGTCCCAAGGACACAATTCACAGGTTTTTTTGTTTGTTTTAGTTTCTTGATGTGACAGAAATGAGTGTGGAGAGCAGATTAAGAATTTAATTGTACAGGAAACCTTTTTTTTTGTTTTTGTTTTTTGTTTTTTATACTGTGCACATAAGAATAAATGCTTTTGAAGTTTTAAGGAAAGTTTAAATATTGCAATGTAAGTTTTGGATATGCACAAATTGAGAGGAACCTGGTAGAGAGCCCTTTACCTACAGAGAGATCATGAGGTTTGCTACACAAAATACATGTAGACTTCTTATTAGAGGCATAGCAGTATATCATGCACTCTCATAACTGTAATACTGCAACGCAATGACGATTACATGAGAAAATGTTCGTGTGAATGGGCAAAAAAAAAAAAATTTTTCACTGCAATGACAAAATTGACATTAAAGGTCCTATATTTTGCCACACCAACTTTTTGTAGTATTTGGGATGTAATATTGTCTCTATGGTGCCTCGGTAAACATGAAATATGAATTAAAATCCATAAGTTCCAGACATTTTTCTGCCGAGGGGCCTGAAATCAGGTCATTTAAATTTCCCGAGCTTATCTACGTCACTAGCGAAGATCTCCGCCTACCTCTGTGCTCCTGAGCCAGTGCTGTCAACATAACAAACGTGTGCTCTCACAAGTGGGTCCTCTACACGGAGGCAACCAATCAGAGGAAAGAAGGGGGTCTTAGCCAAATATGAAAAAAATTGATACAAAACTGGGTCAAACAGAAGTAGCTGTCAGAGGGGCCTTTTCTGGACACTCATATGACAAAACCACGTTTTTTTTTTTTTTAAATGAAATTGACACTTATAAAAATTCCATGTTAGAGAGTCACTTTATGGAGGTCTAAATAGCCAAAATGTGAGACTTTGAGTTTGAGCTGAAAAGGCTTTTTAAAATACACGTCCACAAATGTGGTACTTATTAGATAGTCCTCAAGTAATACATTAATATCCTGTTTTTCATTCTGACTGTGAACCATAGCTCAAAAAGTCACTTTTATGTTTCACTCCAAACTTTGATGTGGAGTAAAAGGGGAAATGAAAGGCGTGTCTGAATGACAGACTGAGGAAAGACACATGTTGACGTTCATGTATTGTTTTTTTTTTTGTTTTTTTACATGTAGAGTGTGACTGGGTTCGGAAGACAGATGATTGAGAAAACAAAACACTTGGTAGAGTCCAAGTACATAATTTCCAATGGTTACCAAGGCGATGCCAAGGTAAGGAACACGTGGATGCTCTAATATCCTCCACTTCATTTTTGTTTAAATTGTCTTTTGATATAGATATACAGATGATATTGTTGACCTTTTTTTCCTACTAAAAGGTCATCTATGGAGACACGGACTCTGTCATGGTAAAGCTCGGTGTTGCCACGGTGCAGGAGGCCATGAGCGTTGGAAAAGAGGCCGCAGAGTGGGTGTCATCCCATTTTGTAGCCCCCATCAAACTGGAGTTTGAGAAGGTAACGAACGCTTTGCACGATGCAGTCGCGTCAGAATGAGTTGCAGCCGTTCAGTGACATCTAGCATTCAGACTGGATGCAAATTCTAATTGTTTTGTCAATTATTAGTATTATTTCTTTCAGTTGTGTGGAATAGATTGTTGATTACTTGAGTTGTGGAGTTATTGAAGTGAAATGATTTGCACTATATCAGAGTTTCCCAAATGTTATTGAGCCAAGTCACACATTTTACATTAGAAAAATGTCACGTATTTATACTGAAATAACGATGATTTAGTCTAAATTTACTCACAAATTTACTTACTTGAAATCTGTGCCTGTGTAGTTAAACACAAAGCTATTATTCTGTTGTATGTATGGCAACGGGTTGATACACGGGTTTGTTGTACATTCTGCCATCTAATGGAAGAGCATTTGTTTTGCCTGTCACTATGCACCACTGACGTACTGTAGATACCTGAACGAAGATACATTATTTGTAATAAATGAATTATACTTTTCATTGTTTGTAAATTCAAAATTTCATGATTGCTGTAAATATTTGTTTGAAAAAAATGTCAAAACCGTAAAAAAAAAAAAAACAGTAAGTACGGCTGGAACTGAGCTTGTTCTCATGTACTGTGCGATGAAGTATTCCTACGCCGCACGCTGTTCGTAACCTTGAAAGGTTGTATGTCAAGGCTGTCGTAAACAGAGGAACCCCTGTAATGTGTAGCTAAATGTTTAAAAAAAAACAAAAAACGATTTTTCTCAGTATTTTCCTTCACCTAAAATTCATCCAGAAATCCATCCATCCATTTTCTGAATGTCCTCTAATGGGTGCCCCTAATTGAGACCAAAAAAAACTGTCTTGAAATGGAAGTAAGCGTGATGTGTTATGTAAAAAAATGTCATTGCTAATCTCTACAGGTGTACTTCCCTTACTTGCTGATCAACAAGAAACGCTACGCCGGCCTCTATTTCTCCTCCAACGCAGATGTTCATGATAAGATGGACTGTAAAGGCATTGAAACAGTCCGCAGAGACAACTGTCCCCTGGTGGCCAATCTTATTAACACTTGCCTGCAGAAAATCCTCATAGACAGGTGCATGCTCTTCGCAACAGCTCCGACACCGCCAGGGAAATTAAAACCTTCATTTTTGAACAGAAAAAAAATAGGAATGTGCTGTTGTGTTTTTAGGGATCCCCAGGGTGCAGTGGCACACGCCAAAGAGGTGATCTCTGACCTGCTGTGCAACCGCATCGACATCAGCCAGCTGGTCATCACCAAGGAGCTGACGCGCACGGCCCAGGAGTACGCTGGCAGGCAGGCGCACGTGGAGCTGGCTGAGAGGTCCGAACCAACCGCATGCTTCTCGTTAAATCCATTCCGATGCGCTTTTGCTCTAAAGCAGTGCTTCTCAATCTTTTGGGAACCAGTGACTCCCTACGGGGGAGAATATCTATATAATATAATATATATATATAATCCTAACAGCAATTCAACATAACTAATACCACGTACACCCCTAATCGCCAAAGGAATTAAAAAGTTGCCTATTATTGAGAAAAAACGTCTTCATGTAATGTTAAAACACATTTTTTGAGAAAAAAAGTTTTGTTATTGGGAATGAAGTTGTATTTTTTTCTAGATGAAGTTGTAATATTGTGATCTAAAAGCCAAAGGTTAAAGAAGAGGGAAATTACTATTTTAAGTAAATAAAAATAATAAAAACCACTTTATTTATATAATATTGCACCTTTAACACTCTTTAAAAATTGTTTTTAAAAAGGACTATATTCCCCCCAAAATATGAGCTTTTAATTGGGCTCAAGCTAAGGTAGGGAGGAGTAATTGGTTAATTGTTGTTTTATTGGCCGCAGGTATGCATTTTTTTTTTTTAAAGATACATCATCATCATTTATTGCAAATTATTTTGTGAACCCACAAGCTATGGCTCCCAGACCACCAGGGGTCCCTGTACCCCATTTTTGAGAACTCCTCTTTTAAAGGCCACATGTTATGTATTTATTCACAATTAAAAAATTTTTTATATAACTTGACATCGGTTGATGTGTCTTAGAACTGTTGCAGCCATTCTACCTACACCGCTAGAATTACATTTATAAAGCGGGCTTTGGGTGAAAGGCAGAGTACACCCTGGACTGGTCGCCAGCCAGTCATCAATCAGTCAAAACATGAATAAACAACCACTGACATTCATATTGACACCAATGGACAATTTCGAGTCTTTTTAAACTAATTAATTAATATGGATGTTTTTGGAATGTGGAAGGAAGCCAGAATACCCAGATAAAAACTCACCCAAGTGTGGGGGGAAATATGAAGGAGGCCGGAACCTACGTTTGAACCCCCAACCTCAGATATATGAGGCGAGGCAAACATGCTAACGTGCTAACCCTTGTGTGTGTTATGTAGGAAATGCTGTAAGCAAGTGAAACACTCTTATACAAAAACAAGCATGTTTTGCCCTGACTGAAGGTATTTCATCCTGGTTAGATTTTAGTATTTGCACATCAAGCGTGCACTACGGGCAAACGATGTGTATACAAACAATGTAAAAGCCAGTTTTCAATCCTATATACTATAGAAATCTCCATTAACTGAGCACCTTTGCCGTTGTGTGCAATCGACAGGATGAAGAAGAGAGACGCAGGCAGTGCTCCTAACCTGGGAGACCGAGTTCCTTATGTGATTGTGAAGGCCGCCAAAGGAGCAGCGGCATACATGAAGTCAGAGGTTTGTCTTTAGTGCCGTTTTCCCCCATGCAGGTACCATATTCATCCAGGTGATCATCATTTTTTAAATTCCACACCATATGGTAGGATCCCATCTATGTGCTGGAAAACAACATCCCCATCGACACGCAACACTACCTGGACCAGCAGCTATCCAAGCCCCTGCTGAGAATATTTGAGCCCATTCTGGGGGAGAGCAAGGCAGAGAACGTCCTCCTCAGTCAGTATTTTCCTCGCCTCTGTTTTCCATACTTCAACACGCTGTTTTGGATGCTAACAACTTGCAGTTCAGTTCAGTGGAAAATTGTAAATCCCCAAAGACAAACTTTCTCTTTCCTTTCAGAGGGCGACCACACGCGATGTAAGACCGTGTTAACGTCAAAGGTCGGAGGCCTCATGGCGTTTGCTCAGAAGAGGAACACTTGTATTGGCTGCAAAGCTGTGCTCAAGACAGATGGTGCGTGTATTTTGGTCTACTTGAGGATTGTACTGGATGTGCTGGCTGCTTTTGTGTTTGATGATGATGTGTAGATCAGTGTTTCCTAACCTTTATTGAGCCAAGGCACCCATTTTACATTATGAAAATCTTGCGGCACAGCACACCAACAAACAAAAATGTATGAATATTGAAATGATGATCTCCTCGTCTCAATTTACTCCCAAATACACTTACTCAGTGAGAAATCTGGACCTGTTTAGTTGAAGCACCTGTGTTTTTATGTTCGCTCCGTGAACGAGGCAGGAAGATAACAAGATACGAGTTTTCCCAGCAGAGGCGAGGGCTTCACAGGACTTGTTTACTTTAGCATTAGCAGCAAGCTTCGTGAGCGATCGCCCTAATAGTTTCAGTGGGCCGGCCGTCGCTCTCTGGGCTTCCTGTTCCGCACAGTCTGGTTTAGTCCGTGTGGAATTCTCAAGAATCAGCCTTGTATTTCTTTTTTTAAATCCACTTTATTTACAGATCAGTACACACCCATTTGACATGAGACTACAGTCTTCTTTGTGTCCTTTTCTTCTTTGTCTCTTATTGATGTCAATTTTTTACGTGGTGCCCCCTAGTGTTCAGACTGAGAGACCACAGTTTGAAGGGCGTCAGGAAGGGCATCCAGCTTAAAACTTTGCCAAACAAATATGAGCGGTCATCCAAAGAATTCCATACCGGATTGGTCGTGGCCCGGGTTAACAACGTCCGCCACCTGCGCCGTCAACCTGCAGGGCGCCGGTGGAAATTCAGCTACTGTGGGTCAAAGTCGAAGAAGAAGAGGTGGAAAGCGGGTTCTTTGACAGAAAGAGAAGAGGAAAGCACAGAGCCAAGAACTGAATGTGGGGACTTTGAATGTTGGGACTATGACAGGAAAGTCTCTGAAGTTGATTGACATGATGATTAGGAGAAAGGTTGATATATTGTGTGTCCAGGTGGAAAGGCAATAAGGCTAGAAGTTTAGGGGCAGGGTTTAAATTATTTTACCATGGTGTAGATGGGAAGAGAAATGGAGTCGGGGTTATTTTAAAAGAAGAGTTGGCTAAGAATGTCTTGGAGGTGAAAAGAGTATCAGATCGAGTGATGAGGCTGAAACTTGAAATTCAGGGTGTGATGTATAATGTGATTAGTGGCGATGCCCCACAGGTAGGGTGTGACCTAGAGGTGAAAGAGAAATTCTGGAAGGAGCTAGACGAAGTAGTTCTGAGCATCCCAGACAGAGAGAGAGTCGTGATTGGTGCAGATTGTAATGGACATGTTGGTGAAGGAAATAGAGGTGATGAAGAAGTGATGGGTAAGTACGGCATTCAGGAAAGGAACTTGGAGGGACAGATGGTGGTAGACTTTGCAAAAAGGATGCAAATGGCTGTAGAGAACACTTTTTTCCAGAAGAGGCAGGAACATAGGGTGACCTACAAGAGCGGAGGTAGAAGCACGCACAGGTGCATTACATCTTGTGCAGACGATGTAATCTGAAGGAAGTTACCGACTGTAAGGTAGTGGTAGGGGAGAGTGTGGCTAGACAGCATAGGATGGGGGTGTGTAAGATGACTATGGTGGTGGGGAGGAAGATTAGCAAGACAAAGGCAGAGCAGAGAACCATGTGGTGGAAGCTGAGACACGACGAGTGTTGTGCAGCTTTTCTGGAAGAAGTGCGGCAGGCTCTCGGAGGACGGGAGGAGTTTCCAGAAGACTGGACCACTGCAGCCAAGGTGATCAGAGAGGCAGGCAGGAGAGTACTTGGTGTATCTTCTGGCAGGAAAGGAGAGAAGGAGACTTGGTGGTGGAACCTCATAGTACAGGAAATCATACAAGGAAAAAGGTTAGCTACGAAGAAGTGGGACACTGAGAGGACAGAGGAGAGGCGAAAGGAATACATTGAGATGCGACACAGGGCAAAGGTAGAGGTGGCAAAGGCCAAACAAGAGGCATATGATGACATGTATGCCAGGTTGGACACTAAAGAAGGAGAAAAGGATCTATACAGGTTGGCCAGACAGAGGGATAGAGATGGGAAGGATGTGCAGCAGGTTAGGGTGATTAAGGGTAGAGATGGAAATATGTTGACTGGTGCCAGTAGTGTCCTAGATAGATGGAAAGAATACTTTAAGGAGTTGATGAATGAGGAAAATGAGAGAGAAGGGAGAGTAGAAGAGGCAAGTGTGGTGGACCAGGAAGTGGCAATGATTAGTCGGGGAAGTTAGAAAGGCCATAAAGAGGATGAAAAATGGAAAGGCAGTCGGTCCTGATGACATTCATGTGGAGGTATGGAAGCATCTAGGAGAGGTGGCTGTGGGGTTTTGGACCAGCTTGTTCAATAGAATTGTAGCGTGTGAGAAGATGCCTGAGGAATGGGGGAAAAGTGTGCTGGTGCCCATTTTTATGAACAAGGGTGATGTGCAGAGCTATGGGAACTATAGAGGAATGAAGTTGATGAGCAACACAATGAAGTTATGGGAAAGAGTAGTGGAGGCTAGACTCAAGACAGAAGTGAGTTTTCTCGAGCAACAGTATGGTTTCATGCCTTGAAAGAGTACCACAGATGCATTATTTGCCTTGAGGATGTTGATGGAAAAGTACAGAGAAGGTCAGAAGGCGCTACATTGTGTCTATGTAGATCTAGAGAAAGCCTATGACAGAGTACCCAGAGAGGAACTGTGGTACTGCATGCAGAAGTCTGGAGTGGCAGAGAAGTATGTTAGAATAATACAGGACATGTACGAGGGCAGCTGAACAGTGGTGAGGTGTGTTGTAGGTGTGACAGAGGAATTTAAGGTGGAGGTGGGACTGCATCAGGGATCAGCCCTGAGCCCCTTCCTGTTTGCAGTGGTGATGGATAGGCTGACAGATGAGGTTAGACTGGAATCCCCGTGGACCATGATGTTTGCAGATGACATCGTGATCTGCAGAAACAGTTAAAAAGATGGAGGCGTGCACTGGAAAGAAGAGGAATGAAGATTAGCCGAAGCAAGACAGAATATGTGTGCATGAATGAGAGGGGTTCTGGGGGAAGAGTGAGGCTACAGGGAGACAGTGGCACTGAAGAGACAACAGGAAGCAGAACTGGAGGTGGCGGAAATGAAGATGTTGAGGTTCACTCTCGGAGTGCCCAGGTTGTATAAAATTAGAAATGAGCTCCTCAGAGAGACAGCCGAGGTTTGATGTTTTGGAGACAAAGTTAGAGAGAGCAGACTTCGATGGTTTGGGCATGTCCAGAGGAGAAATAGTGAGTATATTGGTAGAAGGATGATGAGGATGGAGCTGCCAGGCAAGAGAGCTAGAGGAAGACCAAAAGAGAAGGTTGATTGATGTCATGAGGGAAGACATGATGGCAGTTGGTGTTAGAGAGGAGGATGCAGGAGATAGGCTCTCATGGAAAAGGATGACGCGCTGTGGCGACAAGCCGAAAGGAAAAGAAGAAGAACAAGATGACAAACTCGTGTTCATTTTTTAAATTCATGCCTTCGGTTTTTTATACTCACAAGAAATGCCATGTTTAAACTGAAATCAATATATATTTGTTTTATTTATTTTTATTTGAAATTGGCTCACTGTACTTGTTTGTAGTGAAGAAAATATCTTGCTGCAATGCACAATGTGAATTGGAGAAAAAAACTGACTCTAAAAAAGGCAAAGAAAAGGTCGTTCATTATGAAGTGAAATGTCTCGTTTTGTCTTGAGTATTCATAATTGCTCTTTAACCAAGCAAAAATATATTTATCCGAATACTTGATTATTCTCTAAAAGGAGGATACTTGATTACTAAGGTATTCCATAGCTGTAGCACAACTGGATGCATTTCTCATTTGTGACAGGTCAGTTTAATGTCACTTCCAAATAAATTGAAAAAATGTCACCACTAGCAGTTGTATAATTTTTCATAGAATAAATGAAAGCGTACTATATTGTGGTATATTGTTATCGTGATATATATTGTGATAGATTTTTTTTTCCATACCGCCCAGCACTATATGGCGCCATGGTTGGGAATCTGTGGTATAAAAATCTTGAATAGGCGTTTTATCTTTGCAGCTGCTGTGTGTGATTACTGTAAGAAGAAGGAGTCTGAACTGTACCAAAAAGAGGTACGTTAGCATTTTTACATATCCCTGCTCAAATAATTGTTTTCATAAATTGCGTTAAAATTTTCAGATTTTCCATTTGAACACTCTGGAGGAACGTTTTTCTCGACTGTGGACTCAGTGTCAGCGTTGTCAAGGTTCCCTCCATGAAGATGTCCTCTGTACCAGGTACATAATTGACATCGTATCCATGCACGCACAAGTGGCCCTTTCTCGTCTGTTAATTAAAGTGTGCCACTGCACTCCTCAGCCGCGACTGCCCCATCTTCTACATGAGGAAGAAGGTTCAAAAAGATCTGGACGATCAGAGCAAGCTGGTGTCTCGGTTTGGATGGTGAGACGATATGCTTCAGTTCACATACTTCTGGACTTGTCAAACTGTTATTTTTGTGGGTGTTTGTAAAAATGCATATTTGTTTGTATTTTGTTAAATGAATAAAATGACATGAAATCTTTTTTCAACTTGTCTTTCTCGTGTTTTTATGTCATGTTCATGTAAAATGATCATTGAGTTTATAACTCAACGATTAGGAAATAAATATATATTTATTCGGCAACCATGCTGGAGAGCATGTGGACAAATTGATACAGATCATGCACATATATTATGGTATTGGGACAAAATATCATATGGTTTAAGAAAAAATGAGATACTAAAAACGTCAAATACTTATGGAAGTTATTGTGAGACAATACAAAAAGAGGATGAGTATATTGTTAAAATTCTGCTATCAGATAGTTAAAAAAATCACTACAAGATATATTGGTATAAAGTGGAACCGCAGAGCGGTGGGTGTTCACGGTTGAAGAATTATTTGTAATGAAGAAAATTATGTTCAAAATAATACTACAAGTGTCACAATTTGAAAATAAATGGGAGAAGTGGACTGAATATAGAAAATGAGAGGACGCTACCATCAATAATTGACAATAAGGACATGGGGGGGGGGATGGATGAAGATTTCATTGCTTTTTTTTTTTTTTTACAAAAATGCCCCTATACTAATTTTATTGTTGAAAGGAAATTCATTAAAAAAAAAAGTGATCATTGAGTGTAAAAGCCTTCATTTCAAGGATGTCAAGAGGACCTAGGACAGAAATGACAGCAAACGTGTAGAGTGGTGTACCCCAAGTCCAGCCCACCAGCAAGCCTAGTGCGAATAAGCAATAAGAAAAGGAATGGATGGATGACCTTGGGTTCTTAACAGTCCTGGCAGATCATTTCTTTGGACATACTGTACCTTTGTGTGATGAATTTTCATCTTTTAAAGTTTACAATCCTGCAGGCTTTATCCATGCTAAGACAAACTTGACTAACACGTCACCACAGAATTTCTTTACGTTCACAGCAAATGTCAAGCTAAAATTAGATGTGCAGTATCCTTATGAACCTTATGTATTTAAATGAGTGTGTGTGCTGAACTGTCAAGTGGACTTTATGGTAGCATTAATATTTTGTTATGATTACGATTACAAATTCTCACATCTGTCTTTTTGATAGTCATACACAACTAGTCACATCAATAATGTTCATTTTCATTTTATTATATATAAAAAAACCAACAGTATTTAAGTCCACAGTTTTTCCTTTGTACAGTAAAAAATATTAAATAAACTCCCAAAGGTCTTAGCAGAAAGATAGAGAATGGACTTTGGGGGAGCGCTACTCTCCCCCTGGCAGAGGCGAGCAGGGAGGGGGGAGTCCAAGGGAAGCAGCAACTGGGAAGAGGCAGAAAGATGGAGAATGACTGTTCATATCTCCTGCATTCTCCTCATTTCTGTGCAACACAGTTCATTTGGATCAATATTCTCCTTTTAATCCAAGCAGGAGAATTGTAAAAAAAACAAAAAAACAATACAAGGAGCCCATCACGCTCATGTTTCACATCCCAGCCGATGTACTCAAAAGATTACAGGCACACAGGTATGCAGCCCCCCTCCCCAAGTCTCCCATGCTCCAGAACAAGTGTCTTTTAAGGAAGGAGTACACACACATTCGAGGGAGAGGGCCTGCATGTTTGCGAGGGAACTCTCCCTTCCAGCATGGCGGATGTCCCTTACAGAAGCTGGCCGAGACATCACAACGTGTCCTCTCGACATGTCAAACTCACAGCAGACTGGTGACAACTGCAAGAAAACACTGACATCGGAATTTTTCCCGCCCGGGAACACACACGTACAACTAAAGACATGAAAAGTTAACCAAAAACATCCACTAACCCCATTTGAACACTCAATAACAAAAATAGATTTCTATAGGAACTGTAGCGCAGTCAAGTTACATAATGCCCCCACCCCAAAAGAAGATAATAAATAAAGCAAACCCAAACATTAAAAGGAAGATATGCATCATGTTTGGATTGACATGAATAATATAATAGCATTTTCACTCTGCAAAAACAAAAACAGACTGAATGGCGGGAAACAATCCATTAAAAAAAAAAAAAAAGTTATTTGCATTATTCCACTTCCTCTTTAATTCTTGAACACTTAAAAACGTTTCTTAAAAAGGCATTTGCCCCCTCTAAATCACATACCTCCCAAAAATATTACCTTTTATGTACTGTATTCTGCAAGACGCGGGGGCACGACACAACCCCCCTCCCCTTTGTCCACAATTGGCAAAAAATATATTAAACAGCAATAACTTACAATTCATTTATTCTATTTTATTTAATGACTGCTTGATTTATTGTCCATCTCCCATAGGAAGTTCAGTTCAATGTATCTTTATTGAAAACATTTTAAATAACATTTAATAATATATATATATATATATATATATATATATATATATATATATATATATATATATATAAAGAAAGGCTAGATAATAAAGATAGATAACACTGTCCTGGATGAGTGCAGTTTGTGCGAAGAATCAGAGCTTTTTTCCCCCCAGCTCAACATGACACGTTAAGTAGAATTCCTACATGATGTCTAAAGGGTTGTGATTTAAGTTCTGGCCCAGTGGGTCCTGACTGCTTCCCCCCTGTCCATGGAGACCCGCCATCCCACTCAGCTGAGATAACATGGCACTCTGGTCCGAGCCAAACTGTTCCATAGAGTTCTGCTGCTGCTGCTGGGACGAAGGCTGCTGTGGGACCACCATACCTGGGTGGTGCTGGTTCAGGTGGGCCGGGTGGGGGGATCCCGTCTGCATCTGGGGAGATATGTGGTGAGGGGACGGCTGGGGCTGCATGCGTGGTGACGGGCTGGAGTGTGGCGGTTGGGACTGGGGTCTGGGTGAGGGCTGGGGGGAGCGCACCTGGTTGGCCAGGGAGGTGGGCAGCGTCTGGCCCTGGAGGTGAGGGTGAGGGGACTGGGCCATCTGGGGGGGCTGCTGGGGGCTCATGGGATTGCTGTGCTGTGCCGGCGAGCCTCCGGTGGCGAGATGTTGCTGTTGGTGAAGCAACCTCTGGTGGAGGGCCTGTTGAAGCAGGGCCTGAGAAGGCGGGGGGCCGTTTTGACCGGTCTGAGGGGCCTGGGGGGGCTGCGGGGGTCCCACGCTGCCCCCGCCCCCAGGCCCGGAATCCCCCCCGGGGAGGCCTGCCATGGCGTTCTGCTGCTGCATCTGGAGGTGGTGTTGGTGTTGTTGCTGGAGCCTTTGCTGCAGTGCAGCTGTGGCCTGTTGCTGGGCTGAGCCCGGGTAACTCGGACCCTGCTGGTTAGGGGGACCCCCGGGCTGCTGAGGGCCGAGGGGTGGACCTCCTGGGGGGCCCTGTCCCACTGGGGGTGGCTGCATCCCAGGCTGGCCCATGTAACCCTGGCCCTGTGGGGGCTGGGGCTGCTGACACTGACCGTGGTTGACCCCCATTTGCTGTTGATGCTGTTGTTGTGATTGCTGCTGCTGCTGCTGCTGCTGCTGCTGCAGATGTCTCCTCATGAGCAGTTCTCTGAATTGGGGATTGTTAAGATTCGCCATTTGTGGTCCCTGGCCCTGCAGACCTCTTCCTGCGGCTTGTTGCTGCTGGAGAGCTGCAACTTGCTGCTGCTGTAAACCACTAAGGACTGGTCTCTGCTGCTGTTGCATCTGCTGCTGCTGTTGCAACTGCTGCTGCTGCTGCTGTTGAATTTGCTGTTGCATCTGCTGCTGCTGCTGCACTTGCTGTAGCTGGGCCATAGTGGCGATGTTTGTCCCACCCTGGGCCCCCATGTGCATCCCCGACTGGCCCGCGCCGGCCGCACTCATGTTCACCTGTGGCCCCCCTCCAGCAATGACGTTCCCGGCAGGCCCCCCAGTGGGTGCGGGACCTCCTGCCCCCCCCTTGTACTTTGAGGCCCTCTGTTTAATGAAAGCGGCCATTAGTTGAGGGTTGGAGCGTAGGATGTTGAGGACTTGTTGCTGCTGGAGCGGCGAGCTGGGCGAGCGAAGAGTGCGTAAAAGATCCTGTAGTGCCGCCTGGGTGATGTTGCCGCCTGCGCCGGCTCCTGGGACGCCTGCGGCCCCGGGCCCAGCCCCTCCTAGCACCACACCAGCGGCACCTGGCGGCTGCTGTTGCTGTTGTTGAGCCATATTCATCATGGCATTATGGCTCTGAGCTTGTTGCTGCTGCAGTTGTTGTTGCTGCTGCTGTTGCGCTACCATCAAAACTTGATGATGGCCCATTTGGTTCATCATGGCCTGTCTCTGCTGGGGGGGCATCCCTTGGCCTGTCCACTGCTGTTGTGGGTTTTGAAGTGGAGCGCCCATCCTCTGCTGTTGAAGTTGAACCTGAGATGGGATCTGGCCCTGTGGAATGTTGCCTTGCTGCTGCTGCTGCTGCTGCTGTTGCTGTTGCTGTTGCTGTTGTTGATGTAGCATGGCCCCACCAGCGCCGACCATCATCCCAGCTGGAGCACTCTGATGCTGCTCCATGTGGGCCCGGGCGGACTGCATTGCAGCTTGGTTTTGTGGCGGCACGCCCTGCGGTCCAACCGGCCCTCCAGTCCCCGGGTGTCCCAAGGGCATCGGTTGACCTTGGCCTTGTTGATGGTGGGGGTGAGGAGGCATCAGGCCTGCAGCCACTTGTCTCTGCAGGGCCATCTTCCTCTGGGCGTCGGCCACCCTCTGGATCTTCATCGCGATCTCAACTGCAGCTGGTGGAGGGCCAGAAGGTTGCTGCTGCTGTGGAAGAGCTGGCTGGCCTTGGGGTTGGTTGGGAGGCTGGCCCCCGATGTTACCAGCCATGATGGGGCAACCGGGTTGTTGCCGAGGAGGCGTCGCTGATCCGAGAACAGGTTTTCCTTGGGATTGGTGGATTGGAGAGGAACCAGGAGGCCTGCTGGCAAATGCTGGCATGTTGTTTGGGTGTTGGTGGAGTTGTTGATGGTTGGTTCCTGGCCCACTTTGCTGTTGCTGCACCTGCGTGAGCATGTGGTGCTGATGTTGAGGGGAGCTCATTATGCCTCCGGTGCCGCCTCCTCCACCTGGCATCTGCTGAAACTGGTGGTGAAGCTGTTGCTGCTGAGGAGGCATGCCACCTTGCACAGACATCCCACCTGGTTGAGGAGCTTGTTGAAGTCCGGGGCCAGGCCCCAATCCTTGTTGAGGGAGCGAGGGCACGGTCTGCGTCGGTGTCTGAGGAGTTGCAGGTTGAGTTCCAACAGATGTCGGCGTACTGGGTGCAGTTATGCCATTTGTGCCTGGTGACGGAAGTCCCATGACAGGTCCTCCTGGTTGACCCCCAGCAGGCTGCCCCACCCTCTGCATGCTGGCCATCCGCCTTCTTAACATCTGCGCCTGTTGGAGCCGATGTTGCAGTTGCTGCTGCCGGAGCTTTTGCTTGATGTTGAGGCAGAAGGGCACAGGACATTTGTTCTCCTGACAGTGTTTGGCATGATAGCAGCACAGAGCGATGAGCTGTTTGCAAATAGGACAGCCGCCATTTGTCTTGCGTTTGCAGCTTTTGGTGTGCTGAACAACACGCTTCATCTTCTGGCACGATGGCAGCGAGCAGTTGGCATTGCGGCACTGGCAAGCGTGGACCAGTGACTGGATGCAACGCTGGATGCTCAGGCGGCGAGAGTCTCCCGGACTCTGGGTAGCTGCCGCTGCCTGGTTGTTGCTGTCATCATCCAGCCCAAGCCCCAATTTGTCCATTTTGTGCTCGTGGCCTTTAATGTTATAGCAGGTGATGCACAAGTCATAGTCCTGGTAGGGGAATGGAAAAGTGTAATGTGATTACCAGAATTTCAGAAGGATGAATTCAAGTTCCTACCTAAAAGATTTATTGAGGTGTTACAACAATATTCCCGAGTCTTTATGTGGGTTAACAAGAATCTGTGCATCATTCGTTCTTTCCATTTTCAATTGGCATTAAAAAAAAAAAAAAAAGTGATTTTGGTTATATTTTCATTAATCTAACAACAACTACATCAAAAACAGAAAACGCCCGATTTTTCACATTTCAATTTTAGGCTCAGTTCAAAAACACAAAATGGAAAAAAAGTCACAGGAATTTAATTGTAATATTTAATAGGGGCGTCATGGTGGACGATTGGTTAGCACATCTGCCTCACAGTTCTGAGGACCCGGGTTCAAATCCAGCCGTGCCTGCATGGGTTTTCTCTGGGTACTCCGGTTTCCTCCCAGATCCCAAAAACATGCATGGTAGGTTAATTGAAGAGTCTAAATCTCCCATAGGTGTGAATGTGTGTGTGAATGGTTGTCTATATATGCCCTGCGATTGGCAGGCGACCACTTCAGGGTGTACCCCGCCTCTTGCCCAGAGGCTCAGGATAGGCTCCAGCACGCCCATGACCCTAGGGAGGATAAGCGGTTCGGAAAATGGCTGGATATTTAATTGGTTAGATTTAGACGACCCATAGTTTGGTAACAAGCACGATAAAAGCTCAGCCACTTTTTCACTCCCATTAAAAAACAAATTACAAAAAAGGTCACTTTTTTTTTTTTTTTCCCAACTTCCAATTGAAAAAAATGTATATTCTAAAGGACAAACAGGCTTGAAAACATATGGATAACCTTAATTACTCAAGTTAATAATATGGCTATAATAAGGGGATGGAGCGATGACTGACCTGTGCTCTCCTTCTTTTTAAGTTTAAATTGTTGAACTGTAGCCATTTGTTGGAAGAGGAGCCTCTTGTGCGTTTGTTGTTTTTTGTTCATTTGGTTTGCTTTTTACAGGTTTGTTTGAAATATAACTGTCTTTTTTTATAATTGCGTGCTTATCATTTTTTTACCTCAATACTGTAAATTGTGAGATGCCTAACTGATTTTCATTGTTCAGGTGACAGTGACAATAGTTCTTCTATTCTATTGTTGTACTGTTTTGGAAAATCAATAAAAAAAAAATAATGGTTTAAAAAAAAAAAAAACATGGAAAGATCGAATGATACAGGGATGCACAAATGGCACATTAAATCATCACTCCCTCAAAGTATTTGCCCTATTTCACAAGCGTCTTGTCACAGTTCACCATTTAACTAGGTTATGCAAACATTATATATGTAAAGGTTCCCAAACCCCTAATGGTTAAATCATTAGACAAGTTCAAGAAAAAGAAAAAGGAAAAAAAAAAAATCTCAAGATTTCATTAGTCCCATTTCTCACCTCACAAACAGTGCAGTGGAAGCGTGTCTCCACATGATGTTTACACTCATTGCAAGTGTAGACAAAACGGTCCTGGCTCTGATTATGGAGCTCCACCAACATACACATGGAACTCCACATGGACCTCCTGAGAGAGCTGAACTCCAGGTGCTTGTCCCTTGCCAACGTCAGGAAGGCGTCCCGGCCGTCCATCAGGTCACAGGCCATCAGGGGGTCAGGGTCAGTGATGGGGGGCAGCGAGTTGGCGGTGGGGCCAGCGATGAGTCGGATGACAAAGAAGACCTTACCAAAGGACAGAACCAGATTATATCGGGAAGAAATATAAAGAACCCCAAGCGATTCATGGAGCATATTTTTCCGCACCATAAGGCGCAGCGGATTGTAATGCGCAGTCTCAATTGCGGGGTCTATTTCTGTACTTAAGCCATACATAAGGCGCACCGTATTATTCGGCACATGCTAAAACAAGGTAACGGAAGCAAAACACTGAGTTTGGTTACGCATTTAAAAATACACTCATTTTTTTATCAATCTTTTGTCACAAATCCATCGAAGTCCTCATCTTCTGTATCTGAATTGAACAGCTGGGCAATTTCGTCATCAAACATGCCGGGGTTCCCTCTCGTCATCGTCGGAGTCAGTCTCGTTGCCGGGGGCTGTTCGGCAATGATGCCGGCTTTCGGGGAAGCTCGGACAACAGTCAAAGCAGATACCTTAGCCAAGGCATCCACTATCCATTCACATATGGTGGCATAACTCGCCCGGCGCTGCCTCTCAGTCTTAGTAAAGGTGTGTTCGCCATCTCTCATCCATCGCTCCCATGCCACTCTCAACTTCACTTTGAACGCCCTGTTTTTCACCAATATCCAGCAGTTGGAGTTCTTTTGTTAATCCTCACGGAACGATAGCAAGCTCCGAATTAATTTGCTTCACTTGGTTTTTCACAGTAGCGGTGATATGGGCACGCATGGAGTCGCAGATCAACATAGACAGTGATGCGTTGAAAAAACATCCGGTCTCTTACATACACCTCTCTCAGCCACTCTCCTTTTCTCCTCGTCCATCCAGCCCTTTTGATTGGCCTTAATAATGACTCCAGCGGGAAACTTTTCTTTTGGCAGCGTCTTCCTCTTAAAAATGACCATAAGTGGTAGTTTCTGTCCATTACCGTGGCAACCAAGAACAAAAGTGAAAGCCGACTTCTCATGCCCCGTGGTGCGTATGGATACCGTGCTGGTCCCCTTTTTCTCCACAGTATGGTTCACGGGGATGTCAAAAGTGAGAGAGACCTCGTCCATGTTGGTGATGTGGTTGGGCTGGATCTTTCTGTCGGTAATCTTGTTGCTGCAGTAGGTGCGGAAGATGGTCATCTTTTCTTTCTAATCCGCTGGCAGTTGCTGCGCCACGGTAGTCCTTGCGCGCATGGCGAGATGGCGCCTTTTCATAAAACGAAAGCACCAAGATGGACCTCCTTGAAAGTGATCGATCTTCATGTCTTGTGCTATTGTTATTGCCTTCAGTCGAATGGTGAGTGTAGAGATGCTGTTCTTTGTTCAAGAATCCATTGTTCAAGTTGGTCTTCCAACTCTGGCCACCTCGCCTTGTTCCCGCGGAAACTCTGTTTTGTCTTCTTAACTTGGCCCAGTTCATTCTCCTGCTTCCTCCACTTCCGAACCATAGATTCATTGATTTGGAATTCTCTCGCGGCTGCTCTATTCCCATTTACAACCGCGTAACTGATAGCCTGTAGTTTGATTCGTTCCTCGTAAGCACGTCTCTTCTCCGATGCCATTTTCGGGGGTCCTTAGCCAAACAAATGTTGTTGCAGCATACCGGTAGTACATTATACCTACCGGAGGCGTGGCGGAAGTAAGCGTACGTACTGTACGTAGCTTTACGTAATGTTCTCTAATTGTTTTATCGCTGCCAGTGTACGTAGTGTACGTATTATGTCCCTATGTCAGCGGGAAATGGACCGACAGTCAATGAAGCCAAAATCGCACAACATTTTTACAGATTTTGGAACTCAGTGCACACATAAGGCGTACCGAGCTAAAAGGCGCACCGTCGATTTTTGGGAAAATTAAAGACTTTTAAGTGCGTCTTATAGTGCGGAAAATACGGTATTCTCTGTCAGTAGACAGGTGATAATAAAAAAAAAAAATGCTGTAATAAGACACAAAAGATTACTTCCAACATGATTTGAATTCTAATGCATTGCTCCAAAGTGTGTAGCATGCCTCACGTTTATCGTTTAACATATATTTTGTAATAAAATGACAAAGTCATCCTAATGTTCTTATTTATACGAGTCAATCATGTCTAAGCAAAGGCAGAATTTCAGGACTTGTATTACCGCTTATTACACTGTACTGCTTTATCTAAAAACTGCAATGTGAGTACATATTAATTGTTGTCTGTAATTGGTTAAGAGAACAAGCGGGTACTGCCAAAATCAAATGAGAATCGCAAACCTCCTTATGTTTCTCCATGGTGGCATAGAGTTTCTGGGAAAGGTCATTGGACACGTTGGGCATCCCTGGCTTCTTCTTGTTGGCACGGCTCAAGCTGCTCTTGTTCTTGCTCGTCTTTTTATTGTTCTTCTTTTTGGCATTCTTGCTGTCTCCTTTTGTGGCCTGGGAACATTTGAAAGTCAATTTCAGTACTAATCAGTACAACAAACAAACAAACAATTGAGTTGGCTCATAGTGAATGTAGACAAGATATTTAATGTTCAAACTAATAAACTATTGTTTTTAGCAAATAATAATTAACTAGGACAGTGTCATGTTTACCACTGTGTTACATCACCTTTTCTTTGAACAACATTCAATAAACGTTTGGGAACTGAGGACACTAATTGTTGAAGCTTTGTAGGTGGAATTATTTCCCATTCTTGCTTGATGTACAGCTTTAGCTGTTCAACAGTCCGGGGTCTCCGTTGTCGTATTTTACGCTTCATAATGCGCCACACATTTTCAATGGGAGACAGGTCTGGACTGCAGGCAGGCCAGTCTAGTACCAGCACTCTTTTACTACGAAGCCATGCTGTTGTAACACGTGCAGAATGTGGATGGCATTGTCTTGCTTGTTTTTAATATATATTTAACACAACATCCCAACTTGACTGGAACTGGGGTTGTATCATATGACCCACGCTTACATCAGTACTCTCATTGCAGGTACTGTTCTCCTCCCTCTTCCTCTCCTCCTCCTCCTGCTCCAGCTCCTTGATGCTCTCCTCCAGTACGTTGGGCCAAAAGTCTCCCTCAAAGTATGGCAGCTCCTTCGCACTTGTCAGGCGGTCCTCTGTTGCCTGTTTGAAGATGTCCTGAGGAAGAAATTATGTAGAGCTTGTTAGAACAACGAGTCTCCTTTATTAGTTAAGCGAGCTTACCGTGTACCCAGTTACACTCAACATTATCCACGAAACCCAAAAATGTGGTGTACATAAAAGCAATACTGTAAACCCCCGCTATATTGCGGTTCATCATTTGTGTCGCTGTTATAACGCACATTTTTAAAAGATCCTTTTTTATGGGTTTTTACAGTATACAGCCAAGTCCGAATTTACAGTTGTGTGCCTTCAATGTAGTACAAACATTGTGCCGCAACATGCCGGGCAGCACCGGGCTCTACTGGAAGAGACGCAGCACGTATAAGATCAAGAGGAGGCAGGGAAGGTCCCCATCTCATTTCAAGTACTGTAATAGTTGTTCCCAAAGAGAAGAACAAATATATGCCTGTGAGTATTGTTGTATGCTCTGTTTGTTTGTGTTGTTGCTCTGTGTTAAAGAAGCAGTCTGAGGGTTTTATTTAGATTGTTTATTAAGTAACGTTTATGCTAATTTCTTTTAGCCCATCGATGGTGTTTTGCATTACATGTTAGCATTATGTTAACAGACTTTAGTTAGATAAAGTTATATGGTTTGTTTGAACATTTTGGTATTCAAATATACAATGTTCAATTCTCTTGTTTTGTGTGTCAGTTTCACAGTAAACCTCAACTGGAAGCGAAAAATAAACAGCTTGAAGCAAGCATTCCTTCCTTTATTTGGAGAACTGCAAGCAACAGACTGAGAACAGGTGCAAAAGAATACTTAGTGTTTTTAAGAAGTTTCAATGTGTTTAAAGCGTGTGGGAGGGGTAAAACTATTTAATAATTAACTATAAAGTATTTCAATATCGCAGATTTTCACCTATTGTAGGTGGGGCTGGATCATATCCCCTGCGATAAATGGGGGTTTACTGTAATTGTGAGCGTGGAATAAGGATAAGGGATACATTACCTAAAAGGCTGAGTATTACCTTGTAGTCATGGACGATACGCTCAGAGACCGCCTTGTCCAGCATCCTCTTGTACCACTCTTGCAGCCTTTTTGGCTTGGGGATCTTCTGGTCCGCTGGGTGACAATGGAAGATGTAATCATCGCCCTCACTGGGAGGACACGCCCAGATATGGCCTGTTGTAAACCTGAAGCACAAGACGAGAATATTTAATCACTGAGTATATCCTTATAATTCTTCCAGTTTTGACTGGGTGAAATCATCTGGAATGCTGCACTTTGTTGTCTAAGCTTCACTTACCCCAGCCTCTTTGCATATTCCAGGTAACCAAGCAATATCTCATGATAAACAGCGGTCCTGAGGTGTCGAGGTTTAAAGAAGTGAACACTGTCCAGGTAAGAGATATACACTCGTCTCTGGTTGGGAGGTGGGCAATCAGAGCCGTACTCTTGAACGTGCATTCCAAAAAAACACACATCTGCGCCATCGATATCCTCAAAGGCAAATAAGGCTTTCATCCTGTATGGGAAAGACTCTGACATCTCGCCACTGTCCACAAACCTGTTAAAACCAAATATAAAAAGCCAAAATGAGCAAAATTAGTAATTTTTTTACAAACTCATGATCACACAGACGTCAACAACTTTGTCATATTATAGCTATAGCCATTAATGCTCACACAATTCATTACGGCGTTGTCAGACTTAATCAAATCAATTAATTTGCGTTTGACTTGCTCGACCATGCTAGGCAATCTTGTGTGAATAATATGTCTAATCATTCCGCCAACAAACTCCCCCATCAATCCAAATTCAATTAGGTAAAGTTTCTGTCCAACTGGTGACTTTCCATCACACAACTTCACTATGGGATTGTATGGACTATCTAGCTGGATTGGCCCACAAAACAATTGCAAACCTACCTGGACTTCATGCCTGGTTTGACCTCAACCACCTTGTCGGAGACATGGACCACACGGATGGTGACCTCGCCAGCCTCAAGGTGGTTCTGCCTTTTGATGTAGTCATTCACTCGTGACTCCAAATAGCTCCCCAGCTTGGTCTGAGGAAGCCCTGGGAAAACAATGGCAACCAGTTTTATTAAGGTGATGGTAAAAAAACAAACAAACGGTTTATGTATACACTAACTCAAAACCTTGAGCTGATGAGCATTACAATACATCACATCAAACTTACTCTTAGCTGCATATTTGTTCTCTTTCCGTGTCTTGTTGGCCATCTTGAGACAGTTGTCACACACAAAGCTGTGTTTAGGAAGGAAGTCAAAAATACTTTGTTAAATTTGTGTAACACTCAAAAGTCAACTGGTCCATGAAAATGTATGCTTGTTTATGTACAATGGAATTACTTCAGATGAGTCTACAATCCAAAAGTTAGGGTTATTACGTTGGTCATATAAATAATGTTTGCTTACCCTGAAGGCCAAATGGTTTCATTATGCAGGACACAGATCTGGTGCATTTTACGACCACAGTCGGTACATTCCACAAGCCTGAGCGAAGAGGGGAAAAGCAGACAAAAGATGGAGGACAATATACTGTCAGTTAGGAGGGCAACACAAATTCATCATTTGGCCACTAGGTATGAAGTTCCTGAATAATACAAACAAAGCAAACAAACTTATGAGTCTTGTAAGTTGCATTATTGTTTTTGTAAATTAAATGGACCACCATTTAGATACATTTTTAATGATCACCATACATCTTTAGGTCCATAACTGGTCGCTCATGATTATGACACGATTGGTATAGCTAAAAATTAGCAGAAATTTTAAAAGGTTAGAAAGGGACTTACAACTCGGGGTCAAGAGTGTCATTCTTCTTTCGCTGGAATTGGTCTTTGCTGATGGACCTGTCAGAGAGACCAGGAAAACCAGCATTAGGCTTGGCCCTGCAAATTTAGGTCTAACTTTCAACAAGGTCACATAGCAAATAAAACTAGAGATGGAGTCAAGAGTACACAAAAGTGAAATGTTATGTAGGCAATCACACTTGTGTTTAGATTAATTTGAAACTGTGATGAAAAGGATCCCAAACAAGATGCCACCGAAAAATACAGATGAAGCTTTAGGTGTATGAACATTAGATATTTTTTAAACAACTGATGGAATGGTGTGGATATACTATTGTAAAAGTTACAATATAGCGACTAAGGCCTGGTACACACATAAGGACTTTTCAAATCTTAAAAGATTTTAAAAATAAATAAATAAATCAGGCATTTAACAGTTTTGGTCGTATTGTGTGTGCTGTCCTCCAATAATGTCAACACATAAAACCACACACCTAAATATTCTGTTCAACAAACAAGGGGTTCGAGACATAAATCTCGTGTGATCACACGCGACCTAACAAAAAAACGAAACTTCTGGATATGAACTGATGTTTCCCTGAGTATTTCCAATGTTTAGCTTTGTAAAATGCCCATGTCATCACAAAAGGACTTGCTTTGGAAAATACTAGAACCAAATTTTATACCCAAAAAAACAAAAAACAAAGACATCAGGTAAGACGTGTTTAAATTTACAATTGTTTCCGTGTTTGCCAGTCTAGGGTGCTTCTTTGATTGGGTATATTCCCTTTCATGTCACAGTTCATGAATTCATGACTCGAGGGTAGTCAACTTTGCCCACACACACAGAGTTTCTCTCATAAATATTGAATAAGTTTAATTTTTAAGATTGTCAGGCTATAAGGACAAATCCACCATTAAGACACCCCAGACCTAGGGATAATCTTATTGGACATAAGACGTTTGACGTCCTTGGTCAGGAAGGGGCAAAAGCCTGATTGTCGTTATACGTGTACTGGGCCTTAGAAAGGCTCAAAGAACACTTTGCAATTAAAAACTCAAAACAACATTTCCAAATAATGGCACTTTATGTCTGCTGCTGCTAAAGTCAGCTAGATCTAACCTAGATCAGCAGAGAATTGAGGCTCATCTGGACAAGTTACTTTGAAACTGAGGAAAGAAACTCACGTCTGAGGCTGGGAGGGGTCGTCACCCAGGGAGACGCTCTCGCCCTGGATTTCGTTGAAACACTTCTCACAGAAGTGGTACCTGTCAGCAAGAAGCCCATATTTTGGTGAACTACACCGTTCGCCATCAGCACAGCCAATCACAGAGAGGGCACGGAGAAGCAGCCGCCAATCAGGGCAGGGCAGGGCAGGCCAGGGGGCGTACACACAGGAGGAGGCAGAGGGCAAGGAAGGTCGTCGCCAGCAGCCAATCGTGACGCCGAAGTGTTGTGTGGGCAGGTGTTTTGATTTTGAGCATAAATTTCGGAGTGGATGATTGGTCACACCAAAGCAGGCCAATGCAGACATCACAAGCGTTAAAAAAAAGGGAGGGAGAGAAGGGAAGGGAGGGGTGGGGTAGGGAAGGGAGGTCAAAATGAATATTAAAAAAGCGTGAAATAAATCGATACAGATCAGACAGCGACAAAGGAGGTATTGGGTTGGGGGAGGAGTGAGGGAACATAGTGTGAACAACAATCAACAGAGGACAGAGAGCCAAGGCAAAGCAAAGATTAGCGTCAGACGTTCAGTGGTAAACAACATTACAGCAACATGAGAGACCACTAGGAGCTGTGGAGGAGGAAAGGGCTCAGTCTCCAAAACATGAGGGTGGATGAGGAGAAATATTATGGCTGAGCAACAAAAAGACCCATCATCCTTTCAGTTTTCTTATAAAGTGGGAACCCTTCCTCAGATGGTGACAAAGGTTGCCGCCACACTCCTTCAAGTGGTCGTCGTGTATTGAGCTTGTAAGCTCACTCACAGGGAAATGCAACAAGTAAGACAAATTAGCAACCAACAAGTCAGGAGCCCACTTTATGAATGGCAACACAATGAAAATCTAAATGGTGAGCTATGGAGATGGAAATGGTGGCAGGGTGATATTTGAAGCCAAATTAAAACCCATTTGTGATTGCACCACTTCAGGGATACTGAAGTGCAGGAAATATCTTTAGTGTGCAAAATACAAAAAGAACTTCACTTTACTGGTTGGATTGTTGCAGCTAGTGTTGTAAAAGTGTATGGGTGCTTGCACTCTAATGAGCAGACAGCCCTTACCTGTTCTGATAGCTAAAATAAGCAGCATCACGCTGGATGGTGCATAATTGTTTTCCATAGCAGCATAGAGTTTGGGGGGAAAACTCAAACTGGAACAATAAAGACAAAAAAAAAAGTTTGTTGTTTTTTTTTTTTTTTTTTTTTGCATAGTCACCATTGAATAAATGTTTGTACACCAATTAGATTAGCTGCTGTTTCCTCACCTTCCTTCCACAGCAATATCCTAGGCCCTGCATGACAGGATCAATCTCAGTCTCAAACACCTCAGCCAGCTTGGAGCAGTACTTGTACACACGGGATGTCTTGCGGTTGTACAACCAAGCGTTGTTGAACATCAGCCAGATATCCTCGACATACTGCCAAGGCTCTTGGTACTGCCCTGTGTCCAGTTTCCGCTTGATGGTTGACAGGTCCATGGGGTTCTTCACGATGTCAAAGTAGTCCTGGTTCGGAAAAGGCGCCGTCCGGTTTCAAAAGTCAGGTTGAGGTAAAAAGTGATTGAGGAGGTTGAAAGGAGGGTGAGAAGAGAGAGCACGTCCAAGAGGCCAAGATGAGGGAGATGGAGATCAAGAGTGCCATCATCAGCGACGTCAGGCATTGCAGTTGGACCAGAGTAGGGAGAGAAGAGGGTGCAGGGGGACAATGTTGTTGAGCACTGCAGAAAAGAGGGTTTGTGTGCAAACAGAGAGACATGACAACTTCGGCCCTCTAGCTCTTCGCTTTGCACCCTGGCGTATACGTTTCGGCCGATGCTGGAAACTGCGACCAGCCATGAGTCTGTAACTGCTCATATAGACATTTTATCAAAGTTGCCTACAGAAGGAGGATATTGTTTTTACATGCACTACTCGTAAAAACTTGGAAATATTGGGTGAAATTTCAGGATGAACCCAAACTGCACTATACACCTTACAGGTGACCTTGATTTGACCTTCTTGGATTTTTATTATGCACATGTCCAACTATTCAATGTTTCAGTACTTTTTGCGCAACTTTCTGTTCCCGAGCAAAGGAGCTGAACTGCAAAAATCACAACACGTGTATGAGCCATGAATGGACCAGTACATTTACTGTTTCAATTAGATTTGGTATTTAAAACAATCCTCTTCATCATGCTGTTCACATTTTGACATCATGAGACCAAGACGACACCTAACAGTTGAGCAACAGTACCTCGGCATTGGGAGGCTTCAAACAAGATGTTCACAGAGGAAAGCAGACATTGAGTCACAGAATGTCATCAGCAGGTCGCAACAGGGATACTGAGAGACTGAAAGAGTCACAGAAAGGCATAGAAGCAGAAGTCCTAGGAAATGTTCTTGGATCAAAGACCTTTTGTGAATTTTGCCATTCATCTCCTTGTTTAAGAACAGCAAGATGTGCAAAAAATATTGAAGCATTGAAATGTGTATTGAAATTGAAGCATTTAAATGTGCATTGAAATGTGTAAAAGTTAAGAGTAGCTCAAATTAAGTAAAGGTTAGAGTGCATTTTAGGTTCATTTTGAAATTCTACCCAAAAGCAGAATATATGTATCCCTAACTTTTTTTGAGTGATGTGTATTTTTGCAACTGAAACCTGCCTTATGATCCTCCTAATGATTTGAAAATAAAGTTTACTCAAAGCCCTCGCAGCTTTCAGGGATGCAAAGTCAAAGGGGTGCAAAACTAAGAACAAAACCGGGCAAACCGCAAAAAGCAGACAGAGCGTTATGATTTTTGGCAACATTGTGATTGACATTAACAGCGCCAGCAGCGTGGGTGGCATCATGGTGGCGTAGGTCAAGCCAACTGTGCTGAGGTGAAGCAAATATAGTGACACAATTTTTTCAGTTTTAGAGCAGTTTTTCCCCCTGTCATCCAATAATTTGGAACAGAGATTTTGTGGTTATCCAACCAAATTATTAGAGTGGTTGTGAGTTCCAAAGAGCAGGGTTGAGTTGCCACGGAAAGATCAGTTTGGAAAAATACTCTGATCTTTTTTTGTGGAGCAACTCAAATGAACGAACAATGATTATGCATTAAAAATTCTACCTATGGACTCAAATACATAATACCAAATGTATTTGGAAATTGTCATATGTATTTATACCAACATAAAGCACATTTTAAAAGGGTCTGTTAATGTCAGCTGGTCGTGCCTGTTGATGAATATTATCAGTTTCACATTAAACAATGTCTGTCGGGAAAGTCACACACAATGTACTCAATTACTGCCCCGCCTTTACGCACTGCCTACTAACACACTGCTACTGGTGAGGAACTGAACTAGAAAAGCAAGCAATGGAACACAAGATTGAACGACACAAATTATGATTCACTAAAGCCTAAAAAAACGATTTCAAAATTGGAAAAAGGCAAATTAATCAATGTGATGAATGAAAGCAATTGGCTTATGAACATGAACAAGCTGTTCCCATGATTTCATGTCACAAATAGTATACTAAATACTATCAACTTGTGTTAAACAACCTTTAACACCGTTCATTAAGGGCCACTGGAGGCTCAGGACATCAATATCAATTTTTGTGTGTACCTACCTACCTACCTAATAACTTCAATGTAACAATAGTCATTGCCTAGTTGTGCACTGTATCAATTAATTAAATGTTCATAAGAGTAATTGCTTTGATTTACAGATATATACAGTGGGTATGGAAAGTATTCAGACCCTCTGAAATGTTTCACTCTGTCATATTGCAGCCATTTGCTAAAATCATTTAAGTTCATTTTTCCCCCTCAATGTGCACACCGCACACCATATTGACAGAAAAAACGGAATTGTTGAAATTTTTGCAGATTTATTAAAAAAGAAACTGAAATATCACACAGCCATAAGTATTCAGACCCTTTGCTGTTACACTCATATTTAACTCAGGTGCTGTCCATTTCTTCTGATCATCCTTGAGATGGTTCTACACCTTCATTGGAGTCCAGCTGTGTTTGATAATACTGATGGGACTTGATTAGGAAAGCCACACACCTGTCTATATAAGACCTTACAGCTCACAGTGCATGTCAGAGCAAATGAGAATCAAGGTCAAAAGGAACTGCCTGAAGAGCTCAGAGACAGAATTGTGGCAAGGCACAGATCTGGCCAAGGTTACAAAAAATATTCTGCTGCACTTAAGGTTCCTAAGAGCACATAATCTTTAAATGGAAGACGTTTGGGACGACCAGAACCTTTCGGAGAGCTGGCCGTCTGGCCAAACTGAGCAATCAGGGGAGAAGATCCTTGGTGAGAGAGGTAAAGAAGAACCCAAAGATCACTGTGGCTGAGATCCAGAGATGCAGTCATGAGATGGGAGATAGTTCTAGAAAGTCAATGATCAATGCAGCCCTCCACCAGTCGGTGCGTTATGGCAGAGTGGCCCGACGGAAGCCTCTGCTCAGTGTAAGACACATGAAAGCCCACATGGAGTTTGCTAGAAAAACACCTGAAGGACTCCAAGATGGTGAGAAATAAGATTATCTGGTCTGATGAGACCAAGATAGAAATTGTTGGCCTAAATTCTAAGCGGTATGTGTGGAGATAACCAGGCACTGCTCATCACCTGTCCAATACAGTCCCAAGAGTGAAGCATGGTGGTGGCAGCATCATGCTGTGGGGTTGTTTTTCCAGCTGCAGGGGACAGGGAGACTGGTTGAAATCAAAGGAAAGATGAATGCGGACAAGTACAGGGATATCCTGGATGAAAACCTTCTCCAGAGTGCTCAGAACCTCAGACTGGGCCGAAGGTTCACCTTCAAAAAAGACTGACCCTAAGCACACAGCTAAAATACCGAAGGAGTGGCTTCAGAACAACTCTGTGACTGTTCTTGAATGGCCCAGACAGAGCCCTGACTTAAACCCAATTGGACATCTCTGGAGAGACCTGAAAATGGCTGTCCACCAACGTTCACCATTCAACCTGACAGAACTGGAGAGGATCTGCAAGGAGTAATGGCAGAGAAACCCCAAATCCAGGTGTGAAAAACACCATTCCCAAAAAGACTTATGGCTGTATTAGCTCAAAAGGGTGCTTCTACTAAATACTGAGCAAAGCGTCTGAATACTTATGGCTGTATGATATTTCAATTTTTCTTTTTTAATAAATCTGCAAAAATTTCAACAATTCCGTTTTTTTCTGTCAATATCGGGTGTTGTGTGTACATTAATGAGGGAAAAAAAATACTAAAATGATTTTAGCAAATGGCTGCAATATAACAAAGAGTGAACATTTTAAGGGACTGAATACTTTCCGTACCCACTAGATGTTGGAAAGAGACAGCAACACAGATCCAAATCTCATTTTCTTAACATCTGACATGCAATAGAAATAAAAGAATGAAAGCACTGTATGCAGATTGTCAACAAATGCATTTCAAACACTCAATAGCTCTGACAAAAATGAAAAACTATAGAAAGCCTGAAAGATGAAAAATATGACAACAAAAAAACTAGTTTTAGAGGAGTTGAAGCAAAATGGCAGCCAGTGCAGTCCCTTACCAGGTTAGTTTTGTTACTAGTTCGAATACGTACGGGTATTCCCAGTAACTGGGGGTCCACCGGCTGACGGAAGGGGAGGGACTCTGGGTCCTGCCGGTACAGAGCCTCCAAGGTGGGCATCAGAGCCTGACGCAGCTCCTCTGGCTTAAAGACTGGATCAAAGGATAGCAAGAGCAACAAATAAAACAAAGGGAACAAAGAAAACAAAAATTAACCGCAACACGTAGCTGCGATAAAGAAGCTGGCTACAAGGATAAATGCCTCTGCTGACAAGTGAAAATTCCCATAGCTTCGTTCATAGAGGTGGGAACATTTCACCACCTCACAATTCAGTTCAATTATGTTTCAGAGAGCTACAATTCAATTATTGTTGCATCTTTATGCACCTTGAATTGATGCATTGTTTTATAGAAATCTATTTTTTCCCCTCACTACTACGAAGTACTTCAAACGCAGTATTGGTTAATAGTACCAATTTTTAGATTTACAACCCCAATTCCAATGAAGTTGGGACGTTGTGTTTAACATAAATAAAAACAGAATACAATGATTTGCAAATCATGTTGAACCTACATTTAATTGAAAACACTACACAGACAATATATTTAATGTTCAAACTGATAAACTATTGTTTTTAGCAAACAATCATTAACTTAGAATTTTATGGCTGCAACACGTTCCAAAAAATCTGGGACAGTGTCATGTTTACCACTGTGTTACATCACCTTTTCTTTTAACAACATTCAATAAACTTTGGCCACTGAGGATACTAATTGTTGAAGCTTTATAGGTGGAATTCTTTTCCATTCTTGCTTGATGTACAGCTTCAGCGGTTCAACAGTCCGGGGTCTCCGTTGTCGCATTTTACGCTTCATAATGCGCCACACATTTTCAATGGGAGACTGGGTCTGGACTGCAGGCAGGCCAGTCTAGTACCCGCACTCTTTTACTACGAAGCCACGCTGTTGTAACACGTGCAGAATGTGGTTTGGCATTGTCTTGCTGAAATAAGCAGGGGCATCCATGAAAAAGACATTGCTTGGATGGCAGCATATGTTTCTCCAAAACCTGTATGTACCTTTCAGCATTAATGGTGCCTTCACAGATGTGTAAGTTACCCATGCCATTGGCACTAACACAGCCCCATACCATCACAGATTCTGGCTTTTGAACTTTGCATCCATAACAGTCCAGATGGTTCTTTTCCTCTTTGGCCCAGAGGACACGACATCCACAATTTCCAAAAACAATTTGAAATGTGAACTCGTCGGACCACAGAACACTTTTCCACTTTGCATCAGTCCATCTTAGATGAGCTTGGGCCCAGAGAAGCCGGCGGCGTTTCTGGGTGTTGTTGATTAATGGCTTTTGCTTTGCTGTTTCAAATTGCACTTACGGATGTAGCACCAAACTCTTTTTAGTGACATTGGTTTTCTGAAGTGTTCCTTAGCCAATGTGGTGATATCCTTTACACATTGATGTTGGTTTTTGATGCAGTGCCGCCTGAGGGATCGAAGGTCACAGGCATTCAATGTTGGTTTTCGGCCTTGCCGCTTTCAAGCAGTGATTTCTCCAGATTCTCTGAACTTTTTGATGATATTATGGGCTGTAGATGATGAAATCCCTAAATTCCTTGCAATTGTACGTTGAGGAACATTGTCCTTAAACTGTTCGAGTATTTTCTCACGCACTTGTTCACAAAGAGGTGAACCTCGCCCCATCTTTGCTTGTGAATGACTGAGCAATTCAGGGAAACTCCTTTTATACCCAATCATGGCACCCACCTGTTCCCAATTAGTCTGTTCACCTGTGGGATGTTCCAAACAGTTCTTTGATGAGCAACTTTCTCAGTCTTTTTTGCCACCTGTCCCAGCTTTTTTGGAACGTGTTGCAGCCATAAAATTCCAAGTTAATGATTATTTGCTAAAAACAATAACGTTGATCAGTTTGAACATTAAATATTTTGTCTTTGTAGTGTATTCAATTAAATATAGGTTGCACATGATTTGCAAATCATTGTATTCTGTTTTTATTTATGTTTAACACGTCCCAACTTCATTGGAATTGGTGTTGTATTTACTTCCATCATATTCTCTTAAGTGGAGGCACGGTGGACGACTGGTTAGAGCGTCAGCCTCACAGTTCTGAGGACCCGGGTTCAATCCCCGGCCCCGCCTGTGTGGAGTTTGAATGTTCTCCCCGTGCCTGGGTGGGTTTTCTCCGGGCACTCCGGTTTCCTCCCACATCCCAAAAACATGCATGAATTGGACACTCTAAATTTCCCATAGGTGTGAATGTGAGTGCGGATGGTTGTTTGTTTGTATGTGCCCTGCGATTGGCTGGCAACCAGTTCAGGGTGTACCCCGCCTCCTGCCGGATGACAGCTGGGATAGGCTCCAGCACGCCCGCGACCTTAGTGAGGAGAAGCGGCTCAGAAAATGGATGGATGGATATTCTCTTAAGTGTCTGTAATTAAGCTTATAGCATTAAATATATGTATTGGGCTCTAGCACTCCCTTATCACACACAAATCAATTCATTCATCTCGTGATTTCATATCACACACAAAGTTGAAGCGCACGCTCTGTGACATGACATCACTGACGTTTGAGGATGGTCACCTTCCTCAGAGCCACACACAGACCAACATCTAGAAAAATGTCACAACTCACCATGTTTTCTAGTTTTCCTGCTTTGGGTTTGACATCGCGTAATGCAATTGTTGGACTTAAATATATATTCATTATGCTAGTGAGAAGTGCTACGAGGAGGAGCTGGGTGCACCACTGGCTAGAGAGACACGAGTGATTTACATGACGTCAAAATCATAATTTTAATTTGCCCAAAATTAATATAGGTGACAATTATTCACTCAAATGGATTGTTATGTTGGCACCGTGGTTCCTATATATAATTATGTATTGTTTCTAATTATATGCCCCTTTATGAATGTATTGCAAGTTATTTCACAGACCCACAGGATTCCCAAGACCCAAAAGTGGCTACATCTACATAACAATGCATCTAAGAATCCAATATTTCTCCCACAACAGTTACCTCATGTTATGTAATTAATGGTTGCTGTCATCATAGTGAAAAATAAGTACTGCACTTACTTTTCTTCTTGCTCTGAGTGCTGGCTGGGGAAGCTACAGAAGCCTCATCTTGCTCTTTGGGCTCTTTTTTAACCTCTGGCTTTTTATCTTCCCCAGTTTCCACTGACGAAGACACAGAGGATGAAGATGTGTCCATGGCCTCTGCTTTACACCCTTCTTCTGATAATTTTTCTTTTTTTATCTGGTGTAAAGAAATTATTTATTCTTCTCTGTTGGAAACTGATGAAAAATGCATGCCACCACATTTAACTAAAAAGAAACCGACTGGGAACATCTGTGATGGTTAAGGCTTTTGTGGCTTACAAACACTTACATCAAACTTCTCCTCCGCTTTAACGTCAGGCTCAACTTTGCCCGTCTTTCCCAGACACTTGCCCTCTCCTTGAGTTTCATCTCCTTCGTCCTCTTCTTCCTCCTGTTTTTTCACTTCCATTTTGATATCCTCTTGGATGGGAGCAGGGCCAAGCTGTGAGCTTGGCTCAGTACTGCTGCTGACTGAGGCTGGTGAAGACACCTGAACATCTGCTGTTACAGGTGGCTTCGGAGACAGCTGCGAAAGGAAGGAGGGAACAGATGATAAAACTGCTCTTTGTAGATTTTTTTTTCAAAAGTGTGTGTGTTTGTATGGGGGTGGGTGTTTAAGTAGAGAAAAATACTTACTGGTGTCGGGGGCAGCTGCAGTGGCACATGTGCATTCTGGATAGGCACCAAAGAAGCCTGACCTGCCTGGAGGCCTGACGTAGTCACACCCCCAAGGGTCTGCTGTGGAAGCTGAATAGCCTTCTCAGAGCTCCCCACCTGCCCTGATGGTTGCTGCGGCTGAGATGCTTGCTGTTGATGCTGAGGAGGCAGCTGGGGTGTACCCGGGGTCTGTGGCTGTGGTGTCTGAGAACGAGGTATGGTGGGAGCTGTCTGATGAGGTTGAGGTGTTAAGCTGCGTGCTGGTGAGGGAGAGTTTGTTCGGATGGGTGGGCAGTGAGGAAATGTGTTGGGCTGGTTTGACGTGGAGGATGGAGGCAAGTTGGGCAGAGGCCCTTTACCACAGACAGTCCCCACAGAGCCGCCAGAGGCTGCAGAGCCAGGGGCAGGGGTAGCAGACTGGGCTGAAGGGCTGCCGGCAGGGAGCGAAGGCGGAGTTGACATCTGGTTCTGCTGCAGAAGACACAAAGATTAAGCAGAAGATTGCAAGAAGAAAGCCACAATGCGTCTTCATGCTCTCATGATCTCTGGCCCTAAATCTTTACCAGCGGCACTGCAGCCTGAGATCCTGGCTGGTTCACGCCAACAGGACCAGAACCAAGACCAGGACTTGACCCAGGAAACTGGCTTGGTGGGAGGTACTGGTTCTGTAACTGCGTGACATTTGGCTGACCCATCCTTGCTGATCCCATACCCATCTGTAAAGGAGGCGATAAAAGTGTTGGTTAAACATACAATTCCATCTCATTTATTGAAAGCCTTTTTTTCTTATCACACATTTTTTGATGAGATTTTAACTCCAAATAAATAAAATCACACAGACTGCTGCAAGACAAAACGGCATCTTCTTCTATATCAGGGTTGGCACTAGGTCATGAAACCTCTCAGCCAATGCGGCTAAACTGCATAGGAATCTTCGAACCCCACTTGTGTATACTTAGCCACAGCATCACGTGTGTTAATGTGGCTAAACCTTTAGCCACACTTAGCCAGTCCTTGTCACTGGGAAGCCAATAAGCTTGTAACATGTGGGGAAATCAGAACAACCTTGTCTTCAATCAGAACTAGGGCTGAACGATTTGGGAAAATACTTCCGAGGTTGTCATTTTTACTACTGAATTGTAAAAAGAAAAACCTTCCATCAAATTAACTAGCCTTTACACGATCAGGATTTTTGGGAGCCATCACCGAGTTTAAAAAAACGATCACAAGATGGAGGAATGTGTCTCTTTAAATGACCTGTTCATTTTCTGTATATATTTGTGTACTTAATTGCTCAAAAAATTATGTTTACAATAAATAATGTATCTTTGTTCCTCTATTTATGCCAGTGAGGCATAGTGACAGACAGAACAAATGAATGGTCTTCTATTAGATGGCAGGAAGTAAATACAGTAATTAATGTATCCACTTTTTGTGACATTTTTGTTTGTTGGTGTGCCGTGAGATTTCTCAATTGTAAAATATGTTCCTTGGCTCCATAAAGGTTGGAAATCACTGCTATAGTCAGATCGTGTATTCTAATCAGTCAGATCAAACCAACATTACATGACAGAAATAATGGGTGCTAACCTACTTTAATTAAATTACTTAATTTTTATTAAATTACTTCACCGAAGTAGTTTCACACCGAAACTTTAGAGCATGATTCGACAGAACGGCGGCATGTTTACGTCCAACCGTTCGTGGTACCACTAGCTTGCTAGGCTACATAACATTTTATTGCCTGCTTGCGAGCCGTATCGTATTAAAAGTACGTGAACATACCTCAAGCAAGCCTTAAACAAACGTCCTCTCCTGTCCTGAGCACCGGTGACCACAAACACGTTTTTCCGCATTTTGTCCTTGTAATACAAAGTCGGCGCGCTCCACTCTTGTTGTCGTCGCCACGGTAACGAGTGTATCCGGTCGCATTTGAGTTGACAAGATAAAGCCCAATGATCGTAAAAACACGGGATGCGGTGGTATCGGAATACAAGATTTTATTGCAGTAGTCTGACAGTGCAATCGTGAAAGAGCAAATTTGTCTTGTAGTTTGACATTGGCATTACGTGTTGTCTGTCTCAGACGTGTTGCCTGTTCCACACCGCCGACATGTTGTTTTATTTTTCATTTTTTTAAAATAACTATTGGCCATCAGATATTTCCAATACTACGTCAAAAGACACGCGACAAGGCAAAAAATAAACTAGCTTTTGGATTCAAATATACTGTGCACGCGGCGATGCGGAGTAAATGTCTTTTGCAGAGCCAATCAATGACGTCATTGATCGGATCGGCGAATTATGACATTAAAGCCGATCAGCATAAAATGCTAAATATCGGCCGATACCGATCAGCCCGATAAAATCGGTGTAAAGTCTAAAATTAACTTCATGCCTTGTAAAAATGTAATACTGTACAATGATGCTCTTGCCAGTAGCAGTAACACTGGTGTCAGCAGAGTGTAGTGATAAAGAAAAAAAATTTCATCACCAAGATTTTATTATAAAAGCGGTTGAAATGGTAAACTACATTAAATGTTGATTAATGTTCTTATTAATTACAGTAAAGGTGTTGAGATTATTCACTGGTTATTTAATAATTCTCAAGAAGGATTTTAAGGACTTTATTTAACTCAGGAAATAGGAGAGTTCTCAATTTCAAATTATTTACTTGAAGATATGAATATTCTAAATCTTTAGTGGAAAATATTTAAGAAATCGAAATCTGGTACAATCTGAAAGCAGGATAACGTGGTCTAAATTTCATAACTCCCCTTTTGTCAAAATTGAACTAAAGTACAATACTTCAGTTAATATTGATGTAGGGGGTGGGGGCAGCATGATAACCAAATTGGGATTAGCGGCTTGTGCATTGATGAAGAAGGCAGCTAGGTAGCGCTGAGAACTAATGTGAACTGCAGGACACATTGGCCATCGACACTTCAAACGTATGTTGTGGTAATATGCTTCAATTAGGTGCCAACTGGCATCGGGTCTTCCTTGACGTGCCGCTCCCTGCACCTGGGAAACCCTGTGAGCCTGCCTGCTTAAGGAGCAGCGGCTGGACGGCGGCTCTCCCGAGTACGCACTTGGTGATGAATTGAAGCATTTTACGAAGTGGGGGGAAAAAAATTAACCACTAACACCGTTAACAAACTTGACACACAGCAAAATGAGAGCACTCAACTTCTCAGGAAGGGCTTTTGATGCGGGGGATTTTGATTTGCCAGCGTAGCGAACGTGGGCAATATTTGCTTCACCATATCCTGTTTCAATTGGCCACTGGTGAGGTGGCGAATGGGCAGCGTGAACACTGTATATATTTATTATTTATTTATGTATTTATGTATTTATTTATTTATATATTTATATATTATGTATTTATTATTTTACATCCATAACTTTGGTTCTTAGTTTTTCTGATGCATTTCAGAAACCTCATCTACATAGATTTCAGCAAAGATGATTTGTGTCGTTTTTTCATGTATTCTTACATTATACCATAAAATAGATCAGAGATGGTGATTTTAGATGCAGTGATACCAACCTGGTTCATTGGAGCATTGAGTGGAAGCGGAGGTGTCGACCTTTGACCCATTGACTGCATCCCCATCTGGCCAAACTGGTTAATTCCTAGATGGAAACGAGGAAATGAGTGAAAGGGGAAAAAAATCCAAGGCAACATTTTACAGTCACATTTAGAATGTGGGACGAAAGGACGAAACAACATTGATCAAAAATACTGATGCAGACCTGGGTGCAGTGAATAGAGACAATACAAAGAACAAAGGGTGATAGCATTGCTAGGAGGTACAAAGTGAGGTCACATTAACATATATTGAAAAGCATAATAAGTACGCCTGTCACGATAATGTTTTAAGACGATATATTTTGCCAAAATCTATCACAGTAAATGAGAATATTTTTTAATGCCTCTGAAATCAAATTAAACTATCATTTATTTGCTTTTAAATCAGTATTGTTGTAATTATTATTATAATATATAGAATTTCCTTTCTTGTTTCTCTATTAAATTGTTTTTCTTTACTCTGTGATATGGATCCCACTGGGTCTGAAATAGAGAGCTGCAAGTCTAGCCTGGTTTATGGACCGCTTTATTCTGATTATAATCGGTTTAGAAGCCAAAACTGTAATAAAAAGATGGCTATAAACACCTCAATCTGAATAAAAAGGCTGAATCCGAATGCAATTTCATTTGGTTTCACAGGAGCGGAATATTCCATTTGCCAAACTGATTAGAAGTAAATTTTTGCTGTGTGAACCGTCATTCGGAATAGAGCAATGAAAAGCCATAAAAGACATAAATCCGCAGTGACGTTTACACACAACGTAAATATGCCGGCTCCTGACACACCTTGTATGCGATGATCTTGTTTTTAACTACCTATAAGTTGTTTTTATGAAGCGTATTTTTTTAAATAAATGTATAAAAACAATCCCAACTACTGTGCTGAATAGACGACGGGCCTCCATCTTGATAAATGACGTGACGTTCATGACAAAGTGCACGTGCCACACGGCTGTTCCAACTTAATCTAGTGTGCATGTGTACACCCGGTCGGAATAGACCACATTACATGTAAACAGTTGACCAGAGATCTTTAATCGAAATGACTTCAATTGGAATGACAAAAAAGTCTCCATGTAAACCCGGCTACTGTGTGGTTGGTCCGCTGAAAATGAGACCGACACCTGCTAATCAAATATACGTTGACGTTCGCTGTAGTCAACTACTGGCTGAATAAAGTGTGCCACTGAGGTTATGCTTAATAAACAGTTAATGTTCCTGTGTTTGTGTTAATTGGGGACTAACACACACACACACAACAACTCGGAGCGAAGCGATGTTTTAAACATCATTGTGGTGGAGCGAGCTGTTTAGCTCCTTAACTCGTGGGCTACCGAACACAACAAACAGTTCAATTTCCCTTAAGTGTCTCTGTTGTGTGGATCTACGCGCTGCACATGGAGCAAGGCTGTAGAGTATTGGACCAAGCCAACACCGGCAAGAGTGTACCGGTCCGCAGGCGTTCCATGAGCCCACTAGTGGCTAATGACACAGTCCTCCAACTCTGTTGGCTCAATGTGTGATCCACACAGCGGAGGACCACAACAATGACAATTAATCAAGTCTGGAAAAACTATCATGTCCGTTTTATTTATCGAACGATAAGTTGATATAGTAATTATCGTAACAGGCCTAATAGAGTAGATAAGAGTAAATTCACAGATTTTCTTGTGGTGTTTGATACTAAGACAGTGAAGAAACCCTTTTTGCCTCTATCTCTGGCACACATAGCACATAAAAGTTGGCACATTAGAATCCATAAATTCAACATTATCTTTTGATAATCTAATCATAAATGTCGATACGTTCCCCTGCTGCTCTATGTGCGTTTGAAATGCTTCCACAGAAGTTGAAGAGACTCACCTGCTGGGTTCTGCATCCTGTTAGCCATCTGATTTGGTCCTCCAGGTCGTATCATGGACGGATCAGCATGAGGACCATCTGACAGGGCGAAAATTTGTTACAAAAACCCTACATTTTATTTTCAGTATCACACAATACCAGGAGCAACACAAGACTAAATGAAGGGCATGTCTTCCTCCACACTTCCACCAGTAACAACTAGACTTTACAACGATTTTATCGGCCTGATCGGTATCGCCCGATAATTAGCATTTTATGCTGATCGGCTTTAATGTCATAATTCACCGAACTGATCGGGTCCGCTTTAATTTTCTGTCACTATGCCTCACTGGCAGAACTAGAGGAACAAAGATACATTATTTATTGTACATATAATGTTTTGAGCAATTAAGTACACAAGTATATACAGCAAATGAACAGGTCATTTAAATAGACACATTCCTCCATCTTGTGATGGGATCAGTGATCGGTTATCGTTTTTTTAAATCGTCCCCAAAAATCCTGATAAAGGCTAGTAACAACATATTTTTCAATTACCTGATTTACTTGGAGATTTCAGGATTATGATTTGCATTATCACAGATACTGATTCACAGAGAACCATTTGAGAAGTAAAAATGGTGTGTGTATTTACTTAGAGGTGGCCCTGGGGCCATGGGGGGCTGACCCAGGCTGAGAGGCCCCTGTGGGAAGCCTGAGGTGGCCAAGCCAGGTTGACCTGGCATCATTCCCTGCTTTTGGAGACGTGTCCTCCTCTTCTCCTCAAGCTCCTTTTGGATCTTGTAGATCTTCTCTGCCAGGAGGTGGTAGTACTCCGCCTTGAGAAGAGTAGCAGACAGAAGGAAGGATGCATAAATAATGATTGACAACAACTTTTTTCATGCGCTTATTGGATACAAAGGTAAGTGTTGGTGTTGCTTACCCTACTGTTGGCTGACTCATACATGTCCCCCTCTACTTTTCGAGCATATGCCACCAGATTTTCCATCCGCCGGTCCTTCAGAGCAGCTGGGTCAGGAGTGGGAAAGATGGCCTGCACCCTGCTCAGAAACATACACAAAAGTAAATTCTGACTTGTCCTACTGTTTAAAAGTGAAATTGATTAAATATATTTAAAATGTCCTCAAATTTGTTTTGGCTTATATAAGTGACAGCAAACTGCTCAGATTGGAGTATTACAATCTTTTTAGGGTGAGGGAGAGATGTTTCAATAAGCAGCAGACTCACAGTTTATGCACAAGGTGGTTGCGCAGGTCTTGCGTGATGTCTTCATGCCAAGACTTCCTCATAGCTGCTGAAGGAGGAGCTGCAGTAGGCATGGATCCCAGGTTCCCCACACCATCGCTCATCAAACTGTGGTGAAGGCCACAGGCGATTGGAGGGGCGACAACATTCAGAATGTTGAGCATATGCAGTCTGGTTTAAGAATAGGTAAACAGGTGACACCAATATCAGGCAGTCCTACCTCTGAGCATTTAAAGTATTTTGCAACATGGCATCTGGAAGCAGGGATGCCTGATGGTTAGGGGGCTGCACGCCACCATTCACTCCTATTGAATTTCCTCCTGGGTAGAGATATTTACAGAATATCATCCATCCATTTTCCGTATATGCCTTTTAAATTAGTTAAGCCCTTAGGGACTCAATCAGTACTATACAGCAGTACCTAGTTTTTTTTTTTTTTTTAGATAAGCTGTCCCTTTGCCAATTTTTTGCTTTGACTTGTAAGCAAAACATTTGCGATACAAGCATTAGATGGTGGCTGCAAACTTCACAACAAGCAGCAGTTTGGCAGACAGTAAACAATGCTCCCCACCCCCCAAAAAAGAGGCTGTGTGCTTGTTTGAAGCTCTTTGTTACTCCCAGTTCAAGTTTACTGTAAAACTAAACTTAAAAAGATTTACGTTGGGTATTTAACCAAACCACATAAGTTTTCCTAACAAACGTCTGCTAGCTTAATGCTTAACACAATATGAAAAACACCATAGAGGGGCTTACGAAACTAGCATTAATGTAGCCTTAGTTATAAAGTTTTAAGAAACAGCTATTACAACTCAAACGGGCAGGCAGCAACATATTTAGACAGACAATATAACAATTTTCAGGCAGATTGTATATTATTTATGCTCTTCGAAAAACAACAAATATTACTGAAGCTGAGGTTATAGTTGGTACCATCTTCATGTATTTATTATGTTTGCATTATACTGACTGTTTGTCCTGTTCAATTAACGGTTGAAAGCACATCAACGACTGTAGCTCTCCTTGTCCACATCCCAGGGCAGTACCTTAATTGCTCTACGTATTGTTTTCATTTTACTTGAGCAGCGGCGTACCTGAAGCTCGCTAGAAACTTGCTAGAAACTAATTTTGGCTTGCTACATAAAGCAGAAACATCGACCAAGCAACGTCTCGTAATTCAAAAGACAAGTCAAGGTAACACTGTATGTGAAAAATGCTCACAGAAGACAGACAAACTAACCCATGACATTCAGACTCCGCATCCCAGGTTGCCCCTGCATCCCCTGGTTTGGCATGTTGGCCTGGGGTGGCTGTTGCTGCATCTGGTTGCCCTGGTAGGTCAGACCAAGAGCAGCGTAGGCCCTCTCTATGGAGCTGGGGTCAATCTGATTTGGCGGATTCAGGTTTGGAGTATTAGACTGTCCACCTGGTACTCCTGAACCTATAGAATTCACCAAACCCAGGCCTGCACTGCTGACCAGAGCTGTGGTGATGGGAAGACAGATAAAGAGGACAAGATTGATGAGAAAAGAATTTTGGTTGACCAAGTGGCCCCCCAAGTCTGTCTTGTATTTTAAAAACAGACATACACATCCATCCATGCTCACACCATGAGGAAAACTCACATTGCTGGTTCCTTTTGTCTCCAGCGTTTTTCAAAGGCAGGCATACAGGACAGTCATGTCGCGTGCAGTTCTTCCAGTGAGAGATGATTTGTCTTGATGAGGCACAATGCGCCACTGGGACAAAAAAAGACAATAACGGAGACATGTTTCAAGAAAAGAATGAAATTGAAGGAAAATTATAACTGGGTGATGATTCAGGGGAAAAAAATGAAAATGCTAAATGTATTGATAAACTGATATGCAATATAAGATAATAGATTGTTCAACTTTCAAGACACTCAAACAATTACAACCAGTAAGTAAAACTGGGGACTCAGTGATGATATCAGTTTAACAACACAAAACTAGCAATTGGCTGTAATCAGGAGGTCCTTTGTCCCAACATCAATTAGACTGTTGAATGCCTCAATTGGGTGCAGTGGCTCAAGATTGGGGCCCATTTATTTACATCTAACATTTCAACTCAAGTATTGATTACTGGCTGGCTGTCTTATGGTGTATTCAGTATTATGTGTATGTGCATATGTATTTATTTGGGTCCATTGACTGTGAGCTGCCTGAATTTCCCCAACGGGACTAATAAAGTATTTATCTAGCCATCTATCCACCTATCTAAACTCACCCTGGCAAGACTTGCCAGCCTGGCAATGAGTCATGTGGTTCAGTACGTTCTTCATGGTGCGACAATGAGGCAGGTTGCACTGTCTCACTTCCCCGTTAGCCTGCTCCCTTCGCTGGCACTTATGTGCGTGGAGCAAAAGGACCAGCTGCTGTTGAATAAGCTTACGCTTCTCCGGGTCTGCTGTAGGGGGCGTTGTGCAGGGACCTGCCCCTACAGCACCGAGTCCAACCTGAGCCGCTCCCACTGCTGCTCCACCGACTGATACACCGCCAATGCCTGGAGGCTGCTGCTGCTGAGGCGTCTTGAGACAAGAGAACATGGAGTTTTAGATTGCTGACATTTTTTAGAAGGGGAGATTACAAGTGCCTGATATTTCACACTAGTGGTTTGGCAGAGCATAGCAGTGATCAGTGCCTCTGATGCTGTCTTCTCATTGGAGTAGAAGTTTACCCTGATAACTCAAGAAGCTTGCATGCAGCGACATTAAATAAGAAGTACAAGGCCTCTGGCCAAAAGCGAGCCTCATCACACTAAATGCATTTACTTCATCTCAAGACAAAAAACCTCCAGCACACAGTTCCCACTTGATTCTACAGGAAGGTGACATGCATTTAATCTGAAGCGGGAGGTCTTTTGGCAGGGTTCACCAACCAGTTTGAAACAGAGAAACCTCTTGGCTACTGATTAATTCGAAGGGGCTACCAGTTTGATATATACTTCTGAACTAACAAATGTGCTTAAACTACCTTTAATTATACATTATTATTAATAATTACTGATATTCATTGATATAAAGACACTGATCATGTTCATGATTTCTCACAAAAATTCTAAGCTATGATTTAACAAGGTTGGGCTCCAGATAAATATTAATATGCAACACTTTATTTCTATACATTTGTGCATGCGTTTACATTTTCAAATGATCACTTCTACAAGATTCCCAGGAAAGTCCCATCACTGCTGGGCTATTTTTATAATAGGCCCTTGATCTAGTCATGTGGTCCCTGGGCGCACCGTAGTGGCCGCAGGCCCCATGTTGTTGACCCCTGTTCAACGGCATAAAATAAATCATTTTAAAAAACCTCTGTCCCCATTCAACCACATTACAGTGGCTTATAGATATACTCTATGTCGGGCTAAAATACTTTAAATTGTCCAAAGGGACAGTGTAACATGAATGTACATATGAATGTGATGCTCCTTAGACAGCCTTAATGTCAAACATTCTTAAGACAGCATATCTTCTAAGAATGGTTGACTTCCAAAATTTCTCAAGGGATCAATAAAGTATCTAGCCACAAACCTGGTGGATGAAGACCAGTACTCACACACACTATCCACCCTCACACCACCTGCATATAATCATTCACCAGATCCTGACAGTGTAATTAAATTCAACCTTGCTTCGTGATGCACTTTTCAGCTCAAATCAAATGGTCTAAGAGTTTGAGTAGTGTGCATCCTTTCCCCAGTTGACTCTGAGTGAGAGGTGGGGTAACACTCACTGATCAACAGTCAATGTCAAAGTTGACACATAGAGGCAGACAACCATTAATATTCACAAATATGGACAATTTAAAGTATCCACTTAATCAAACAGAAAAAGCCACACTAGCACCGGTAGAATAGGTAAACTCCACACAGAAAGACCGCAGTCCAGAATGAAACGCAGGACCTGCCGTTAGGTCGTAGTTCTGACTTCTGGACCACGGTGCTTTACTGTAGTGAATAAAATATCTATTAAGAAAAAAAAGTCTCACCATTCCAGGAATGGTTTGCCCCGCTGGCACTTTCTTGTCCATGTTAAACTGGCTGGGCAAATTGTTGGCCATTCCGGCCTTATTCTGGAGTTGTGGGCTCAGCCCTGCTCCAGGCAGCCCCTGGCCAGCAGACTGACCATAGGGACCACCATAGGGGCCCATATTGGCAATCATATTCATCTGTCGGAGGTGAAGAGAAAACAAAGATATTAGAAGGATGAGAAAAGGGGGGACTGGTATGGAGCCAAAGCACAATGTGAAGTATGACATTGTTGGGACAACTTAATTCTCATTTTTAACGGGAGACATCCTATTACCACTACAATCAGGACATTTGGGAGAAAGAGAGTTTCTTCAGCATTTGGACCATCAGATCAAACACATTATTTAGGTTGCTGCAAGAAATCCTGTCTTTTGACAAAGATGCAAACAGTTAACGTCCTTCTCACAACTTTCATTTTCAGATATGTGTTGCAATGTATGGGAGATTAACAAGCAAGCAGGTTAACCAGCTGATAGCAATACATCAGAGAGTCGAACAAAACCACATCGCTGGTGAACCACAGACTCACAACAATGACAGGTCTACTTTGACCAACATCTTAAATGTGAAACTACATTTTTCTTAGGAACCCTTCATGATTTATCTACCAAAAGGTACTGTAGCCCCTTGATCTACATTGCTTTTGGCATCAAAATATTTAAAATTTCCTGCTGAACTATAGGTCTAATGAATAAAAGCTGTCCATTTTGATATTTATTCAGTGCTTTCTTTTGCAGCAATCCCTTACTTGACATATAAAAAGGTAGTCATTTGAGTAAACAACATTCATGATTCAGCAACTGAGAGTGTGTTTACCTTGTTCAGTGCTCCTGGCTGCTGTGGTCGTATACCTGGCTGACCACCGGAACCCATTTGCTGACCACCCTGCTGCTGCTGTAGGGTTTCAGCTAAAAGATTACTGTTGTTACCCATGCCTGCACTGCCCGGATAACCCATTCTTGACGAGCCGTTCAACACATGACCCGCCATCATGCCTTGCTGTTGCTGTCCATTGCTGCCCCTCTGGCCACCCATCATTGCAGTTACCCGATTCAGTGATGCAACCCCTCCAACCATCCCAACCTGCTGCATGAGTCCGGGTTGCTGCTGCTGGCCCTGGGGGGGTATGCCTTGAGGTGCACCAGGGGAGATGTTGACACCTCCCAATATGCCCATGGAACCCCCTAGTCCAGTAGTGTTGGAAGCAGGGCCAACCTGCTGTGAAGGCGCCCCAGTACGCAAAAGTTCAGACAACTGTTTATGTTTTGCAGCAGCATCCTGGCCTCCCATACCAATCCCTCCGAGACTGGTATGGAGTTGGTTGATGTCGCCTCCATTGGTCAGCCCCAGGTCTGAGGAGCTGATGAGCTCGTCTGGGAGGTCGTGCTCAAGGTCAAAGAGTGAACCAAAATCTAGAAGCAACAAAGTCACAATTTACCAACCAGTAAAATAAAGACAGTGATTAAACAGATATAGCCACCCTGTCAGTTTCAAAGCTTACAGAGATTTCCCATGTCTCACAGAGCTGACTCGCAAATGAAAACAGCTTATTTTCATTAATTTTATTTTTAATATCTGGACTGTAACTGTCTCTTAGCATTCAGTGATTTCTGAGCATCAGTTTATTGGCACATTTTATGTCATAAATGATGGCTCATGAAACAACTGAATATGTGAGAGGCCACAGGCAAAAACATTTTTAAGTGTATGCATTGGCTGTACTGTTACACAAAATAAGAGCATGGAATAAAGCCATAGAAATATGAGCATGTTTCAAAGTAAAGACCCAGGGACAAGATCCAGCTCGCCACATCATTTTATTTGGACTAAAATGTGTACCAAAATTGCAAATTGTCTTCACTTTTGATTACTGCATGCAGTGTTATGACAAGATGTATTTTTCAACCAAACCCCTTTCCTCATGTAAATTGAACAAGTTAAATTATTTTCCTTGACTTCTGATTTCCAAACTAGCTATCCATTATGTTCTGTATGTAATACTATGACAAGGCTACTATACATTTCACACCCCTGACTCAAGAAAATAAATATATAATATACATTCACAAACCCTTCATTGGTGTAATTTTTCCTTTTGTTGAATCTGAATCAAGTGTTGATATTTTAAAGCATAGATTTAAAGAGATGTGATTTACAGGGAGACAAGTGGAAAGTTTGGTGCAAAACGTAATTTATTTCAAAGAATAAGTTGTAGGAATTTATCTGATTCTTATCGACTGAATTTGTGAAATACTTGTGTTCTCCTATTATTGTCCACGCCTTTTAAAAATGATACTTCTGTTGTGGTAACAGGAAGCGCCAAAACAGGAATAAAGTTTACAGCCTCTATGACCAAACGGTGGAATTGTTTTATTATAAAATGTCTCAATGCACAATTAAATTGAGAGGACTCCAAGTGGTTTAGAAAAGTGGAGATCGATTATTTGTGAAGCAGCGGAGCATTGTCACTGCGCTGGCAGACAATGGAGGGAGAAGCAGAAGGGCATTGTCGGTAAAACAAAAGTGAAAACCACTTGGGCTTAAGACCTAAAATGAGCCATTTTTTAAGTGCTCGATGATTTCTGTACAACGCGGTGCCGTCTTAAAAAAAAAAAAAACAGTCGATGTTTTCTGTTGGATTTCATCGCTTCGCACAACTTCAATCAAGTATCGAACAATGGTTAGCTGCTTTACGACAATTGTTCACTGGTAATCCCGAGTCTATCTTATCAGCTAAAATGTTGAGTGCATTGAATGTATGATCACAAATCTCCCCCGCAAGTACAAACAGCGCTGATTGTTGCAACGGAAAAGCGTCGTTGTGGTGATCGATACGGTTGAGCAAATCAACGCTGATGTGTTTAGCTAGCCGGCTAACGAGTGCAGATGAGCCGGTGGCTGCAGTAGTTTTTTTTTTTTTTTTTTTTTTTAAAGATCGTCAGCTCGCCCATTCTTGTAGCGTCACTTTCTCGCAAAAGCTATATTTTATAAACTGGGGTTTTTTTCGTCCTCGTTTTTAAAGAGAATCTGATATTTAGCGTACGTGCGGTCAGGTCCGTCCATTTTGTTCACTTTTCAGCAGAACGCGAACTTTGACGGCGAGTAGAGTGACTCGACTCTCCCATTGTTTGGAGGTGGATCTTATAGTCGCTAGCTTGGTTAGCGCGTCGATGCTAACGCTTCAAAACATCACTCGGAGAAAGTTGATCGTGCCGTCAGATCAACTTCGGGTTTGCTCTCTAACAACACGCGTTTATCCCAAAACGGCGAAGAAACACACTGGACAAGTTGTTAACGTTATGTTTGTGTCGTGCAACTCTGCAGTGATTGCACGAGTAACTAATACACGCACACTCCCAAGTTATTATGTCGCCTCGTAAACAAAATGGATCCGAAATATATACATACCGTTTCCATCACTTGCAGACACGGAGAGCGCTGGAGAGGACAGCTTTGGCCTCTTGGCTGAAGAAGGGCCGGACTCCAAGACATTATCGGCCATATTTTTGACAAATTCAAAAAGGGAGAAAAAAAAGTTTTAGATCCACAGAGGGTAAACGTGTTTCCCTTATTTTTGCCTTCTAATCCGAATTGCTTCTGATCGCCCCCCCACCGCTTGGGGGACGGGAGGGGAGAGGACGGCTACGTCGAAGTGTTCCACCGCTCTCCGTCTCGGTTTTATTCCTGTGTGCAGAGATCAGCCCCCCTCCCCTGGCGGAGAGTTTGTTTCTTCGCAGATTTGAACAGAAGGAGGTGGGAAGGTGGAGTCGACGTGCGGCCCGCTGACAACCTCATGTAGCCTCCTCGGCTACGACACAACAATTGTCCCAGGATCCGTCCTCCGTCGCTTGCTCAGTCTTATCCGCCATAGTCGGCGGAGAAATCCGGTAGATCAGGTCTGAAACGCTCCGGTAAGAAGTCCAACGGGAATCCCGATAAACGGGCGATGCTTTTTCTCGTGCAACACTGGGAGAATCCTCAGTTGCGTTGCCAATTTCCCCTCCGCTGGAGATACATCGCTGCCGATTTCTAAATCCCAAAAGGCAATCAACTGGTGCGTTGCGAAAGGGTTTAAGTGCTGCTTTGGTGGAAGGGGAATTGGACAATGCTGCACAAGGACGTTTAAGAATAGGGTCTGCCCAGAGAAAACTAAAATGGTCATACGTGAGATTGATCCGTGCACTTGGGTGTTAGGATCATGCAAGGCACTGGGTCCACAAGAACGGGCTCATATTGCACATCTGCTGGTTGCAAGCCGTCGGCGCGATTGTGCCTATTGCAGCATGCAGGCGAGGCAACGAGACCAGAGAAACTTGGCAAAAATCACAAACGGTGCAAGGGATTCTGAAGCAGACTTTATTCGTGGCTAGCACAGTTCTGGAGGGCAACCGAGGTGCTAATTGCCAATCAGCGGCCAGTCAGATAGATCCAATTAGCCTTGTTTGATTTTACAGACGATCACTTATCTTGTGCTCCGGATGAGCATCTCCCTTCATTTAACTCTCGTTCAAACGCTTGAAAGCAAGACCGGAGAAACCAATATTCCCACTCATTGCTCTTGATGGTGTCTTTGCCTGTCCGCAAGAAGAGGAAAATAGATTTTTTTTTTAAAAAGACCTGAAGCAGGAACGGAGCCGCGGAGATAATGTGACAAACATTGACGGTGGCTCGCTGAGGAAATTATGGCTATTTGTGAAGCAGAAAGGTTCACATTGGCACAACAATAATGACACCCCCCCTCACAATACTTGGGGCTGAAAAAAAAAAAAACCCTCGTTGACTCTTTGTGATGGAGAATGCCCCCCCTTCGCGTTGATCCTGACAATTTCTCCTATCTATAAACCTGTCTTCCTTTCCACCTCTCCCTTCTGCCCAGTAGCACTTTATTTATATAATTGTCTATGTGGGCTCTTTCCTTCTTCCGCGACGCACGCATTATTATCTTTCATGTTTATCTTGCACCTTTTTTTTCGTACGTTCTGATATGTAGCCCTCTTCCGCGTCTCCGCTCCGCGAAACACCCCCTTCCTTGGATTTTTTTCGGAGTATTTCCTTCTCATATATACATGTATATATATCTATGTATATCACCGACTCCCGCTTCCTCGCCACAGCCGCCTTCTGTTTTCCGGTGACGTCGTCTTCCCTCTTTGTAGCACGGACGGGATTTGACCAGGTTGTTCGCCAGCCGGCGGTTCTCAGAGCGGCTGTCGCTGGTCGCCGGAGTCACTCCTTCCCTCGGTTATCTCCTCCGCTCGGACGGCCAGTCCGCACAAACAAAATGGCGGCTTGTTGTTTCTACTCCTCTGATGCGGGGGGAGGGATGGAGGTACGGCAACATTAGGCGTGAAGGGGAGGATGGTGGGAGGAAGTCTTCGGATTTGGTCGGGATTCTCCGGAAACGCTCGGTAGACGCTCGCCGGACGGTGACACTTGGAAGTTTTCGACAAGTAGCAATAAATGGAACCATGTAATACAACTACACGCCTATCTTGAAGTGGGAGCCTTTCCCCGATGAGAATATTATTTTCTTAAAAAAACAAAACAGAAAACATTTTGGTAGTCTATCCCTAAAGTAAAAGTACATGCACAAAAGCCACACCCGTGGCTGTCAAACGTTATTACACAGAGTACCACCTAAAGGAAAATGTGGCCCTCCAAGTACCACCATAATGACTAATATTAAAATTGAAATTATGTTCTTCAAAAATGAGGCAAATGTTTTTTTTTATTGCTAAAAGGTGTATTTAATATTGTTAGCCACTGTAACATTAGCTAAGTTGGAACATTAACACTGTGCTAAGATAGGAAAATAAAACAAACTGTACATAATGATTCAATTAAATGTATTGCACATTTTAAAAAAAAACCACACACACTCTGAGCTGTGCTAACATCTTGGGCCACCATATTAGATTCATTTGAGCAGTTATAATGACCATGTACTGTACAGTTATCCCCCGCATATTCATAGTTCTGCATTCACAAATTCCTCTATTTGTGGAAAACCTTGCCTATTCGTGATTTTCTGTGATGAGGTAAAGTCAGAAAATATCCATCCATCCATCCATTTTCCATACCACTTGTCCTCACTAGGGTTGCGGGCATGCTGGTGCCTATCTCAGCTAACTAGGCGAGAGGCGAGGTACACCCATGGTTGCCAGCCAATTGCAAGGCACATGTAGACAAACAATAATTCACACTCACTTTCACACCTATGGGTAATTTAGAGTCTTCAGTTAACCTACCTTGCATGTTTTTGGAATGTGGGAGGAAATCGGAGTACCAGGAGAAAACCCTCGCAGGCATGGGGAGAACATGCAAATTCCACACAGGCGAGGCCGGATTTGAACCCGGTCCTCAGAACTGTTAGGAAGATGTGCTAATCAGTCGTTCACCGTGCCGCTGTCAGAAAATATATATTTTTAAAATTTTCATGGCAAAAAATCTAGTATATATATATATATATATATATATATATATACACACACAGTATGTATAATATTTATTTTATTGTATGCAGAGGTGGGTAGTAACGTGCTACATTTACTCCGTTACATGTATTCAAGTAAGATTTTGGAAAAATTGTACTCGTCAGAGTAGTTTTTATGAAGCAAACTTTTTACTTTTGTTCAAGTATTTATGTTAAGAAGAAATGATACTTTTACTAAATTACAATCTACATGCCGCTCGCTACTTTCATTAATCAATAATTGCGTGTGCAATTTCGTTTTCAACTTCCGCATCGGGCGCCGTTGCTCCAATCCACTATGATTACCACAGTGATGTTTGACTCAAGTTCACCAATCAAAGGACACAGGAACGTCACATATCCACACACAAAGTCTTCTATTGGGCTTCGCGAGCCAATCAAAGTGAGTCGTGACATCTGCGTGCGACTCGTTTACATTTCAGACTACGAAAAACAACAGCTTTAACATGCAGCATAGTTTTGTCTCTGCCCAAACTTGGATATTTCAGCCCACTTCTAACTTGAGAAAACACCATGGGATAAGTTGCAGATGTTTTTGCTGTTGTTTTGGCTGTGCATGTGGCAACATTAGTCCTATTTTAGGGTCACAAGTAACTGTAAATCAGGCATCTAACACATCTCTCTCTCTCACACACACACACTTTATCAATAAGTCTGGTTAGCAAATAGCTTCTTCATTCAGTCATTTTAATGTTTAAATAATGTTTCTGTAAATCCCTATGCATGTGTCGGTGTTTTTTCCACTTAAAATTGAAATGTTGGCAGGTGTGTGTGGACTCACATTGAACATCCTTGTGCAGCCAGATTTGTTTTTATCTATTTTATTTATATTTTATTTAACCAGGTAAAAGACCAGTTAAAACAGAACACCTCTTTTGCAAGAGGGCAGCAAGTTAAACGTCACGTCCAAGTCATTCACAGTTTATTTTAGTTGTTTATTTTCACCTCCCCTCTCAAAAAGATACAAAAAGAAATCAGTTTAGTTGTTCAAATTCTAGGTCACTTTAATGGTGGAAAAAGTTTTAAAATTATTTATCTTTGTCATAATTCTTTTACAACACAAAAACCTGGTATTTGAACTGGGGTGTGTATACTTTTTATATCCACTGCAGCCTTGTTCCTGTTTTTGTAATCTCTGCCTGGTAGGCATATTGTGCTGTGTAACAAGTGGAAACTCGTTCTTGGAGCTGAATTTGCCTTAATTAGGTCTTTTACAAATTTCATGTTTTAGATTAAGTGATATTGTTCAGCAATATCTGAATTTCCACATTTTTAATTTTATTTGAGATTCATCCTCTAATTTAAAAAAAAACAAATCAGAAGTTACTCACTAGTTACTCAGTACTTGTAGTTTTTTCACTGAGTACTTTCTTACTCAAGTAATTATTTGGAGGACTACTTCTTACTTTTACTTGAGTCATTATTCTAAAGTAACAGTACTCTTACTTGAGTACAATTTTTGGCTACTTTACCAACCTCTGATTGTAGCGTTTCTTTAATTGAGACAAGGAACGGTTATGGTCGGGTGTAACCACGCCAAAAAAACATCAAACGTGTTGTCCGGTCCAGCAAACTTCTGTGGCGGAAGGCAGAAGCTTGTTTTGTGTCGAGGAATAAGTTCAGACAACACACGCACTCACGCTCTGCTCCCAGCCCACTTGCTCATCCAATCACAAATCTAACAGTAGCTGTGTTAGATTTGTTATTGACAGTCAGCAGGAGTGGATAGATAAGATGGCGGCGCTCACGTCTGCTGTCACTTCTTTGGCTCACAACAGTTTCGCCAAACTTGTACTAAACGCTGCACCAAAACCAGAAAAGTCCGTAAAAACAGCTCAGCGGAACATCGCTAAACCTATCTACGACCGGCAGTTCATGTTGGCAAATGTGTGGATCCAGCAGTTTGGGGTCAGTAAACACCATCCAGGTCCAGGGGCCTACGTATCAGCTGAGTTTTCTACCAGCACAGGCCGCCCCAGGGGATTCAACACCATCGATGTAACTACTGCGCTTTGCTGTGGAGTCAAATGTTCATTGTTTAACACCAGAATGCACCGCGACAGTAATTCCTCATCAGAATTTTTGACATGTACATACAGGTACTGTAGATTGTGTACACACATGCTTAGCTGTAAGCTGTTTACTGTATTTGTAAGGGTACAGCAGTTTGTGATACATTTATAGTTTCAACTATTAACATAGACTATTATTTTTCCGAGAGCGTCAATTATTCACGGAAATTCGCTATTCGCCATCAGGCTCGATCACTATCCCCCGCGGGAGTCAACTGTAATAGTAACTATTAATGACTTGTGCGTATAACTCTGCCAATGCCAAACTGTGGGTTGTGGACTATTTGACTGATGCCAGTGAGATTGAAATTGTGAATATAGAATCCAGTTGCGTTTGTACCTTTGTCCATATTCTCACAAAAATGTTATGGGTTCTTCCATTGCCAATCCCCATGGAGCCAGGACACTGCTACAAAGTTTTGAAATTGTAGAAAAGGATGTATTGCAAAACAAGTACTGTATTGTAACTGCACTGCTGGCCCCTCCCACGCACACCAAACTGCTATTAAATTACAAGTCAAAAAAGAAAATTTTATGTAAAACCAGGAAGTTGTCACTAAAAACAGAAGAAAATCTGACATCAAAAACATCCTACAATGAAATTATACCAATAAAGTATTGTATTATTTGTACTTTATTGTTCATTGAAATATTTTTAATTTTGGGATCTTTAGTTTAAGTTTGCACTGCAGAGAGCTCTTTTTCTCTTGAATTACTCTCTGTCTATCTGTGGACTAATTCAACAGAAACTGTGTAATAACAACGTTGTCATATCATATTAAAGATCAAACAAATTTATTATTTGAAATAACATAAGCAATGTTTTTAAAATATACATATAGATAGTTAATTTTCGTAAAAAAAAAAAAAAAAAGTTCAGACAAAATTCACTAATTGACATGGCATGATATGGGTTATCTTGTAGATGTACATGAGAACGTACTAATTACTGTTTTTAGGTTTGGATTTGAAGCGCAGTGACAGGTTTCACACACTGACAGCTCCATAACAATGCAGTAGATTCCACATTGAAAAAGCTATAGTTGGGTTATCTTTTTTTAAGAATACATGTGTATGTTAAACAGCCCCCTCCAAGGGTATTAGAACGCCAAGGTAAATTCCTTTGTTTTTGTTGTATACTTAAGACATTTGGGTTTCAGATCAAAAAAATGAATATGAGAGAAAAGTTCATAATTCCAGCTTTTATTTTAAAGTATTTACATCTAGATGTGTTAAACAACTCAGGACAGAGGACCTTATGTTTGAACCCACCTGCTTTTTAAGTGAGCAAAGGTATTGAAACAGACATTGTTACATTAACTTAAAGTGAATAACATTTAATATTTGGTGGCATAACCCTTACTTGCAATAATTGCATCAAGCCTGCGACCTACTGACTTCACCAGACTGCTGCATTCTTAATTTGAAATGCTTTTCCAGGCCTTCACTGCAGCCTCTTTCAGTTCTTGTTTGTTTCTGAGGGTTTCTCCATTCAGTCTCCTCTTCAGGAGGTAAAATGCATCTATTGGGTTAAGGTCCGGTGATTGACTTGGGCAGTCTAAGACCTTCCACTTTTTCCCCCTGATAAAGTCCTTTGTTGTGTTGGCAGTGTGTTTTGGTTCATTGTCTTGATGCATGATGAACCTTCTCCTGATTAGTTTGGATGCATTTTTAGGTAAATTGCCAGACAAAATGGTTTTGTAGACTTCAGAATTCATTCTGCTGCTACCATGATGAGTTACATCATCAATAAAGAGCCCGTTCCAGAAGCAGCCATGCAAGCCCAAGCCATGACATTACCTCCACCATGCTTCACAGATGAGCTTGTGTGTTTTGGATCATAAGCAGATCCTTTGGCCTTTCCATTACTTTGATAGAGGTTAATCTTGGTATCATCAGTCCATAAAACTTTGTTCCAAAACTTCTCTGGCTCATCTCTCTACGTCTTTGAAAAATACAATCTGGCCTTCCGATTCTTATGGCTGATGAGTGGTTTACATCTTGTGGTATGGCCTCTATATTTCTTCTCGTGAAGTCTTCTTCGAACAGCGGCTTGTGATACCTTCACCCCTGCCCTGTGGAGGTTGGCAGTAATGTCACTGACTGTTGTCTTTGGGTGTTTCTTCATAGCACTCACAATCTTTCTGTCATCAACTACTGTTGATACCCATCAATGTCTGTTGCTCAGTACACCCGTTGTATCTTTCTTTTTCGGGACATTCCAAATTGTTATATTGGCTATGTATGTTTGTGAAATAGGCGGCACAGTGGACGACTGGTTAGAGCGTCTGCCTCAGAGTTCTGAGGAGCGGGGTTCAATCACCGGCCCCGCCTGTGTGGAGTTTGTATTTTCTCCCCGTGCCTGCGTGGGTTTTCTCCGGGCACTCCGGTTTCCTCCCACATCCCAAAAACATGCATGGTAGGTTAATTGACAACTCTAAATTGCCCGTAGGTGTGAATGGTTGTTTGTTTGTATGTGCCCTGCGATTGGATGGCAACCAGTTCAGGGTGTACCCCGCCTCCTGCCCGATGACAGCTGGGATAGGCTCCAGCACACCCGCGACCCTCGTGAGGAGAAGGGGCTCAGAAAATGGATGGATATTCTCTTAAGTGTCTGTAATTAAGCTTATAGCATTAAATATATGTATTTGGCTCTAGCACTCCCTTATCACACACAAATCAATTCATTCATCTCGTGATTTCATATCACACACAAAGTTGAAGCGCACGGTCTGTGGCATGACATCACTGACATTTGAGGGTGGTCACCTTCCTCAGAGCCACACACAGACCAACATCTAGAAAAATGTCACAACTCACCATGTTTTCTAGTTTTGCTGCTTTGGGTTTGACATCGCGTAATGCAATTGTTGGACTTAAATATATATTCATTATGCTAGCGAGAAGTGCTACGAGGAGGAGCTGGGTGCACCACTGGCTAGAGAGACACGAGTGATTTACATGACGTCAAAATCATAATTTTAATTTGCCCAAAATTAATATAAGTGACAGGGCCACAATATAATTATTCACTCAAATGGATTGTTATGTTGGCACCGTGGTTCCTATATATAATTATGTATTGTTTCTAATTATATGCCCCTTATGAATGTATTGCAAGTTATTTCACAGACCCACAGGATTCCCAAGACCCAAGAGTGGCTACATCTACATAACAATGCATCTAAGAATCCAATATTTCTCCCACAACAGTTACCTCATGTATGTAATTAATGGTTGCTGTCATCATAGTGAAAAATAAGTTTGTGAAATAGCTCTGATTGATTTTCCCTCTTCTCTCAGCTTCAAAATGGTTTCCTTTTCTCCCATAGACAGCTCTCTGGTCTTCATGTTTGCTTAACAGCAAATGTAGCTTTCACAGGTGAAACCCAAGACCAAAAACAAGCTCTATATAAAGTTTAAGCAATCAATCTAAAAGGCAACACCTGAGCAACTAGAAACACCCATCAGTCACATGTTCCAAACATTTTTGCTCACTTGAAAAGTGGGTGGCTTCAAACAAAAGGTGCTCTGTCCTGAGTTGTTTAACACATCTAGATGTAAATACTACGAAATAAAAGCTGGAATTCTGAACTTCTGTCTCATATTCATCTTTTGATCTGAAACCCAAATGTCTTCAGTATGCAACACAAACAAAAGGAAATGACCTTGCTGTTCCAGTACTTTTAGAGGGGACTGTATACTGAATATGTCCTGACAAATCTACAAGTCAAATCTTAGTTCTTAGGTTGTGTTGGTTTGCCAATATACTACTGTGATATTTAATCTTTTACTTGATCAGTGTGTGATGAGTACAGAAGTTCTAAAGAGTGTCACCATCTTCCATCAACATGGAGACAGCCAAGAAGTAGAGAGCAATGAGTGCCTACCATAACTGCTATGTCTCTCCCTGCCCTACCTCTGGGCACAGGCCAACTCTACATCAGCAATGGTCTTTGGGGCGTCAGAGGATAGAATCAAGGGCCCCCCCTTGTCCCGAATCAGCACATCATCCTCGATCCTGAGACCCAAGCCGCGGAAACATTCTGGGGCTTGCTCATTTTCCTCGCCAATATACAACCCTGTGGTATGAGAAACACAGGAAAACAGATGCTTTAAGAGAATTAAAATAAATGTTGCTTTAGTAATGTGAAATGGCTAATATCATGGTAAAGAGCCAATATTACAATAGGGTGCCTTTGAGACTTCCCCATTTCACCCCAAAAAAGTTGAGATTTTCCATTGAACTTCAGATTAATTGTACTAAGTAAATGTTATGCTGTTAGAAATGCATATTGGTCAAACTCCCAAACTTTTTATAAATTAAGTGGAAGCAGACAATGTATGTACATGCAAACAGAAAAATGCTGTACAGTATTTTGTTTTCTAACTGGGTGGAAAATGACAGGGTGGACATTTTTGAAAAATTTTAGCATATTATAAAAACATAGTGGACCTTCACTAAGCAACTTGTTTCAGTTAGCAAGCTGACTGTATACTGTTTAACAACTATATTTCAAATTTCGGAAAGGTTTTTATATCAACTGATATTTCACTATAACAGAGACATTCCGTTCCGCCACCATGTGCTTTAGGGAGACTTGGCTTTGTGAGGCTGTACCCGATGGCGCGTCATTCAATTCCAGCTTCAACGGTCAGACCGTGAGATGGAATCATCGGGGAAAACAAAAGGCGGCAGGATATGCTTCTATATCAACGAAAAAATGGTGTACGGACATCACGGAGCTCAGCACACACTGCAGCCCGCATTTAGAGTTGCTGTTTTTGAACCGTAAGCCATTCTACTCGCCTCAACCACGAACTCCCTAAATACAAGCAGCACATCGACTGTCCTACCAGGGAAAATAACATTTTAGACCACTGCTGTACTACACGAAATAATGTATATCATGCCATACTTTGTGCAGCCCTGGGCTTGTCTGATCACTGCTTAACTCACTTAATACCAACATACAGTCAAGAACATAAATGCGCGAAGCCTACATTGAAAACAGTGAACCAGTGAAGCAAAGATAGAACTTCAAAGCTGTTTAGACTGCACAGACTGGAGTATCTTTGAAAATTCAGCTGGCAGCCTGGATGAATATATGGACACTGTCACATCCTATATTAGTTTCTGTGAAAATGTGTGTGAACCATTTCGGACATTCAATAACAACAAGCCGTGGTTCACTGCCAAACTTAAACAAGCCAAGCTAAGGAGGATGCATATCGAAGCGGGGACAGGGACCTGTATAATCGCACTAGAAACCTGCTGACTAAAGAAATTAACATTGCAAAGAAAAACTATGCAGCAAAGTTGGAAAAACAGTTTAGCGCTAACAACTCTAAATCAGTCTGGCATGCATTACAATCGCTGACCAATTACAAGCGACGATCTTCCCAAGCTGCGAACAATAGTAGACTAGCCAACGACTTGAACACCTTCTCCTGCAGATTTGAAAAGGACACTTTCACACCCCACACCCACCCAGCCGCACCACCGACCACAATCAGACCTTTGACTTCTACGTTAACCATCCACGAACAGGATGTGAGACGCATCTTCAAACAACAAAAGATTAACAAAGCAGCAGGCCCAGACCTTGTGTCCCCATCCTTCCTCAAAGTTTGCACGGACCAGCTCGCTCCAGTCTTCACACAGATCTTCAATAGATCTCTGGAACTGTGCGAAGTACCATCCTGTTTCAAACGCTCCACCATCATCACAGTCCCCAAGAAACCTGCAATCTCGGGTCTAAATGACTACAGGCCTGTCGCCTTGACATCTGTGGTCATGAAGTCCTTTGAACGCCTCGTGCTGGACCACCTCAAGAGCGTTACAGGTCCCCTGCTGGATCCCCTGCAGTTTGCCTACCGAGCAAACAGGTCTGCGGATGATGCAGTCAACATGGGACTGCACTTCTTCCTAGAACACCTCAACAGCGCAGGGACCTACGCGAGGATCCTGTTCGTGGACTTCAGCTCAGTGTTCAACACCATCATCCCTGAACTCCTTTCCTCCAAGCTTCTCCAACTCAGCTTCTCCAACCCAACTGCCAGTGGATTTACAGCTTTCTGAAGGGCAGGACAATGCAGGTGAGGCTGGGGGAGGCCACATCATCCACATGCAGCACCGAGGCACCCCAAGGTTGTGTCCTCTCTTCCATCACAGTCTGGTTTGGTGCTGCTACAAAAAAGACAAACTCCGACTGCAACGGACAATCAAAACTGCTGAAAAGATTTTCGGTACCACCCTACCCACCCTTGAGGACTTGCACGCTGCCGGAACTATGACAAGAGCGTGCAAAATTGTCTTCGACCCTCCACATCCTGGTCACCAGCTCTCCCAGCTCCTTCCCTCAGGTAGGCGCTACCAAACAATGCAAACTAAAACGAGCAGACATTCCAACAGCTTCTTCCCTCTTGCCATCAACTTCTTAAAATGCTAACTTACAATTCCATTGCAACATGCCACCAATTCTTTGTCTTGAGTTTGTTGTCACATTTCTGTCGGGCCAATTATACATTACTCTTGCACTCACTGTGGTAGTCTCGCCACGCTGCACTATTTGCATATCTGTTGTTGTTGAACAATACTGGCCACTCATGCCAGAGTAGCATCTGTACCACTTGCACACTGACTGAGGAGTATCTGCAACATTTGCACAATCGACATTGTCGCAGATTATCGCACTACTAGTCACTTTAAACTGCATACATTCCTTGAAGTCTCAGCGCCCTTTGCACAATGGTCATTGCACCGGACTATTGGTATATTAGTCATTCAAACGGCTCTAATTGGTAGAGGACTATGCATCTTTTTGTACAATTGTCAAAAAAAAAAAAAACATTACCGGCATTACCAGTTTACGAGCAACCTGTTATTGTTATTGCTCAGTGTTTATGTCTTTATGTCTCAAAAGGATTCTCTGTCAATTGACTGTTTGTTGTCGTACTAGAGTGGCTCCAACTACCGGAGACAAATTCCTTGTGTGTTTTTTGGACATACTTGGCAAAATAAAGATGATTCTGATTCTGACATGTCAGCATTGACAAAGAGCGCAATACATTTTGAACACTTTGGCTTGGTCAATAATTTGTAAAAATCACACACGCACACGTGGGGACTGACCAAAAGTATCGAATTTGGACATGGGTTGTTTTGGCCCGACGCCACCGATATGCAACGAATGGAACCTGGCTGGCTATTTTGGCGGTGCAGTACATGGACACATTGGAGAAAGATGCATCTTCCATTTCTCCATTTTCACAGACAACCATTTTCAGTGTTCCAACAGACAGATTTGTGTCTTTTTCAAAACACACAAATTTGTAAACAGATCGAAGAGCTGTTTTCACTGGTGTGCATTTTCATTTTCAGGCTCCAAAACTCTGTGGCTCTGTTGATTCTGTTAAAATCTGGATTAAATCATATAACACAAATCAACACAAAGTAGGTTGAACCGAGTTAGACATTCCAAAGAAAAAAAGTAAGAGGTTCCTACTGTCCTGCTTTTACCTGGTTCTATGGTGATGGTCATTCCAGACTGTAGAGGTTGTGAGCGGGACAGTTCTGGAGTGTCATGGACATCCATGCCCAAATAATGTCCAACGTGATGGGGGCAGTACTGCCTTGCAGCCTAGGAGAGGATAAGAAAAGGCCTTAAGCTATTCTGTAAAATGTCTTCGTCATCTATTCAACAGTGGTAACTATTTGTTAACAACAATTCAAAATACAATTTCTTCAAGACGATGATAGACCCTTGACGAAGAAAAAAAATCAGAGAGCATGTGAAAGTAGAAAGCAGGAAATACAGACATTTTATTTTGACATACAAAGAATATCTAAAATTCTATGACAGATTGCATTTGAATGGAGAGAAACGCTATAATTGCACTGGAATGTTAAAGAAATTATAACTACAGATAATACCCAGCATACCATTACAATCTCTATACCGCATTCCAAAGGATTATGCAAATTATATTTGTATCAGATTTTGTTAAATAGTTTATAGAAATGACAGTCGGCATAATTTTCAAGTCATCAACTGTCGGAATATAATTGAAATGTTTTTGAACAAACCTCCCAATGATAACATTTAAAAATATCTATCCATCCATTTTCTTCTGCTTATCTGGAGTCAGGTCACAGGGGCAGCAACTTAAGCAGGGAAGCCCACACTTTCCTCTCCTCAGCAGCTTTTCTGGGGTGATCCCGAGGGATTCCCAGGCCAGCCGGGAGACGTTCTCTCTCTGGGGTGTCCTGGGTTATCCCCAGGGCCTCCTTGCGTTGGGACATGGCCAGAACAGCTCACCAGGGAGGCACCTAAAGGGCATCCTAACCAGATGCCCGAGCCACCTCTTCTGGTTCTTCTCGATGCGGAGGAGCAGCAGCTCGACTCTGAGCCCCTTCCAGATGACCGAGCTTCTCACCCTATTTCTAAGGGAGAGCGTGGCCACCCTGCGGAGGAAGCTCATTTGGGCTACTTGTATCCGTGATCTTGTTCTTTCGGTCACAACCTACAACTCGTGACTATAGGTGAGGGTAGGAACATAGATAGACCGGTTAATAGAGAGCTTTGCCTTTCAGCTTAGCTCCTTCTTTACCACGACAGACCAATGCAGAGTCCGCATCACTGCAGATGCTGCACCGAGCCACCTGTCGATCTCCCGCTCCATTCTTCCCTCACTCGTGAACAAGACACCGAGATACTTCAACTCTTCCACTTGGGGCAGGATCTCTTCCTTGACCCGGAGAGGGCCCTCCACCCTTTGCCAACTGAGGACCATGGCCTCAGATGAGGTGCTGATTTTCATCATAGCCACATCACTCTCAGCTGGGAACTGGTCCATTTTAACTGTTGGTGACTTGAAAATTATGACGACTGTCACTTGTATCAAAATTTCAGGAAAATGTGACACATTTCTAATTTGCATAATAATTTGGAACGTCACATAACATCACTCACTTATCAGAAGATATGTTTGAGCTGAGAAAAATAAATCTCAGATGTGTTCAAATCTCAGATTAAAATGAGTTAAGGAATGCTATCACTGAATGTCAAAACGTTTAACATAATAACAGCGTATATGTTCACTCAGCATTCACACAATAAAATGTTTTCCCCTCAACATTTGAATACTGAATCATGATGCCAAAATGGCCTTTAGGTGACAAACTGCACTTATCACTATACATTAACAATAAGATCTTAAAATGTTTCATTACCTTTAGTACATCAGCATCGCTGGTACCGGCCTTGACGATGCCGAGTCGCTTGAGCTGTCTTGCCAACAGTGCCAGCATGGTACTGTAAATGTGATCAAGACTGACACCCGGGGAGCAAAGAGATAAACAGGCGAGCTGGACCTCCAGGACGGCTTCATAAAGTTCCGCCTGGGGAGCGCTAAATCTGGCAGTTGGGGTGTAGGAAAAAAAAATGACAGTGTGTCAGAATGAGACACTGTCATTTTCAATTCAAATTTTGTCATTTTGCTTTATTAACTTACTTCCCATTTACTGGCCATGTTCGGGTCACGTCACTGACATAACCAAAATATTCACAACCGCCATCAAAAAGTACCATTTCGCCATCCTGAGGAAAAACAACGAATGTTGACTCATGTAAACCAGCCATCTTCATCCTATTAATGCACCATGGAATAGCTTCATGCAATAAGTTTTACATGCCCACATAATGAAACATAATACAGTGCATAATGAATATGAATCACTAACAGAGACACAGTGGGTGTCGATCTTTCTCTTCATGTGGCAAAGCTGTTTTGAAGGCATCATAGCCTCACTGGGTAGCCAGTCGCCACGTATTATACAGAGTGGGCTTGGAGCATGTGAATCACCCATGATAACCCAGTAGGTAGGGCACTAGGTAGAGTGTTTTCTTCTATACAGGGCTTTTCTTTTTGCTGACAGTATATTAGAATTATCTGCTTTCTCCTCATTGCGCCTCCCCCCCTTTTCAAAAGAGCTCTCCAGAGGTTTCCGTTTTTTACTCATTTTAGCTGGTGTTGTTAGATTGTGAGCCTAATTTATGAGCAATCAAGACTGTGACAGAGACAAGTGTGGGGGAAAGACACACAGAGACTCACATTTTTAAACTGTTTTGCACAGCTTGGTTCCACTGTTACCTTAATGATTTGGTTGTTGTTGATGTAGTGCAGAGTATTGGCACGATTCCCTCCAGCAACCACAGGCGGATAGGCCAGGAAATTAGCACCATGGATCCGGTTCTCAAAATCAAACTGCAATTGAAATGATAATGTTGGATATTTAGGTAATTTTTGGGAAAACAGTTTGACTAAACAGAATGAAGAAACTGGTATTTTTCCATTAACAGTGAATGAATAAATGGTCTTGCCATATTCACCAGTAATAACTCCTTGACTGCGGGGAACCTCATGTTTTGGGGCATGGGCCAGGTGAACAGATTTATTAAGTTTTGCCCATGATGAATGTATGTTGCCCTATCACCACAATTATTTTTTTAGACAGATGCTTTAGATCAGCGGTGGCAAACAATTTTTTTATCACGGGACACATTGTAGCTATGGTTGTTCTCGCCCCATATTATTACGTACACAACAAATTGATGGATAACTAGTTTTGAAATCAGAAGCCATTAAAAACTTTTTAAAAAATAAAAAAAAAAGAAGACAGTAAAAAAACGTTCCAACTATTATTCAATTTACCTCAACGTTACTAAAAGTTAAGACAATTTGCAATTTTGGTATTTTAGCAAGTAACACGAAGTCAGCGCACATGATTTGCTTTCCGTGGCCACATAAAACAATGCGTCAGGCCAGATCTTGAGTTTGACACCAGTGCCTTAGATGTAGCATGCTAATATTACATGTATATTTCTTCTACACTGTGAGTTAGGAAAGCTGTGCAGTCTTCCCATCAAGTCGCTTATTGCACCATTACGACTGAGACTAAACAGACTTAAAACCCTTTCATCCCTGACGCGTCAGGGATAACCTAACCCTAACCTGCTAGATATTTGAAAATTCCAAGTTTTCTTGGAAAAGGGGCAAAAGCACTTATTCACAGGACATTTTCTGACCCTTTCATAGTCAAAATAAGCAAAAACGTCCAGGCAGACATTTTGAAGCTTAGGTGTTAAAGGGTTTTAATCAACAGCTAATATAGTTCAAAGAAAGCTTTAGTTTTCCAGGCTACCTTAGCAAAGAGCACAGATTCATCCACATCTCCATGAGATAGAGCCATTGTCCGCCTAAAAGCCTGAAAGGCAAGTTGAATTGGAGTGAATAAAAACTGAATAAAAAGTGAACAGTAGCAAAAGTAACTAATCATTTCAAGCACAACATTAAGATATAACATCAAATAAACTTCCCACAAACAAAACTGAACTATAACTACAATAAAAATCACATTTAAAATTAAATAAACACCCACCTGCGCTGTGATACGACCTGCTTCTTGCATGAGGGCCACCTCCGATGAACTCTTCAGAACCCTGAGTGAATGAATTAGGGGACTTATGGGGCGTGGCATTGGCCCCGCCTCCAGGACGGGACTGACATGTGCTTGGTGGAGTCTAGGGTGGGATGGATGAGAATTATCATACCACAGCATCGAACCTGAAGGAAGATTGCAGTAGAAAGGAAAGGATAGAGTTAAGATGCTTAATTTTTTACAGACCAATTAAAAATTAAAAAATGCAGCCCTATGGGGGGCACAAGCCAGTGCAAACTGTAGGCTGGTCCCAACCCCGGATAAATGCAGAGGGTTGTGTCAGGAATGGCATCTGGCTTAAAACTTCACCCAAAGAATTCCATACCGGATCGGTCGTGGCCCGGGTTAACAACATCCGCCACCAGCACCGTCAACCTGAAGGGCGCCGGTGGAAATTCAGCTACTGTGGGTCGAAGTCGAAGAAGAGGTGGAAAGCAGGTTCTTTGGCAGAAAGAGAAGAGGAAAGCACAGAGCCTAGAACGGAATGTTGGGACTATGACAGGAAAATCTTGGGAGTTGGTTGACATGATGATTAGGAGAAAGGTTAATATATTGTGTGTCCAGGAGACCAGGTGGAAAGGCAGTAAGGCTATAAAGTTTAGTGGCAGGATTTAAATTATTTTACCATGGTGTCGATGGGAAAAGAAATGAATTTGGGGCTATTTTAGAAGAAGAGTTGGCTAAGAATGTCTTGGTGGTGAAAAGAGTATCAGATCGAGTGATGAGGCTGAAACTTGAAATTCAGGGTCTTATGTTTAATGTGATTTGCGGCTATGCCCCACAGGTAGGATGTGACCTAGAGGTGAAAGAGAAATTCTGGAAGGAGCTAGACGAAGTAGTTCTGAGCATCCCAGACAGAGAGAGAGTCGTGATTGGTGCAGATTGTAATGGACATGTTGGTGAAGGAAATAAGGGTGATGAAGAAGTGATGGGTAAGTACGGCATCCAGGAAAGGAACTTGGAGGGACAGATGGTGGTAGACTTTGCAAAAAGGATGCAAATGGCTGTGGTGAACACTTTTTTCCAGAAGAGGCAGGAACATAGGGTGACCTACAAGAGCGGAGGTAGAAGCACGCAGGTGGATTACATCTTGTGCAGACGATGTAATCTGAAGGAAGTTACTGACTGTAAAGTAGTGGTAGGGGAGAGTGTGGCTAGACAGCATAGGATGGTGGTGTGTAAGATGACTCTGGTGGTGGGGAGGAAGATTAGGAAGACAAAGGCAGAGCAGAGAACCATGTGGTGGAAGCTGAGACAGGATGAGTCTGGTGCAGCTTTTCGGGAAGAGGTGAGACAGGCTCTCGGTGGAGGGAGGAGCTTCCAGAAGACTGGACCACTGCAGCCAAAGTGATCAGAGAGGCAGGCAGGAGAGTACTTGGTGTATCTTCTGGCAGGAAAGGAGAGAAGGAGACTTGGTGGTGGAACCTCACAGTCCAGGGAATCATACAAGGAAAAAGGTTAGCTACGAAGAAGTGGGACACTGAGAGGACAGAGGAGAGGCGAAAGGAATACATTGAGATGCGACACAGGGCAAAGGTAGAGGTGGCAAAGGCCAAACAAGAGGCATATGATGACATGTATGGCAGGTTGGACACTAAAGAAGGAGAAAGGGATCTATCCAGGTTGGCCAGACAGAGGGATAGAGATGGGAAGAATGTGCAGCAGGTTAGGGTAATTAAGGATAGAGATGGAAATATGTTGACTGGTGTCAGCCAGTGTGCTAGCAAGATGGAAAGAATACTTCGAGGAGTTGATGAATGAGGAAAATGAGAGCGAAGGGAGAGTAGAAGAGGCATGTGTGGTGAACCAGGAAGTGGCAATGGTTAGTAAGGGGGAAGTTATAAAGGCATTAAAGAGGATGAAAAATGGAAAGGCAGTCAGTCCTGATAACATTCCTGTGGAGGTACGAAAGCATCTAGGAGAGGTGGCTGTGGGGTTTTTGACCAGCTTGTTCAATAGAATTGTACCGTGTGAGAAGATGCCTGAGGAATGGGGGAAAAGTGTGCTGGTGCCAATTTTTAAGAACAAGGGTGAAGTGCAGAGCTGTGGGAACTATAGAGGAATAAAGTTGATGAGCCACACAATGAAGTTATGGGAAAGAGTAGTGGAGGCTAGACTCAGGACATAAGTGAGTATTTGCGAGCAACAGTATGGTTTCATACCTAGAAAGAGTACCACAGATGCATTATTTGCCTTGAGGATGTTGATGGAAAAGTACAGAGAAGGTCAGAATGAGCTACATTGTGTCTTTGTAGATCTAGAGAAAGCCTATGACAGAGTACCCAAAGAGGAACTGTGGTACTGCATGCGGAAGTCTGGCGTGGCAGAGAAGTATGTTAGAATAATACAGGACATGTACGAGGGCAGCAGAACAGCGGTGAGGGGAGCTGTAGGTGTGACAGTCAAATTTAAGGTGGAGGTGGGACTGCATCAGGGATCAGCCCTGAGCCCCTTCCTGTTTGCAGTAGTGATGGATAATACAGTAGCTGTGGGTTGTTTCGGTTTTGGTCCACAGCTCACTCTACAGTTGGGAAGTGTACTATTAGCCTCTGTGTAGATTGCCCTCGCTGCTGAAGCTGTATTTCTCAGTTGGCGGAGAATACAAAGAGAGGTGAGGGCGGGTGGATAAAGCTCCAAATACGTTTTCATGACGATAAAGGGGCATTTTTTTAAAAAATTATTTTCTCACCATCGCTATTCACGGCAGGGGTTGGTCCCTATCTCCTTCGAATAGCAGGTGTTCACTGTACAGTATATTGGTACAGCTTGGCAAGAATAGGCTGGATCTCGCGCGGTACCCAGAAACATAACTTTTGTTTGCGAAACATCGTGTGATATAACCTGGCATTTTGATTGGCTGTAAACATCCATGCTGTTGCAACTCCAAACGAGTTGCAGAAGGTCGACAACTAATGAAAACCAGTTGCAGAACCACAAACACTATCCGATGCGACTGAATAGGGATTAGGCGCAACCAACTTCTGCATTCTGCAAAACAGGTCGAAGGACTTCCTTCCAGTCCATGTAACTGGTGAAGCTCAATGACAGGAGACCGGGACAAAGCACCTGTAGGAATAGTAAACATCTACAATGTCTTTTGTTTTACACAAGACGTCTTCAAGGGCTATCAAAGACGACCATATCCGATGTTGAGGCTTTGTTCATGTTTACATATGGGTCATTCCACGGATGTGGTGAAATATTACAAGCAATTATTAACGGCAAAATACATTAAAAGGCATCAAATATTAACACACATCAGTATCGTCAGTAATCAGGTATCAACATGTAGATATAAAATAATATTGTATCAAGAATTTACCACCTCCAATTATTTTGCGATAAACCATGTCAAACGCATTTTTGTGGTTTTTGACTAGTGCCGAAGTGTGACATTTTAGCAGTCATCAACGGAAACAGGGACAGTGTGAAAAATATCGGCCAAATCATGCAACCACTTCGCCAATATCTGCTAAAAGGGAGCGCCTACCACTCAACAGAAGTTCATGACATTCCACGACAAGATTTCTTAGAGGCACTTATTAGAAATAGGCATCGTGCTCGTAACTTTGTCGGTCAAAACGCATTACGAGCAAGTGGCCACTCAATTTCATAACTGTAAACAACGACCATTTTACGTCGACTATTTGGAATTGATGCAATAATCTCCAAAAATAATCATAGTAGGATCAATCGATTGTTTCAGAAGGAGTAGGAGACAATATTGACTTACATTTTTAAGTGTCGGTCATATTTTCGTTCGAGCGACTTGGACAAAATAACAAAAACGGTCGACTATTTTGCAACATCGATCACCCAGAACCATTTTCGGTTTACATATGACCAGCATACGGCAGCATGTGAGCTTGATGGGAACATAGGTGTTTTCAAGAAAATGATGTCAAAATGTTACAAGCTTCGATCTCAAACGGTCAAGTTACTAGCAATGATGAAAAGCGAGTTTGTATAGAATTAGATGGTTTCTTGTTTGATTCGTTGAAGGAGAAATGATTGATGAATTTCGACCGTTTTGTATCACTAGTGCACAAGCTGTTTTCTATATCTCCTGACTGCACTGCTGACTCTGTAGTAATATTTACAAGTCACAGCAGTGTTGAGGATGTGGTCATCCATCCATCCATTTTCTACCGCTTATCCGAGGTCGGGTCGCGGGAGCAGTAGCTCTAGCAGCGACGCCCAGACTTCCCTCACCCCAGCCACTTCATCCAGCTCTTCCGGGGGGATCCAGAGGTGTTCCCAGGCCAGCCGAAATATGTAGTCTCTCCAGGGTGTCCTGCGTCGTCCCCGGGGTCTCCTCCCGGTGGGACGTGCCCGGAACACCTCACCAGGGAGGCGTCCGGGAGGCATCCAAATCATATGCCCCAGCCACCTCATCTGGCTCCTCTCGATATGGAAGAGCAGCGGCTCTACTCTGAGATCCTCCCGGATGACCGAGCTTCTCACCCTATCTCTAAGAGAGAGCCCGGATACCCTGTGGAGGAAACTCATTTCGGCCACTTGTATCCGGGATCTTGTTCTTTCGGTCACGGCCCAAAGCTCGTTACAATAGGTGAGGGTAGGAATGTAGATCGACCGGTAAATCGAGAGCTTCACCTTTCGCCTTAGCTCCTTCTTTACCACAACGGACCGATACAAAGCTCGCATCACTGCGGACGCTGCACCAATCCGCCTGTCGATCTCCAGTTCCATTCTTCCCTCACTTGTGAACAAGACCCTAAGATACTTGAACTTCTCCACTTGGGGCAGGATCTCATCCCCGACCTGGAGAGGGCACACCACCCTTTTCCGACTGAGGACCATGGTCTCAGATTTGGAGGCTTCATACTCGGCTGCGAACCACTCCAGTGAGAATTGGAGATCACGGCTTGATGAAGCGAACAGAACCACATCATCTGTAAAAAGCAGAGATGCAATACTGAGGCCACCAAACCGGACCCCCTCTACGCCTCGGCTGCGCCTTGAAATTCTGTCCATAAAAGTGATGAACAGAATCGGTGACAAAAGGTAGCCTTGCTGGAGTCCAACCCTCACTGAAAACGAGTCCGACTTACTGCTGGATATACGGACCAAACTCTGATTCCGGTCGTACAGGGACCGAACAGCCCGTATCAGGGGGTTCGGTACCCCATACTCCCGAAGCACCTCCCACAGGAGCCCCTGAGGGACACGGTCAAACGCCTTCTCCAAGTCCTCAAAACACATGTAGACTGGTTGGGCGAACTCCCATGCACCCTCGAGGACCCTGCCGGGGGTGTAGAGCTGGTCCACTGTTCCACGGCCAGGACGAAAACCACAGTCGTCCTCCTGAATCTGAGATTCGACTTCCCGACGGATCCTCGTCTCCAGCACCCCTGAATAGACCTTACCAGGGAGGCTGAGGAGTGTGATACCCCTGTAGTTAGAACACACCCTCCGGTCCCCCTTCTTAAAAAGGGGGACCACCACCCCAGTCTGCCAATCCAAAGGCACTGTCCCCGATGTCCACGCGATGTTGCAGAGGCGTGTCAACCAGGACAGCCCCACAACATCCAGAGCCTTTAGGAACTCTGGGCAAATCTCATCCACCCTCGGGGCCTTGTCACCAAGGAGCTTTGAACCACCTCAGTGACCTCAACCCCAGAGATAGGACAGCCTGCCTCAGAGAACCGAGATTCTGCTTCCTCATGGGAAGGCGAGTCGGTGGAATTGAGGAGGTCTTCGAAGTATTCTCCCCACCGGCTCACAATGTGCCGAGTCGAGGTCAGCAGCGCCTCCATCCTATACACAGTGTTGATGGTGCACTGCTTCCCCCTCCTGAGACAGATGGTGGACCAGAATTTCCTCGAAGCCGTCCGGAAGTCTTTCTCCGTGGCCTCACCGAACTCCTCTCATGCTCGAGTTTTTGCTTCAGCGACCACCAAAGCTGCATTCCGCTTGGTCAGCCGGTACCCATCAGCTGCCTCAGGAGTCCCACAGGCCAAAAAGGCCCGATAGGACTCCTTCTTCAGCTTGACGGCATCCCTCACCGCTGGTGTCCACCAACGGGTTCGGGGATTGCCGCCACGTCAGGCACCGACCACCTTACGGCCACAGCTCTGGTCGGCCGCCTCAGCAATGGAGGCGCTGAACATGATCCACTTCCTCCCAATCACGCCCTTCCAGGTCTCACTGTCATTGCCCAGGTGAGCATTGAAGTCCCCCAGAACGATGGAGTCCCCAGCGGGAGCGCTCTCCAGCACCCCCTCCAAGGACTCCAAAAAGGTTGGGTACTCTGAACTCCTGTTTGGTAGGCACAAACAACAGTCAGGACCCGTCCCCCCACCCAAAGGCGGATGGAGGCTACACTCTTGTCCACCGGGGTGAACCCCAACGTACAGGCGGCGAGCTGGGGCCCAATAAGTATACCCACACCTGCTCGGCGCCTCTCACCGTGGGCAACTCCAGAATGGAAGAGAGTCCAACCCCTCTCAAGAGGACTGGTACCAGAGCCCAAGCTGTGTGTGGAGGCGAGTCTGACTATATCTAGTCAGAACTTCTCGACCTCACACATCATCTTCTTCCCTGCCAGAGAGGTGACATTCCACGTCCCTAGAGCCAGCATCTGTAGCCGGGGATTGGATCGCCAAGATCCCTGCCTTCGGCCACCGCCCAGCTCGCACTGCGCCCGACTCCTATGGCCCCTCCCACAGGTGGTGAGCCCATGGGAAGGGATGTGGTCATGATTACGCGCATACTTTGGATTCGGTTCCAATTATAAAGACCTCCTGTCAAACGTTTTTAACTATCTTTGATCAAAACATATGATTTACTTTGTTGATAAAAATGTCGATGTTCTGTGGTGCACTGTGGATTGTTACTGGTGCTAGTAACATGACATGGGCACTGGCAAAGACCGCTGGGGTCAAAATTACGCACAGGTCTAAATGGCTGTATTATCGTTTACTAACACTGACTTCTGTAGAGACATTGTGTTCAGAACTATGTGTTAACACTTTGAAAGCATAGTATTGTTCAGTCAAGGATTAGTATTTAGAATACATGTTGAAACTCTGGAATGCCATGGTGTGTGTAACTGGAAATGTGTTTGACTGGCAGAAAGCCCAGTCAAAGCTACGTATGCTGTTCTTCATAAACAATTTTGTGTGTACTTCCAACTGACAAAGCATAACACTGAAAAGGTACATCTAGGGTTTTAGCAGTAAAGAATGGCAATAATTAAAATAAAAATATAAACAACCTTAATGTTCCCTATGATCTAAAATGTTGACTTTACATTGTTTATCATGTACAAACAATTAGATAAACATAGTTGGTCAAATGATTGAATTGGAAGTTAAAAATGGCAAGTGATGGAACATGTCAACGTTCAATCTTCAAGTTGATGGTCTAACTGTGAAGGGTATCATACCAAGTAAGGAAACTGATATTGAAATATTCAGTTCTGATATCTACTGAATTCATTCACTTATACCTGTTAGTATTCAGGTCTTTCATTTTCCATTTTGTATTTTTAGTCAATGTTACACTCATCTATATTTGCCGCAAGTAAATATTTTACTCGATACTTTGCGGTGCGTTAACAAGCTGGACATAAATTGGTTTGTGAACCTACTCTAACCCTAGTATTTGTGTGAAGAATTCCCAAGGTTTTCATACAATAAACAGCTTTCGATGTTCATATCTAGAGTCAGTGTTACAAGCGACCACTGGTCAAATAATAGTCATATTAAGTAAACTATGTATGCTTTTATCCCATGAACCCCTAAATGTAACTGGTACACTTCAGAGAAATTTTACTAACATATTTGCAACAAAATGATTCAAGTTCTTAAATTTTTCTTACCCATCACAAATTGTGTACCACCTCAGTGGAATGACTCATATATCATATGATATATGCATGAATAAATAATATACAGTACAGTGGACCCCCACATACTCGCGGTTTGGCACCTGCGGATTCACCTATTCGTGGATTTTATTCAAATTTTTTCCATTTATTTTCAATGTATTAAAAAATAAATCCAATATCTTTTCTATTTTTTTGGGGGGGGACCTAACCCTAATCATGCTTATTCGTGGTTTATCTCACCTTATTCAAGATTTTTTTGGGGTAGCATTATTTTGTTAAATGTAATTATATTAGCTATCAATTATCCATGGATTTTTGCTATTCACGGTGCAGCCCGGTCCCTATCCACCACCACTCTACATGTATTTAACTTTTTGTCGGCAGCAATATAGAAAACACAATGTTAGCAATTACGAGTTCCAACCATGTCATCAGCCCGTAGTTACCATAGTTTGCTACACACACAGGACGTCTACTAACCTGTTTTCCGGGTTTGGTCTTGTGACTTTCTGAATATGCCGAATAGTTCAATTGAGTTCGTGCGAGTTGTAAATGTAGAGGTGTAAGGTGCTAAACACTGAGATCAGCACAATCATGTCCAACACGGAACAGTCAGTGAGTGATGTTGGCTACGATGCTTGTGCTAACACAACTAAGTGGTGGGTGAGGCAGTTCCAATAATATTATACTATTCCATATAAATGCCAAATTCCATCAATCATTCTCTGAAAAGAGAATTCAAGATGATGTAATTGTTCAAGGGGAGGAACTGCATCTTCACAATCAACCCACCTTTAAGGCTTTTGAGCACCACTCCAAGTTCTTCTGTGCTATGAACCCTCTCTATGCCAGTCAAAGCAGCAGCTCCATCCTTCCCTGATCGCGGTCCATCCCACAGCTCCCTGCCTGGGTCTCTGCGGGGAACAAACAAGATGGCCTGGTCTGGCCGCCCTTTCCCATACAGAACCAAAGCACTGTCAGGCTCCAAGATGCCACACAGGTAGAGGAAATCCTAGGCAAAGTTTTACACATAGTTGATTGTCAAAAGCAAAATTGCAGACGTCTCATATTTGAATATGGCTGATATGAACCTCCAAAGTCAAGTCCCTGATGCCATTGGAATAATAATTTTACCAGGAAAAATACACCACTAAAGCTGCACAAATCTTTGGATTTTCATCATGCGTGACATCATATCAGACGTCAGCATGTTGCGCCAGACCTCAGCAGACCTCACGAGACCTTTTCAGAGACCATCATATGAATGTTTTGCTTTTTCTCTGGGTTTTTTTTCACTCCAATTATTCCAAAAGAAGCACCAGCCTCAACAAGGGGTGTCAAGAGGAAACATTTAAAAATAGAAGACTATATTCTGGACGTTACATGAAGTATGGACACGTACATTTAAAGTCTGATCATATGTATTTTTGCTTGTTACCAAATTTAAGACCTGAAGATCTGCTTTGTTTTTAATGTTTATATTGGTTATCTTCTTTTTCACTTGGGTGACAAGAAAAGCATTTGATGGGTGAGGGGCATGAGCAAAGGAAACCAATCACCTTCGTATTGTGCATTTGTCGTTAAAGTGAAGAATGTTTCATGTTTTTATGTCTTATTATTAAACTTTTTACTTTTATAAGCCTGTTAAGTAGTGAAAATGTACCTTAAAACATTGCCTGTACAGTTAAGTAATGATGGTGAGAGTTTGACACTGGAACAAATTATTTATATTTCCACCTTTTCTCATGGGTTTCACAATCTAAACAAATTGGAGGATGACCTACGTTTGACCTCAGAGGTTTCACTGTACAATAAAATGAATGCAAGCACACCTGGTTCTGGTGGAAAGGATAAGGTATGTCATTAGTCATGTAGCGGGTCGGGTGGGACAAAACGATGAGCACATGAGTGCTGGAGGAGGCAGACGGTCCAAGCTTGTCCGACTGGGCCTCGATGAGGGAGGCCAGTCTGTGCCGGCGGAGTTCATATTCTGTTTGGCTCAGGCCAGGCGTTACCTCACCTGAGAATCAAATAGCACAGCTCATCACCTACTCTTAAAAAACACAGAAGCACTCCTCTGTTGCTAGACCGTTTTCTATTTTTCACAATTTACCGTAGCACAGTCTGCCTTTTATATTCGTTATCCCACTTTTTTTCAAACTGCCCCACCCCTTCATCCTGCCCCCTTGGGTGCTTGTATATTTTTATAGCGTCTTGTTTGAGGCTGTCATGTTGAATTTAGATCTAGTTTGTGGAAGTGATGTAGAGCCATCAATGATCGCAAACAGATAAGGGCACACTGTACTGAAAGGGCTTTTGAAGCTGAACGAGAAGAAGAAATGATACTATTTTGTATTCAATAAAGCGCAGTTATTCGGTTACAAAATAATGTGTAACAAACTTGTCTGATAATCCTTATAGGGTTGTTTTAAAGAACAATTTTCATAAAGTGTGTCTCTGACTTCTGCTTGTCTGTTCTCTGTTCAGGGTATGGTGCCTTTAGCCATCGCCCATAACTTGCCATTCAAACAGCTAAAGTGGGGTAGACACATACCCACCAGAACTGGGCCAAAATTGGGAAATGTGAAAAATCTGCAAATTCCTGATTCTCAGATGTCCCTAAAAGATTATCCTGAGGGATTAACTGTTATGAGTGGTTTTCCTCCCTGATTTGCTCGAAAACTGTCTGCCACGACAATCAATACTATTTAACCTGGTCAATATTTGCTATCTCATATCTTATGTGTGTGTGGTCAACACAGAGTTTCCCATAGCCACGGACTTCTTGATTGTGACGTGACGTGAATGATGATGGATACAAATAGGCAAGCAACTGGTTGTGTTGAGTGTTTATACAACGTGTCTTCCAGGACATTTACTGCAGTAAAAATGACAAGGAGAAGAGTTTGGAACTGAACTTTAATTACCAGATAACAGTTACGCTAGCGTCTTCACTTTCTTCTTCCTTGTATTTTTAGGCAGCTGGATGCCCTGTGGCACCATGCTGTCTCTCACAGGTCAGTCTTTGTACTACAACAGAAATCGTCTTTGTGTGTGGTGTTACGCGTGTTGTTGCTAATCCGAAGTACAATACACACTAACAGCTGTAAGAACACATGGTGATTTTTTTTTTCTCGTCATGTGTGGAGTCTCTAACATTTAAAAAATATGTCTCAACAATCAGTATGTGTTAACTCCGCTTTAGTGGAAGTGGTTGGAGTATGCCATTTATTTATTGGCCAGGCAAACATGTGACCTGAGAAGGAAAAATAATGTAAGATATTAAGTTGATCTATGTTGGAATTTGTATCGTCTGTATAATTCAATACGCTGTTGTTGGAAGCGATATGGGGATTTAGCACATTGGACAGTAAAAGGGAATACTGGGTCTTCCCTGCTATGTATCAATGTAGCCCCCCCCCCAAAAAAAATACACTGGACAGGTGATGTGTTTGCTTTTTGAAGTAGTAGAACATAAACGATGCTAACCATGTTTGATGAGGTGCGGATGAGTGAAAGGGCTTGGCTGGCCAAGGTAGCGAGCAGGAACTGTCTTTGGTTTCAGGCCTCCTGGTTTAACAGAAAATTTCCTGCATGGACACCACACGCATCCTATAAAGAGAAACATAACACCTTTCAATTATTTTAAAATGGAGAGGTATTACTTTTTGTAGGACAACTTTCCTTTCACAAACGCGATTTTTTTTGAGGGGTTGATATTACTCCAGCTCTCCATTCATCCATTTTCTTTAGCGGTGGTCCTTGTTAGGGTTAATTGTGAATTGAAGCCAATCCTCGCTGGGGCAAGGGGCAGGGTACACCCTGGACAGGTTGCCAGCCAATCGGCACTCACAACCACATTCACGCCCATCGATAATAATTACATGAATAAGATTAAGTATATTGTGAAAAAAAACAAGTACTAAATAAATGATCTTTAATTTATTTTATTGTGTTGTCTATACAACATATTTTATAAATAACTGAACAGATCACAGAAAATTGCCATTAATTTCATGTAATTTTAAGAAAAGGTATTTCAGGATATATATCGTTATCAGGATATAAAATTACCTACATCAGGATATAACATTTTGTCCATATCCCAGAGTTCAACCCTGTAATTATTACGGACCGTTTTAAGGGACTGAAGCGTTAGTGTTTTGTCTTGACAGGTTTACCAACGACTAGACGTTTCAATAAAAAGAATATGTGGGCTAACTTTCAAATTCTTTCGCTTAAGATTTAGTTTAATTATCGGAAGATATACTTTTAAAATCACCTCGACTCCAGCTTGGGCTTGGCAGTAGTGTGACAGCAGCCCTGAGGAGCGCACTGCCTCCGTAGGTCACCATCTTCGCTGCCTCTCAACCACAGGTCACAGACACATGCCGTTTACTACAGTGCTGAGGAAGACAGTAGTTTTCAAAGGAATTATGTGTATAGGATATTTAAAGACAACAACAGCCCATAACCTTACAAAGTTAAAGTGTTTTATATAATTGAAGTTGGCTACGGAGTCAGTTGACAGCTACCTCGCTAGCCGGTTGCTAACAGCCGACTGAAAATGTGATATTTACACCCTGAATTTTGCCGTACAGAGGTTTGAGCCAGCATGCATGGCTACGATTGGTCGATTCAAAGCGGCATTCGGTGTGGGCAATTAGTTTTTCAGTCCATACAGTATTAGTTTGGTACGGAGCCCCCCTGGTGCCAAAATATGAGAAAAATAAAATTTATTGATAATCTGTTTCCTCAATTTAGTAATCCGTTCCCTCAATTTAGTCATCTGTACCCTCAGGGGGGGGTCCCGTACTAATATCCTACAGCAACCATATAAAAACTTCACCAGCCATAATAATGATGATGCGTGGACATTATAGTATGCATTTTTAAAAATTATTTCTTTTAGTATTATTTACAATATTACCATTGTCGTTCGACTCGTTCCCTTCCCCGACTGCTGCTAAAATACTTAGGTTTAGGCCTGTAAAACAAAGATCGGGGCGAGCACGTTCAAATTAATCACGGGACTGTCCGATTCTGTGCCTGAATGAAAAGACGGGAGTGACGCCTGCGCCAAGGGAGCATATTTGCGACGTTGAATATCGACTCCCACCTTCTGCTTTCTCACATTCTGCGTTAAATCTGCTAGTCCTTGCACAGGTGCATTTCTTTTCATTACTCACCTCAATGCTTTAACATACAATCTTATTTGGTTTTACTGATATAATACATTTGGGGAATATTACAGCAAGCTAACATGCGTCAAATTCGTGGTTTTTATCTCTAGAAACTTCTGTTTTACCCTTCTGCCATTATGAGTGCCTCGCTGTACAAACTGCTTCGGGTTTGGAGTTAATGTGTTCAAGTTGAGTCATTTCTCACAAAATGTGTGCCTACGTCAATCAAATAAAGTGTACGTGCGGTCCGTGCTTGCACGTTAGCATGTAACGGCTAAGCTATTCAACGGTAAACGGGCATTGCGCTTCAACTTGGTGCACTTTTTTTGAGCGGTTTGTTTTTATGATGACACGCAGTGCGTGTTGGACGTGACAGAGAACGAAGCATGGACTCTCGAAAAGTGGCAGAGTTGAAGGGCTTCGTGCAACTATGCGAGTCCAATCCCGCCATCCTGCAACTTCCCGAGATGGCTTTCTTCCGGAGCTGGTTGCAGAGGTCAGTTGTGTCTCTTAAAAGCAGACAAATAACTGCAATGTGTGTTCCGGGTCACATACACTGTGGTCGTTTTATATGCATGTCAATATTTCACCAAAAATAATCCAAAAATTTGACCACGTGCCCGCCAGGTCCAGGCATTTTACAAAACATTGTGCACGCCCGCATGAGGTTTTGAAAAGCTGTTCAGTCTTTTCAGAAGTAATAATGCACATCTTAATTGTTGGTTAGATGTACGTAAGACCTTAAATTTCACCCCCGGTATGTTTTACGTTCAATTTGGTATTGCTCACAAGAATGTTGTGTCCACCCTGCAGCATGGGTGCAAAGATACCTTCTCAATCCTCCCCCAAGAGTCATTGCCAGGTAATGCATAGTTCTTTTATTTGATCATTTACCCAAATGCTCATAGTAGGTTTTGTGACTTAATATAACACAGTACCAGGCGGGTGTTCAAATTTATAAATGTGTGAAGTAGATAAGGGATCAATTAATTTAAGTTTGTCATCGTGGTTTGTACTTTTACTAACAATACAGATAACATTAATAATTGATGATGAATGCAATAGCCTTCTTGTGACTGCACTTCAGTAGGGAAAAACAAACAAGTTGGTAACGTTTTAAACGATAGTAACTAATAGCGTTCCGGAATAGGTAAAAGTCAATTACTTGATTTGTTTTGTTCTTTGTGTGAAATTAATTAATAGCGGCGTAAAGAATATTTTTTGGGGGGGGCTTTTGTGACTCAGCATTTAATAATTATTAAACAAGCATGATGCTGCTCCCACCATGCTTCGGGCCTGCTTTTCGTCAGGTGTAACTGGGGCCTTGTTTTGAACAGTGTGAGCACAAAACTTTCAGGCTTCTGCTAGAAAGCAAAACATGTCTGAAAAGCCTACTAGAACAGCGGATAATTATTTGGGTGTTTTCAGAGGCACCTGTGTGTGTCTGTTATTTATACGAACAGTATTAGAGATGTAGATATGGCAGATATTAAGCCTATAGCATGAAATTAATACTCAGGACAAGACTGAGCTAGTCTAATCTAAAGGTGTAATTAAAACAAAACTAATTATTTGATAGTTTTTGGGGGGTTTATAGTACTCTCTGGCTTGTAGGGTGAGTTTCCCTGCGGTCCTCCTCCGACCTCTACAGCTTCCCCAACTGAGCCTGTGCCACCAGATTCATCTGAGAGTGAGGAGAGTGAACTTGGTAATTATTTTCACATTAATGCTCCAGATTCCCTCAATCATTTTTTGGAGCTGTCTTGCTATGTTTTTATTTATCCATCATTAGCCTCTCATTTTAATGTTCAATGGCTACAATCCGTTGAGAAATGCTGTTTATTGGGTAGGGAAAAATGATTTCTGTTGTAGAATTGGCTGTAGTGCAATGTCATTGTAAGCAGTGTCCCTGGAAGAAAAAAAAAAACAGTTCAAGTCCTCCCTGAATGAACCCTTGCTTTTTCAGAAAAAGACCTCGAGGGTGTCATTGAACCAGACACAGATGAACCACAGGAAATGGGAGACCCAGATAATGTTGAGGTGAAATATTCTCCCTGTTAAATATGCAAATAAATGAACAATTCAGCTATGAAAATTAAAAGGGTGAGTGCATTCGTTCAGGTGACAGAAGAGATGATGGACAGGGCCAATGACAAGAAGATGGAAGCCATTGATGCTCTTGGAGGAGGTTAGTGAATATTGACGTGCAAAACGTACAACAGCAGGTTGTCACCTGCGTTTAGCATAACTCAAAATGCTGTCAGTGATTTATACGAAAGGGGGAATGTGACATAAAAATCATTACGTTTTTGTGTGGATCCAAGATTTTTCTTATTTCACTGTGAAAATTCTGATCAATGCTAACAAAGTCAAACAGCAAAACAAAATGGCAAACTCACTTTATAGGGCACTATATAGTGGATATGAAGAGATTCTGAACCACAGCCAAAGTATTTACACTAGCTCCTAAGATAAGAAGAATGTAGCATTACCTTTTTGCCTTGGCAGAGTTCGGCACTCTTAAAATCTCTCTGCTTTGGTCGTGTGTTTTTTTTTTTTTTTTTTTTTTTTTTTTTTTTTTTTTTTTGTAGGAGATCTACAGAAAGCTCTGGATCTTTTCACTGAGGCCATCAAGCTGAATCCCTGTGTTGCCATTATGTACGCAAAGAGGGCAAGGTGAGATTGCCTAAATGCCATGATTGGATTCTCCAGGAACAATTTGAGATGGTAGTCTCATGTGCTGTCCTCTCTCCATATTAGCGTTTACATTCAGATGCAGAAACCCAATGCAGCCATTAGAGACTGTGACAGAGCCATCACGATCAATCCGGACTCAGCGCAGCCTTACAAGTGGAGGGGGAAAGCTCACAGGTGCCTTTATTGTCTGGCTTTCAGATGGAATATGGGATTATAGAAACTGCTATTATGAAGATAATGTTCAGTTGTGATTGATGCCGTTTGTTATTGTGGTTGTAGTTTGTCATGGTGTAGCTCTGCACTTGATTTGGTTCACAGGGCCAAAATTAACAGTAGCGCTGCTGTCTTTAATTATCTTTTTGTTTTACTTCCCTTTCAAAATAAGAGAGCACAAGATGGACAACTATTTGCATTGTTAATATTTATTGTATTAACAGACAATAAATTAGTGATTTATGTGTTATGTTTCAGGCTGTTGGGCCACTGGGAGGAGGCAGCCCGGGATCTGGCCACAGCATGTAAACTGGATTATGATGAGGATGCCAGTGCACTGCTGAAAGAGGTCCAACCAAAGGTCAGATAGAATATAGTTTAAATTAGGTCGCTTTGGGGGAGAGGGGGGGGAACGTTTTCATGGATAGTTAGTAGTTGGTTGGGGAAGTCAAAATATTTTGTCCTGAAAAGTGCAATTTCTATTTTATTTCTCAAGGAGTTATTCAAGTTTGAGACTCGTGCAGTCCTAATTTCACCCAGTATAGGACTCACGTCTTCATATATTCAAGTTCAGAATGAAGTATAGATATGATGCTAGTGTTGTACCCTTTTCATTTCAGGCTAACAGAATAATCGAGCACCGGCGCAAATATGAACGCAAGAGGGAAGAGAAGGAGATCAGGGAGAAACAGGAGCGTATAAAAAAAGCAAAGGAAGAGCACGCTCGGGCTCAGAAGGTGAGTTGTTAGTTTAAAAAAATATATACCGTATTTTCACGACCATAAGGTGCACCTAAAAGTCTTACATTTTCTCCAAAATGGACGGGGCGCCTTATAATGCGGCGCGCCTTATGTGTGCACCGAGTTCCAAAATCTGTAAATGTTGTTGTGTGACTTGGATGAGCGCTCCGCTTGACTGACTGGGAGCATTTCCTGCCGACACGCTGCTTATATAGAGGAAAGGCGGACGTGACTGAGGACAGCATGCGGACGTTAAAGGGGGAAGGGTGCGCGTGAAAGAGGATGCTAAAGCCACGCCCCCGGTAGGTATATAGTGCATTGTGCAAAACATCGGTTTGGCCAAGGACCCCCGAAAATGGCACCTACGAAGAGACACTCTTACGAAGCAGTTTAAAGTGCAAACTATATCAGTTACGCGGAGAAACATGGGAATCGAGCAGCCGCGACCAAATTCAAGATTGAAGTGGAGGAAGCAGGAAAACGCAGGCATCATTGCTTAACAGCCCCCCGGGAACGAGACTGACTCCGACAATGACGAGAGGGAACCCGGCATGTTTGATGGAGAACTTGCCCAGCTGTTCATTTCAGATAGAGAAGATGAGGACTTTGATGGATTTGTGGATGAGGATTGATCAAAAAATAACGTGAGTACATTGTTAAATACTTCAATAAAGTACAACCGAACTCAGTTTTGCTCCCGCTGCCTTTTTAATTTAAGATGGCGTACTTTTTACCCTGCCTGCGCCCAATAATACAGTGCGCCTTATGTATTTGTTAAATACAGAAATAGACCCCATAACTGAGACTGCGCCTTTTAATACGGTGCACCTTATGGTCGTGAAAATACGGTAATTAAAGGAGATTTATGCCATTTTTCTCCACAATTTAAAGTGGTTCATAGGTGTCTTAAAATGTCTTCACACTTTTAGACATAGGCATCCAATAATGATAATTTCACACTTGATAGGTGGGCAGGCACTTGAGGAACCGAGCTATTAGTATACAAGCAATTGAAAAGTAATTTTCTATATGTGCCCTTTAGATCTAGATTTGATTTTTCAAATTGTTGTCCCTGCTTGATGAATTTAGCTTTTACGCTGATTTCAAAGTACGTTTAGAATTCTGAACTACTAAAAGAATTTGTACATTTTAAACGCAACTGTCACAAAGCCATAATAGCTGGTATTAAGGTTGAAGTAAATATATGGTCCAGGATGCTCTTTCTTTTCCCATTATAAGCAGTGGCGGTACCTTCAAAACAGTTCAGTAACTGGCACAGGCTCATCTCCCCTTCCATTAAACGGAAGCCCAGATTTTGATTTCAGATACCAACGGACAGAAGAAGAATAGCTTTGCCCTGTTTAGAAGCTAATGCCAAAGTACCTCTTGAATCCGTATTAGGCGACAAATCACTTCAATATGTTATACAAAACATAAAAACAGAATTTGAAAAAAAGCAAGACTATTGAGATTTTGACACATGGGTTTAGAGTATGGACTTAACTTCCTTGATATTGTATAATAACAATAGCCTTTAAGCACCTTTCAATGCCTCATTGAAATATGCGAGTTTAGAAGTGTGACTTTTTTAAAGATACCTTTAAATTAGACACAACAGTAATATAAAAATGCTCTGAGAACGTGTGGACAGTCTGTATGGTCTATTTACTGTACAAAATAGTGGGCCACCAAGGTTTCAGGGAATGGTGTTCTATATTTAATTTTTATTTGAATGTGGTGCACTGTATAGCGTTTCACTGCTTCTAAGATGGCCCTGTCTGTCATTTTGCTAGGTTCTGTTGAGTAGTATTGGGAAAATGGAACATTAAGTATAATCTGGGTGATCTGCCATCATTGCAATCCAAGAACTCTTTGAAAAATTCTGTTTTTGCAGGTTTCATAGCCACAGTTGGGGGGTAACAGATTGTAATCGGGTGATATGCAGTATGCAAAGCGATATAATGAAGAGTCTTTCACCTCCCTGCAGGAAGAGGAAGCCAGAGGAGGGGCAGGGCCAGGAGGAGCAGGATTCTTCCCAGGTGGGAATGAAAAATCTTGTATTTAGGCTGCTTCTTTTTTTTTTTTTTTTTTTAACCATTTAATTAATCCACCGCACCATTGATATTTGTTCCTAAACTGTGCTTGCATTATCAGAGCAGTTCAATGTAATGTATGTTTTATTTATTTATTTGGCGCAACAAATGAAGTGTCGCTCATGGCGATCCCAACTCTGTATATGTTCCCTGTGCACATACATACATACTCACACAATGTTAGGGCTTTTTGACTTTCGTTTGAAATTTCAGCACGGACCTAAAATGCACTATAACCTTTACAGGTGAACTTAATTTGACCTTCTTTAATCTTTTGAATGTACATGACCAATTGAGATGTGATTTGACACAGGTGGTGCAGGATTCCCTGGTGGATTCCCAGGCGGTGCTGCCGGCATGCCTGGTCTGAATGACCTCCTGCAGGATCCTGAGATGCTTACCGCCATGCAGGTGAGTCACTGCTCCCTGGAGCTGTCAGGGTTTACATGACAGCAATTTAACCATTCAGTCTCAAGTCAAGTTTATTTGTATAGCCCAAATCACGAAAGAGTCTCAAAGGGATTCACAGGTCCACAGATGGCAATGGTTGACGACATCCCCTAAAATCTAACCCCCCCCCCCAATTGAGCAAGGAAAAAATGGTTGTCAGGTGGGCAACATTCATCACATATTCTGGTGCTGTACAGTGTTGATTACGATGGCAAGATGCTGTACAATGTTCATTAAGATGGCATAAGAGTCAATTTAAAGAGAAAAGGCGCCGCAGGATAGACTCCTTCGGTGGTTCTGCCTCAGGATCTGGTCAGGATCGGTCAGAGCAGAATCCTCCACGGCAACAACCCGGGGGGGAAGTCGTCCACCTCAGATCTTGCCCCAGTTGGTCGGTACAGAACCCTCTCTCTGAGCAGGAGACAAGGCAGGAAGAGAGAGGACAAGCGGCAGTAAAACAGGCTGACATGTAGTTTTAACTAAATGCCAAAGAGTAGAAAGAAGTTTTAAGTTGGGATTTAAACATTTCTACTAAGGTAGCAGCTGTAATATCTGCAGCTAGAGCATTCCAGAGTACTGGAGCCGAATAGAAAATGCTTGAGGAGCCTGCGGACTTGTTTCTGGTTCTCTGCGTCACCAAAAGACCAGCATTTTGCGAGTGTAAGTTTCAGGACGAACCATACGGTACAACTAAGTCAGCGAGATAAGAGGGTGCTAACCCATGTAATATTTAATGAGTAAGTAACAGGACCTTAAAATCCCATCTCAACTATACCGGAAGCAAATGCAAGTTGGCGAGAATGGGGGTAAATAATGATCGAACTTTCTCGTCTTTGTCAAGTCTAGCTCCTGGAGTTTTGAACTAACTACAGGCTTTTCATGCTTGACATGGGAAGACCAGACAGCAGCAGGTTACAATAGTTGAGGAGAAACGTAATGAGTGCGTGAACTATGATCTCTGCGTCACTAGTGGATAGGATTTGCCATATTTTAGCAATATTGCGAAGATGGAAAAAATGCAGTTTTGGTCATATTCTTAATGTGCTTTTGAAAGGAGAGAGTTGAGTCAAATATAACGCTGAGATTTTTAGTTGCCTTACTTTGGGTAATGGTGTGTCCTTAAACAAGTGGCTATGTCAAGCAGGTCCAATAATCTACAGCAGAGCTTTCTCAGTGTTGAGGGGCAAAAAGTTACGGATCCACTGTTTAATCTAAGCAAGACGAGACTCCAGATTAGAGCAATCGTATATGTTTTAATGGCATGTATAGCTGAGTATCGTCGGCATAACAGTGAAAGCTCTTATATTTGCGTATACAAATACTGAACATATTTGCGGCAGCAATCTCTCTCAATCGGAGAACATGGAAACTTTGTTATATATATTAATACATAAAAGTAGAAAACATGTCTCAAAAAGGCCATTTTAAACCATTAATCATCTCGCTTTTGCTCAGTTCTGACCTCTGCTGACGGAAATGATTATTACTGGACACTACATTGGTAGGGAAACCATGTGATAAGTTGTGAGTAGGTTATAGCCATTCCATTGTAATAAGTACTGCAGGTTATTAAAATCTTTTTACCTCATGCGACGCACTACAGGATCCGGAAGTGATGGTCGCCTTCCAGGATGTGGCACAGAACCCAATTAACATCGCGAAGTACCAGAACAACCCCAAGATCATGGCGCTCATCACCAAGCTGAGCTCCAAGTTTGGGGGCGCTGCACCTCAGCCATAGACGGGGACCAAAGATGAGACAAGGATTTTGTGGGCTGCAACAATCTTTTGAGGGGTTTTCAATAATTCTATGGTGTGCATATCAAACGTTGTCGGGTGGTCACTTAATTGGAGTGCTTGTTTTTAGAGGAGCTGGTGGTGAATTCAAATGAAAGCTATTTCATCAGTACTAAAAAGCAACCAGAGAGGAGCCAGGGGGTCTATTTACATGACCTCTGTGACTTGAATTAGCTGGCACTTAACCACAAAGTTGTTTCTGGCATTTCCAATGTGAGAGCTCCTGTACTCACTCACCCATTTTTACATCCATTTAAACACCACCGAGAGTTTGTTCAAATATTCAAACCAGTTTTTTTTGTTGGTTATTAAAAATTGTTTGGTGTCTTACCCATTTGAGAAAAATTAATAAAGCTCTTTTCTCAAATGCATATTTGATGTCTTATTTCACACTGCAATTGCCCTTTGCAACTCAAAAATGATTTAACATTGCAACTTTTTTTTTTTTCAAACAAACCTTTAGTAACGGTCGCTTTGTTTGTATTCAGAATGAACTGTCAACTGAGTTTAGCCTCACACATCCACATCCCCACACTAAAGCAGCTGATTTAGAGAAATACTTGGAAAAAGTGTGTTTTGGACATATCAAATTATAAATGTCATAGCACTTGACTTTCCACATTTGGGTGTTACAGCCCTATTCCAAATTGGGGGGGGGGGGTTCCTTTTGACTTCATACTTGGTTTGTACGCTGACATGACCTGTCAGCTGGGACCTTATGGACAGGTGTGTGCCTTTCCAAATCATGTCCAATCAACTGAATTTACCATTTGTGGAGTCCAATTAAGCTGTAGAAACTAAGGAAATGTATAATTTGTTTATTTTTAATAATTGTGCAAAAATCTTTAAAAAAACAGACCTGTGTAAACAATCCATTTAGGAAAAAGGATGCAACAAAAGGGGGGCGTAACATGCAGTGGAATTTCCACATACACTATATTTTCTGCATTTTACTTTGTTCTACCATGTGATTAAAGCAACAAAAAGTATCCAAATAAAATTGTTCTCCAGAGTACAAGTTTTAATTTATCACCAAAGGTCTGCATCACTACTAGACCAGGTAAGTGCATTTTAAATAAACATTTAACATCCAAGTCAGGCTCATCGTGCAGCATTGAACCAGATGACATCCTACTAACACATTTCATGGTTTCAGTCATCAGAAATATAATTTTGCTCAAATCTGTTATGTCATAATCCTGTTTATTTGAAACAAAACAAAGCATGCCCAACTGATTACAGAAAGCTGGAAGGGAAGAGATGCATTGTGGGTAAAACCTAAAAAACTAAAGCCGAGGAGGTCAAAGTATCCCAGCTAGTGTCCATACCTAAAGGGAAAAAAAATGAACAAATTGGCATTCCAACAAAGAAATATTTGTCAAAAGCAAGTAATGTAAAATTCTAAATCACAAATTTACTCACTTTTGGAACTCCCACTCTCTGTTGTCAAGTGGGCACACTTGTCTGGTCTTGAGCCAGCGGGAAATACAGTGGAAGTGGAAGGCGTGCTGTGGATGACAAAGAAAACAAATGAATAGAAGCACCTCAAAAAACTGTCTTCATTAAAAACATCACAATGAGGATCCAATAGATTTTGTTTTGTTTGGTTTTTTTGGCTTCCTCGCTGGACGGAGAAGCTTTTATGGGGACAAGCGTTCTTATCAAGTTTGCTTCAGTTCAGTCAATCAGTCAAACACACATTGCAGACACCCCAGGCTACTGTGCACTCCTCAGACGTCGCAGAAGCTTGGTTGGCCTGGCACTCTATACCTGATGGGGAAACAAATCACATACTGTTAACATCTTGGAACTGTTACTGTGGCAATAAGCAAAGGCCACATCTCTCACCAAATAAGCGTGACTACTAATTTGAAATTTTACAATTCTAATTCCATGTGTTCTCACAAATGGCCTTCAGACAGTAGATATTTGTGTCAGTTCATTTTATTTTCAAAATAACATTACTAAACAGCCTCGAGAAACATGGAAAGCAATATTTAGCGTTATTCTAAATAGATTCATACTTGGGCTATGGTATTCAACATACCTTTTACAAGTTCCTTACAGAGTTTATCATCGATAATCGAGTTTATCATCCTTTTCCTGTCCAGAACTTCATAGTTGCAATTGCTCTTTAGACATGCTGCATAACTACAGCTCCATCTCCAATGAATGGGTTTCTTTTTTGTTTCATCTTTTATTGTTGTCATCTTGCCATTTACATGACAGTCTTTTCCTCTAATTCCTCAATGTCAGAACATTGTTTTCCATGTAAAAGCCAGTCTTTGAAAAAGCTAACTTCAGTTTTCTTTCTTTAAAACCGAATTTCAAAACAGCAGCCTTAAGAACTGATCTGTTATGTGACTTTTGTTTTCATCATTTATTTAAATCTCTCATTGTCTGATATTTGGATCTTCCCTTAAAGTCAAGTAAACATGTTCTCACAGATAAAACATTTGCTTGGCATTTTTTATGTAAATAACTTACATTGTCAAACAGTTGTATGCTGCTTGGTTTCTGGATTTTTTTTTTTAGCAAATTGACCGGCTTTGTTCAAATGGACATGAGACAACATGTAAGCAAATTTTGTCACACTCACAAATTAAAATAATGGTGTCAAAGCAAGTGCAGGTTTTCAATGTGTGTGTGTGTGTGTTACGGGTGAACTTACAAAGATCCATGATATGGTTTCGACATATAGCACAGTTATCCACAACAATGTCCCAGGCCCACAGTGCCACAGCATTCCACTAGTGAGGAAAATAAAACAATTGTTAGTCCAGCCCATTTAATTAAACTCTCAAGTCAGAATTTTATAAATAACTAACTAGAGCCCATTGTATGATAGGTTTCTTGTGCTTTAAGTATGTTATTGCCATAATTTATGGTTACAAATCTAATTTGAGATTAGTTGCAAGACACTTAGCGAAATGGAACAAAGTTAGACTAAATCATTGATTCTCAACTGGTGGGCCGCGGACCCACTAAGTTTGGGTCGCATCCAGATGGTTAAAACAATGACAGGGGTCCTCCTATTACGATGGTACCGGCATACATTTTGAGGTTATGAAGGGCGTGCAATGACATGTAGGAAGACATAGTGATGCGGCACAAAAAGGTATGCTAAGTTACCACCGTATTTCATATTTTTCATTTGATTGTTTTATATTTATGGCCTACCTGTGTTTTTCATACAAATATGTACTGTAATTATGACTTTACTCATCTGGATCCCCTGTACACTCAAATAGTCAATGTGAATCCCAGGTCAGACTTCCCTTTTTTGACAGGCATTTGACAGGGAAGTTTTTACTTGGGTGTAACGGTACATGTATTTGTATTCCATACACCTCTGTACCATGTGAAAATTGAATGTACCCTAATGACAACATAGTCACTTTCAGGCGCTGCGTTAGCTGCCTATTGCTTTAGCTATGACTCACTTTCTTATTCCTTCATTATATTCACCACCTTCACACCTGAGACCAGCAAAGGCAGCCCACATAAGACAACGTTTAGTCTTAAAACAGAGTAAGTGCTGCAGGAGTGTTTACATGTCACCGACAGGTTTTGTGCTACTAAGGAAGTACATTTGTATTTGTCTATTTATGTTTAACCATGTGATGCACATATATGTTTTCCAAAGATTTGTGAATAATTCATCTTCCACTGATCTTTTTAATTATAATTTTTAAAAAAATAGCGCCTCGAATCTAGGCATCATTATCCTAAAATGCTCCATTGTTTCGTGGTTAGCATAAGACCCAATACTTATTGCACACAGACGGTGTCGTCGTTATTTTCTACACAAAAACCTCTCGTAAACAAAACCATTAGATTTTTCAATAAACGAGAAGCACAAATTCACGCCGCTTGAGGCACGCTAACTCAGCAGCAGCGCTACTATAGTGTTAGCAACTTAGCATGCTAATTGACGCGAGATGGCTAGCCTGTTGATGCCGATGAAAGCTGTGGCTTTTATCCACACGTTAGCTCTCCATGACTGACGAAGCCATACCTTCTTCACTTCAAATCGCTTCTTGCTTGCTCCGCTACTGGAGCAGCTGGGTGCGTCTACGTCCATCGCTGCTGCCATCTTGATTTTGGCAAGTTTATGGTGAACGTGATTCGGCGAGAAAGGCTACTTCCGGTGCACGAAGAGCCGATGGCCCGCAAATGAACGAACGTCACAAACTTTCAAACGTCATTCATTTTTACAATAGCAACGGCTATCATATAGTACGTGTACGTTTTGAACTCTCTACAGAAAAGGGATTTGAGAAGCACCCGTGAAGTTTCGGCTTTTGTTTTGAAACGTAGGTTTGTTTTAGTCAATTCATACTTTTCAATAGCAAGGTCAACTACTGCATTTTCTTCCAGCAATAAATAGTTGTGAACTGAAAATGCAAAATGAAAATGAATAAAGGAAAGTAAGAAAATTCAGGTTCCACCGAGATTTGAACTCGGATCGCTGGATTCAGAGTCCAGAGTGCTAACCATTACACCATGGAACCATGCGGCAACTGTGCTTCAGATGTATTTTTGACTACGTGATAACATAATGTTTTTTCGAAAAAATCTATTTTTTTTTACTATTCATTGGCATCTTGGTATCAAGGAAATATGTTGATGTGAGATGAGGAGTTTCATTTAAACTTAAATAGTGCTATGCTGCCATCTTGTGTATGCGCGAGTTTTGCTACTGACAGTAGAACTCGGTCCCTACTCCTTGCAAATAGCATTTATGTACCTTGTGCCATTTAGTGGAAGAGCAATTTATTCTGTCTGTCACTATCGATGAACAGATACACTATTTGTCGTACCAGTAAATAAATCGTTTTTGGGCCAATTAAGTGCAATTGAATAATTTCTGGTGGTTAAGAATCACTGCTGTAGGGCAAATGGTTGAGATGTCACTTCATGTTTAAAAAACAACAGCAAATACAATAATAGCAAAAACAATACTAAAAAGCACTTTTTTGTGGGGTGCTAGAAAAACAATTCAATGGTTTGGGGACATTGAATTCACTGCATTTTCTGATTGTCTTGTATTATTTCATTGATGCTTTTTTCAATGCATGGAAATTTTGCAGAAAATGTGAAAGTACCATCATGACTATTTCTTTCCTTTAGAATAATTGTCTCCAGAATATTGAGCTGGCATCTCTGGTAAAGGCAACTATGGTCTTTAAAACAGATTATTTGCTTTCTTAATGTGCTCTAGTGATTGGTCGACTGGTTAGTTCAAGTGTTATATCTGTACCCAAAAATTCAAATGGGCCTCACTTTTAATAACATTGAGATATTGCAAGCATTATTTGGGGTTACCAGAGCCCTAAAATAAATTGAGCTATAGTTGAACAAACTAGTTTCCTTGAGTTCCGATTCAAAAAATTATTAGCCATTAATTTGTTAATATTAATATTATGAGGCAATTGTGCATTTTTTATGGTTTGACAGTCATAATTGTGCTCTGAGGCAGTGATTCCTACGGAGCCCCCCTGGTGCCAAGGTATGAGAAAAATAAAAATCATTGATAATCTGTTCCTTCAGTTTAGTAAACTGTACCCTCAGTTTAGTAATCCGTACCCTCAATTTAGTAAACCGTACCCTCAGTTTAGTAAACCGTACCCACAGTTTAGTAATCCGTACCCTCAATTTAGTAAACTGTACCCTCAGTTTAGTAATCCGTACCCTCAATTTAGTAAACTGTACCCTCAGTTTAGTAATCCGTTCCCTCAGTTTAGCAAATGTCTGGGGCTCTGTATACCTACGTATATCTGTCAAGTGAAGTAAATTTTATTTGTATGTTATATTCTTACTCGTGTGAATTCCGTGTATAAATTGTCATGTCGTGATATATCCTACATCCCATTTTTTCAACTGAAAGGCAATATTGCTGTAGTTCGTGGGGGTTGATCATTATATAGCAGTACTAGCAGGACTGGCTACAATTAGACTGCATGTTTCCTAAACACAGTACTAAACTGAGGGTACGGATTACTAAATTGAGGGTACGGATTACTAAATTGAGGGTACAGATTACTAAACTGAGGGTACAGTTTACTAAACTGAGGGTACGGATTACTAAACTGAGGGTACAGTTTACTAAATTGAGGGAACGGATTACTAAACTGTGGGAACAGATTATCAATGAATTTTATTTTTCTCATACCTTGGCACCAGGGGGCTCCGTAGATTCCCAACCAGTGTGGTGTGGCACATTAGTTTAGTGTGCAGTGAAAATTTATATTTCACTTAATTGGTCAAAAAATTATTTACAACAAATATTGTTCATCTACCTATGCCAGCGACGTACAGTGACAGACAGAAAAATAAATGCTCTTCTATTTGATGGCAGAAAGTACACAATTGACCTGTTTTCACTTTTTTGTAAATTTTTTATTTAGTGGTGTGCAGTGAGATTTTTCTAAGGTAAAATGTGTTTTGGCTTAATAAGGGTTGGGAATCACTGCTCTGAGGGAATGCAACAAAAACGTTTGACACCCGTTTTGCATTTATTCATTCCAGAAGCAAACAGTGCGTTCCATACACGCGGTTAGCATTTTGTACATGAAACAATCATTTTCACATGTCACTGTAACATGCCCATTGCAGAAAATTTAGCCAAGCTGATCTGTTTTATGTTTTTATCAGTTTCTTCTTTTTGGCCACCGTTGCTACGGCAGGTTTCCTTTGAGGCTTTTTCTTTGTTGGCTTGGGTCGCTTTGTGTTGTTCCTTTCCGGTTTAGTCTTGACTCCAGAAGTCTTCACAAGACTTAGTTTTTGTTTCTTGACTTTTACCGGCGCCACAACAACAACACGCCTTCTGTCTGTGTTGGAGCTGTTCTCTGGACAGGACTTGAATAGCTCCAATTCCCTGACCTTCCGACCTTTGAGCTCAGGAGGGTGGCCACAGGTAGCGTCAACCTCCAAACTCACATTCTCCATCCACCTGGTGCAGACGCCAAAGAGACAGCATATTAGTAAATTACAGTATGTCTGACTCTCTTCTGTTTGTGTGACATTAAAACAGCAATTTAATTGAGGACATAAGTTATATTGTGGGTCACCATACATCGCTACAGCTCTGCCAGAGACTTCAAATAACCTAACATACTGTCATAAATGTTTTTGTAATGTGGGAGGAAGCTGGAGTACCCGAAGAAAACCCACACAAGCACAAAGAGAACATGCAAATCACTGGTACTCCAAGATGCTGATCAGGTCGTGCTTTATTTCCTTAGAGTCCCTCCCAAAATTAATTACAAACCCATTATTCTCAGGAAAAGGTTCACTGACCTGCGCAGCGGCAACAAAGTACAATCACACAACAGTGGGTTGTCTTGAAGGTCAACCACCTCCAGGCCAGTGAGCGAGCCCAAGTCGGGAAGTTGCTTCAGCTGGTTTCCTCTCACAGTGAGCGCCTTCAGTCCCGGGCCAAGCCCGGCCAGAGCGTCCCTAGACATCTACACATCAATGTCATAAGGAAATAGTTAGAATCATCATGAGACCAACACCTTTTTTTTCCAACACTTTTCTCTGCGTTTGAGCGGGGTGACAATGGCTTCATTTCCCCCAATTTTTAAGCCTCATTTTATATACATGGCAATCTTTTTTATCCTTGAATTTTGGCAGGGTTTTCAGCAACACTATTCTCTGGTGTCAAATTTACCAGACGTTTTCACTTTACAGGGACCTTACATTATTGGTAGTAAATTTGTAAAATGAAATTAAACAGTCAAACATATGTACTTATAAAAGTGAGTATTAAACACTACATCCAAATTCTAATTAAAATAATTCCCTATTAAACAAAATGACCTGCTACAAGAACTAAAACACAGGGAAATGTCAGGTAGCAAAAACATGCTATACACAACGCTCAGATGTTCTTCATTTTATACCCTCTCAGTGCTCATCTGGTCCATGTACAGCCACTTCAGACTTTGGGAAATAGGCCGGAATGCATTTGGCCCCACTGAGAGAATCCGGTTTTGAGACAGGTTGAGCTCCTCTAGATTGAGGGCGTTGGATAAAGCAGCAGTCGGAATGTTTGTCATCTTATTTAAATCCAGGTGAAGTTTACCAAGTACGGCAAAGTCCAAAGCCCCCTTGGCAATTGTGCGTATGGTGTTATTGGTCAAGTAAAGCTCTCTTAGTTTTGGGGTTACTGAAGAGAGCAGACCCGTAGGCACCAGTTTTGAAATGGCATTACGCTCCAGGTGTAATGCAAACAGATTTGGTAAGTGTAGCAGAGCTGGAGGAGAAACAAAGTCACATGACACAAATATTGTCATTCCTTGTTTCATGTATCATGTATAATTTTAAAAGTAAAATTTCAGCCAGTCTTGCCAGCCCACTGACCTGAACCAGGAAACTGTACCAAACGATTTCCTTCTAGGTAAAGGTAACTGAGCTCAGGGGCTCCAGTGAAGGTTTCTGGCCCCAAGGATGTGAGGTCATTGTCAGAAAGATACAAATAAAACAGGTTTTTCATTCCTCGGAATGCGCCACCTTCAATCTCGTGCATTTTGCAGAATTCCAGGTGGAGAGAAATAACTTGGCCGGTGGCTGGAAAACAGTTGGCAGGAAGGTTGTGGAAGTGGTTGCGGCGAAGGTCCAGCAATTGAGTTTTGGCAGGGAAGCCTCGCGGAACTTTGGTGTGACCTCGGTTCTCACATGTAGCATGCTGTGCTTGAATCTGGGAGGGGTGGCAAAAAAACAGAAGAAAAAATATAGCTTTTTAACAAAACACATTAGTTTAAAAAATACAAATAAATCACATAGTGAAATACACATAATGAGAACATCCGAAGACACTCATCTGCAAGGATATTTGCGCTATCTGAAGGGGAACCAGGATTTTTAGTTTAGTTAGTGAAGTTTTTACAATAAATGCCACATACAGAACATTTTAAAGGACGAGGGGAGCAACTCTATCTTGTTTATGAAACACGCTAAAACCAATTCAACATGCCGTAGGTCAATATATGTTATGCAGTAGGCAATATTTCAAGACAAAAGAAACTGTATAAATCTCAGCTTAATGTTATTGGTGACAAAGCAAAAAGTTATTAGTATTAGTGTGATACCTAAATTTAAAAACAATCATGTGATGCCTTGAAGATTTAACTTGAAAATGTTTTAAATAAACAGTATCATATCTTAGAACATTCAAATTTATTTAGTTTGAAATAAAAAAAATTCCTATTTTACTTTTTGTTATAATCACAAAACTATTTAAAATAAAAATTGTGTTATCTTGTAACATGCAACTTTTTTTAGATATGTATTTTTGATTTAAAAAATAAATAAATAGTGTCTTCTTTCAACAATTGTAACTTTTTCTTCAAACTTGCCCAAGTACTGTAACTTTAATGATATTTGCAATGTGGGACTATTTGTTGAACCAATCAGATTTCAAATTCGTCCCCGCAGGGCCAGCCTGATGTGTATTGGTCAGCGACAACGTCATAATTTTTCTAACCAACCAACTTGTTACAACCAACTTCGACCAGCAAAACACATCTGTAGCATAGCGGTGTGTCTGGTGAGTATAATGTATTTTACTTTATGACCTTTTTGCCCTGTTATGAGATAAAAAGTGATTGTAAACTGCTCCAGATGTATGCTGCACAGTTACGTGCTGTATATTGTGTTTTTGTATAGTATTGATGGTTTTTGTAATTGCGACGTGACAGTGGTGGTATTAAAGAGACTCTAAGCAGATATCTGTGTTTTGCTTCTAAATACATTAAATACGTTTGAAGTGGGCGGCACGGTGGACGACTGGTTAGAGCGTCATCCTCACAGTTCTGAGGACCCGGGTTCAATCCCCGGCCCCGCCTGTGTGGAGTTTGCATGTTCTCCTCGTGCCTGCGTGGGTTTTCTCCGGCCACTCCGATTTCCTCCCACATCCCAAAAACATGCATTAATTGGAGACTCTAAATTGCCCGTAGGTGTGAATGTGAGTGCGCATGGTTGTTTGTTTGTATGTGCCCTGCAATTGGCTGGCAACCAGTTCAGGGTGTACCCTGCCCGACGATAGCTGGGATAGGGTCCAGCACGCCCGCGACCCTAGTGAGGAGAAGCGGCTCAGAAAATGGATGGATGGATGGACGTTTGAAGTGCTGAAAATATATGCGAAGACATAATATAGTGCTGAATTGTTGAGGTCTAGCTTAAGCATCTTTTTCACCGTTTGATTTTGTAGGCAGGGCTAAAACACAGCCCTGTGACATCACAGGGCTCGGGCATATACTTTCTAGCGCGAGTTCCCTCCCCCACTATATCAGGGCAAAGTTACATCATTTCGTTTGGCTATGCTGCTCAGTTGTGAGTTAGCTGTGCTTAGCTTCCATAACAAGGTCCATTTACCACTCCAGCTTGTGGTTAGCAAGCTAATGATGGCTATACCCTGAAAATGCGTCTTCGCTGGATGCCTAAATTTAGAACAGCTTAGTGACATTTTTTTAGCTCCCAAAAAATTAGGAAATAAAAAAGCGATTGACTTTTTAAAGACACGCTGATGGCGAGCTGAACATAAACACCAGTAGCCGACTCGGCAGTGCGCATTTTACAACAGATAGTTTTGTAAACTTTCAAAGAGACAACATGACTTTGTGGGTAACTTGATACTAGTGAATATGGCAGTGCCGACTGTCTTAACTACCCAGGCTTCCTCCTACCATCCCGCTGTCGTCAGGTGCTGTGTTCGGCTGTGACATTATGTCACCAACAACGAGGGTAAGTTGACGTGCTTATTTTTATGATTATAGTCCACAATACCCATTCAATTTTGAAGTTGCATCTCCTAACGTGAATTTACATATTATTTGCTATCACCCCCTCAGTATGTTCGATTCCTTTTGGTGCAGTCATTTGACCCGCCCACAGCGTCTGAGAGTTTAGAGGTGCCCCCCCAAAGTCTTGAAACCTGATTTTATATACTTGGATATATTTTTTTATTGATTCAAATTTGGTAGGCCTGTTAACATTATTCTTTGCTGTGGTGTGGGGAATTGACATGCCATTTTTTTTGGGCCTGCTTAGTGCCACTATAATTGGTGGTATACTGGATTAAGTCGGGCAAGTCCCCACTGAAGGCCTCAGTACCAAATGAACAGCCCCCCACTGCAGTATGGACCCATAAAGACTACCTAAATGTGTGTTGATGAATTACTTTTATTCATTATTTGATTTAATTGACCCATTTAATAGTCCACAAAACGATCTGAACTCACGTGACAGTCACAGTTAACTGGACACTTGACTTTCTGTTTGGGTTTGGGTGTCGGTGGGCTGCTAACTGCAGTCACTTCCTCCTCAAACTCGTCCTTCAGTGGGTCCCCCCTCCTACGGCAACGCATGTTTATGGCCGCCACGTCTCGAAGCGGCTCATCGGACAGGTGAGGAGGTCCTGCACACGTTCCGAGCAGCTTGACACCACCAACACTCGCCCAGTTCTTTAGGGGCCTCATGTAGCAGCTACAGTAGATGGGGTTTGCTTCAAGACAAAATAGAGTGGTATCAACATTTAACTCTCATTAAGCTTCAAATGTAAGGGCACTGCGTACCAGTGATGTTGAGGCTGACAAGATTCTTGGGGCCCGTGAGAGGCTCCAGGTAACGCAGCTGGTTGTGACTCAGGTCCAAGTGGGAGAGCAGAGGGGCTTGGGACAAGGCTTGGTCTGACAAGTCTTGGAGGGACATGTGGCTGAGGTACAAGTGTGTGAGCTTTGCCATAGAGACTGACTCTTCGCCGAGGTAGATCATGCGGTTGTGGCTCATGTTCAGGCGCGTTAGCTCCTTGAGTCTTCGGTGGAGAACACATTGCAATTAAAAAGAATGCTTTCCTTTTTATCATACTTTACCAGTAACTGATTATACATACCAAAGTGGACCATTTATCAAAATGAAATTTCTAATGGTCTACAGCAATCCAGACCCAGGTATTGAAATCGTGTACACGATTCCCATTTCTTAATTCCCCATGCTGTTCTTGTGACTAGAAATGACTTCCATTAAAAGACTTCTGATTAACTGAAACGGCCTGATGATTCAAGCTTTTTCTTGCGTTGGCATGTTCATGACAATTTAAAAAAAAAAACATGGGGTCAATATTAAAAGACCAGCAAACGTGGGCCTAGGCCAGTACGTAGTTTGAAGTCTCCAGGTCAGATTGCGGTGATTTAGCGATGTTTGATAAGATTAAATTGTATTACAGCCTATACAATACAATATAGATCTCGAAGGAAAACATTTAAGTCCTCTAAATGTAATCAACACAGGTCGCAAAAGTATTCACATTGTAGTTAAGAATAAGTACAGATACTATTGTAAAAAAGGGACTGGAAAAAATAAAAGTACTGATTCCCTCCTTTCCTTAAGTAAATGTCCCAAAAAAAAAAGTACATAATCTAAAATGTTTTTTCATTTTTCATTTTTACTGTCAATTATATAAAATAGCGGCACAGTGGACGACTGGTTAGAGCGTCAGCCTCACAGTTCTGAGGACCCGGGTTCAATCCCTGGCCCCGCCTGTGTGGAGTTTGCATGTTCTCCCCGTGCCTGCGTGGGTTTTCTCCGGGCACTCCGGTTTCCTCCCACATCCCAAAAACATGCATTAATTGGAGACTCTAAATTGCCCGTAGGTGTGAATGTGAGTGCGCATGGTTGTTTGTTTGTATGTGCCCTGCGATTGGCTGGCAACCAGTTCAGGGTGTACCCCGCCTCCTGCCCGATGACAGCTGGGATAGGCTCCAGCACGCCGCGACCCTAGTGAGGAGAAGCGGCTCAGAAAATGGATGGATGGAATTATATAAAATACCTGTTTCGATAACTTGGCACAAAGAGAAAGAAAAAAAATAATCACTGGACACGCTATCAAAACAATCCATGTTCCCATAGCCATGCTAATGTGAACTGACTTTAAAAAAAAACTGCTAAATTAACTAATGGTAACATACAGTCTTAAGATGAGATGGAGAACTTTTTGTAAACCAGAAGCTGATGGCTTTTAGGCTGGCACAAGATAACAGATTCATCATGAATTATTCTTGTAGCCGACGACGACAAACAATTCTCTTAAATTAGGCGATGGGTAGGGAATATCTTGCTTCTCTGAATCTGCTGCATTATTAATTCTCCTTGGTTCACGTTCCTTCATGTCGCAGGCATCAGTTATTTTCATCTTTTCTCATTCAATCCCCAAGGTCTCAAACCATCAGTCAACCACAGTTGACTTTACCTCTTATTTTACATGGTGTTGTAAAGTAATGAGCCTGTTTTCACAAAATAAGGAGTTGAAAGTACAGATATCTGTTTTCAGGTGTAGGGAGTAAAAGAGTAGTCATAAAGAGAAATAGTACGGAATTTCTTTGTTGTTGCTCTTTTATAATACTTATCTCTTTCCGACATACAACACACTGTAGAAGTATTTCTGAGGAGTCATCAAGTCCCTGCTAAGTACTGTAAGGACCAATATAGCATATAGTGCCGATGGCTACTGTAGCGGACATGCCATGGAAAAGATGCCACCCAGCACCCCAGCCACGCACTACCGCCACTCCCCGCCGAGGTAGACGATAGAGGCTGGCGCGACGCAACATCACACGCAGACTCTAAACGAATCAGCCATCAAAAACAAGATACAGACATTTGCTTAGCCATGCCGACGCTAAGTGAATCACGGCTGCCTGGCGCTCAAAGCGGAGACCCAAGGATGCAGAGTTCGCCCCCGGACGCTAAGTTAATTAACTCCCCGCCAGTCGAAGAATTGCACCAACAAAGGCGCCTTCGCCCTGTTCAGTACTGCCACTTGGGAGTTGGAACAGGCAACAGCGACAGCCACGGTCGACGGAACGACACTACAGACATGGGTTCATAAGACAGTCTGTGACTCAACTGGGAGTTAATATTTTAAGAACTTTACATGAACGCCACCTGTGACTGTATTGCTGCAAACTTGAATGTCTAACGTCAAATCTGTTGTTAACTGAACCAGATGAAATGTTTCACCCCACACCACAAATGTCACATGGAAAATAGTAATGTCCTCCACACCACACAACATTCAATCCACCTGTTCCCGGTGCGGACCGGGCCGAACACTCGGGAGCCTGACTCTCCTGCCTCAAATGTTTTCCAGACACGTAAGTCCAACATTGCGGTGTACTAAAAGTACAGATTAGTGCATATTTGGGTTTAAATTAACGAGAACAGGAGTCCTTAGCTATACGCCTTCACTACACACCCATTCTGCTAAGCTCACGTCACAAATCCCTTCCTTTGCCAATGTTCGTCTGTACCTTGCTTGTTTTGTGTTTTATCCTGTAGAAACGCCTTTTTATTATGAAATTTTCTATAAAATTCACCACTTGCATTGACTGTGTGTGTGTGCTTGGGTTCAGAACAAAACCTCTGGAAAGTCTAGAACTCAAAGTCTCTAAAGTGTAGCCACCTTCCGATAAGAGACTGATTAAAAAGGTTTGTTGTCATTTCGCCTCGGTAAACTTGTAAAAATATGACGTGGTGTCCCTCATATTAATCAAATATCTTGATAACCCAGAAGTGACGCAGGCGCCGCTTCCAACTCATCGTTTCCTTCTAAATTAAGAAATTCTTATTTCATACATAATCGCTACACTATTAAAAGCCATTACCTGGTCATGGCTTGAGTGGGAAAGAACTGCAGCTCATTGTGGTCCAGACTGAGGCGAGTGAGTGTGAACAAGCTTGCAAACGCCTCAGGAGCCAAGTTGTTGATGGAGTTATGGCTGAGACGAAGCCACTTGATGTGTTGCAGGCCCTGGAAGAGACAGACTGGGAGGTAAGTTAAATCATTTAAAATGGAATTGTATGGCTTTGACATGAAAGCATAAGGTATTGTCTTGCTCGCTGTTGGTTTGTTTGTTTCGTAGCAGGATTACTCGCAACAACTATACAATTGTTTTCCACTAAACATTGATGCTGAGCAATACTTCAATATGCTGCACAGATCCAGATAAAGATGCATTTAGAGGAGTTCCTTATTTTTTTGCTTGAGTCACAATGGAACCGTTCCTCCTGCCTCAGAATATAAATAGTACCCCGTCCCTCATTTTCTCACGTCATCAAACTCACACACACTTTTTTTTAAACAATTGCCTTATTTGGCTACCAACTACCTGGAAGGCCATGTTGGGGATGTAGACCAGCTGGTTGTGGGTGAGAGCCAGCATGTTTAGTGAGCCAAGTTGCAAGAAGGCTCCAGGTTGGATCTCCTCAACATGATTGTGGTCCAGATGAAGCTCCTTCAAAGAGGAGAGGCCGTCAAAAGACTCCTACAGAGGCCACGGTGGATCGAGAACTTTGTTAGGAATTGAGATTACAAACTTGGTGTTTTGTTTTAGTCCTCTTGCCTGGTATAGGATGTAAATTTTGTTGTACGCCAGGTTTAGGGAGACTACGCGGCCCAGCATGCGGAAAGCCCCCTCCTTCACCTTGACGATGTTGCATCGCTGTAAGTTGAGGTGAGTGAGGTAAGGGGCGTGCACAAAACCTCCCCTTTGCAGCACCTGCAGGTTGTTATTCCTCAGGTCCAATTTGACTGTGATCTGTAGGCAACATTACATAATCAAAAAGAGAAAATCATGTCATAGTCGTTTCATTACAGTATGTCTACTGTAAAATGCATTCGTTATGTAAAATCATCATCATCGGCCGTTTATACAACAAAGTATGTAACATTTCGCTGGTGTCAGGTGGAAATCCATGTCAAAATTTTGTCAATTTAATATTTTTCCACAAATCACTTCTACTGGTCCGTCTGCACGTGGGTCTGTTATTTATTTATTTGACAATTTATATACCAATTTTAAGTGTCAAAAATGATTTGCTCTCTTTGACAATGCAATGGTAATGGCTCAACAAATATGGCGTTTTTTTTTTGTTTTTTTTTAAAACGGTAATTTCCTGAAAAGATGGTTTAGGAGATGTGAGGATTCCGCCCAACACCAGCAATATGCTTCAAATGAGTTTTTAATCACCCACAAAAAAGGAAATAATCACGAAATATTGTTGTTCAGAAGCCAATGGTATGCAGCTTGGGAAACACACTTTGGGCTGCATTTGTCTGAAATCAGTAAACAAATAATCGTTTGCTAATGTAAATGACATTTCAGTTTCATACTCAAAAGTTTTACGAATGAGGGTTAAGATGAAAATGTGTTTCTTTACACAACCTTGACAAATTATTATTGGAGTTTATTAGGACGATTTCTAAAGCAGGACAGCAATAGTTATTAATGTATTAAATGTTCTTATTGGTAATACATTATTATGTTTGTTTTTTCTTAAGACAATCTGCAGAGGGGTGTCAAACTAATTTTTGGCACGGACCAAAATCACCTCATATTATTGCATGTACACAAAATGCTCCTGCATTCGCTTATATATATTTTTAACAACAAATTGAATTTAAAGCAGAAGTCATTGAAAATAGTGGCAACAGAATATTTTAAGCTATACGATTGATGGATGGATTATCATTTATATTAAGAAGGGATTTGGTGGAAAAAAATGCCTGGAATATCTGTCAAAATGGAAAGAAATATGAGCAAGAAAAATGAAGGCTTAGTGGGCCACATAAAGGACTGTAGAAGGCCAGATCTGGCCCCTAGGCCTTGAGTTTGAGAACTCTGCTCTACAGTATTAGCTCTCATACGGTAATAAAAAAGTAATACATACCATAGATTCCAATATGAGGCATTGGAATGCATCAACTACCCTTTTCAAAGAGTCCTTGCCAGAAAAGTAGCAGTGTGAAGTTAAAGCGAGGCAGTAGAAATGAATTTCTCACCTCGTCGATAGTCAGCGGAACCTCAGTAAGGTTCTTGCCGACGCAGGCCACTGTGAGCTTGGTGCTGTCACAACTACACACTCGAGGACACTTGCTTGCTTCCACATTCAATATGAATCCAAAAGTCCCCAGTAAAATGGCAGCAGGGAGGACAAGCATCTGTGCCAAGAAGACATGAAAGTTAAATGAGAAAGTAAATTCAAAGCTACAGGAACATTGCCTTCAAGCAAGGTACTTTTAGAAATAACATTCATATCAAATAAAACATTCTTGACAGATTTTAATCTTTGTAACTGTTACTATCAACTTAAAACATAAAACAAAGGCTTTGGATTCAAACTGATGTTAATACGGCCCTGATCATCTTATAAAATAGTATCGACAAAGGATCAAAACACAGGGTAGTCCCACATCATTTTTTTCTACATTCCAACCTTTAGAAAGTGGCAGGGTGCAAATCTAAAAGAATTTGGAAAAAATAAAATACCCTACCTTCATGCAGAAGTCAACCTTTGCTGCTTTGTCATGTAAAAATAAATAAATAAATAAAAATAAAGACTGTAAACGATTCACAATTCCACATCCAGTATGTTCACCACAAAGTCTGGAGTCCAATGGGTGAATGAGTCTTTGGTAAATTCTTCTTCTGGTGACCCCTGATCCTTGCACCCCCAACTGCAAATTAACACCTTGGTTTTACATTTTCTGCCCTGTTAGGAGGTTGAGATGCTGCAAGGAACAGCCATATTTCAAGTTTAAGCATGACTAGTCACAGGGCTGAAAAAAAAGGGGAAAAAGGAATCCATTGTGGTATTAGCACTTTCTTAAATGACTTAAAATGTTCAAAAATATAAACTCTAGCTCAAGTACATTGCACATGTAGGAAGAAAAACTGTGTTGCTGGATACACTACAAACGGAAACTAATCTGAACAAGACATGACATGCGAAGTCGTAATCCACTCAATTTATTTTTATTAAACAATGCAGAGCCATAACAGCTAGTCACATTTAAAATACATCCCTTTTGTAGCTTATCTTTACTTTAATAACAATATTTAGCAGCTCATAGCACACATTATGTATAACAATGAGCTTCAGGAACAGCATAAAAAAGATAAAAAGTAAATGAAAACACAAATGTACAACAGCCTAATATGATAACGTCATTAAGTTTGCATTCAAATCAATAGTACAATATAGTATGTTGTGTCACCAACAGGCAAACGCCACCTGATAGTCTCAAACAACTTTTTTTGTTTTTTTAATACACCAGCGATTACAAAGAGGAAGAGAAGTGTTAGGCGACAAAGTACTGCATCTCCAAGGGAATAGCTTCTCAACAAGCATCCACGTCCAAAGAAGTGCAGTAATGATTATTTGGATGACAATGAGGATGTCCCTTTGATTCAAATTTGAGCAAATGTATGCTGGGTCCCAATTGGCCATCAGTCAAACTTGTTTGTGCATTTGAGTGTGTGTATCTATCTGCACTCCTCAGCTCTCAGTGCGGGCCCTCTGCAAGGTGAACTGTAGCTTGTGTCGAGAAGACCCACAGGACTCCAAAGACTTGTTGTGTCTGGGGATGATAACCAAAAAAAGAAAAAAGTCTGTATGTACATTTATATGCTCAGACAACTGACAAAATGGCAGATCACGGGGTGAAGGCATTATTTTAAATGGCACCACTGTAATTTATTTCATTAAAGAGCTGAAATTATAGTGACCTACTTCCTTTGTCCAAGTTAATACTTGAAGGAAATGCGCTACTTATGAATACAAAATTGAAATTACACTGAGGAATTGTGTGTGAATGGCTATTTTTAATTTTAAAGGAGATGATTTAAAATGGTTCAAAAGTTTCTTCATGCCATGCCAGTGACATGCTTTGGCTTTGCTGAAATGAGTCTGTTTATGGGGGTGGTCCTGTCTCTTGCAAGTAAGGTACTGCTTACCCATAAACTACTGGGCCAATGGTCACCATGTCATTATCAAATGATCAAATTACACTTGTCAATTAGACTAAATTCACACTGAAGGGCATGATGCCCAATTCAGATTTGAAGTGACAAGCATGCGCACAAAAAAGGACATCATATTGCACATGCACACAAATACGAGGCGCTGTGTGTTTACGGAAGTAAATATGACCCGTGTGCCGTTGCTTTTGTCTGTTTTGTCAAACAACTGTGATGTTTGTCACCTTTTGATGACATATAGGTGGGATAAGCGCAACCTGCTTGTCCATACTGCACTCACATCGGATACGTATGCAATTTATATCCAAATATGAAAGGCTTGGGGCAGATATGAAAAATCCTGAATTGTACTGTTGACATCAATGTGAAAGAAGAAAAAAAAATGAATTAATTAAAAATAAATAAATCTGATACATGTCACATTGTACGCAAGCGATCACAATTTTCCATGTCACCTTTAAATTCTATTGCACAGGTTTGAATGCAGAGCATTTCATTTCTTGTTGCAGAATAACATGAGTATAAGTGCGCCATGAACACCAAAGTGTTACTTTCACCAACCCTAATCACATACATCACTGTTTCCCCACACACCAAATCTGATAGAATTCTCGTACAGTAGGTGCTTTGTTCCTGATTAATATTGTAATATGGTTTATACCTGGAAGCTGCCTGCTGCTCATTCTGTCACGCCCTTACCGGGACATGAAGGCCTCCAGCACAGCCACGCTCTCTTTGGGGAAGTAGTCCTGGTGAACAGCGTGCTCCAAGGCCTGCAGGTGACCGGCTACCACCAGCACAGGCTTCACCTTGTCCTCACTCTGAGATGACGACAAGAGAGGAGAGAAAAGAAAGGAGTAAGGAGACTAAAAGGCGAAATCATTTGAGGTAAAGGGAGTCAATGTCTGCCCACCTTAATAAGTCCCAGCAACACTAGCAAAGATGACACAAAATTGTAGCCTTGGAAGGAATTAGTACTAAAGGCTTTCTTCAGAAGGGCATCTGTGAGAAGAAACATTTTAAATATTTCATATTACAAGCTCTGTGGCTCTATAAAGTATAAGGCAAGTCCAAAGGGGCATACAAAAAGGGAAGACGAAATTATTGAATTATATATGGAAACAGTATTGTAAAATTACACAGTATCATCAATTGGCTGACACCCTCACTGTCTGTACTGTAAGCTATATACACTGTGCTCAGCTCAGGAGAAAGGTTTAAAAAGTGACCATAAAACTCAATAATTAACAAACAAATACGCAACACGCAATATATAATAATAGAAGGCGAATAAAATGTAACTGGAGGAAACGTGTTCTTGCTGGTACTTCACAAAAAACTCACCAACACTTTCCAAGACTGCATTCTTAACTTCATTATTGTCCTCTGTGTACACAGAAGCAATTTTGAGAAAGGCTTCAGCTGTTTTTCTTGCATCGGCCACATCCACCTTGCCACAAAGGGAGGAAAAAGGAATCAGCTGTTTCCAAAAAGCAGTATAGTCCATTTTGTTCGTTTGACATAGGTAAAGTGTACAAAAAAAAATAAATGCAAGGTCGAAATTCACATTACAGCTACCTAAAGCTCAGTAAACATCAGTACACTGGGCTGTTTGGCATTACATTGAACCAGCTGATAGCGCGGGTTCAGTGTAATGCCAAACAGCCAGGAGGGTGCTGACGGACCTTTGCAATTGCAAATTGAAAATAAATGACCTGTTTTGTTCCAGATTTTGGCAACCTTATCCTTGGTTATCAACTACAGTGATACCTAGGAGGTGGACCTAAATGCATTGCAGTCGGTATGATGTCAAACTAGTTATGCAGTGCAGTGATTCACAACTGTTGGAGCCAATATTTTGCTTGAACCCAATTGTAAAAGAGCAATTGTGCAACCCGGTGGCCAGTTTTTGTGTTCAGGCCATGAATGAATGTGGTTGGATGTTTGGTGGTGGTCGGAGGGGTGGTAGGCGCAGAATGGCAGCCGCGCTTTCGTCAGACAACCCCAGGGCAGCTGTGGGTACACAGCTGCACGCTATTTTAGCACGGCCCCCGGCTGGCAAGCCGCAGAAGCAAAGATTCTCTTTGTGTCTGCTGTTAACGCATTGTAAGTCACAAATCGTCGCCTCTATAATAGCGAATAAGCTACATTTCTTACCATGCTCCTTACAAAAGTGTCACAAAAGCGAGGAAAGAAGAGTGGATAGACTAAGACGATGTCAAAGCCATGCCAATTGCTAAGGTATGTCATGCAGTTACAAAACATCGAAATAACGGATTTGGTGATATACCATATTTGTCGCACAGGTCCGGCTTGTACCGCGTTTCCGCGGAGAGGAACCAACTTTGAACAACAAAATAACAGGCCAATGAATACGTTTACAGAAATTAATTAGTACCTGACTGCATATCTCACTTCAGAACGTCCATCCATCCATTTTCTTTACCGCTTATCCTCACTAGGGTTGCGGGCTGCTGGAGCCTATCCCAGCTATCTTCAGGCAGAAGGCAGGGTACACCCTGAACCGGTTGCCAGCCAATCGCAGGGCACATAGAAACAAACAACCATTCGCACTCACAGTCACACCTACGGACAATTTAGAGTCTTCAATCAACCTACCATGGATGTTTTTGGGATGTGGGAGGAAACTGGAGTGCCACAGGCACGGGGAGAACATGCAAACTCCACACAGGCGGGGCCAGGATTTGAACCCCGGTCCCCAGAACTGTGAGGCAGATGTGCTAACCAGTCGTCCACCGTGGCAGCCTTCAGAACATGAGCAGGTTAAAGGTACATTATTATCATTAATAAATATTTATTTTTCTAAGATAACCTTTATTAGTCCCACAATGGGAAAAGTTGCATCGTTTCAGCAGCAATTTTGTATATAGGAAATATAAATATGTAAGATAAATAGCGTTAGGGTTTTCCTTAAAGTAACAATTTTTGAATGAAGGAACATTTTCAGTGCACACTGATTTTTCTTTTGTATCGTAGCCACGTCTGACGATTGTAACAAAACAAACCATATGAAAATCTCTTAAAAATTCAGCGAGTTATGTTTTTTTTGTGTGTGTGCTCATGTCCAAAAGTCTCAATAGAAATTAATGGAGTGGAGGGGCGAGACCATCGAGAACTCCCGGTTCAAGATAGCGAGCACTCTACTCTTGCGCAGTCTATTTCATCTTTATCTTTAATAGCAGTACAGTGTTGCAAAATCTCTATTTGCAACACTGTACGGTATATAGGTTCTTTGCAGTAGACACTATTTAGCTTGCTAACTTATTCCCCATCGCCATTGCTACACCTGCACCACAACACACACACGCACGCACCTCCGCCCTGGAGTTGTGCACACACTCACAGAGACGCCACACACCCACTGAGCTCCCCGTCACATTGACCTCAGACACATATATCCACACACAGACACACACCAGCACGCAATCAACATATTGGGCACCCCTGGTGTAATGCATTATGACAAATAATGCATTTTTGTTCATCTATTTATCCCAGCGACCTACAGTGATGGATTCTTCCTGCTTTAAGATGTAGCGTGGCAAACTGAACTGAATTCCACAAATGTGGCTTCTGTAGCATTTTTAAAAACACCACATATCGCATTATCTGGAGGTAAAAAAAATAAAATAAAAAAAATAAAAAAATGAAGCTGTTTACCTGCTGCTCAATTAGTGTTGCTCTCTTGGCCCCCAGCTTGAGCAGTTTATCCGGGGATGGAAAGCTGAGAAAGGACGAGACGTCAGGCGGTCGCGGTGCTGATGGTGGCGTGGAAAACTGATGATGAGAGGTCAGTTAAGGAAATACACGGGATTTTATAAAAAGGTTGGTGTTAAAATCAACTTAGATGATGTGACCAGATCCAGGTCCAGTCCCCACTAAATAGATGTCAATCATCCCAATTTGTATTAACTAAGGTTTAGCAAAAAATTAGGCAAATATTTTCTCAAATGGAAAAAAAGGTTGATTAAATCTGAATTATTGAATGCTTTTCATAAAAAGGAGCATTCTGATCTACCTTTGATCCAGTGTTTTCATCTTGCTCCTCCTCCTCATCTTCTTCTTCCTCCTCTTCCTCCTCAACCTCCTCTTCCTCTACATCCTCCTCCTCCTCGTCATCGTCATCATCATCATCTTCATCTTCATCCTCATCTCCTGGTTCACCCTCGTCATCACTGATGAAGAACAAGTTACTTTGATAATCAACTAATTTGAGTTAGAACCATCTAAAAGCACTAATGTATAATGTGCACTTAAATATTAAGTGGTGCTGTATTTTTGTTACCTGAGCGATGCCAGAAGCTCAGCCATGTTGATGCCTTTCATGAAGTCTTTCAGAGCTTTGCAGCCATCCTCTCCCAGATAGTTACCTGCAAAACATGAGTGAGCATGTTACATGTAGTAACAGCAAACAATTATTACATTCATAATCATACTGCCACTTTATGTATTGTCTTCAGTTTTTTATGTTATGCAACTACTGTTTTTACTGTTTTTTTTAATTCTGATTATTCTCATTTATTTACCGGTAATCCCATTGAGGGTTCGGCTCGCATGTTTGGTTTTATTAACAGCTATAATGCACGTGTTGAATGGCCCCTGGGGACCAATTAAACTTCACTAGAATGAATTGAATCAATGATAATGAAGCATTTGGGAATAAAAGCAACGTATTACAGTTTTGTACCATTTAAATCCAGTTTTTCCAGCTGGTTCTTGTTTGTGACTGCATGGGCCACAGCCAGAGCAGCTTCTTCAGTTATCTCTCCAAATGACAGATTAAGTTCCTGTTTAATGTAACAGAGTATTTGGTAAGAGAAAATTACAGGTCAAGAGGATAGAAATGATTCCCCAATAACCATATTATAGTAGTACATAGTATAACAAAATATATGTATACATAAATGAGCAGCTAATATTTATACTGGGAAATATGAGAAACTGATTAATACAGTGTCACCCATTCAGATTCATTGAATTCAACTGGAGAAACAATGCAATAATAGATTGTGATGGGGACATTATAGACCGGGCAACTGATCAGTCACCTTCAAGATTGGTAGTCCTTCTGAAACAGTTTCAGCAATCGCTGTGGCTCCAACTGGACGCACCAAACAGTCGCCAAAGTTTATCACCTGGATGCTTCGTAAATCTTTCAGAGCCTGTGAATAACACAGTGTTAACACAGGAACTAAAATATCAGTCAACACGTATCAGTGGGTGATGTCTTTTTTGATGAATATATATCTTGTTTTGCTTTTTTTACATTGAATATTAAGGAGTCTGTTGACTCAAAACCTTTAAACTGTTGCTCTTATCTCAAGCCTTACAACAGTGACACACTGCCTGCCAACATTTAAGTTGCTCTACTGTTTTACTAGCTATAAATTGTGGTAAGGCGGCACAGTGGACTACTGCTTAGAAGAAGAAGAAGAATCACCTTTTATTGTCATGGACATGCATGCACAAAATTTGTTCTCTGCATTTTACCCATCACAGTGAACACATACACGTTAGTGGAACACACTGGACCTGAAGCGCCCGGGGAGCATTTCGGGGTATCAGTGCCTTGCTCAAGGACACCACAGCCCTGAGTCCGGGGAATATTGGCGGGGATGGTCCAGTTGGGGTCTTGAACCTAGGCCCCCCACGGTGGCAAGCGATGATCTTAACCATTGGGCCACGGCTCCACAACTGCTGCACAGTTCTGACGTTCAAATCCGGCCTTGCCTGTGTGGAGTTTGCATGTGCTTGCGTGGGTTTCCTCCGAGTATTCGGGTTTCCTCCCACATTCCAAAAACATGCATGGTAGGTTAATTGACTGTAAATTCCCCATAGGTGTGAATGTGAGCGCAAATGGTTGCTTGTCTATATGTGCCCTGCGATTGGCTGGCGACCAGTTCAGCACACCCGCGACCCTAGAAATTGTGGTAATGGTATTTAACACTTCACAAAAAAGGGTCCCTTTTCATGTCATAGATGGTAGAAGGTGATAACTACATAATGATCATACAGCACCTCTATTTATTTATTTATTTATTTTTTAAATCATACCTTAGCCATGGCAATGGCACCTTCTTCAGTGAAGGTGTTGTCATTGAGGTTGAGAGTGCGCAGGTTTGGATTGTGCTGCACCGCTTTTGCCAACGCTGTTACACCTGGGTGATTTATGCCATTCTGGGGCATATGGATCTCCTCCAGGCTGCCCATCAACTACAAACACAAATAGCAGTTCCTCGACACATATACATTCAGGAAGAATAGAAAGCAGCAATTATTTCACTAAAAATTAAGCATGTTCCAAAAAAACAATATGATGTAGTCGAGTAGTATCTGGATTGTTAAACTGTAAACAGTACGGCGAGCTGCACTTGAGGCCCACTACATTAGTTGTGTGATTGTTTGACCTCTTACCTGGAAAGATTGAGCGAGAGCGGTAGCTCCGTCGTTCTCCAGGCGATTCCTGCCAGCGACAAACACTTTCAGGCTGAGGGGCGGACCTTCTCCACTAGACTTTTTATGGCACTCAATCAGTGAAGTGGCCAAGATCTGAGAAGTGCATAAAAAGAGCCATTGATTAGACATTTGCAGCGACGTCACTGCAAGTTCCATTTTTACTGTTAAGACTACAGCACTATGAACCTCAGCGATGACTGACCAAGAGACAAACTGAAAAGGGAGAGGAAAGTGTGAAGGAATATAAGGCTCCAGCTTTGAGAGAGAGAGAGAGAGAGAGAGAGAGAGACAGACAGAGAGAGAGAGAGAGAGAGAGACAGACAGACAGACAGACGCGCGCACACACACACACACACACGTCTCCATCCTCATCATCCTTCTACCAATATAATCACGCTCTCTCCTCTGGATGTGTCCAAACCATCGAAGTCTGCTCTCTCTTACTTTGTCTCCAAAACATCTAACCTTGGCTGTCCCTCTCATGAGCTCATTTCTAATTTTATCCAACCTGGTCACTCCTAGAGCAAACCTCAACATCTTCATTTTCACCACCTCCAACTCTGCTTCCAAATGTCGCTTCAGTGCCACCGTCTCTAATCCGTACATCATGGCTGGCCTCACCACTGTCTTATAAACTTTGCCCTTTATCCTAGCAGAGACTCTTCTGTCACATAACACACCTGACACCTTCTTCCACCCGTTCCAACCTGCTTGGACCAGTTTCTTCACTTCTTGACCACATTCACCATTGCTCTGGACTGTTGACCCCAAGTATTTGAAGTCCTCCACCCTTGCTATCTCTTCTCCCTGTAGCCTCACTCTTCCCCCACCACCCCTCTCATTCATGCACATATATTCTATTTTACTTAGGCTCATCTTCATTAATCTCCTTTCCAGTGCACACCTCCATCTTTCTAACTGTTCCTCCACCTGCTCCCTGCTTTCACTGCAGATCACAATGTCATCTGCAAACATCATGGTCCACGGGGATTCTAGTCTAACCTCATTTGTCAGCCTATCCATCACCACTGGAAGGGGCTCAGGGCTGATCCCTGATGCAATCACACCTCCACCTTAAATGCCTGTCACACCTACAGCACACCTCACCACTGTTCTGCTGCCCTTGTACATGTCCTGTATTATTCTAACATACTTCTCTGCCACTCCAGACTTCCGCATGCAGTCCAACAGTTCCTCTCTGGGTACTCTGTCATAGGCTTTCTCGAGATCCAAAGACACAATGTAGCTCCTTCTGATCTTCTCTGTACTTTTCCATCAACATCCTCAAGGCAAATAATGCATCTGTGGTACTCTGTGGTACCATACTGTTGCTCGCAAATACTCATTCTGTCCCGAGTCTAGCATCCACTACTCTTTCCCATAACTTCATTGTGTGGGTCATCAACTTTATTCCTCTATAGTTCCCACAGCTCTGCACATCACCCTTGTTCTTAAAAATGGGCACCATCACACTTTTCCTCCATTCCTCAGGCATCTTCTACCCGCTAGAATTCTGTTGAACATCCTTCCATACCGCCACAGGAATGTCATCAGGACCAACTAACTGCCTTTCCATTTTTATCCTCTTTAATGCCTAACTTCCCCCATACTAATCATTGCCACATCCTGGTCCACCACACGTGGATCTTATATTCTTCCTTCTCTCTCATTTTCCTCATTCATCAACTCCTCAAAGTATTCGTTCCATCTGTCCAGCACACTAGTGGCACCAGTCAACACATTACCATCTCTATCCTTAATCACCCTAACCTGCTGCACATCCTTCCCATCTATATCCCTCTGTCTGGCCAACATGTATAGATCATTTTCTCCTTCTTTAGTGTCCAGCCTGGCATAGATGTCATCATATGCCACTTGTTTGGCCTCTGCCACCTCTACCTTTGCCCTACTTCGCATCTCAATGTATTCCTTTCTCCTCTCCTCAGTCCTCTTAGTGTCCCACTTCTTCTTAGCTAACCTCTTGTATGATTTCCTGTACTTTGAGGTTCCAGCACCAAGTCTCCTCCTCTCCTTTCCTGCCAGAAGATACACCAAGTACTCTCCTGCCTGTTTCTCTGATCACTTTGGCTGTAGTGGTCCAGTCTTCTGGAAGCTCCTCCTGTCCACCAAAAGCCTGTCCCAGCACTTCTCGAAAAGCCGCACAACACTTTTCCTTTCTCAGCTTCCACCACATGGTTCTCTGCTCTGCCTTTGTCTTCTTAATCTTCCTCCAACCACCAGGGTCATCTTACATACCACCATCCTATGCTGGCGCGCAACACTCTACCCTACCACTACCTTACAGTCGGTAACCTCCTTCAGATTACATCGTCTGCACAAGATGTAATACACCTGCATGCTTCTACCTCCCCGCTTGTAGGTCACCCTATGTTCCTGCCTCTTCTGGAAAAAAGTGCTACAGCCATTTCCATCCTTTTTGCAAAAGTCCACCACCAGCTGTCCCTCCAAGTTCCTTTCCTGGATGCCGTACTTGCCCATCACTTCTTCATCACCCCTGTTTCCTTCACCAACATGTCCATTACAATCTGCACCACTCACGACTCCCTCTGTGTCTGGGATGCTCAAAACTACTTTGTCTAGCTCCTTCCAGAATTTCTCTTTCACCTCTAGGTCACATTCTACCTGTGGGGAATAGCCACTAATCACATTATACGTAACACTCTCAATTTCAAGTTTCAGCCTAATCACTCGATCTGATACTCTCTTCACCTCCAAGACATTCTTAGCTAACTCTTCCTTTAAAATAACCCCTACTCCATTTCTCTTCCCATCTACAGCATGGTAAAATAATTTAAACCCTGCACCTAAACTTCTAGCCCTACTGCCTTTCCATCTGGTCTCCTGGACACACAATATATCAAACTTTCTCTTAATCATCATGTCAACCAACTCCCGAGATTTTCCTGTCATAGTCCTAACATTCAAATTCCCCAGATTCAATTCTAGGCTCTAGCAATTACAGCCTCCAAATGTTTTTTTCTTATACTGGGTAAGAGATTTTTTTCTTATTTTGGGTAAGACATTTTGCTCTAAAATCTCTTGATAATTTTCTTATTTCATGATACCTGTGATACAGTCAAGGCCTCCAGTACAGCCCCACAGCATTATGGATACTCCATGCTTGACTTTTGGCAGAGTGTTCTTTTGCTTAAAGGCTTCATTGCACCGTCTATAAACATACTGTTTTTGTGGCTCGCTAAAAATCTCTATTTTTGTTTCATCTGTCCAGAAAATATTATCATTTGCCCTTTTGTATCAAACACAAGTTTGCTGTAGAAAAATGTTTCACTTGATTCATTTTCTTGAGGAGATAATCCACACACACACACACACACTTTCACACACACTTTTTAAATATATTTAAAGGTTTTTAATTATATTTTTAGGTGCTTAATTCATAAATGTACAGTAGATTTTTTTTAAAACATTTTCAGTAAAAAAAAGTGTTGATGTTTAAAATACTAATTTAAACAAATCCTAAATAAATAAATAAATAAAAATCATAAACCCCCTTATTGATAGAGTTGCCTTTGTGCAAGGTAACAAATCCCCAACTGCTCATTTGTTGGTGTGGGACCCCCTAATGCCACACCCAAGCACATGCCCAGTTTTTTGTTTATGTTTGTGTAAATGTACGAGCATGAGGCATGTGCCTGTTAAAATACATCCATCCATCCATTTTCTGAGCCGCTTCTCCTCACTAGGGTCGCGGGCGTGCTGGAGCCTATCCCAGCTATCATCGGGCAGGAGGCGGGGTACACCCTGAACTGGTTGGCCAGCCAATCGCAGGGCACATACAAACAAACAACCATTCGCACTCACAATCACACCTACAGGCAATTTAGAGTCTCCAGTTCATGCATGTTTTCGGGATGTGGGAGGAAACCGGAGTGCCCGGAGAAAACCTCCGCTGGCACGGGGAGAACATGCAAACTCCACACAGGCGGGGCCGGGGATTGTACCCCGGTCCTCAGAACTGTGAGGCTGACGCTCTAACCAGTCGTCCACCGTGACACCTGTTAAAATACAATTTATATCAAATTTGCCCTGTCAAGGAATAATAAAGGGATTTCTTGACATTTATTCTCAGAATTAGCTAGGTAGGTAAATACTACAATGATCACATAGGAAAATCTGGAAATTTACAGTAAGCTTCACTTGAGGAGGATTTTCACACAATTTACCTTCCCTCCTCCAATGCCCATGCCGCAATTGTTGAGCCGTAGTTCCTGCAGAGTGTAGCAGGCGGGGCTTTTCAGCAACTGCTCGATGCCCTTCACCCCGTCTGGTCCGAAGGCGTTATCACTTAGATCTAAGACAGTCAGCTTGGCACCCGCCAGCATCAGAGCATCACCCAGTGAATTCTTTGACAGAAAGATAGAAATATTGGTAGCCCGTAGTCATGTAATGAGAACACCCCATAAACAACCAATCAGGACAATGCTGTTACCAGAGCAGGTGGGATCTCAGAGCGGAGGCGGCCAGTAAACATGTCACTCCAGAAACAGCGCTGAAAAAAACAAGTTATTTTATTAAACAAGCAAAAAAAAAAAATATCATGTTGTTATTGTCACTTTGTTCTTCGAGATCTTGAATCGTTCTTAAGGCTTCTTTATACTCGCGCGGACGGCGACCCCGCTGACGTCACTGCGGCTATCCCGCACCCAGTTTGCCTTTATACTCGCGCACAACCCACGTGCACTGTTTTGAAAGTGGGCTACAGTTCTCCTCCAAGTCGGGGGTGGCGCTACGGCTGTTATTGGCTAGGACGCCACGGGGTGGAGTTTCCTCTGGATTTTTTGGCCATTTCTGGAAGCCGTTTTTACTTTACGTAACAAGGATCAAAGCAACAACAATGGCGACCATGGAACAGTGTCTGCTAGAACAAATACACCTAGATGACCAGATGATACGTTTAATTATGCTGCAAAATCGATCGAGAAGGCGGCGACGTAGGTGCGATATGGAACCGTGAGGAACGCTGATTACATCATCACAGCATCTGACTAAAACGGACCAATCACAAGAGATGACCTCCACGGCATTCTACGCGCAGCAACAATTTTTGCCGTGTGCCCGTCAAGCAGAGGGGCGGGCCAATTCGGTCACATGGTCAATGCGGGCGTTGTCGGCTGCGCAAGCGCTGGAGTATAAAGACGCCTTTAGTGCGGTGTAAAAGAAAACCAAAAGACTTAATAATGCAAAGTATGTTTAGAGGATTCAAAAGTAGCTGCTCAAAACCTTGAACTGGCTCTTTGTCTCGAGGGCCTTGGCAATGGCTTTTGCCGCCTCCACACCTACAGTGTTTCCCTCCAATCGCAGGGCTTGGAGACCTTCAAAGTCCTTGATCTCCTTCACAATCTCTTCAACTAGAGTTTTGAAAATGGGTTAGACATAGAAGGACATTAATAGACAGAAAAAATACATCCAAGACTGAAAAGTGTTTCTATTCATTTTTCCCACAGCTGTAAGAACGGAAAGTTGGAAACTTCAACAACTTGCACCTGATTTGGAATCATCAAGCTTTCTTCCCTGTCCTTTGTAACTCAGCTCCCCTTCCTCAACTCCAGCTTTGGCCAAGGAGTCAGCCAACTGTGAAACAATGTCTGTCGCCATTGGGGTACCTGGAGAAAAAAAAATATAGATTTTTTTTCAAGACAGAGGGTAGGTCGCAAAATTGTATCACCTTGAAACAATTGCTGTGTAGCATTTCCTACTACAAGTGACCAGAAAATCTGCCTCATCTGCCATCTTTCAAAAATGACTATAAAACACACGACATCCTGCGTGCAATGTATTTGACCCCAAATCATTTCCTAGTCAATTAGAATGCCATGTACAGTAATGTAAAATTTTATTCATACTATTCATAAATATGCTTTCCATATTCATTATATTGCTTTGATGTTATCCAGTATCATACGTTTTATGAACCTATTTAATTAAATCTGGGCTTTGCTGTGTGCCACTTGGTTCATGTATTCTGTGTGACCTGTAAGTCTACAGCCTTTTGGTATGTCATGTGTTGTGCTCTCATGTATTGTAAATTAACAATGGAACTCTTCTATGCTATTACACCAGGAATTAGTTTTAGGGTGGCAGGTAGTGTATTGTAAATTAACAATGTAACTCTTCTATGCTATTAAACCAGGAATTAGTTTTAGGGTGGCAGGTAGTGAATTCCTACAACCCCAATTCCAATGAAGTGGGGACGTTGTGTTTAACAAATAAAAACAGAATACAATTATTTTCAAATGATGTTCAACCTATTTAATTGAACACGCTACAAAGACAAGATATTTAATGTTCAAACTGATAAACTTGATTGTTTTTAGCAAATAATTATTAACTTAGAATTTTATGTCTGCAACATCTTCCAAAAAAAGCTGGGACAGGTGGAAAAAAAGACTGAGAAAGTTGAGGAATGCTCATCAAACACCTGGTTGGAACATCCCACAGGTGAACAGGCTAATTGGGAACAGGTGGGTGCCATGATTGGGTATAAAAAGGAGCTTCCCTAAATTGCTTAGTCATTCACAAGCAAAGATGGGGCGAGGGTCACCTCTTTGTGAACAAGTGCGTGAGAAAATAGTCAAACAGTTTAAGGACAATGTTCCTCAACGTACAATTACAAGGAATTTAGGGATTTCATCATCTATGGTCCAGAATATCATCAAAAGGTTCAGAGAATCTGGAGAAATCACTGCATGTAAGCGGCAAGGCCGAAAACCAACATTGAATGCCCGTGACCTTCGATCCCTCACTGCATCAAAAACCGACATCAATGTGTAAAGGATATCACCACATGGGCTCAGGAACACTTCAGAAAACCAATGTCAGTAAATACAGTTCGGCGCTACATCCGTAAGTGCAACTTGAAACTCTACTATGCAAAGCAAAAGCCATTTATCAACAACACCCAGAAAAGCCGCCGGCTTCTCTGGGCCCAAGCTCATCTAAGACGGACTGATGCAAAGTGGAAAAGTGTTCTGTGGTCCGACAAGTCCACATTTAAATTGTTTTTGGAAATTGTGGACGTCGTGTCCTCTGGGCCAAAGAGGAAAAGAACCATCCAGACTGTTATGGATGCAAAGTTCAAAAGCCAAAATCTGTGATGGTATGGGGCTGTGTCAGTGCCAATGGCATGGGTAACTTACACATCTGTGAAGGCACCATTAATGCTGAAAGGTACATCCAGGTTTTGGAGAAACATGCTGCCATCCAAGCAATGTCTTTTTCATGGACGCCCCTGCTTATTTCAGCAAGACAATGCCAAACCACATTCTGCATGTGTTACAACAGCGTGGCTTCGTAGTAAAACAGTGTGGGTACTAGACTGGCCTCCCTGCAGTCCAGACCTGTCTCTCATTGAAAATGTGTGCCGCATTATGAAGTGTAAAATACGACAACGGAGACCCCGTACTGTTGAACAGCTGAAGCTGTACATCAAGCAAGAATGGGAAAGAATTCCACCTACAAAGCTTCAACAATTAGTGTCCTCAGTTTCCAAACGTTTATTGAATGTTGTTAAAAGAAAAGGTGATGTAACACAGTGGTAAACATGACCCTGTCCCAGCTTTTTTGGAACGTGTTCCAGCCATAAAATTCTAAGTTAATGATTATTTGCTAAAAATAAAAAAGTTTATTGGTTTGAACATTAAATATCTTGTCTTTTTAATGTATTCAATTAAATGTAGGTTGAACATCATTTTCAAATCATTGTATTCTGTTTTTATTTATGTTTAACACAACGTCCCAACTTCATTGGAATTGTAGTTCAACCTTGAAGGAAAAATGTCTCTCGACAGGTCACATGTTAACTGGAATGCAATGCACACCAATGTTTAGAATACTTTAGAATAAAATTTGTCTCTTGATATTGTCAGATGAGTGCAAACTAAATGACACTGTGAGTCCGACCACTTTGCTGTTTTTGTGATATTTCTTGCAGAAATTCTCATGGCATTAGACTTTCTTTTTTCTTTTTAAACAACAAAACTTATTTAATAGTGATGTACGAGGTGTGTCAGAAAGGTTTAAGGACTGGTGCCACAAAAGATATAGTTCAAATCCAAACTACAAGTTTTCCACTTCAAAGTAATCCCCCTGGGGTCTAACCACATTTCCAGCCTTCTCTGCCACACCATGTACTCCTGGAATGATTCTTCCAGGATCCTACGCAGCTCTGTCATCACAGCCATCTTGATATCGTACAAGGCTTCAAAACGGGTCCCTCCTGATGACGCCCTGGAGCTTGGGAAAGGGGAAAAAATATATAATACACGGGGAAAAAAATATAATACACGGCTGCTCAGGAAATTGAGCAGGCGCGTTGTCATGGTGAAGCAGCCACAGGTTGTCCTGCTACAACTCTCGCCTCTTCTTGAGCACTGAACGAAGCAGAAGCCGCAGGATCTCTTGGTACATGTGAAGGTTGATCGCCTGGCCCACATTGAAGTGGAAAACTCATAGTTTGGGTTAAATTATATCTTTGGTGACACTCGTCCTGGTTCTTTACTGACACACCTCATATACATTGCTCTTCCGATCAGTTCTGATTGGTAACAGTGAATCACAGAAGTGATTTATCCTGATTGTGCAAGTGAAAATGTGTCAGGAAGATGACATTTACAGGCAATGTATCATATGTCTTTACAGTGGTAAACCCCCCAAAAAGTGTTGGACATGATTACAAGTCAAAACAGAGCCTCATTCTTGTCCCATCCACTATTACAGTCATATGTGTTTAGGGCATTGATTGCTGACTCATATGAAAACTATATGTTGGTTGGAACAAAAACTGTCTCTGAATGCGTGGTCTGTTTTAAGACAACTATAGAGCACGAGAATTGGGGAACCAAAAGAAACAAAAGCATTAAAATTCTGGCATTTACTGTCCTTTGTTTCGAGAAGAACTTATCCACACAAATTAGTAGGCAAAGCTTTATTCATAAAACCTGAATGATAACACGACATTACTAATATTATGAACAGTACTGAATTTTGAAGATGTAAAATTACTTACAACAGGAGCGCTATGTCTAGCATTAGCCACGTAATGCTAACGTTAGGGATCTAGAACTTCAAAGCTAGTCAAGAGGACATAGCTTCTATTGAACCGCAGCAGTCAGTAAAAGTACCCAGGAATTAAGTATTTGAATAAACATTTAAACCCCACACCTTTGAGTGTAGTGGACCATCTAAGCACTGTGAAATTAATGTTGAGTGGTACTGTATTAGAATGGAACGTGGTTTGGCCTCTCTGGTCTGTCAACAGCACACCGCCGACCACCTACAACTGAATTCCACAGCGCATTCAAACACATCGCCAAGTCTGTTATTATCCCAATGAAATAAATACAAAATTACCCGAACACTGCCGTTTTAAGTGAATCCTGTCGAATGGCACGCCACGCTCCCGCTCGTTCTCGACGTTCAAACGACAATTCAGCACAGCACAACACACTGCTTGACGACTCAAGAGTTGGTGCTCAAGGGATTTGTAGTTCGATTAGCCGACACTGGTGCGTTCAGGTTCCATCCTCAAACTCCGAAAACGAATATTCCGGGGACTGACCTGAAAATTTCAGAACCCCATAATTTCCCTCTGAAAATTCTAAAATATTTATTCGACATCGCAAGTCTACCTGTGATTGACTAACGACGAGACCACGGTGTAGACATTTAACGATTTCTAGCGACTTTTAAGACAGCCAATAGCGACATACCTTGCTGAGGAGTTGGCAGCAATGATGTCATGTGGACTGGAGTTTCGAGAAATCGAAAGTATTGAAACCTACAGTCTGTGGTGGGTACGTAAAGGCGGTGTTATCTGCGAGCGGTTGGCCTATTCGTTAACTCTGCACGAAGGTAACACGTTCACTGCTGGAAGTCTTTCGATCTCGTCCTGCTCGCCCGTGACACCAAATTAAAACTGCTGCGGATCAATGAACTTCCTCACTTGGGAAGGTAAGTGGGTTTGAAGTTGTGCCAGGCAGTCACGCCATGATGTTTCATAGACCAAACTGCTAAATATCGCCTCAAGGATTGATATTGAAGCAACACGAGAAGCGTACACTACAAGTGACTTTTTTCTTCTTCTTCATGCTTTCTACTTATGTTTAAAGCTTTGCAGGACATCAACGGCATTTCAACCTTATTTGTGCAATGCTTTGTCTCCATCCTCCCAGGGAGTAAGAATGAAGCCGCAGCGACAGAAACGCAGGAAAGAAACACAACCTCTGAGTTCCATACAGTAAGATTTAACTTGAATTACTTTTAAAACAAACAAACAAAAACAACAAAATGGAACACCGCTTAGCACTGTAATTTCCACAGAATTCTCTGTACAAACAACAAAATGGAACACGCCTTAGTATTGTAATTTCACATCATTCTCTGTATGGGTTTTCAGGTCCTCCCTGGCATATCCGGATTCTGAAGGCGACAAGGTAATGTTATGTCTGTTTCCTTTCTAATCCCGTACTGAACACAATTAACATTAAATGGGTCATGCTAATACAAAGTTAGAGTTGACTTGAACCAGTTCCTAATCCATTCATCGAGGCCAGTGATTGCCACCCAATGTGCCATGTCATACTAGTCTGACCAGTGAGATCATCAAGTGTGCGTGGGGGAATTTCACTTGATTAATCTGAAAAGTATATTTTATTTACTACAAATAATGTATCTCTCTGTTCATTCGTCGAAGGCAATAAGGTACAATAAACCTGTATACAGTCGGATTGTCCGAGCCTTACCGCGAATACCACGTTTTTGGAAATAATTTACACTACGTTAAATTGATGATAATTGACTACATTAATAGTTAAACCATAAATATACCACAAACCATGATGCCAAAACACTTAAATAGCATTTCAAATGCTTACAAATATCCCCAAACATTGCTGTACACTACACTACAATACACACAATACAATACAGTAAACAGATTACAGCTAAGCACGCATATAGGTAATGCACAGTACGTGTACTACATGTCAACAATTATGACGATGAAGAATTACTGTGTGGACCCAGTCCGCTGTAAAACAATGAATATTTGACTGCACAGCAAAGCACAAGAGTAACATAGATGGTGTCGACGCTCTTGCGGGGCGGCCTGTGCTGGTTGGAAAGTCCGCTGCTTCCGAGTTTGCTGGCTCTGCAATGGTTAGCAGTTCATTGTTGACTGACCCAAAAACGGTGGATCCACGCAATGAAATTCACGGCGGTCGTAGCGATGTTCCTCTGAACTGCTGTAACAAGTTCCACTGGTTGTGATACCGTGTGCCAAAGCAGCAGACATGGGCCCGGCCATCTTCTCTATCGACTCACTGACGTGTACGACCGTGATTCACAAAAATGGCCATTCATAATGGAATGCAGTTATGAAAGTGCATGGTTTTGATAAACATTCACAGAGAATGCTGTCTGTCAGCTTCAACAAAATAGCAGCGCTATACTAAGCTAGCATTAGCTCTGCAAACAACCCGACGTTAGTCATGGCTGCTACCTTGGTAGCATGAAGCATCGTAAAAGAATGTAATTATTGAAACAAAATGCTATTGGGTAATATTGCTAGTACAATTCAACAAATGTTGTATGTTTGGACCATGCATAATTTTGTTTGACTGTTATGAAATATGTTTTGCAAGAAACCATTACTTATTAGTTAACTCGTAATTTTTTTTTTTTTTTTTTTTTTTGCATTGGTCGTTTGAGCATCACAGAATTTTTTTTTAAGCAAAACAATCACTACATGTTTAACTGTTATGTTAATAGTAAAGCACTGAATGCAGCCCTATGGGGGGCACAAGTCAGTGCAAACTGTAGGCCGGTCCCAAACCCGGATAAATGCAGAGGGTTGCGTCAGGAAGGGCATCCGGCTTAAAACTTTGCCAAACAAATATGAGCGTTCATCCAAAGAATTCCATACCGGATCGGTCGTGGCCCGGGTTAACAACGTCCGCCACCGGCGCCGTCCACCTGCAGGGCGCCGTTGGAAATTCAGCTACTGTGGGTGGAAGTCAAAGAAGAAGAAGAGGTGGAAAGCGGGTTCTTCGGCAGAAAGAGAAGAGGAAAGCACAGAGCCTAGAACTGAATGTGGGGACTTTGAATGTTGGGACTATGACAGGAAAATCTCGGGAATTGGTTGACATGATGATTAGGAGAAAGGTTGATATATTGTGTGTCCAGGTGGAAAGGCAATAAGGCTAGAAGTTTAGGGGCAGGGTTTAAATTATTTTACCATGGTGTAGATGGGAAGAGAAATGGAGTCGGGGTTATTTTAAAAGAAGATTAGGCTAAGAATGTCTTGGAGGTGAAAAGAGTATCAGATCGAGTGATGAGGCTGAAACTTGAAATTGAGGGTGTTATGTGTAATGTGATTAGTGGCGATGCCCCACAGGTAGGATGTGACCTAGAGGTGAAAGAGAAATTCTGGAAGGAGCTAGACGAAGTAGTTCTGAGCATCCCAGACGGAGAGAGTTGTAATTGGTGCAGATTGTAATGGACATGTTGGTGAAGGTAATAGGGGTGATGAAGAAGTGATGGGTCAGTACGGCATCCAGGAAAGGAACTTGGAGGGACAGATGGTGGTAGACTTTGCAACAAGGATGCAAATGGCTGCAGTGAACACTTTTTTGCAGAAGAGGCACGAACATTGGGTGACCTACAAGAGCAGAGGTAGAAGCATGCAGGTGGATTACATGTTGTGCAGACGATGTAATCTGAAGGAGGTTACCAACTGTAAGGTAGTGGTAGGGGAGAGTGTGGCTAGACAGCATAGGATGGGGGTGTGTAAGATGACTGATGGTGGGGAGGAAGATTAGGAAGACAAAGGCAGAGAAGAGAACCATGTGGTGGAAGCTGAGACAGGACGAGTGTTGTGCAGCTTTTCGGGAAGAGGTGAGACAGGCTCTCGGTGGATGAGAGGAGCTTCCAGAAGACTTGACCACAGCAGCCAAGGTGATCAGAGAGGCAGGCAGGAGAGTACTTGGTGTATCTTCTGGCTGGAAAGGAGAGAAGGAGACTTGGTGGTGGAACCTCACAGTACAGGAAATCATACAAGAAAAGAGGTTAGCTAAGAAGTGGGATACTAAGAGGACTGAGGAGAGGAGAAAGGAATACATTGAGATACGACGTAGGGTAAAGGTATAGGTGGCAGAGGCCAAACAAGAGGCATATGATGACATGTATGGCAGGTTGGACACTAAAGAAGGAGAAAAGGATCGATACAGGCTGGCCAGACAGAGGGATAGAGATGGGAAGGATGTGCAGCAGGTTAGGGTGATTAAGGATAGAGATGGAAATATGTTGACTGGTGCCAGCAGTGTGCTAGCTAGATGGAAAGAATACTTCGAGGAGTTGATGAATGAGGAAAATGAGAGAGAAGGGAGAGTAGAAGAGGCAGTCGGTCCTGATGACATTCCTGTGGAGGTATGGAAACATCTAGGAGAGGTGGCTGTTGAGTTTTTGACCAGCTTGTTTAATAGAATTCTAGTGTGTGAGAAAATGCCTGAGGAATGGAGGAAAAGTGTAATGGTGCCCATTTTTAAGAACAAAGGTGATGTGCAGATCTTTGGGAACTATAGAGGAATAAAGTTGATGAGCCACACAATGAAGTTATGGGAAAAAGTAGTGGAGGCTAGACTCAGGACAGAAGTGAGTATTTGCGAGCAACAGTATGGTTTCATGCCTAGAAAGAGTACCACAGATGCATTATTTGCCTTGAGGATGTTGTTGGAAAAGTACAGAGAAGGTCCATTGTGTCTTTGTAGATCTAGAGAAAGCCTATGTCAGAGTACCCAGAGAGGAACTGTGGTACTGCATGCGGAAGTCTGGAGTGGCAGAGAAGTATGTTAGAATAATACAGGACATGTACGAGGGCAGCAGAACAGCGGTGAGGTGTGCTGTAGGTGTGACAGAAGAATTTAAGGTGGACTTGGGACTGCATCAGGGATCAGCCCTGAGCCCCTCCCTTTTTGCAGTGGTGATGGATAGGCTGACAGATGACGTTAGACTGGAATCCCCGTGGACCATGATGTTTGCAGATGACATTGTGATCTGCAGTGAAAGCAGGGAGCAGCTGGAGGAACAGTTAGAAAGATGGAGGCATGCACTGGAAAGAAGAGGAATGAAGATTAGCCGAAGTAAGACAGAATATATGTGCATGAATGAGAGGGGTGGTGGGGGAAGAGTGAGGCTACAGGGAGAAGAGATAGCAAGGGTGGAGGACTTTAAATACTTGGGGTCAACCGTCCAGAGAAATGGTGAGTGTGGTCAGGAAGTGAAGAAACGGGTCCAAGCAGGTTAAAACGGGTGGAGGAAGGTGTCAGATGTGTTATGTGACAGAAGAGTCTCTGCTAGGATGAAGGGCAAAGTTTATAAAACAGTGGTGAGGCCAGCCATGATGTACGGATTAGAGACAGTGGCACTGAAGAGACAACAGGAAGCAGACTTGGAAATGGCAGAAATGTAGATGTTGAGGTTCGCTCTCGAGTGACCAGGTTGGATAAAATTAGAAATGAGCTTATCAGAGGGACAGCCAAGGTTCGATGTTTTGGAGACAAAGTTAGAGAGAGAAGACTTCGATGGTTTGGACACGTCCAGAGGAGAAATAGTGAGTATATCGGTAGAAGGATGATGAGGATGGAGCTGCCAGGCAAGAGAGCTAGAGGAAGACCAAAGAGAAGGTTGATGGATGTCGTGAGGGAAGACCTGATGGGAGTTGGTGTTCGAGAGGAGGATGCATGAGATAGGCTTACATGGAAAAGGATGACACGCTGTGGCGACCCCTAACGGGACAAGCCGAAAGGAAAAGAAGAAGAAGTAGTAATAGTAAATCACTGCTTCTACTGTCTTCTATTTTTCATTGTGTCAGTGAAGAAATTCCATTTACCGTATTTTCACGACCATAAGACCATAAGGTATTAAAAGGTGCAGTCTCAATTACGGGATCTATTTCTGTATTTAGCACACACATAAGGGCGTATTATTGGGCGCAGGCATGGCAAAACATATGCTCCACCAAACACGGCAGGTTCCCTCTCGTCATTGTCGGAGTCAGTCTTGTTGCCGTGCGGCTCCTCAGAAATGATGCCGGCTTTTACGAAAGCTCGAACAACAGTGCAAGCAGACACGTTAGCCCTAGCATCCACAATCCATTCACAAATTGTGGCATAACTCATAACGCAGCCTCCTCATCTTAGTAAAGCTGTGTTCGCCATCTGTCATCCCATCGCTCCCACACCGCTCGCAACTTCACTTTGAAGTTTACACCGATGTCCAGCGGTTGGAGTTCCTTTGTCAAGCCTCCCGGAATGATGGCAAGCTCCGAGTTATTGCACTCAGTCGAATGGTGACTGTAGAGACGCTTCTCCCGGCTGTTCTTTGCTCATTAATCCAGTGGTCTTCCAACTCGGGCCACCTCGCCTTGTTTCCGCAGAAACTCAGCTTTGTCTTCTTGAATTGGCGAAGCTCGTTTTCCTGCTTCCTCCACTTGCCAACCATGGATTCGTTAATCTTGAATTCTCTCGCAGCTGCTCGATTCCCATGTCCCTCCGCGTAACTGATAGCTTTCAGTTTAAACTGTGCTTCGTAAGTGTGTCTCTTCGTAGGCACCATTTTCGGGGGTCCTTTCGCCAAACCGATGATGTTTTGCACAATGCACACCCCAGCACTATATATCTACTGTGGGCGTGCCTTTAGCGTCCTCTGTCATGCGCACCCTTCCCCCTTTAACGTCCGCATGCTGTCCTCAGTCATTTCCGCCTTTCCTTTATATAAGCAGCGTGTTGGCAGGAAATGCTCCAAGTCAGTCAAGCGGAGCCCTTATCGAAGTCACCAAACAACATTTACAGATTTTGGAACTTGGTGCACACATAAGGCGTGCCGCATTATAAGGCGCCCTGTCCATTTTGGAGAAAATTTAGGACTTTTAGGTGCCCCTTATGGTCGTGAAAATACGGTACACAGTTTTTCTTCCACATTGAGTGAGTCATGTCACATACTGTATGTCAGTTGAACATCGCATGCATTGCTGCAATACACAATACTCACAGTCACTTAAAAATACCATTGCATATTATGTAAAACTCTTCATAGGATAAACAAGTGAATGAATTGGCAGAGGAGCTTGCCAACCACCTGGGACTGAACAAACGAAAGCCCTATGTCAGTGAAATTGGTCAGTAAAATAAAATGTTTTTTCAGTTATTTGAAACGTTGACAACTGAGAAAAGACAAATAAAAAAAGCATTGTTCCTAACAATTTCAGCATTCACCAACTGTATTAGATATCTCACAGATGCCTTTCACTTAAGTTAAGGAAAGACTTGATACCATTTTAATGTGTTTCTCATACATAGGTGTCTTATGTCGGAAATGTCACAAACCCTTTAAATCAAATTGCACCAGGTGAGTATCAGTAACCTTACAGCCACCATATGTTTATTTTCACGAATATGTTCTAGCTATTGTGAGTACAGTTTTCTGCATGTGTCTCCTTAGTCAGTTTTCCCAGCATGCCTCACTGTGCCATCCCTGACAAAGCATATAATGTAGACCAGTGTGCCATCTCTGACCTGGACAGACTGGACACTTTGGAGGACTATGAGCTGCTTGGCGATGACTTGGACAATTTGCTAGACTGCATCCCTAATGAACACGTACCACCTAAGGTAAAGACACATTATTTGGATTGTCAAAGCTTTATAAAACACCCAAAATGAAGTTTTATGTGTTAATAAACTTAATGAATTATTATGCATTTGAGCCACAATGGACTGAGACACCTTAAAAGGGAGTGGTATAGAATGACTGAATACATGTAAAAAAAATATGCATATACAGTGTGTGTGTGTGTGTATATATATATATATATATATATATATATATAAATTATGTATATATATAATATATATGTGTGTATATATATATATATATATATATATATGTGTATATATAATGTATTTATTTATTTTGAGCATTTGTTTCTCTGCCTTTTCAAACGCCTCAGCTCTCCCCAGCCTTCTTTATCTCATCCATTACTCAATTTATCTCCATGAACTCCCTTTCACTTGGCGGTGACAACTCACTGGATGCCCAGGATGACTTCTCATCTCCACAGGGACTGCATTCCTTAGATAACCTCCCTGGAAGCGCAGATGGTCCAAGTTTGAAGTCAACAATGCTAGATTCCTTGGATGATCTCTTGTTGGCGACTCCATGCGCTGTAGCTGTAGAAGCCAACCAGTCCAAAACAGAACCGAAAGAACTTGAAAAGTCAATTGATGATTTGCTTGATGAGTGGACACCTGTAGGGCGAACCTGTGACCCATCTGCTCAACTTCGTTCTGTGTCGGGTGTGAACCAGCTGAATTCCCTGGATTCCTTGGACTCATTTCCTTCAATGGAGGGTGGGGGGCCTTCTTTGCCTGCACTCCCACAGAAAGGAACGGGCCTGGACTCACTCTGCAATTTCAGCTCCTCTGGTGATTATACCTCATTCATGTTATAGGCAAAGAAGTACACGTATTATGCTTTAAATTCTTGGGTACAACTATCTAAAGTATGCAATATTACATCCGGCAAGAAACGAGTATGATTTACACTAACAAGTTTAGCAAATTTATAACAAATTTTGTTGGGGATTGGAATGAAGGTGCAGACGTAATCATTTTTTTTTTTCTTCTTTGAGTGGCCTTCAGGACGCAACTGTTTTCCCTTTTTCAACATTCCGTTTTGACTATGACAGGCTGTAATTTTTTTTTGTTTTTTTTTTTGAGTGGCCTTCAGGATGCAACTGTTTTCCATTTTTCTACATTCTGTTTTGGCTATGACTCAAAAGCGACTTTTAGCTCTTAGTTTGTTTTTATTTTTAAGATAAACATTCCTTACTCACTGTATCTACATGTGTGCCATCATTTTTATATGCATTGGTTTGGGTGAACATACTATATGTAAGAAAATTCACAGCATATGTCGGTTATGTATTTCTTAACCATGAGAGTTCAATTAATACATAAAATGTTTATCAGAAATATATTAGTTATATCAGGAATCAAGCTTATTGACATTTACACAAAAATGTAATATCATCCATGTTCTTTCTCTGCCCTTTAGCTGTCACAACGTCTCACAGTGCCATTACTTTAAAAAAGCAATTCCCAAAGTCCAACGACAAAGTGAGACTTGCTTTTATCTGGATTATTTTTTTCATCTGTTTTCTTGGGATTTTAATCAAATTATTTTCATTCTATCAAAGCAGTGGCATACACAAACTCCAGTATCAAACCCTCTGTCTGCCACCCATGACTTCATGCAGGCCTGTACTAGTTGCTTCCCTCGCCAAGGTGGGTTAGTCTGGACATGTTCTAATGACCTTTTGTCCAGCTCTCCACTGTAGTGTACAAAATGTTGTTAATTACATTTTTCACTGCGGCATATTTTTTTAAACCTCATCAAAAACAAAGCATTGTCACTGGAAACCTTTGTATGTTTGTTTTTAGGTCAAGGGATATACACTTCTGTTCACAAACCAGACCTGGCCCACAACTGTAAGCGAGACATTCTCTTGTGTAAACGAAAGGCAGCGCTTCCTTCAGAGTGGACCATAGTGCGAGAGCCACCTACATGGACATCCTTCAGCGCGCCATTTGTTCTTTGCAGAGGTGATGATGATCTCTTCCATCTTTAAGGATACCGTATGTCTTCTCTTGTTCCTTTTATAATTTTATTTAAAAATTTACATGACAAAACAAAAGAAAAAAAATAGTTTTATAGTGTGTGACAAGCTGATTGTTTTAACAAACCTTTGAAATACTTGTAGATGGAATCTTTCAGGATACTGCTCACAATGTTAAGTTTAATGAATGACATACATGGTTAGCACGTATACCAAATTGTCAAAGGTTATGGGTTCGTATTTCAACTTGGGCCGTCCTATGTGAAGTTTGCATCTTCTCCCCATGCTTGCAAGGTTTTTTTTTCTGGGTATGCCAGCTTCCTCCCACCTTATGAAGACATACATGGTAATGTAATTGGAGAATCTAAATTGCCCATAGGGGTGAATGTTTGTGTGAACAGTCTATACTGCATGTAACCTGACAGCAGTGTCCTCTTCCTCTTGTCCAAGGTCTGCAGGGGTGAACCCCAGCTCACTCTAGAGGAATTGTAGTTGATTTTTGTAAAATCATTTGTGTGAATTGTGCAAGATGTTTATTAAAAAAAAAAAAAAAAAAAAAAACACTCTCCTCAAGGCAACATTTTTATGTGAAGTGATTGTGAGTTCTTCAATCATCTGCTTACTTGTTTGATGCTTTTTTAATGTTTTATATATAGAGCTGTCTGGAGATTTGGGCCTCTGTAAATTTGGGGAAAAGTGCACATTTGCCTTTAACCAATTGGAAATCGACGTTTGGACAGAGGAGAGGAAGGGGACGCTGGACAGAAATCTGCTCTTTGGACCGCCAGGTGTCACCAATGTAGACCCTGCGAACAGCATTATACGCCTTCTACAGGAACACAAGGGCATGTTCATATTCCTCTGTCAGGTCAGGAATCCAAAAGCCCACTGCACAATGGAAAACAAAATAGCAGACATTTTCTGTGTTCATGTCTGGATCTTTTTTCCCCCCTGTCTTCAGGAGTGCTATGACAGTAAACCTCGGTTCATCAGTAAGCGCTGCAGTGAGGATCCCACAGTGTGTTCTAACTTGAATGTTCCCCACTCCTTTGATGCCAACAAGTGAGTGGAACGCAACAGTCACTTTCATTCTCACTCAACTTGTGTATTCTGTAATGCATATTTTAATTTCACCTACTTTGTGCCTGTCAGGTGTTTAGCATTTGTAATGACGACCACCAACATTAACTACAGAAAAGTGCGTCCACTCAGCATGCGGGCCCACTTTGAATTGTGCAGCCAAGCCATTCGCGATGGATGCCGAGGGGAGTACAGCTGCCAGAAGGCTCACTCAGTCATTGAGCTACAAACCTGGAGGGTGCAGTGGGACAAAGGTGCTGTCTACCAGAAACATGTACAGTTAAATCTTCTAAGAGTTGTTATTATCATTTCATCACCAACTCGTCCCACGGCACTTCACGGCTTGTTTCCATCAATGCTGTTTCTTGCTACAGCAGATAGCTTTTTAACAGTCAGCTATCACATTTTAGCAGCTGCACTAAAACGGAGTGTGCTCATAGTTGACGACTTGCTTGAGAAGAATGGCGCATTAAGTTTGTGGAAACAGCACGTTTTCACACCCCATCCTTCTGACACATCTTCTTACAAGCTTGGATATGTGTGGTTTTCAACACAAAATTCATCATAGTCCCATTTGTCAGGAGTATCCATCTTCACATTTTCTATACTGCTCGGCCTTATTAGGGTTGCAGGCTTTTGGCGAGGGGCGGTGTACACCCTGGACTGGTCACCAGTTGATTGCAGGGCACAAAAGAGAGGAATTAATTAAACCATCTTTTTTTAACTATAATTGAGGTTTATAATTACTTTGTAGAATTATTTTGATTCCCTGATGGAAGAATATTAGCCAGGCCACACTATGAAGCAAACGGTCACAATAATAAAAAAAAATAAGATATTGTTCAATTATTAAAAATGTTAAATTGATACTTCACAGACAGCATCACTCAATTTGTATTATCTTTTGTTAAAGCTACATTTCCAATACAGTTCTTGGAGCTTATCTTGTTAGATTGCAGATTTTTACCTCACCTTCAATGTCTGAGAAGATAGTCATACATTTAGTTTCTTCCAATTGGTGAATTAGTCTTTTTTGTGTGTTCTTGTTTCTAGGTATCAGTCCTGATGAGATTGTTAAAGTCTCAACAAAATATTATGAGAAAGAGGAGCAGAATGCAAGGAAAAGGACCTCAAGTAAAGTAAGACTGAATTTTACATTTGCAATATGTTATTTTCTTAGATAACATTACAGTACTTACATTTAGATGGTCATACCACTACTTACTGTAAGTAGAAGTACAGATAATGTTTAAAAAAAACCTGGTAGAAGTAAAATTTAATGTTTAATGGCACAACGAAAAATATAACTGCACACAAAATAGTTTCCTTCTTTTATTAACTTGCAAAGTGCTTGTACTAAGAAGAAAATTTAAAAAAAAAATCACTTTTTTTTTTTTTTTTTTTACTGCGAGGTAGCTAGCGTAGGGCCCTTCATCCTATCAAGATGTTTTCCTGTAGCTCTGCTAATGTTGTGAAGTGAGTAACAAAAAAATGCTAAATTAGCTAAAAATTACTGGAATTTTTAATTTATTTCTTGTCAGATTAGAGATATTTTTTGAATACCAGAAGCTCATGGTTTTTAGGCTTTCAAAAGTCAACGCATTTGCCATTAATCATTCTTGGAGCCGACTACGTCAAACAATTCTCTTAAATATGACAATGGATGGGGAATATCTTCTTGTCGTTGTTGTTGTTAATGCTCCCTGGATCACGTTCATTGATGACCCTGTTTTATTTTTTATTTTTTATTTTTTTTTTTGCTACGGTATAAGGTGGACATTAGTCATGTGAAAACTGGCTACAATATTTTTTTAATCTTGCTTTATTTTGTAAACAGGATCATGCTGCTGCAAATGGTAGGGGCACACCAAAAGGCAAGAGTTTAAACATGAAGATGCAGTTTGTCTGTGCTCAGTGCTGGCAAGGCAACTCCATCAGTATGCCGAACAAAGCTCTTACGTTTTGCAGTACCAAGCACGCGTAAGTTAAAAAGTACAGGAAGCTGTGTATCTCTTTATATTCTGACCTCAAAGGGTTCAGCAGACTACGTGAAATCCAGTGGCAGGCCCTGTGTTTGGTACTTGGCCCTTCAGTAAGGACTTAACTCAATCCACTTCTTAATACCACCACTATCACATCGCAATTATATAAACCGTCAATACAGAAACACAACATAACTGCACACAACTGTCCCACTTACATTAATCATAGCAGTTTAGAATCGATATTTAATTACATGACATACACAAACAATTGAAAGACGATGCAAAATATGTTCGTGTGCAGATGTGTTTAGCTTGTCAAATTTTCTCTGACCAACCAATCAGAGGCAGAAAAATGCTAACGTTATTGTGAGCTAACTGAGGCAAATTTGAATTCTAATTGGTTAAAGAAACAGTCCAATCTCTAGTATAGTTTAAATTACATCAGCCAGCACTACTGATTCTAATGGCCCGGGGAAGATTAAATTGACATGGCAGGTTGAAATCTGTTTGGACCAAAAAAATAAAAAATCTAACATACATGTACTAGAGACAGTGCAGCCACGAGAAACACTATGAAATAAAGAGAATAGACTATTGGGAATAAATGAATACACTTTCATGGTACAAATAATTTAGGTTGTAGAGGTTGACGAGCACGGTGGACGACTGGTTAGCAGGACCTGGGTTCAACTCCGGCCTCGCCTTTGTGGAGTTTGTATGTTCTCCAGGTACTCTTAGTTTCCTCCCACATCCCAAAAACATGCATGGTAGGTTAATTGAGGACTCTAAATTGCCCGTAAGTGCGAATGTAAGTGCGAATGGCTGGCGACCAGTTCAGGCTGAGATAGGCGTCATCACACCCGCAACCCGAGTGAGGAAAAGCAGTTAGGAAAATGGATGGATGGAAATGTTGACCAGTGGTTCTGATAGTGTTTAGCCCAGCAGAGAAGGCCTTGCTTACCCTGATTGCTCACGGCTGTTTAAATCAAGCAAAGCTATTGTCTTACAGTATCTCGTCATCCAGCTGCTCACACTCCCTCTCCTTTTCATCTCAAAACAACAATGAGCACTTTCAGGTGGAGAAAAACGCAAAGCACACTGTTGGTGAAGTCCTTGGAGAAGAGTAACTGGGTTCCTGTCAGACCGCTTCCACATAAAAAAAACTTCCCCACACATTATGAAGTGAGTCTTCGTCTTCTCTTAAGTGCTGAGTAAATTAAGTTCAAAGTAATTTCCTTAGTACACTGATTTGTTTTGGTGTTTTATCAGCATTTAAGTTCTCTTCTGGCAGTTGTGTACCCGGATGTTGGAGAAAAAGTGTTACTACAGTGGAAACTGCCCCTTTGCACACAGCGAAGAGGAAAAGGAAATGTGGATGTACATGAAGAATCAAGGCGGCAAGTTATTGAAATAAACAAACAAAAGAGGAACTCAATACATACCAGTTTAACAAAGCTGTTTTTGTGGATAATTGTAATTTACTGTATGGATAAACAAACTTGAACCACCCATAATTGTTTAATCCCAGTGTTTCATTCAGTTCCATTTCCACAGCTCACAGAATTTTAGGAAGACATTGTAATTGTCTGCCACTGTTGAAACATTCACTTCAGGGGTGGTTATCTCTTTATATTCCACAATCGATACAAAATATTATTGGGACAGTTTTCTGTTTCAAGACGTACCCCAGAGCACAAAGCATGATCCTTACAGGCATGCTTGCCATGCTTGGATAATTTGGTGTGGAGTAACTTGACTGGCCTAAGGCTAAAACCACATCAAACACTTGGGATGAACCAGAACATCTATGTGAATGTGACATCACTAATGTTCACCTTAATAAATTTAAAACATTCCCACACACACTATAATATTTGTAGAAAGTTTACCAGAAGAGCAAGAAAAGTTTTGGTGTCGAAACCTTTCATCAAATGTGACTCTACTAAATACTCCTACTACTAATAATAGTACATAGATTTTCAAAAATGAAAGGAATCTACACTGCAGTAGTTTTAACTAAAATGGTAACATTTCCATTCGTAATGCCCCAGAAAGATAATTCAGTTATTCTGCTCCATGTCAAGGTCATCTTAATACGGATTGGTTTTGGTTCTGAATGTGGGGATGTGACTCTGCTGCTTCTCAGTGCAGGAACGATCTATTCTAGTGGGATAATCCTGAAAAATCTTTGACTTCTTGCGTTGTCGCCTAGCAGTTGCATAATAGCTTTTAGCTTGTTAAATAAATTAAAAGTGAAGAACGCCAAAGTGGCCTTAGCATTTTCTATGCACGACCTATGGAAGAAAATGTTTGGACAACCCTGCTCAAGTGTCACCATGTCTGTCAGAATGCCTTTGAACAATGTCCTAATTGATGAAGGATTTTGTGTCTATGCCTGCAGTCTATGAGATGGAGCAGATGTACAACATGTGGCTGACATTAAGCACAAATAGTCGCCAAGCAGACGGACCCATGCTCACCCAGTCCATCCCAGAAGAAAAAGACATTGTCATGCCAACAGACAACGCTGAACCAATGGTGAGTAATTGACATTAACATGAGTACCACAATGTGAGAGTAAAAAATAATAAATAAAATAAAAAATACAAAACTCGGTGGCCACGTGGTCAATTAAATGTGTTTCGCCTGGTCCTTCATGTTTTCTTTCTTTAAGAATTGTACCCATCTTACAAATTCTACCTGGGTAATTAAACATACGAGCAAGACTGTGATTTCAAATTTACTAAATAAAAGTAGGGCTGTTAATTTCAAAATAAGAGCAAGTAAATAAAAAAAATAAAAAGGATTACGTGTTCAAATAAAGTGCTTAACTTCAGAATAATTATTTGGGAAAAAAACTAACAAAATACAGATAATACTTCATGTTTTGATCATATGGGTAGAAGCAAAATCATGCATTCTAAAAATGCATTATACATGGGTAGAAGGGTTTTCCAGAATTTTGAGGTCAATTTGGGGGTGGGTATTATACATGGGTGCACAGTTTACACAAGAAATTTCGGTAATTCAAAACACATTCTAGTTGAAAATCACTTGGTTTTGGGGGCTGGTTTTGTCTTTTGCTAATGCAGACTGCAGCTTTCGTTAGCATAATGCCTGGGGTAGAGCTAGAGCGCTGTGACGAATTGAAGGCTCTTCAGTATTACGACTTTTCCGACCCCTCTATTGACTAAGTGAATTTAAAAGGAAAAATTAAAAAATGTGACCCACATTGACAACATAACCGAACATTTAAATATGTGCCAGTTATCAGAAGCTAATCTGTGCATCTAACATAACTCAATGCATCGTATTTTAGCATTTGGCTTTGTATAATTTCAATGTAGTCCAGAAGCTAGGCTTGGATGTCACTTGACAATTGCGGATCTTCGCCAAGCATTGATCCCAAGTTAGGAGTGCAGAAACATGATGTGGGGGGGGGGTTATTGTGTAAATTACCTGAATTTTTTTTGCAAAATTCAGAATGACTCACTCACAGAAACATTTTCAACAGGTAGCTAACAAGATTTACTTGGTTGTTTAATTTCACACTTTTTGTGTACAAATAATGAAAAGATAAATTTTCCATAATTTCCCCTTTAAAAGAGGTGTCCCGCTCCCTAATGTACAGTGGCTGACAGGGGCAAATGTGCTGCAAATGCAGGACTGACACGAAACAAAAAACAAGCTCATAAAACAACAGCAAAAGAAAAATGTTGCAATTTAAAAATGCTGCAATCCCAGAAAACAACAGCAAATGAAAAATGCTGTAAGATAAAAATGCTGCAATCCCAGAAAACAACTGCAAAAGAAAAATGCTGCAAGGGGGGCGCGACCTTTGGGACGGAACAGTCCTGTGGTACCAGGAGGTGATTATCATAGATACTAGATGCGCCAGCGCCCTGTAGTAGCGCAACTAACAGACGTGCCATGTCAGAAAGGTGGTTGTTCCCACAGAAGGCAATGCTTGAACACTGAAATTAGTCGTAATTTGCTCATAAGGGTTACTGTTTTGCCAACGCCAAAGCATATGTTATCAATATGGAACATTTGCTAAAAAGCAAAAAAAATTAATGTGAAACAGACTCCCAGTTCCCTAGTCGTAATTGTATAGCATTTGACCATATGCAGCACAACGTGACAGCATCCTTGATCTTTTTGGTTTTCTCGCAAGTCCACACGTGGAATGCATTGACAACTTTGACCTCCCTAGTTTAGTGTCACCATGAGCGTGTCGTACTACCTATACATATACCTCTGGTGCTCACAGGACTGGGCCGTCCCGGAGGTCGCGCCCCCTAGTGGCCTGGCGGACTTCTGTTGTGTGGCGTGAACTTACAGTATTTTCTCTCTTGCAGTTGTTTTGGTATTTGTGTGTTTAGTTGTGTTTGCAGCATTTTTATGTTTCAGTATTTCTCTTTTTCTGTTGTTTTTTTTGATTGCCGCTTTTCATCTTGCAGCATTTTTCTTTGGCAGTTTTATGTGCTTGTATGTTTTTCGTCTTGCATAATTTCTGCTATGCAGCATATGGCTGTTTGGTGCGCATTTGCCCCTGTCGGCCACCGTACTGATGTGATTCATGTTTTTGATCAACCACATCTGCAACCAAGGTGATGACTGCTGCACTGCCTATTTACATTTCAGTGTAGCTTCTACTGTTATCTGTGTGGGAGGCACAGTAACGGCGAGCGACAGTGGCAGCAACACATCTCAGCCAACAAGCACAAGGAGCGCCTGTTCAGTTGTGAGGGAGAAGATGAGGCTTTGAAGTGGAGCTACCGCTTCCCTGGTACATCCTTGGAGCTCTGCACCAAGTAAGACATCACTTTCACGTCACCTGGCCAACATATTTACACAGGAAACATATTTATTTTGGCTTTATGGTCATCAATGTCATCATCAGACATTGGAGAAGTGTCTGATGATTCTCTTCACCGCTTATCCTATTCAGGGTCATGAGGTGCTGGAGCCTATCCCAGCTTACTTCGGCCGAAAGGCAGACTACACCCTGAACTGGTCGCCAGTCAGTGACTGTGTTTTTATGTTTCAAAACTATTCTCTGTCAATTGACTGTCTGTTGTCGTACTAGAGCGGTTCCAACTACCGGAGACAAATTCCTTGTGTGTGTTTGACATACTTGGCAAATAAAGATGATTCTAATTCTGAAATCACATCATATCTTATTATTTCTATATACAGGGTCAGAAGCGTCATTGTTAAACCAAGTTTTATCTTGATTTGGTCAATTTTTTTGCGCACAGATTTACATTTTCAAAAAACATGAAGAATTTTTTTTCCCCCCTGATCATGTAATTTGTTGTGCTCATCTGGGATGAATCTCAGAATGTTGCTATATTATGTAACTACTCTATCAGGATCCTAGATCAGATGATTGATTTTACTGTAATTAGATTTTTTATTTTTTTATTTTTTTTTACTGTGACGCATTACAGTCTTAGCAGAGGTATGTGTTCTTCGTGCTCTTGTTTTGAATGAATTTGAAAATTAACATGGCATGTTTCCATTTTGTGTTAGGTTAGAAACTGGCTGCGCTGATGGTGCAAGCTGTGACTTCGCCCACAGTTCCGAGGAGTTGCAGGAGTGGATTGAGAGACGGGATTTCCTGCGTTGCAAATTGGCCAAAGCGAGGGAAGACAACCTCATCATGCCTGATGAGGTTGACTTTGGAAAGTACAACTTTATACTTCAAGACTAAGAACTGCAAAAGAACCACTTGATCCAATTTTTGTCTGACATCATAGTTTTTTTATTATTTACTTGCTTTTGGTAGCACTTATTCTATAGTGGTATATGCTGCTGTCTTTCGTCTTCACTACACAGATTTCATTCCAATGCCAACGGCGGTCCCAAGCCCGGATAAAAAATTTGTGGGTTGTGTCAACAAGGGCATTTGCTTATTTAAAAAAAATAATAAAGAAATAAATAAAAAGCCAACTGCTAACAACAACTTGCTTTGAGAAAATGGCGGCTATTTTATTTCTGATTTCTGTTGTAGTTTCATCTATTGCTCACATAATCTGCTTTAAAAACGGGAACAATGGCATTTAGACTTTGATGGAAAAATTTTATATATTATTGCATAAAAATACAGTGTTGCTGTAACTGCATTAAGATGATAGCACCCTTGTTCACTAGAAACGAGTAGTTTGGAAAAGTACTACAATGAACATGCCACAAGGCAATAAACCCCCACACCTCCATTCAGAGACCACATCCTGGTCATAAAATGTGATACCACCTACTCAAGCTTCATAAAAAGGGCAGAGGGGAGGCAAATGATAGAAGAGTCCTGCTCGCTGAGAGAGCGACTGTTTCTCCTCTTGCCGCAAGAGAAAAGTCCTGGCTCAAGTTGTGTTTTGTCTCTTTTGTTTTTTTCCGGTGCATGCTAAATTGAGAATATCTGTAGATTTACAGATTAACTCTGACAGCCTCACATTCATGCAAACCACTGTCATATATGTCCTTCATAAGCACAACCTCTATTCACAGATGCTTATCCCATGCAGACAATATCATAAACATAGTCAAGACTAATATTGTCGTAAATGGTTTTATCTCAACATGCAGCACAAATAAAAATGTTTGGTTCACGTCTGTATTATGGCTATAAAGTTTGATTACATGATCCTGTGTATTGTCATTTTGTTGAAAAGATGCACTTACACATTTTCATGTTACAAAACAAGAGCGCACTCTATCCTCTTCCTCTATTGCTTGGGGTGGGGGTGCTTAGCTATAGTTCCAAATCCATCAGTTAACCATCACTGTTACCGCTTTAGTAACAATAAAGCCCTATTAGAGAGCAAGCGCAGTCCTTTAATTTTATTCATTAACCTGTATGTGGTTTTATTGTATGAATTGTGTTCATACAACTTGGATGGATATGGCCGTGGGTCATGTGACCTGCTACCTATACATACTTTTATCGAATTTCCTCGTTTTGGGATCTTCAAATTAATTTTTAATGGGGCATCATGAGCTCATCTGTAAGGCTTTGGAACCAGAGGGTCACGGTTTGAGCCCCACTGTTGACATAAAGCAGCTTGGGTGTTCCTCAACCATTGCGGAACTGTCAGGGCCAGCAAAGCCTTCTCTGCTATCTTAAAGACTCTCAGAAGCACTGACCTACATTTCCAACCAAAATTCTAATATTTGTTCCATGAAATTGGATTTACTTATTCCCAAAAGTCTGTTTTCTACATTTCATAGTGTTTCTCTTGGCTGAGCTGCATTTGGATGTTTGTTTGTTTGTTGTTTTTTTGTTTTTTCTGCCATGTCAATCTAAGGTGCGTTCGGAATTTCAATCTGACGCCCTAACTATACTCTGAGAGTGCGAGTGTGCTCCCTTTCTTTAAATTTACGAACAACTGAGTGAGTGAGGTCATTTAAATCCCCACTCAGCCCACAACCCTTGCATCTTGCTTGAACAGCTTTCATGCTCGTTCTGCCTGACGCTCTGGTCGCGCTGTCTCCTGAGTCAGAGTGGCCAGAGTACGCTCTGCCACTCCCAGGGTCTGGCGCTCTGCATAACCAAACAGCACATTCCATCAACGCTCTTGAGTTTCCGAATGGTCCGTAGTGTCGCAGAGCGCGATCAGACTGTATTTCCGAATGCAACCCTAATCTTCCCAGGGCCTTTAGAGTCAGTAGTGCTGGGTGCTGGCTAATTTAAACTATATAGTACAATGGTGCCTGGATTTGGGGGTTTAATTTGATACAATTTATAACACCCCTATCTCAAATCCTCTTTCCCCATTGAGATGAATGGAAATACCGTTTATCTGTTCCAACCCCACAAAAACACCAGTGTAAAAATTATAAACTGTAGGCTACACAATTGTACTTTATAAAAACAAACAACAAATACAATGTAAAGAACAAAACAGTGTGCATCATGATTTCATGCTTCAACGCTCATTGACATTTTGCTCCCGGTGTGTGAGCCTTGGCCCCCAGGGGGCAGTAAAATACAGATGTTCACAATAAACGAAGAGTTTCACAACTAACTAACTCATTAAACCTGCAGTAATACTAGTTGTTTTTCCCAGACGATAAAGAATATATGAGTATTGGTAGATTGTTGATCTACATGTGTTGCTACACTGTTTATGTTCGAGCACCTGTTGCTTAAAGGGTTATAACTGCCGCAATATGGATGCTAGTTTTGTTAGCCCTTCCATGGCGTTTTGCATTGTGTGTTAGGATCAGGCTATCAGACTTTTGTAAATGATGTGGTTTGATTAAATTCAAATGTAATTCTCTTGGTTTTATGTTGAAACCTCTGGTGGGAATGGCAATAAACAACAGCACTTGTCCCCCTTTATTTTTTGAAGAAGAATTGTTTACTATCAGCTGCTTGCTGTGAAGTTCCCTGCAATCATTTAATCCTTGTAACTCCAATGTTTGTTTACAAGTTAAGACACACACACACAAAAACATCAACTCTTATCTAAAAAAAATAAAATAAAAATCTCATAACTCGTAATTCGAGGTACCACTGTATTAGCGATGATGAGACTGTTTCTTTAACCAATCAGATTTGAAATTAGTCCCCCAGGGTATTGGTAACATCAGCATTTTGCCATCCTTTGATTGTTTGATCAAAGTAAAATGTGTTCAAGCAAAGTTCGACTATCAAAACGTATGTAACAATCTGCACACACTAATCATCATCTCAGGTGATTATGATATCTGTTTTTGTTATTAGATAATTCTGAATTGCTCCAGATGACGTGTGTGGCATAGTTCTCTTATTATATTGCGTTTTTTGCATAGTAATGATAGTTTCTATTAGTGTGATGTGGCATTTAGAGGTGTATTAATAGTCGGGTAAATCCCCACCAAATGAAGGCCCTGTTACTATATACCCACACAACCCCCTATTGTGACTCCATCACTCAGACATCTGTCCTTGCATGCCTGCATATGTGTGGAGTGCTTCTCTGAGCGATGTACATTAAAAATATATAGAGCAGACTGTGCATTGATTGAATTAGTACAATTATAAATATATACGGTATCCTTATTTATCACGTAGTGCGAGTATTGGTCGCTAGGTGGCGCATGTGCACCTCCCTCCCACACAGCCGCCTCTCCCACGTGCAGCCGTGCGTGGTAGCAAATGTGCTGGAGTGAGAAGCATGTGCGGAGGGAGGGTTGTTGTTCTGTCGTTGAGAGCCGGCCTCTTTGCTTGATGATTGGTTCTACTGCGGGACTGGTAGGCGTGTGTCCCCCAACCCACCCACTCGCCTCGCGTCAAGCACATCGGAGGGCGTGGCTTACCGGGGTTATCGCAATCCAAGTTGTTTGGGCACATGCGCGCGTCCCCGTGATACGACTGACTTGCTGCAAAGTTGTTCGAAAGTCTTGAGTCGAGTGAACGGACATTGACACTCTTGTCGAACACCAGTTTGTCGCCTCATCGCCCAGGATGTCAACGTTTAATCACACCTTTGGAGACAGGGGGGAAGTTCCTGATCTCATCAGATCCTTGGCTGACTATCCCTTCTCTTTCCCAGCATTTGATGACGGCGGTAAGTAAGAATATTTGTATAATTTTTTCACGAGATGTCGTTGATAAAAGTCTTCAACGAAGTTTGTTATGTGGTACTTGGCTGAGTTCACTGCCCGAAACGTGTTAGTGGTTTAATCCATGTATCGCGCATCGACGTTAGCTATTAAGTAAGGTTGAACAACAATTCTAATCATACGTGGGTTTTTTAGAATTATTATGTCGTGCACGCTACCTGGAGTCAAGCCAGAAGGTCAGTCTAGGTTTCATGACTACTTTTTATTGGTAGCCTGTGTTGTGAAAATATGGAAATTCGTAATTGTTCATCTCATTTAGGGTTTTTGCTGTATGTCTGATGTTAATTGACGTTCACGAGTCTATCCATGAACGCCAACAACTATATTTCAGGCTAAAATCACGAATTCGTGGTCGAATGTTTACCGAGGTAATCAAGCGAAAGGTCAAGTTTTCTCACGCAATCACATTAAACGCCCCCTGTTGGCTGCGAGTGTGATTGTTGTTTTTTTGCATTAGTTTAGTTCTTATATTTGACATTTAAGTTTACTATTTAAAATGTTCTGGTAATTTAGTCATATTAGCAATTCAATATTGGATAAAAACGTGCTGTGTACCCACATTTCAATATTAACCATTAGATCAATTAATTAATATTCTTCTCTCTGATTAAGATGGTACAAGTGAAGTACAATATCAGATTTATATATATATATATATATATATATATATATATATCGTATGGCCGCTAGGACAGTATTTACAATTGAGTCATTTTCCTCCCCTGTTGTTTTCATATTGACAATATTCAGATGGTCATTAAAAGTTCCCACTAACGATTAACATGTTTTTGCTTAATTAAGAGTCATTCACCATATTAATAACATACAATTAAATGGCAAAAATAGTAGTGAAGTACTTTGTATGGGCCTACTATGACAATTGAAATGGTTTGCAACTTCGTGGTGTGTTAGTGAAAGATTTAGATTTAGCTAGACTTTGACCAGTCTCCTCGCTCCGTGTGTGTCTCCGAAGGACAGCAAATTACACGTGCGGCGCCCCAATGTGCGCACTTTGAACACCATGTCCGTTAGATCTGATATGCTGCCGGGCAACACCGCACTTGTTGGCGTCCATGTCGTTTTAAGAATATCGCGTGCACCAGAACGTGAGGGAGAAACTGCTTTTGGCGCCCGGAGCTCGCGATAACAGAGTTGTTTTCACAGGAAAAAAACAAAACAAAAACATGATATCAAATTGTATTTTTCGAGTAAATGTAGGCCTAATACAGTACATAAATAAATACATAAAGTGCGTACGTCTCACTGACAATGATCTCATTTCGTGTACAAATCGTTTTCTATGCTTTTATTTGTGCTATAGGTCTAAAAGAAAAAAGATGACGGTTTTATAAAAAAAAAATATTTAATACAATTTTATAAAGAGTACACATTTTTTTTATTTCATACTTTATCTTTAAAAAAAAGCCTGGCATCTGTTCCACTGACGAGCTCGTCTGATCCAGCACGTGCGTCGCAGCACGCGGCCACGCCCCCTCCGCAGCAAGTCCTGTCACGTGAGTGGGTGAGGGCGGGGGGCACGTGTTTTGCCACGAGTGTCCTCACGACTCGCCTGCAACACAGGCACGTTCCTTTTCAACCCTTTTTTGTGTGCTTGGAAAACCCGTGAAGGTGAACATAGCCGCCGGTTGGTTTGTGGCAACATTGTAAACATAACCCAAATGTCTTTTCCGAGTGCCGAGACGTCCGCATTTGATATGATTTACGTAGTCTTTTTTTCCCAAATACTTTTTAGACTGGAATCTTTTTTAAAATGAAGGTAGTTAAAAGAATTAAAAGAATAAAATACAAACTAATAAATTAAAAAGACCACTGGCGTACTCCATGAGGACAGTCCTATATACATGACAGACTAATCAGCCAATCAGCTTCTACTATGCCTCGAATGGGCGTGGCTTTTTCCTCATGAATATCCAACACGCGCTCTGTATGGGCACGGACAACACAAAGGGGAGCAGTGTAGTTCCGCATCTCCGTGTTCTATCTTCGACAGACGGACTTAAACATCGCAGAAGTTGGAAGGTGACCCATAGTACCGTTATATATATTATTTTAATCCTACGGCGAACAATGCCCGGTAAAGCAGCGGTGGCTGTCTCGCTTCAGCCCGACACAACCGTCGACCCAGCGGCTAAGAATAAGTCTTTCCCGTTTGTCATAAAGAAGATTATGGACATCCCCCCTCCCAACATTCTGGAGGAAGGCGACGACGGTAAGAGACCGCTGTGTCAAAACAGTGCTCGTTAATGTGAAGTGTTCGTATGGTGCTGTGCAGCTCGGAAATCGAAAAGAACAAAAAGTTCCAAGTGCAGTGTTGTGCGTAGCCAGACTGTAAATACGCCCCCAACACAACCCAATTATGGTGGAATCATGTTTCGAATTTCTCTCGTGTCTTTTTGTTCAGAATTTTCTGAGCTACGTGTGTAGAGCAAATCCTGTCATTGTATTAGCGACCCCCCCCACCCACTGACGTTGACAGACGCTTGTATCCCTGCTCCCTCCCACCCTCAACCTTTATTCCCATCACAATATCAGGTCTGCTCACTCACGTCCATTTGATGAAATGACCTGCTGTTTCCTCTTGTGTTGAATTCAGAGCTCGAGAAGGAGAAGCTGGGCTCAGCTGACGATGTGGAGGGGGGCGGGGTTGCTGCAGCCAGTGCTGGTGGGGCTCCAAGGGGGGGCGGTGGGGGCAGCGCCGGACTGGTGTCAGCCTCATTGACCCCAGCCATTTGGGAGAAGACTATTCCCTACGATGGGGAGACCTTCCATCTGGAGTACATGGACCTGGATGAGTTCCTGTTGGAGAATGGAATTCCCGCAAGCCTGGAGGATGAGGACCTGCAGAAGACGCTGACACCGGACGGAGGGAAAGGCAAGAGCACCCTCAAGGTTAGGGCCATAGCCAGCGCCACGACGACGTCGGCATCCACGTCTCCTCTGCATGATCCCGACACCTCTACGGTCACCTCAGATCCAGAGGAAGCGGTGACTGTCACCACGCTACTGCCCGCCAAATTGGAGGATGACGACGACGACAATGATGACGAAGAGGATCAAGAAGAGGAATCTTTGCCACATGAGGCAAAAGCAGCAGAAGCTGTGGAAGTGAATAAACACAATCATGGTGAGTAATTTGCATTGATATAGTCCACTGGCATTTTAAGAGTTTTCAGAGTTATGTTTTCTCTCGGACCTTTGACCACATGATATTAGCAGTTTTGATAGCTGCTTTGACGTAATGTTCGAGTCCCACCCCAGGCCCTGTGACTCTAAATGCATCATCTAATACATTTCATGATGGGAAAGAAAAGATTACAGTGGAACCTAAAATTTCCCTCCCATGATGATGGTTGACATCTGATTTTGTAGGAAATCTACCAATAGGAAACTATTGAAATACTAACAGTCTTCTACGAACTAGTATAGGCAATGTTTTAAGTAAGATTTTAACACGATTTACTATTTATTTATACACGTAAAAGGATGTTAACTGTGCAAGGGGTCCTTGGTTCGCGACGAAGGTCCATACCTACCACGCTGACGTGTAAACCGATTTTGTATGCAGTTGCAAGATCATAATTACATGAAATGTGAATGCAAAAAAAACTTCGAGGCCATAAATATAAAACCATTACTGTAAAGTACATGAAAATATGTGACGAAAAAGAACAATTCTTCAACCTTTACTCGTATGGTTGGCTTGCACTTTGTAAACCAGTTCATTGTACCGTACGCCATTTGGAGCAACGAAACGTCGTAGGTTGGGACCATCACAAGTAAGGGGAAAGAGCAGCTTGCTAAAGGCGAGGCAACTGTGTGTTTTGTTTAATACTGTCATACAAGTGTTACTGCTGTAAAGTAAAACTAAAAAACGAATGATGTAAACTGGCATGTGACTGACATGGGTGGGGGACACAAGTTCGGTGTCCAAATGGCGTAACCTTTGGGGTGTTTAAAGTTTGAGGCACCACTTGTTGCCCGAGGAAGATACGTGTTTGTTATTCATATTTCAACATTTACATAGGCTGATTGGAGTATTCCTGAGGACAAAGTGGTACGTCTGTGGAAGAAAATTAACAAAGAAGCCCAGCAAATGCCCATATAATTGTGAAACCACCAATTGTGAGACTATTTAGTCATACTTTGTACACTACGTAAAGCATGAATGCACTTTGAGTGTTTCTCAGAAGCTTGATTTTTCACCCCTGTACCTCCAGGTACTGGAGAGCGTAACACGCCGTCTCCCGTCAACCCGGACGACATCGAGGTGGATGTTAACTTTCAGCCAGATCCGACCGACCTGGTCCTGTCCAGTGTGCCGGGGGGAGAACTGTTCAACCCGCGCAAACACAAGTTCTCTGATGAGGAGCTCAAGCCGCAGCCCATGATCAAGAAGGCCAAGAAAGTGTTTGTCCCCAATGAACAGAAGGTATCCTGACTCACTCGCATGCATGTTCTTCTTCCAAAATAGTGACGTCCTTGGCTGTAAACTTTGTTAATTGGATTAACTTTCAACAGCTCAGCAAACAACTTATGACTGTGTGAGCCAAAAAACATCACTTTTCATTCTGTTTTGTTTTGCTCAGGATGACAAATATTGGTCCAGGAGGAAGAAGAATAACCTGGCCGCCAAACGTTCCCGTGACGCCCGCCGTCTCAAAGAAAACCAGATCACAGTGCGCGCCTCTTTCCTGGAGCGGGAGAACGCAGTGCTGCGACAGCAAGTGGCAGAGATGCGGAAAGACTGCGGTCGCTGCAAGAGCATTGTGGCCCGCTATGAGGCCAAGTACGGCTCGCTGTAAAGACCTGGTAAAAATCAACCAAGTATCAATCTGACAAAAGCAGAACTTCCTACCCCGCAGAATTCAACACAGACACAAACACACAAGGGAAATCTAAATTTGCACTCTTGCTGACCTCCGGTCACTGTGTCGAGCTGCAGTTGCGGGTCCGAACCTGACGCTGGAGTGGCGGCTACACACTGGGGCTGGGCTGGGAGCGGGTGGTCATGGGAAGGTCTGTGGAGAGCGCCTGGCTCCTTCACTGAGAGGAAGGCAATGACACTCCCCCGGACAGAGACAAATGGAAAATATGGTTGGTCTTGAGATACTTTCAAGGAAGTCAGGAAATATGAAAATGGTAGGCTTATAACACAGAAGTCACACAAATCATTTTTTTTTTAATCACTGCATAGCACTTCTTTCCGTGGACCAAAGCATGAGTGCCATCAGTTGTGTATTTAGAATGGTGCCCACTCACCACACTTTTCCTTGTGTCGTGTATACATTTGTGTCTATAATTCCTTTTCATTCTCAAGAAGGATGTAGAGGCTGAGACAGAAGAAGAATGGAGTAGAAATCAGGTACTTGGACCTGGAAGGAGTGGAAGCAATAACCTCAGGTGGTGGAGGAGCGGTTGCAGTGAATCTGTTTAGTTCTTCTGTCAACACACACACTATATGAGTAGTCATCTCCAGTGTGTATTCCATTGTTGCACTTTTTCTTAGAAGACTCGTGGTTGCAAGTACCTTATTATCACTGTGGGAGAGACGGTAGCTTAATAGAAAACATGCATAAAGCGCTCGTACTCAGCTTCCCGAGCTTCATAAAAGATTTGATTCAAAATATGGCCTTTGAGTCAATTCCCAAATGTATAGGTTTGAAGGTATTTAGGGCCCTCCTTTTGCGGAGGGGTATGTATGTAGGGATGTTTATTTTACTACACTCTGCAGGTAGAGGGAGCTTGGAGCCCTCACCTTCCCTTAGTGTTGTGATGGCTGGATTGTTCTTAAAAAAAAAAAAAAAAAAAAAAAAAAAACTTGAGTCGTCCACAAAGGCGGTGACTTCAAACCCTGTAAATAAATAAATGATCGTCTGGAGGTCTTTATATCCTAAAACAGGGATTTTGACTGTGTCTTCATAATCCAATGCTATTCCTACAAATAGTCAGTGAGTGCTGTATTCATTATGATGGTAATAATGCATCCGTTGATTTTGATGTACAAGAATATGTCAGATTCTTTATATCCATTTGAGGAAAACGTGTCTAATGAAAACCAATGACTAAGCAGGGACTCCAATGCGTTAACTGTGTTTGTTTTTAAAAACAGAGTCATCGTTATAAGCGATACTTTGTGTCCATTCAATATATACATACAGTATGTGTGTGTCTAACACACAAAGGGCAGGGTATACTCTTACCTCATCCACCACTTCTTGGTTTAAAAAAAGAATTGAACAGGTGATGGTTGGAGCACAGAACACGTACAGTAAATGCAGCGTATAGTTCTGTTTGGCAAAACATCAAGTCCTATTTTTATTTTTTTTTGGGAGTTGTCAGACTGGCTGGCTGTTTTATTTAGTAAGTACATTACAGACTGTTATAAGACTCCGGTGTCTTCTACAGATGCTGAGTTTTTTTTTTTTTTTTTTGGGTGATTGGTGGGCTTGTGCTCCAATTGTGGCAATAATATCCCGTTATATATTGCTTGTTTGATTTCGGTGGTATTGTGTGTAAAACTACCATGGGGTTTTTTTTAAAGATGAAATGCCCCAAAGTTTTCTCTGTGCTTCCAATTTGATCCTCTGTAGTCTAGGATCCTAATGCATGAAACCCAGTGTACTTTGTCTTCTATCAATGTCTTGACTATTCTACACCAAGTGTACTTATGTCTGTAAAGCATCACTGAAGAGCAGACATGCTTCTGATGGGCGTATTAATGCAGAGCATCTGTATTATGATGTTATGACCCGTATAAGAATGCCAGCCATCTGAGTGCGGTCCGCTTGATTTACTCTTGGGGCAAACATCAAACATCCGCTGAAAATGGCATCTTTTGATCACTGTGTGGATTATTTCCTATGAATTACAAATTGATCCATATGTAGATTCACTGGATCAGTTGGTGCTTAAGCGTTTTCTTGATTGTTTCAGTTTCAAGAGGGTGAAGTATAACAGACAATTCTTATTTCGAGAGTTTATTTTGCATTGACATTCAAACAAAATATGCACTCCTGTTCATGTGTCAGTACAGCCAGTGAGTTTTAAAATTAAATTCAAAGAGGTGTGCATACTTCTGACAAAGCCCCTAGAGAATATTTTCGATCATTTACTGGGGTAGGTCAGTATGTAGCATTTATTTATTTATTTTTTAATTGCTGCGAAGCAACCATGTGAAACCAGCTTAAAGATAACAGATACACACTGTCATATGAAACAAATTCCCAATTCTATGTAGTATTAGTCTGCTCCACTAAGAACAAAAAGAGCATTAACGTGTGGTTGAAAAAGTTCCACTTCTAAAGTGTGCTGCACTTGCACCACTAAACACGTGCAAGCTCTTGTAGTTTTATTTGTGGCTACTGCATCTTTATTTGATGTACAACACAAACTAAAACATTGTTTTTCATGTTTAGTAATGTGCATGTATAAGATATGCTCCTCAGTGTAAAACTTAAATTGTCAAGCACAAACCCCATTTAACAATGTTTTTTTTTTTCTTTACCCCTTGGTGATGCTAATGTGTACAATGGAAGGTAAAGGTAAATCAGCCCTGTTTAGTTCTTAAACGGCTTAGTTTTTCTCCGCATCACTTAGACTTGTTCGCTATTTGAAGCAGCTACAACTCTATAATACAGAAAAACTATTTAATGGTATCAGGACATTTGAAGATTTTATTTGGATTTTTTGGTGTTTTGCATTACTTTGTTTCTATAAAAATGATTGTTTTTGTATGGTCCTAACCATGTATGGATACATGACACTGCATAGTCCTGTATCATGTATCATGCATAAAAAATAAATCAAGTTGTAAAGACAAATGGGCTCAGTTTGACCTTGACTTGTCATCAGACAGCTCCATCCTCCCTTTGTGTTGACAGACGCGACAACAAAGGTGTTCTTTTATATGCCATTTATCTGCACGTGTAAACACACACGTCTTTTTGTTTGGATGCTGCACGCGTTTTGCCTCCTCCTCACTGTTCCCTCAGCCCTGCTGCTTATCAGTATTCCAGAAGAGTAGGAGCTATTGCGTAATGATCACATCCACACACAGGGGAGCAGTGTTGCGTAACAGGAGTACAAAGAGGATGGGCGTGTGTATTCAGAAAGGAAAGTCTGGGGACGCAAGCTCTGGGAAGCTGAAGAGATAATCGAGTGGAGGGAATGGTGGAGGCTCTGAAGAGGGAGGGGCTTGAGGATGGAAGAGGAACTGCTGAGGTGGGGCAAAAAAGATGGAGAAGTGAGGGTGATGTAGGGGAGAGTCATGGATGAGGCCAGTCCAGCCACGCATGATAAACGTCTCATGATGAAATCTCAAGTAATATCTTCTGGTATGTCTCCTGCTGAGCATTCTGGTGTCTCACCAACAGAGATTTTCATCTTTGCTTTGAATAATTAATCAAACATCACTGGAGTTTGTTTACTGCAATATTTGGATGAGTCATTCGAGCATATCGGTGCTCAAAAAGACAGGAGCTACTAGTCGGCATTTTTCTTTAGCGCAGTGATTCTCAAAGTGTGGTACAAGTATCACAGGTGTTACGTGAAATAATCAGTCCCCAAGTACAGTTCAGTTCAATACATTTGCATTTAATCCTCGAGAACTCTTAAAATTTATAGGTACAATTTATTGGCATTGCATCTTAAATAGCTTTTTAAACATTTAAGTAGAATTTTTAACTTTGGTGCAATAATGAAAACAAAATTAATTTTATTTTTCTATATGTAAGCACAACGTTAATGTTCAGACTGCATAATGTTGCAGTGGCTTACAAAATATACATTTTAGGAATTAAATGTCTTGCTTTTTATGACCCCTTACACCCACTATGCTACCGAATTAAAAATGCTGTTCATTATGGTAGTACTTGAAGAGCTAGTCATTTTTAGGTGGCACTTTGTGTTAAAACTTTGAGAACAGCATGACAAAGAGACAGTCAGCTTATTTTCCATGCTTACTGGTCTTTTTATTACAAACCTAAAAAAGAAATCTGATACAATTATAAACTGCAGTAGTAATGCCCCATTCCAAGAAAACAGGTCATTGCGTGAAAGACTTGTTAAACATCTATAAGGTGTACAGATTTGATACAAAAATAGGAAAAAATAAAAAATAGTCAGGAAAGGAAATAACTATTTGTATGTTTTAATTATACATTTTAATGTTGTCACATAGAAAATTTACTTTCATAATGAAATATTCCAAAGTGCAAAATAAAACAACATAAGCAAAGAACATCAGAATACAAACCCTTGTTTGTCTTCAACCGCGATTGTAGGATGGCCTGCACTTAAGAGTTTGGGGTGCTTTTCAAATGGGTTATTTCAAGCACACACAATCCAATCGTTCTAAATTTTATATGCACACCCTATTTGGAGTTCTTTTAAGCGCAGTAAAATATGCAGGTATCCCAGTTGGGGTTCCGCGGGCCATCTCAACCGGGGCTTAAGAGTACAACATTCGTTTCCTTCATCTTTCCTATTTAGAAGAGACCAAAATACTGCGATGCTATTCAGGGAGATGAGAGGTAGAAACCCACTGCAGGGTCTTTCGAATTATGGCCTTACATTGCACTTGACAAGGGTGATCCAGGATCTGTGTAAGTAATGACACTCCGGGATATGGCTATATCATGGAGACCAGAGGGCCACACTTAAAGGGGGGGGGGGGGGGGAATAGGTCAAGGTTAGTCTTAATTGATAATAATCAGGGGCCAACTTTGTACTAATAGTTCCATCTTGCAAAATTGCATATAAATTCATCTATATCGCGAGTTCTAGGGGAATTTGTGTTTTCAGATTGCAGCTAGGAGGAGGACAGTGATTTGAACCATCTTTTGTAAACATTCACCTTTTCAAAACCCAGCTTTAATACATTTACCAGTCTCTCATAGACTGCTGCTGTACAAGGTACAATACACATTCAATAATGAACTCTGTACATAATTGTAATACTTCTATTTATTTTTACTCTCAGTTTGCATATATTCAGGTTAATCTCTGCAAAAATAACTTCAGGATGTAAGAAACTAAACAAAGAATCTGAACATAAGAACTTTATATTTACATTTTCTCGGCCTTCATAATTAATAGTTTGCAAAAACAAAAATATATAGAACTATCAAGTCTTTTTTTTTTTTTTTTTTTTTTTTTTTTTTAAATTACAGAACAAAAACAAATCCATATTTCCCTCCACATTCCCCAGGAGGGGTGTGAAAGGATGAAAAAACAGTTAAGGGTCCTCGGGTACAAAACACATGAATACATATCTTTGTCTAGAAAAACATTAAATGGACAAACAGACTCAATTTCCACATCTTCAATACACTTTTGAAATGTTACCATCTCGTTAAATGAAATGAAATGTAGGAAAAAAAAAAAAAAAAAAAAAAGAAAATCATGGAGGTTAAATTCTGTGAGCCATGAGAACTGGAGCTCCGTCCGCTTAATAAAGTGCTCAAATTGACCATTTTGTCATAACAAACAGACTTGAAGAGCTGTGACTACCTTAAAATAGCAACAGCAGCCTGCCATCAATAAAGAACATTCATCGATGTCCACTTGACAACCAGGAGAAAAGAACCAGCTTCACCTTTCTCTGCTCTCCCTCAGCACTGAAACATTTCAAGGAGGGGCAGAATAGTGTTAGCCTTTCGTTTCAATACCATTTAAACTCACTAGCAACGCGTTCTGGGTTTTAAAAATGTCTCTCTCAAAGTCAATAAACACCGGACGCCATTGAGGCAATGCAGCCCACTTGCTGCCTTCTTTGCTCCTCTTTTCCATGCTGAGGAAAAGCACTCTTACATCCTCAAAGTCACACCAAGCCATTTATTAAAATCTCTTCGGCGTTACTGCTGAATACCATCCCCCAACCGCATTTCGCTGCCTGTTCACCTTCACACTCGGATGACTGGTAACGTGTATATGTGCATTTAGCTGTGTGCAGATTGTATAAGGTCTACATGTACGCCAGTGCACATGACTTGCAGGCATCAGCACGTGAGCGCAGTCTTCTTTCTTTGCCTCGCAGAGGTTTCCGCGACCTTCCCTTCTGCAATTTCTCTTGATAGCTGAATTAAGCTCTCCTATTTGATCACTCCATCTCCAAAACACACCGTGGGCGCATTCTGGCTGACGATAAACAGTTTCGGTATTGACTGCTGTGACGTCGGCATGCGCAGGCACCCATCACGCAATACGTTTCCAGATCACATTGAGCCACGACATCACAACACATGCAAGCACAGACGGCACAGCTCTTCCAAACCCCCACCCCCAATAGCCAGCTCTGTAGGAACAGATTGCAGCGCAAAGTACAATACTTGGCTAGGTCCTTTTTCCACAGCGTGACGTGCAAACTGGAGCTTTACCACAGTCCGCATCCATTAGGTTAGTTATCATTAATGACCAACAATGGCAATGATAAATTCAAAGCAGAATGTGATGACAAAAACAAAACTTACCATGAGATAATGAGAGGGTACAGTATCTTTAAATCTCTGTAGGAAAGCTACGCTTTTAAATCTCTGTAGGAAATCTAAGTATTAGCTTGCATTAGTATTAGGACAGTTTGTTAAAAAAAAATCATCTGGAGCGCCCGGGCCAGTTCTTGACAAAGGCTTAGTTGGCCAACACAACAGGCTGGAAGGACTGACTTGGATATTGCAGGTTGTAGCTCCCTAAACCCTCAACAAATTGAGGTTTCTCCATGTAGGATATCTCACCATTGGTGCCCATGATGCCCATACTCTGGGAAGGGGGAGGACTGGAGAAAGGGTCAAAGGATGGGTGGGTGCTGACACTGTGGGGGGGCTGTAATCGGCTTGCGTGAGCTTGCAAGGGCTGGGGGTCAGCATCAAAGTAAAGAGGGCTCTGAGATCCTGGGTAGACAAACTCTTTGGCATTGGGGGAGAGCTGGCTGGGCATGGGACCTACAAGTGAGTGCATGGAGAGAGAGAGCGATTTGTGCTTCAGCATCTCTGGAGCCAAGATGGCGGTGGGAGAGTGGGAAAGCATCCTCTGGACAGGCGGGACTCCGACGGTGACGCTGGAAGCCCCCGCTGACCCGGCCGCACTGCACTTCTTCATTTTGGTGGAGCCAAATTTAGTGGCGGCAAAAGCGGCTGTAGTGAAGGTGATGGGTTGAGGACGGGCTGCGGGGAGGGAGGAGGGGGGCTGCTGAGCGGCGAGGTAGGGTATCCCACTGGTGGGAGGAGAAGGGGTGGATGTGTTGGAGGAGTGGGCGGCGGGGTCCGCAGGTGAGCTGGAGGTGGGGTACTTGAAGAGTGTGGGGCCAGGCTGGACAGACGGCGGCGTGGGAGAACTGGTGAGCGGCGGCATGAGGGAAGGAGATAACTGGCTTCCGACTGGAACAAACACCTGAGCGTCTGGATTGAAGCCCAGACTCTTGGCTTCCTCTAACTCAGAATCTCCTTTAACCTCTCTCATTAGCCCTTCAGGGCGCTCACCATCACAGCTGAGACCTAGTGGGTCCTCCAGGTACAGCACCTTCACTGCCCCCTTCTCTCCAATCTGGTAGGACACCTCATAGGGGTCAATCCACACACTGAGCTCCGCAGGGACATTTGCACGCACCTCCTCCGTATCCAGTCCACTTCTCTTGGCGGCGAGCTCCACAACAGGGTCTCTCGGGGCTCCCAGGTGCAGGCAGCGGAACGCAGAGCCACGAAGAGGGGCCTCGGGGTACCAGTGACCCTCAAAGCGAGATACCAGGATCCGCTCAAGCTCCTCGCCAAAGAGGTCAGCACGACGCCGAGGTAGCTTATTGTACAAATAGGACACGATAAAGTTGAGCGCAACCTTCACCTCTAGATGCATGACTACACCAGCAGGCTGCCGCTGTGCTCAGAGCGTGTGAGATGAGATTTGCTTGAAAGTGAAGCGATGCAAAGCGTAATGTCCGCGACTTTCCTCTGGCTTACTGTACACTGTGTGATTTGCGTGTCACCATATTGAAAGGCACCTTGGAGGCAGGGACGGCAGGTTGCAGGTTGCTTGTCGAAGTCTCAAGTAAAGTGAATTGCGACTTCAGCCCTGTAAAGATGAGAGGTAGAACAAACATTGGTATTTTGCATGGATCAGAAAATAATTGAGGAAGATGGATTTAGTTTTTGAATTTCTAACTTCAACATACATTAATTTGTACATTTGTTGCCATTTTGCCGTATTTCTCAACATCACTCAACCTCTGGGTTTCCCCTCACTTAAGGTTTGGATCCCAAAATGGTGCATGGAGTTTTTAACCATATCTAATTTGGGTAGAGAGTTGAGAAAGTTAGGAAAAACCTGCTTTACCTTGTGCTGCAAGATGCCTATGTTGTTCACTTGCATACTCTTGTATTTGTTAAAATTACTTTTACATATCTTTTTGTCAGCATAACATTTCATTCCACTGCAGTTAAGTGTATTAAGAGAGTTAAAAGTTTAGAACAGATCAACCTAAATTGTATCATTAGAACGAAGTTTAACAATCATTGGAACCAATTTAATGTGTTTGCTTTGCCTTTGTACAATGGGTTAATTAAAGAAGTCAAATTTAACTTGTCTCTTTCGATTCCAAGGCTATCATTCCGCAATATAACGGATTTGGATTCAAGACCAGAATACAAGAATAAAATGCCTGTCAGAGTCAAAGTCAACATACACAAATACAAATTCACCTTTTTATATTTTGATTTTGTAAGAGCACAGAATGTACTGATGGATGTGACAGATGTGATGTGGGCATCATAAATCCTTTATAATCTGAATCTGAGCCGATGGAGCTCCTCCTGCTTAATGCTTCAGTCCATTCATCCTCGTACTAAGTCAACATCAGATTAAAAATAAAACCAGCATCACAAGACGCATGTCCAAGGAAGAATTGTAAAATGGCAGATTGTCCATTACAGAACATCATTTCCCACCATGCAGTGCACGCAATACTCCCCCCACTCCATGCACAAAAACAATCCCCTCACATTAACTTCCCTGGCCAGATGGGAATTCTTCATCTTTGAAAGACGAATCTGATTAAAAGACAATTCCAGTTTTGCAACAGATAAAGCTGTACAGGCCAGAATGCTGCATTTGTGGAATTGAACATGAGATTTACATTTGTATTTCCATGTGAAAAAAAAGTGACATTGTTAAGATGGGGGTTTGCTGGAACTGTGCTATAAATAGCGACATTTTGTGCTATGCATTGTTTTAAGCGTTTTTTCCACTACCTGAATAAAATATGAATATGACAGCATGAAGAAACAACAAATAGATGGATATGATTGGTGTACTAAATACATCATGAATCATGATGATTAACCAATTGATTTTAACCACCCCCAAAAAAGAAAAAAAGATTAGTTTCATAAATTCCCCCTTAGTCCTTACTGGTTATTTTGAGTTTAGTTTCCCCCCATGACACCACTTTAAGGCTTTTTTTACAGCCTGATTGCTGCAGGCCAAGCAGCAAAACAGGATGCACTGTATTATTGTTTACGTGGCGCTTCAAACGTGCCACTGAGCTGTAAAATCTCACATACACGACTGCTGGTCTTCTCAGTGCCTAATAGTCCAAATTCCAATGTGATTTCAAAAAGACAAGCATGACAACCATGGAAGGGAGAGACCAATTAACACAATCCGATGAGATCAACAATCAGCCTTTGGAAACATAATACTCAGTGTTGAGTTGACTGGCATTGTTTAAGAGTTATTGCTTGACCAACATGTTTATTATTGTGGGTGTAGTTTGCAGTGGTGTGGAACTGCACTGCATCATAAGGAGGGCCGTGTTTAAGATTTTTTTACTCATGCAGAAATCAAAACAGGAGCATCGCCCTGTATAATGTGGTACAGCCCCACAGCACTGCAAACTACAAGCAGAATATTAAACACACTGTAATTGATCCCTCATTGACAGTGTCAATCCAAAATGACCATTATTATATTTGTGAAGGCGGAATTTTTTTTTTTTTTTTTTATCTAGATCACATTGGCTATGCCCGTTTAAATTAACGAGCTACCACTACGTGATTGAACATCAAGTTATTTTCTTTTCATGTGTATTTCAGCCTTTAGCATCACATTTAAATAAATCGGCGAGACATTGGGGAACCTAGCTTCGCTGACACGCGACCGGAGGGGGAAAAAAAATTAAAGCAAAATGTCATATACAATACATAGCAAACGATGAGATTAATTGAGAGGCGAACAGCCAGTCGATTTGACATTTTAGGTGCATAAAGAAATGACGACGAGCGTAAACAAGCCCGTCGGACAGCAATACACATGACAGCAGCAGCCATTGAGAGGCGAAGCTAACATAAACAGACAGAGCGACAGAGAAACGCGACCTGTAAATCTTATGAAGGCTGAAAGAGTAGACGTGTCGGTAAAGAGCCAACGCTTTTGGATAAAGCAACAAAACGAGCAACCACATAGAGGACACTAATAAACTAAAGGAGTCTTTTTGGTGCGAGTTACCTGCCTCTACTTGGCTTCGACCTTTAATTTGATTCCCGTGAGCTGTGTCGGATTTCAAAGCGTTGAGTCCATGATGGAGATCGGCGTGGAAATGTTTCACCTTGTCATTGTTATTCTTTTCAAGCGCTTGTCCAGTCTCCAGCTGGCATTTGAATTGAGGGTCCAGAGAAACTTTACGGCTGGACAAGCCGACGTATTTATACCGTGTGACTCGCCCACACCCCCGTGACGCCAGGAACTATTTTCTCTCGATTGTAATGGCGTCTTCCTGTTATTTATTGTTAGTTTTTAAATTTTTATAGTGTAATTTAACAAAAACTGTCTACATCAATACTAAACACAACGCACAAATATTGTACAATATTAATGGGTAAAAAATTTTTAAAAAACAAGACAAGCAAGTTCACATTTTAACAAGTCAATATCGTTTAACAATCTTTCAAAAATATCCATGACATGAAAAATAAATGTTTTCTTTTCACACTACATTTCACAAAGTGAAACTGAGCAAATATCGCGGAGGGATATTTGTAGTTTCTAACGGCGCTGACAGCCTGCTAAAAATATAAGCGGTGATAGCAACAGAGTTCCCATTGGCTGAGAGAGGGGCGGGCCCACAAATTATTGGGCTGCGTTATCCATTCACAGGAGCGAACACGACAGGCCTTTTAACCAAGGGCTTGTGGGAAATGACGTTCGGAGAAATAAATAATGATGTAGCAGTCGTTGGAAGTATTGGTATAGGACATTTAATTGGACTTTGAATATTTTGCGCACCTCACCTCGAACATGTTTCTGTGAAATGAATGGGACTAGCTAGATTTCATATATCTCATATGCTTTGAACGAAATGAATCACTGGAAAAAGAAATATCTTGAATATCTTTAAAAGGTTCTGTTTGAGTCCTCGCTGAATGCCGTAAGAGCGAAATGTTGATAAGTCAAGCTCCTTTAGGATATAGATTTTTTCAAAAATAATAATTAAAAAATGGACAGTGCTAAAACAACAATTTTTTAAAAAACATAACCCCCCCCCCACACACACACACGCACACAATTTTTATTTAACAATATGGATGTCAAAGTTTACAACGAAAATACAGTTTATTTTTTCAATCTTTTTTTATCAAAAGAAGACCATAAATTAATAGTTTTAACTGCTTTTTTTGTGTGTTTTGGGGGTCAAATTTAGCACTCATGTATTGTATGGTTTCCTTTTAAAAAATTAAAAAAGGTTTTCAATGACGGAAATACAGTGTACAATGCACATATCGGCACAGTACTTGGGTGTCTATGTTTGTGAAAACTCCAACTTGTTTGTAACTAATGCACCATAGACCACTGTCATAATTGTTTTCTTTATGCACTTTGTAACTCGCACTAATAATTACAAAAGAAACAGCACATGGGTGATGTCATATCAGTGCGACACTTATCCTTCCGAAACAAAATGGCGTCCTATTATTTGACTGTCACTCGGTTGCGGGTAAGAAACCCTTATTTTATCTTATCAGAGTTATGAACTATCATTGTAAATACAGCATGTACGAGAAGAGATGGGGTTCTGGAGTGGGGTTCACAAATGATCGAGTCCGGTCTTCTGATCGTGGGAAAAATGGAGATCAGAGTGCCCTCTGAATCGCTGCCATGCAGGTCACAGTGTCCCTGGATGACTCGAAGCTGTGACGCATGTAATCCTGTATCGGTATACATTGCGTCCCGTCTGACGTGATCTAACACTAAGTTATGTCATAGCTGATGCGTTATCAAATTAGATAAACGACAATTGTACCTTCATCTGCGACCCGGCTTCGGTTATGCAAGGTGATTGTAAGGTTAAACAACCTCCCAAGTACGAATGGAACGTTTTGTGCAGTGTGGCA